>NC_057808.1:557043244-557654111 GCF_018294505.1 Triticum aestivum | reverse complement strand
TGGATTTTCCCCCTAAATTGTCTCAAAAGAAAATCCCCTAAATTGTCTCAAAAAAAAAAAGAAAATCCCCTAAAAAAATAAAGAAGAAGAATATAAGTTCTAAAAAAAAGTTGATCGACACTTTAACTCTCCGTCCCTTTTTTTATTTTACTTTTTGCGAGGAATATGAGAGTTTTATTCCATAATTAGAGGATTATAACCCAGAGGTAAAATTTCATCTATTTATGGGTTTCTCTGTGTAGCTAAACATGGGTGCTACATTTGTTGCGACTGTGATTTGCCGAATGATATGCAACTCTATTATGTTCCCGTCCAAGCTTCCAGGGAATAAACTCTCTTCCAACCATCAAACTTTTGATCTCCGTGGTTGCGTGGTGCCCATAGGTTGAACGTTTCAAGCTATCATCATCATCTGATAGAAGTGAACATCAAACAATCAGACTGACGCTAAAGGCCTGGAGATTTTTGCTCACCTGATCTCTGTGAAAAGGAAGGCCATCCATGAGACAATATTCCAAAGATCGCTCTCGACGGTTGGTGTCATAATTCTCTTCTCTAGGGACCTAAAGAGACCTAAAGCTGGTGACCAGTGGCACTACACTAGTGCAGAACCAGGCTTTAGCGCCGGTTCGTAAGGCCCTTTAGTCCGGTTCTACAACCGGCACTAAAGAGTGGAGACTGAACCGGCGCTAAAGTGCCACGTGTGGCACGAGCCAGGCCCGGGTGCTGGTAGACCATTAGTACCGGTTGGTAACACCAACCGGTACTAAATGTTTGGGGAGTTTTGGTTTTATTTTTTATTTTTCCATTAATTTTGTGTTTTCTATTTAATTCTTTTTTGTTTGCTGGTATTTTAGGATACTACATATTGTACACGTTATGCATATATATAAATAGATTTTCTCGTAGAACCGCATATATATAAATATATATCATCGAATGTCTCACAACCACCACCATTAATTATTCACACATACACATGTATATATATATACAATTTCTCATACATGTTGCCTTGGTGCCTTCGGAGCACGATGACAAGTGGTTCATGGGGGCGGTAGCGGGTAATAGTATTCTCCTTTGAGATCTATGACCCGGTCGAGCAAAAATCCCGTTATTTCCTCTTGAAGTGCTCGTATGCGCTTCGTTGGTAGGAGCTTCTCCCGCACGTCATGGAACTGTTAAGAAGGAGATCAATATCGATAATCATGTAAAAATTGTGAATAGTGTTCTGTGAAACGTACCCATTGCTGTCTATCAGATCTGCTCCTTTCGGACGCCATCATGCGAATGTTCTCGCAAACGTAGTATGCACACAGATCAGTCCCCGACGCCTGCTTCAGGGCCTTTACGAGAATGGAATTGAATCAGATAATGATTAATCAAGCATGATATAATTAATTAATGCTATTGAAACCAGAATTAAAGAGATGGTAGCTAGCTAGCTAGTACTACTTAATTACTTACCTTGGGTTGATACCAGAACAACTTTTTTGGCCATTTGCCTGGAGTCACCTTGATGAACTTTGCCCAAGCCCTGCCCGCCGGCAAAGAAAATTAATAAAAGGGTTATTAAATAGTTCATATCAGGAAAATGACGAACTAAATAGGCCGAGATATAGTTAATAATGATTGAAATTACCTGTTGACTATTCCAAACAAGATGGTGTAGTCACTTTCTTTTTTAAGTAGTGAGTCCAGTACTTCAGCTTTTCCTTTGTCAACTTTAATGTCTAACAAGATCCAGTGAAAACTGCATGCGCACACGTTTGCATGTCTTAATTAAGCGGGCATGTGCATAACACTAATCAACTATATCCTAAACCATATACACTTAATTATTAACATCTAGCTAGCTAGTAAGCAAAACGGAATTTGTAGTACAAGACAGTGTGACTCACAGGAAGCTGTGAGGAAGTAGTATATCTTCATTGGTATTGAGGCGCTTGAAGAACTCTAGCATGCTTTCCTCTAAACTTGGTCGACAACTTGGAATATTCCATGTATACTCATTAATGGTATTTGGGTCAATGAACCCAATGCCATAGCGTTCAGATTTTTTTATTTCATACATCTTCATCCTGCATAATACCACAGAAAAGAATATAGTAAGGATAATTACAGGTAATGATTGATCAAAATGATCACTACAGCTAGCTTGAGACTTAAATTACAGAAAAAAATCACTTACAGACAATAGCAACTGACGATAGATTTGTCCAGTGCGTCTTGATTGTATAACTGAAATAGTTCTGAATACTCAACGGACACAGCTTTCTCATGGAAGTAATGCTCCTCCTTGACATTCACCATGAGGGACTCTCGATTGGAAATCTTGGTAATGTTCATGTACCATTGATGCAATTCATACATTCTCGTTGGGAGGTTCTTGACCTCGTCTGGCTCGACCAAAGGTTGGCCCTGGACATATTTCCGTTTTATTTCCTCCTCTTTAAGCGGAGACATGGGCTCGATATCGAGGAGTTGTCCAATAGTGATCTTGAGCATTTCAGCCTGCATTATATGATCCTCAGTTATTATCACATTGCCCAGCTCGGGAACGTAAACGGTTTGCCCACAATAATATTGGGCGCACCTACTCTCATGTGTTGTTGGCACAACAAGCGGGGGGGTCGATTGCGCCGCCTGTTCTCCCAGCTGGGGAACGGTTTTCCCGCATTTTTTGACAGCTGCTTGTTGGCTCGAGCTCGAGCTCGCTTCTTTCTGTAGTCGTGCTCGATGTGCCTTCCTGATTTGGCGCTCATAGTTTGAGTCAACAGGCTTGGGAGCTGGTGGTCTAGCCATACGAATGAAGTGGTCAATCTTTTCCTCAGGCACTTTCTCCCTCGGCGACGGTGCCGGTTTTGGTCCAAAATGGGCGTCCACTTGGGCCTTCACTATGGCTGCGTTTTGCTCCTCGGTCATGTCGTAAGGCCTCTGAGGAAGAGGAGTGAGGCTTGGACCATATTTATATCGCTTGTCTCCGTCTGTACTTCCTGTACTACCTCGACTCGTACCGCTAGGCACCATAGCTGCGGCGTGTCTCTTCTGCGATTGCTCAGGCGGTGGAGACGGCTGACGTGGCTGAGTTGGAGCAAGAGGAGTGGCCTAACGCTATGCCGGACTTGAAGCAGGAGGTGTGGCCTGACGGTGTGCCGGACTTGAAGCAGGAGGTGTGGCCTGACACGGTGTCGGACTTGAAACAGGAGGAGTGGCCTGACGCTGTGCCGGACTTGAAGCAGGAGTCTGCTCACACGTTCGTGGACTTGGAGGAGCGGGAGTCTGCTGACACGGTGGCGGACTTCGAGGAGGAGTCGACTCACGCGTTCGTGGACTTGGAGGAGCGGGACTCTGCTGACTCGGTGGCGGACTTCGAGGAGGAGTCGGCAGACGCGGTGTTGGTGGACTTCGAAAGATGATGCAATCCTTTCTCCATAGGATGATACGATGTATGGCCTCTCCCAGTGTGTGCTCGTCGTCACCTCCACACTACAAAAAAAAGACACATCTGTGACATTTTGGGCCGAACGACATTTTTTTCTGTCATACTTATGACACTTCTATGACGATAATTGTGACAAAACCCGGTATCATCATAGATGTGGTGGGGTCCTACTTCTATGACAAAAAATCATGACGAAAATGGGCTTTTCGTCCTGGGCGGGCCGGAGACGCAGCTGCATGACATTCTTTCGGCCGTCCATGACGGAAAAAACCGTGGTAGAAGCGAGGGCGAGGAAAATATCGGGGTGTTCCCGGTTACGGTGGGTGGTCGGGGCCGAGCGATGCGCGTTTCTCTCGTACACGCACGCGCGTGGGTGCGAGGCGTTAGGCTCTAACTGAACCCGAGCGAGGCATTGGGCTCTAACTGAACCCGAGTGATTGCACTGCAGGCTACGCGTTACTGAACCCGAGCGATCGATCGATGGCTGTTAACTGAACCCGATCGAGCGATTCCTTCGCTACTGCTGCTAACTGAAGCCGATCGATGCTGCCTCTGGATGAACAGTGAGCGTTGCTAGGGGGGTTTGGATGAACAGTTCCCGGTGGGGGTGGATGAACAGGACCCCGTGGTGTTGCCTCTGGATGAACAGGACCCCGATCGATCGAGCTGGTTGGGGCTGGATGAACAGGACCCCGTGGAGGGCAGGATGAATAGGACCACCCCGTGGAGGGCGGAATGAACAGTAGACGGTGGAGGGCTGGATGAACAGTAGCCCATGGAGGGGTGGTTGAACAGGAGCCCGTGGAGAGGCTGGTTGAACAGTAGCCGGTGGAGTAGCGCGTGGTGGAGGCTAGATGAACAGGAGCCCGTGGATGAACAGTCGTAGGTGGAGGCTGGAGGAGGTCGACGGTGGATGAACAGTAGCCCGTGGAGGCTGGAAAGGGTCGACGGTGGAGATGAACAGTATCCCGTGGAGTCCCGTTTTGCGGTACGCCACACCCCTCCCAATGAACAGGACCCCCGTTTCGACCGTAGCGCTCCAACACAAGTCCGTTTCCTTCGTTTTGCGGTACGCCACACCCCTCCCGATCAACAGGACCCCCGTTTCGACTGTAGGAGGTCCGTTTCCTCCGTTTTGCGGTACGCCAGACCCCTCCCGATGAACAGGATCCCATTTCAAACGTGGTCGGTCGAACACAAGGCCGTTTCCTCCGTTCTGCGGTACGCCAGGCCTCGTTTCCATCGGCTGTTCCGTCCAAGCCCTCCCGATGAACACGACGACGCATTCCGTTCCGACCCAGCCGGTTGGCTCCCCATGAACACGACGACGACGCTGTTTCTCCGTTCCGACCCAGCCATGTACACGAGCCCTGGCCGTACGTATGCGCGAGTAGGCGTTCGAGACCCTGCCCGTATGTACGTACGTGGCCGTATTTTCTTTGTTCCACACTGGCCGCTGTACGTACGTGTACATGATACGCGCGCGCCTCTACTACGACACGTGCGTGCCTCTACATCGACCAGTATGTACGTACACGTTCGCGACCAGAATGACAATGCTACATACGCTTCGACCAGGTGGGTCCCGACTGTCAGGCACTTCCTTACCTGCGAAGATGTAGCTGGTGGGTCCCAGCAGTCAGGGGGGCGAATCGTTTTTTTTTGCCCGGACGCACTTCCTTGCGTGCGAAGATGTAGCTGGTGGGTCCCCACAGTCAGGGGGAAATGTTTTTTTCATGAAATACGGTGGCCCGTCCGGTGGGTCCCCGCTGTGAGCTGGAGGAATAATTATTTTGCGCGTAATAAGGAGGCACTTCCTTGCTGCGGCTGTGGACCCAGCTGTCAGCCTCTCCATATACAGTCCACGTCTGATGGAAGCCGTTCCTTGACCACGTTGACCACGCCGCGCCGAGAGCACCAGGGCGGTGGACGACGGCGAGGCCTAGGAAGGGGATGACGCAGAGCCGGGGAAGACGCGGCAGTGGAAGCCCGCGCGGAAAGGAGTACGAGGCTGCCGTCACCGCAGGGCCTGGCCAGCGGTGGGAATAGTAGGGGGCGGTGAGTTCTCCCCGGTAGCACAGCCGGCCACGGGAGGCAAGAGCATGCGGCACGACCGGCGCTGCTTTGGGCAGCTGGAGCAACAAGACCAGAGGTTGAAGAAGCACTACGGCCGTTGGATGGACATCATACGGTCACTGGAGCTAGAATCGTGCATATTGACTAAGTTGACAAAGCCCTCCGTCCCCGTCAACTTAGTAGGCCCACAAGTCAGCCTGCCACTATACTGGGTCCCAGCTAGCAGGGGGAGTATTCATTTTTTTGTGCGTAATAAGGACGCACTTCCTTGCGTGCGAAGATATAGCTGGTGGGTCCGAGCTGTCAGCGGCGGTAACATTTTTTTTTTGCGAAATACAGAGGCCCTTTCGGTGGGTCCCAGATGTCAGGTGGAGGAATCATTATTCTGTGCATAATAAGGAGGCATTTCCTTGCGTGCGGCCGTGGACCCAGCTGTCAGCCTCGCCACGTACAGTCCACTTCAGATGCATGTCGGTCGTTGACCACGTTAACCAGGCCGCGCCGGGAGCACCAGGGCGGTGGACGACGGCGAGGCCTAGGAAGGGAACAACACGGAGGCAAGGAAGACTCGGCAGTTGTTTCCCACGCGGAGGGGAGTACGACTATACGAGGGTTTACTGGTTCGTCTGCCGTCGCCGGAGAATAACAACAGGTGTGGGTGAGTAGAGAGATGGCTAGGCCAGCGATGGGAGTATGGTGGGGCGGTGAAGCCTGCGCGGCAGCACAACCGGCCGCGGGGAGGAGGGAGCAGGCAGTCCCGCCGGCGCTTGTTTGAGCGGCTGGAGCAGGAAGAGCAGAGATTGAAGAAGCACGACGGCCGTTGGATGGACATCCAACAATCACTGCTTGTGCGTCAACCTTTTTTTTAGGAAAGCCTCAAATCTGTGGAAAACAACATACAACCCATCTGCCATTATTTCTAATAATTTACAGCCCATTTGCTAATTCTGAAGGTTTTTTGGAGCCCATATTCTTTTTGTTAGCATTACAGCCCATATTGTGGCCACGGTTAAAAAATTATACGAAATGTTGCATATTTCGGTGCGGTCTGAACTGTTTTTAATCCCGAAATTTTGAGTCACATTCAAACTGATTTTAAAAATAAATGTATATCAATATAAAATCCAACAAATTGTCCACGCATAAAAATTAATGCAATTTAAAATCTTGAAATGAAAAAAAGAAATTTGAAAGTAATTGCCTGTTTGATGTGTTTTAAAAATGTACAGCCCATTTCTCATTACTGATAGGCCATTTTCTCGTCCAGCCGAATGAAGCTCTCCTCGTCTTGAAAGATTTGCAGCCCAATAGGCCTAACAAAGCGACTTACTTGGCAAATCACAAAAAAACTGGCTAGCCATTTTCAAAAAGAAAAAAAACTACTGGGCTGGTCTGTGGTAAACATAAAAGAGAAAGTTGTCTAGACATGCCAGAGTGCCCCGCACAGCCCAGTTGACACCCTGCTTCCGTCTCAAAAACAAATTTGATAAATGCCACAACAAATATGGCGATTCATAAAAATGCCACTGCAATTACCAAACTTTGAAAAATGCCACTGCAATTTTTGCAAACTTTGGAAAACGCCACTGCAATTTGCAAACTTTGAAAAACGCCACTCCAGACTTCGAAAAATGCCACTGGGGATGGCATGAAATGGCATTTTTCAGAGTTTGGAAATTGCAATGGTATTTCTTAGAAACACCAGATTTGGAGTGGCATTTATCAAATTAACCCAAAACAAAAATAACTGGGCGAGCTGCTAGGTCCCTGATGTCAGCCGCTCGTTGTGCAACTCTCTCGTTTATTGACTACGTTGACAATGGCATGGGACCCAGATGTCAGAAATCCATTACGAGGAGCCATTTTTCTATTGGATTGAAATAAGGGGCACTTTGCTTGCGTACCGCCATGACCTTGGCGGGTCCCTGCTGTCATCCTCTCCACGTACAATCATCTCCTGGTTGTGTACGCGTCAACTTGGTAGGCCCACAAGTCAGCCTCTAAACCCGTGGAGGACAAATACAACCCATTTAAAAAAATAATAGCCCATTCCATATGTTCAAACGAAAAGTTCACCATTCAGAGCAAAGTAACAGGTCTGATCCACATATAGAGTACTGAACTTCCACGTTGACAACCATCATAGCCAATTTAACTATCTACTTCCACTAATACTCTAGTAGCGTACAAGTACTAACTTACTCTTAGCTAACTAGACGATGCCGGCCGCCATCTGCGGTACACGCTAAACGCCGGCACCGGTGTCCTCCGCCTCGCCTCGGACTTGCCAGAGGTGCGATAGGGCGCGTTGCTCGCGCGCGTTGTCCCTTTCCATGCCGGCGTGGTCCACCGAAGCTTCGGCTCTAAGCGGGAAACCCACTTGACGAGCTAGTAGTAAAAATCGGCGTCACGAACGCGTGCGTGCCCGACAGCCTCCAGGGCTATTTGCCGGGCGCCGGCCTCCACCTAGTCGGTGTCGGGTGGTAGGTGCGACATATGCTAACGGGTGGCTTATCATTGTGGGAGCCAGTAAAACATCGCCGGTGCCTGGAAACGGGATGAGGCGAAGACATGCACGCCGGCGGATCTTACCCAGGTTCGGGGCTCTCCGTGGAGATAACACCCCTAGTCCTGCTCTGCGGGGTCTCCGCATGATCACTAGATCAATACAAGTAGCTACAAGCGCTCCTTGAGCTGTTTGGCTAGAGGAAGAAGAAGGGCGAGGCTAGCTCTCCCTTTCTCTCTAGGTGGTGTGCGGAATTCTATGAGATCAACCCTTTGCATGGGTGTCTCGGGGGGTTTATATAGGCCTACCCCCAGGGGTACAATGGTAATCCGGCTGGGCGCGGGTCCCAGCCGTCAGCGTCTATGCTCGTCGGCTTCTCCGCCGGTCATTGGGGCCCGCTGACTGGTGGGTCTCGCCGGCTTCCGGCCTCTTGGCCGACAGGCCGGCCCCACCGCTTGGGGGCTTTGTCGGCGGCTGGTTACTGTTGCCTCGCCTCTGATGAAGAAAGCTTTGTTGAGGTAAGCGTGGCTATAGTGTCGCCGCCTTGCGGGCTCTCACTGTAGCCTTACCTCGTCTTGTCTCCTTAATGAGGCACATGCTTCGAGGGAGGGAGGTAGCCGGCTATTGGGAGCCGGCCACATCCCTGGCCGATTAGAGGAGGCCAGGCCGCCTTCGGGAGTCTCTCTGGCAAAAGGGGTCCGCCGCCTACGGGCCGTACTGGCGCCTGTCGTGGGTGACATCGAGGCCAACACGGCTACAGTGCCGCGCCGGACGGGGGATGGCTGGCCCGTACGGTGCCCTGTGGCCATGCCTGTTCCGGGATTCGAGGGTAGTGGGTTGTACCGAGGCCACGCCCCATCCTATCGCCGTTATGTGGGTACAGTCTTAGTGGGTGCAGTTTGGCCGGCTTCTGGGAGTCGGCTTTCTTCATGGCCGGCTTCTGGGAGTCGGTCCTCTTGGGGCCGGCTCCCTGGAGTCGGCTATCTCGTATCTTTCTTGGGGGAGGTTTCTGAGGCTGGGTCGCCTTCTGGGAGTCGGCCCTGGGATAGCCGGCCGGGGGAAGGCGGCCCTATGCTTTGTATGCTTGAAGGCTTGAATGGCCTGATAATTTTTCGAAGAGCCAGGGGGAGTCGGTTTGGCTACCCGTGGCCATTTACTCCAACAGTAGTCCCCGAAGCTAGTTGGGCTTCGAGGCTGCGAGGAGGTCGAGAAGCTCGGTCAGCTTCTTATCTTGACGAGCCAGCAGCTGGGAGCCGGCTTCGGTTGGGCGCGCCGTCTTGGCGAAATTTTTGAAGTCGGAAGGCGGGAGTCTGTTGGCGCATGCACCGGCCTGCGGGCCGGCCGCTCGCCGCCTGCGAACCACGTGGCGTCCCTTGGCTGAAAGGAGCCTGCCAACCCACGCGTGCGACAAGACGTCGCCGCAGGCCGAGGGCCCACCACTCCTACGCCTAGGCCCAGGCGCGGATTCTTTGTGGCCCGAAGCTGTCCGCACGTCTTCCGGCGGCGGTTTCCGCACGCCGTTAGGGCGCAATAATCGCGGGACGTGGGGGAGTGGGCGCAGTTAATCCCACGTTCCTCCCCACGCCTCGCCTCCTCGGCTTCACCGCACGAGGCTATAAGTAGGGGGAGGAGGGGAAGCGGCAGACGCTCGCACGCTCCTCTCCTCTCCGCCATCTTCTTCTTCCTGCCTTTCCTCGCAGCAGCGCCTTGCCACCGCGCCGTCCCACCAATCTTCACTCTGCCCCGTAGCTTTGCCGCCGCAGGGCCGTGCTTTCTCCGCCACCATGCAGTACGGCGGGGACTGGGACGGCTCTAACGTCCATATGGACCACATCGAGTTCCTCCACAAGACGCGGCGGTTGCCCGGCGCGGACCAGGTGCGGGTCCGTCTCGCGCCTGCGAAGGAGATCACGCCGGCGCCAGAGGAAGGCGAGCGGGTAATCTTCTGCTCGCACTTCTTGCGCGGCCTCGGCTTGCCGGCGAGCGCTTTCTTCTGCTCCTTCCTCGACTTCTATCAACTCCAGCCGCACCACCTCACTTCGAACACGGTGGTGCTGCTGTCCACCTTCGTCACCTTGTGCGAAGGCTTTCTTGGCGTTCTCCCCACCCTCGAGCTCTGGGGGGAGTTCTTCCAATCTAAGCTGGGCACCCGCATGCAGGGCGTGCCGGCCCAGAGCGGCGCCTTCATCGCGATGCGGAGGCCGGCGGCCGACAACCCCTTCCCTGTCATCACGTTAATCCAGTCGGTGAAGCTCTGGCAGAAGTCATATTTCTACGTGAAGAACGTCGCCCCACAAGGCGACTATGTCAACTTGCCGGCTTACGTAGCTGGCCCGCCGGCTGGGAGGCGGCCCCAGTGGTCCTATCGGGCCGTGACGCTGTCGCAGGCTGGAGCCGCGGCCGTCGCCCGACTGCGGGTGATGATCCAGTCGGAGGGCCTGACTGGGTCCGACTTGCTGGCCGCCTTCGTCGCGCGCCGGGTGCTTCCGCTTCAGAGCCGCCCTCACCTGATCTGTTAGATAAGCGGCCAAACTCGATCCGAGTCGGATGTGCACCAAGGACATGCCGCATGACGAGGTGGCCCATATGGTGAATTATCTTGCGAACTGCAAGCTCTCCGCAGAGTGGCGGTTCGGCAAGGAGCCATATTCCCGTGCACATCCTCCGCCCATGGTATGTTCTCCTTTTCCCTTTCTTCTCTTAGTTTTGTCGTCGAGTTCCTCTTGGCCGACTCTGACCAGTCGGCACGTCTTGGTAGAGCCCTCTCCTTCGGCCTGCAGCCGGGTCGGAGGCGGAGCGCCGATTCCTCCCCGACCGGGCGGAGCATGACCTGGAAGACCACGACTTGGGGGCGGCCGCCATGGATGAAAACACCGAGGCAGGTGGCGGCGAAGCAGGTGGCTCCGGGCTTGGAGCCAGCTTCGACGACTGGCCGGATGACGACGAGGCGGAAATCGTCCCATGCCGCCAGCCGGCGTCCGGCCACGGCGCGGGTTCCTCCGCCGCGCCGCCTGTTCGGGGCGGCGGGCAGAAGCGCCGTGCCGCGTCGGGCTTGTTCGGTAGTCGGCCGAAGAAGCCCAAGGGCGGGGCGGCGGCGACCAGGCAGGATGAGGCGGCCGCGAAGGCGGCCCGCTTCCGCAAGGCAGTGAAGCAGCCGCAGATGGTGTCGGCGTAAGTGTATATTCCTTTGTACATTCTTTCTTCTTTTCTTGGTGATTTCTGAATCCTTGTCCTTTCTCGAAAATCAGGGCTCCGCTTTCACTTGAGCGGGTTGCTGCCGCCTCCGTCGTTGGATCACCGGGAGGATCTGGGAGCACCCGCCGCGTGGACCCCCGCGCCGAGCTTCAGGCGGCGACGGAGCGAAACGCGCGGGAGGCGCGGGAGGAGCGGAAGGCGGAGGAGTTGAGGGCGGCTGCCGCCAAAACGGCCAAGGAGGAGGAGGAGGCGGCGAAGGCGCGTGCCGACGCAGCGGCCAAGGCCCAAGCGGAGGTTGCGGCCGCAGCAACAGCGGAGGGGGCCTTGCTCGTCACCCCTCTGCGTGTCGCGGCGCCCGAGGTCCCGGAGCCCCCGCCAGAGGAAGCCGGCGGCGACTAGTCGGGGTTGGAGAGGGAGGACGACGTCATCGTCCTGGAAAGGGAGGCGGCACCGGCCCCGCCGACTGCGCAATCGGCCGGGGGCGAACCGGCCGCGAAGACGGACCTGGTGGTCCAGTCACCATCGTGCCAGCGCACGGGGAAGGCCGCATCGGACCCGCAGAAAGCCGCGGGCTCCGGCTCGTCGGCCCGGGACATGGAGGCGGCCAGCGTCAGCTCAGGGTGGACGCCGGGTGGAGGGACGGCCGTGGAGAACATGGCGGCGCAGGAAGTCCGGAACCGGCTTCAGTCCCAGGCTGCGGCGCTGAGGAAATATAATGACGAGTTCCTTGCGACGCGAGCGGCCATTCGGGTTAGTCTTCCTATTTTGCTTTTTTTTATCTGGGTTTCTTCCGTGGGGGCGCGTCAGCGCACCCACTGGGTGTAGTCCCCGAGTTCCGAGTTGGCTGCTGAGCAGGCGGCTTGGAACTTCTTAGCGGGCTTTGTTTTGCTATCTTGTTCTCATTCGCTCCTCTGCCTGACTTGCAGGACTAGCACAACCTCCGCGCTGCTGCCTTCAACTCCCAGGCTCGGGAGCTGACCCAGAAGAATGCTGATCTATCTGAGAGCCGGGGTAAGTGCTTCGTCTTTTATCTCACGTGGGGGCGCGTCAGCGCACCCACTGGGTGTAGTCCCCGAGATTCGGGCCGACTGCTGAGCAGTCAGGTCGGATCTTCCTTGACGACTTCTTCCTTATTGCTTCTTTCTTTTCTGCCATCCCTGGAGCGGCCAACGCCAGTCTGAGGGAGCAGCTGGGTGGGACTCAGGCCGCCCTTCGTGCTAAGGAGGCCGAGTTTGACGCCTTGGCCCAGGTGCGAGACCGCCTGGCCAAGAGGTTGGCCGACTAGGAGAAGAGCCACAAGGCGGCCCTGAAGGCGGTGCAGG
This sequence comes from Triticum aestivum, assembly GCF_018294505.1. Classification (NCBI taxonomy): domain Eukaryota; kingdom Viridiplantae; phylum Streptophyta; class Magnoliopsida; order Poales; family Poaceae; genus Triticum; species Triticum aestivum. Next base: position 557,641,567 of record NC_057808.1, on the reverse strand, counting down.
ACAGCGAGGCCACCCTCCAAGCCGAATATGAGACAGAGGCGGCAAGCTGGGTCGAAGCGAGGCAGTCGCTGACCAACGGCTACGGCCAGATCAAAGACTTGGTTGACGGTAGGCCGCCCTCTTCTTCGTCCTTGCTTGCCGCTTGCCGTTTGGCTCATTTTCTGACTTGGTATTTTTTCTCTTCCTTTCTTGCGCAGAGTACTTCCTTGGCTACTCTACTGCCGCCAACCAGGTCGTCGAGGCCCACCGCGAGGCACGAAGGCAGGCTGGCGCCGAGATCGCGCCGAACGCTCGCTGGTCGCTAGAGGAGCAGCTCTTGGTGATTCAAGCCCGCCTCCAGCCGGCTCACCGCATGCTCCGCCGGCTGCAGCGTGTTGGGGCGCAGGTGTTGGCCGCTCTCTGGCCTGGTGAGGTGATTCCCCGCACCCCCAGTCGGACTGCCGACTGGCTGGAGGTGGCGGTTGGCCGCTTCGAGGCCTGGAAGGCTTCTGCGGCTCAGTCCGGCGCCAGGCGGGCGCTGGATTTCGTCAAGGCCTGATATCCCGAGCTGAGTCTGGACCAGCTGGCCACCTGGTGGCAGGAGGCCGACACGGAGCTGGAGCCGGCGCGGCCGGCTATCATCCAGCGGGCTTCGGCGATTGCCAACTACACCGACACCAGCGCCTTCGCTCCTGAGGTGGACGACAACGGTGTTGCCTAGCCGGAGGAGTGGTTCGGGCTGAATCCGGCAGATGGCAAGGATTCGGCGGAGGAGATCGACTCCAGCGACGAGGGCGAGGAGGAGGAGGAGGAGGGTGAAGACGCCGCGCCAGATGGTGGAGCGGCCGGTCAGCCTCAGCTTGACCGTGCCTCCAGCAACAAGGCACGCGTGGGTGCACCGCCTGCAGCCGGCGATGATCAAGCCGAGACCCGCCAGCCGGCCACTCCTCCAGCCGGCGGCGCCGTCTCCACCGACCAGCCCAGCTCCCCTGCTGCGCCCTTAGTCTAGTCTGATGCCTCTACTTTCCTGTTTTACCACTCTTGGAACAGTATTTTGTTAAGTTTGCACAATTCCACCCACTGGGGGTGTATTCGAACTATATTGACTGCCGGCCTGTTGGGGCCTTATATGTAAATATAATTATGCATGCATTTGGCTTTCCCTTGTTCTGTGCTTTTCATCCTTCGGCTGTTTCCTTTGCCGCCCTCCCTTGGTTGCCGCCTTCCCAGCCGGGCAGCTGCTCTGCAATCTGTGGCTGGAGAAGTGCTTGGCCAGTTGGGAGGGCAAGTACTCTAGCTTTGTTGGATTATAGCGAAGTGACTGGGAGGCCGGCCAGCCGGCTGTTTTGACAGCCGGTAGGCGTGGTTGGAGGCCGTCTTTGCGTTGTATAAGTTCGTTAGTCCTTACCATTTTCGTGTGGGCATCCTTTCTGCCTTTGGCTCTTGCCAGTCGGACAGTCGGTTTTTCGAGCTGCGACTTTCAACAAGAGAGGGCTCGGGTGCCGGCACACTACTTGTCTGACTTCAGGTAGAACTTTTAATATAATTTAAGGTGGCCAGTCCCCGGGCCGACTAGTCGAACCCGGTGCCAGACAGAAAATCAAATGTAATAATACATTCATGAGTATGACACTCGTCATTCATAGATAAAGGAGGGCAGTCCCTGAGTGCGCCTCGGGGGGCCCATTTGTCTCATATTTAACACAAAAGCGGTAGCCTGATACATACTGCTTTCAACTGTAAAATCTTCTCAGGAGGTTTGCGTTCCATGTTCGTTCCGACTCCTTGCCGGAACCATCCCTCTTGCGTGCTCTTGGTTTTTGTGCGTCGATCAGGTAGTAGGAGTCGTTGCCTAGTGCCTTGCTAATGACGAAAGGGCCTTCCCAAGGGGCCGAGAGCTTGTGCTGGCCGGCTGTTTGCTGGATCAGCCGAAGCACAAGGTCGCCCTCTTGGAAGGATCTTGGCTTGACCTTCCAGTTGTGGTAACGACGCAAACCCTGCTGGTAGATGGCGGACCGGCTGAGTGCTAACAGCCGGCCTTCTTCTAGCAAGTCGACGCCGTCTTCTCGCGCTTCCTTGGCCTCCGCCTCCGTGTACAAGGTGACCCGAGGCGAGTCGAACTCGATGTCAGTTGGGATGACAGCCTCGGCACCATATACAAGGAAGAACGGAGTGAAGCCGGTTGACTTGTTTGGGGTAGTACGCAGACTCCAGAGGACAGCCGGTAGCTCATCGAGCCAGTAGCCGGCCGAGCGCTCTAGTGGTACGACCAGTCGGGGCTTGATGCCGGAAAGGATGAGGCCGTTTGCTCGCTCGACCTGGCCGTTTGACTGCGGGTGGGCAACGGACGCTAAGTCCAGTCGGATGCCCTGTGTCGTGCAGAAACGTGCCAGTGCTCCCTTGGCAAAGTTTGTGCCGTTGTCGGTGATGATGCTGTGCGGCATGCCATACCGAGTAATGATGTCGGCAATGAATGTCACGGCAGTCAGCCCGTTCAGCTTCTTGATCGGCTTCGCTTCGATCCACTTGGTAAATTTGTCCACGGCGACAAGCAGATGTGTCAGGCCGCCGCGGGTTGTCTTGAATGGGCCCACCATGTCCAGCCCCAAGACGACAAAGGGCCAGGTGAGGGGGATGGTCTTGAGTGCAGAAGCCGGCAGGTGTTGCTTGGAACTGAAGACTTGGCATCCTTTGCAGCATTTGACTATCTCTTTGGCATCTTCCAAAGCAGTCGGCCAGAAGATACCATGGCGGAAAGCTTTGGCCACAAGTGATCTTGAGGCTGCGTGGTGGCCGCATTCGCCTTGATGGATATCCTTGAGGATTGCTACACCCTTCTCTGGCTCGACGCAGCGCTGGAAGACTCCAGTGTCGCTGCGCTTGACAAGTTCTCTGTTTATTATTGCATATGCTCCGGCTCGGCGTTGCACTAGTCTTGCCGAGATCTCATCAGTCGGCACCTCTCTGTTGACTAGGAAGTTGAGGATGGGCTGGGCCCATGATGGAGCTGTGACTTCTTCTACTGTTAGTACGTCCACTGTGACTCCGGTGGGTGGGTTGGGTGGTAGAGAATTAGAGTCGATCACCGCTTCTTGTGTCGCTGCAGTCCCTGGGCCGACTGCTGCAGTCCCCGAGCCGGGTGCAACTACGGCAGTCCCCGGGCCGCTTGTCGAAGTTCCCGAGCCTCCTGCTGGGTTCCTCCAGTCGGATCCGGCTGCACCGGGGGCGGGCGGTACGAAGATAGAGTCCGATTCTGGAGACGGCTTGATAGACGGTTTGAGGAGGCGCTGGAGAGAGACACCGGTTGGTATAGCCTGTCGGGTGGAGCCGATCCGTGCCAGGGCATCTGCTTGGTCGTTGTCGGCCCGTGGCACGTGAAGGAACTCGCACCCTTCGAAGTACCCACTGATCTGCTGGACGAGGAATCGATAGCTCGCCATGTTTGCATCCTTGGCGTCCCAGTCGCCAGATGACTGCTGGACCACCAAGTCTGAGTCGCCATAACACAGGATCCGGCGTATGCCGAGCTCTTTGGCTAGCCGAAGCCCGTGTATGAGCGCCTCGTATTCAGCCACGTTGTTGGAGGCGACAAAGTGGATTTGCAGCGTGCATCTGAGCTTGTCGCCTTTGGGAGAGGTGAGGACGATGCCGGCTCCCAAGCCGGTGCGCATCTTGGACCCCGTCGAAGTGCATCCGTCAATGAGTAGAGTCAGGAGCTGGCGATAGGTACTGGGTCTCGGCCCAGTCGACGAGGAAGTCGACCAATACTTGGGACTTGATGGTGGTGCGGGGCTGGTAGAAGATTGTGTAAGGCGCCAGCGTAATGGCCCATTTAGCCACCCGGCCGGATGCATCCCGGCTGCCTATGATCTCGGCAAGCGGGGCGGTGCATACGACCATGATGGGATGCTCTTGAAAGTAGGGCTTCAGTTTCTTGGCGGCGAAGTACACTCCATAGCACATCTTCTGGTAGTGTGGGTAGTTTTGCTTTGAGCTAGACAGTACTTCGCTTAGATAATATACCGGCCTCTGGACTAGCTGGGCTCGGCCTTCTTCTGGGCGCTGGACCACGATGACTGTACTGACCACTCGGCTAGTTGCGGCAATGTAGAGGAGCATGGGCTCCTTATCAGTCGGCGCCGCCAGGACAGGTGGAGTGGTTAGCATCTTCTTCAACTCATGGAAGGCTTGGTCTGTTTGGTCATTCCACTCGAAATGAGTGGAATTCTTCATGAGTCGGTACAGGGGGAGAGCCTTCTCTCCTAGCCGGCTGATAAAGCGGTTTAGGGAGGCCAGGCACCCAGTGAACTTCTGCACGTCTCGCAACTTGGTGGGAATCTCCATTCTCTCAATGGCCTTGATCTTCACAGGGTTGCACTCAATGTCGCGTTCGGAGACCAGAAAGCCTAGAAGCTGGCCGGCTGGTACTCCGAACACGCATTTCTCGGGGTTGAGCTTGATCTGGAATTGGCGCAAGTTGGCAAATGTTTCTTTGAGGTCTTCCAGCAGGGTGCCGCGCTTCTCTGTCGTCACCACAACATCGTCCACGTAGACGTGGGCATTTCTGCCGAGTTGCTTGAGGAGGCATTTCTGCATGCAACGCTGAAAAGTGGCACCGGTATTCCTCAAGCCGAATGTCATAGTCAGGTAACAGAAAGCTCCGAATGGTGTGATGAAGGCGGTCTTCAGGCGGTCTGCTCGGTCCAACTTAATCTGGTGGTATCCTGAGTAGGCATCCAAAAAACTCAACAGGTCGCATCCGGCTGTGGAGTCTATTACTTGATCAATCCGTGGCAGAGCAAACGGATCTTTGGGGCAGGCCTTGTTGAGGCTAGTGTAGTCTATACACATACGCCATTTGTTGTTCTTCTTCAACACCAAGACTGGGTTGGCAAGCCACTCTGGAAAAACACTTCCATAATAAAGCCGGCGGCAAGGAGCCGGGCTATCTCTTCTCCTACGATTCTTCTCTTCTCTTCTGACAGTCGGCGGAGAGGCTGCTTGACCGGCTTCGCGTCCGCTCGGACGTGTAACTTGTGCTCGGCGAAATCCTTCGGAACACCCGGCATGTCCTTTGGGGACCATGCAAAGATGTCTCGATTCTCACGGAGGAAGTCGACGAGCTCGCCTTCCTATTTACTGTCCAGGTTTGCACCAATGACTGCAAACCTCTCCGGGTTCTCCGGGTCCAGAGGTATCTTCTTCGTCTCCTTGGCCGGCGGGAAGGAGCCCTGCGCATCATATTCCTTGGGGTTGGGGGACAAGGCCAGCTGCTTGCCAGCCATGGCCACAACTCGCTCCAGCATCTTCTTCTCTTCTGCTACTACGAGGGACTCGGCCAGCCGGCTGCTGGCTGCAGCGCACTCGATGGACTTCTTGTAGTCGCCGGCTACAGTGATGATTGAGCTCGGCATCTTCATCTTCAGGTAGGCGTAGTGGGGCACAGCCATGAACTTGGCCAGAGCAGGTCGGCCAAGCAAAGCATGGTAAGCGCTTTCCAGATTCACTACCTCGAACCAGATTGCTTCTCGGCAAAAGTGATCCTTGTCTCCGAAGAGAACATCCATCTTGTCTTGCCGATCGGGGAACAGTACAAGCCGGGTACGATGCCATGGAACATGGTCCGGCTTGGCATGAGCTGCTTCGCCTTGAGGTTCAACTTCTCCATGGTGTCGCGGTACAGTATGTTGATACTGCTTCCGCCATCAATCAGAACGCGGGAGAATCGGGCAGCCCGCCTCTCCGTTGTGAGGGTGACATCCAACACCAATGTGTAGGAGCTAGGGGATGGCATCACCTCTAGGTGATCGGCCCGGCTGCAGTTGATAGGCCTTTCGGACCAATGCATGAACTCGGGGTTGATGGAGGCGACTGCGTTGACCTCTTGGTGCTGTCGGCAACGGCTGCGCTTGTCTTCAACCTGGATCGTAAAGACGACGTAGGCGGCGTGCTCGTCAGGGAACTCATCTTGAATGGCTCCGACTGCTGGTCGAGCAGCCGGCTGCTGGAGGGCTGGAGGCGGCGGGCCGGGAGGCGGAGGCGGCTCCAGCCCCTCGCCCTTGGAGATCCGGGTGAGCCAGTGGCACTTTCGGGTCGTGTGGTTGGACGGCTTCGCGCCGCTGTGGAACTTGCAGGGGGCATCGAGAGTCTGCTCGTAGGAGAAGGCTGGCTGCCAAGCCGGCCTGCCGCCCTTCTTCTTGGGAGCGGGCCGTTCTTTGGGCTGCTCATCTTCGACTGTGGCCACCTGCCGACTGGTGGAAGGCGGCATAGGGGCCTTGCGCTTGTGGTCGTTTTGGTAGGGGCGCCGATTGGAGTCGCCAGCCGGCGTCTTAGGAGCCGGAGCGAGCACCTTCCCAGAGGCGTCCACTCGGAGCTCGGTCTTCATCGAGGAGTCGGCTGTGGCGTACTTGTCTGCAATGACCAGCAGCTCGTCGAGGGTAGCCGGCTCATCGTAGAGGAGTCGGTGCTTGAGGAGGGTGCCCTCTCGGCACCCGGCGGTGAAGTATTCTATGGCTTGAACCTCGTGCACCCCCTCGCAGGAGTTGCGGAGCTCGGCCCACCGCGTGAGGTAGTCGCGGGTCGACTCCCTGGGCCCTTGGATGCATAAGGAGAGCTGCCGGGCTTGGGAGGCCGCTTGTACATGCTGGTGAATTTGCGGATGAAGACTTCCGTGAAGTCCAGCCAGCTGTTGACGCTGTAGGGCTTGAGGCTGTTGAGCCAGGTGCGTGCCGTGCCTTGCAGCATGAGAGGGACGTACTTCACGGCTACGCGCCTGTTGCCGTTCGCTATGCTGACAGCGGTAGAGTAGTCGATGAGCCAATCTTCCGGCTTCACAGAGCCGTTGTACTTGGGCGTGTCTCTGGGGAGCGAGAACCCTTTGGGGAAGGGCTCGTCGCGGATGCGGGGGCCAAAGCATAGCGGGCTGACATCGTCTTCTTCTTCTAGCGCCAGGGATCGAGCTAAGCGGTCGATCCGGTGGCGGGCGTCGTTCTCGCCGACTCCTTTGCGGTGGCCTAGTCGGCCACCGAGAGTCGGATGCGTGACAGGCGGCGGGGTGGGACATCTCTCCCCACGAGGCGGGGGAGGAGGCGGATTGCCTTGGCGCTCCACTGCTCGAGGGCGGCTTTCCGCGTCGCGCTCGATGGTGATTCGAGTCTGGCTGCGGCTAGCAGCCGGCTCCTTGTCTTTCCTTGCGTGGGCGCCGCTCACAGTCGGGGACCGGGATGTCGCGGCGTGGGGGAGGACTCTCAGCGCGGGTGCCGGCTTCACGCCGTTCTGCGGCCGCATCGATCAGCTGCTGGATGCGCCTTGTCATGTAGGGGAGCTCATCAGCCCCTAGCCCATTCAGCTCTTCTGCGGCCGCCTGAGCGGCTCGCAGATTCTCGAGCGGTGTGGCGTAGACGGGGCGGTCTGCCCCCAGCATGCTGGCGATGGCCGCGCCGCGCTTCTTGACGAGGCCGGCTCGGCTCGGCCCGCCATGAGGCGACGTACCAAAAGCGGCGCGGTCGACTTCACGCTGGTGGGCCTCAGTGAGGCATCTCATGGACGCTATCTTCTGGCCCTCCGCGATGAGGGCGAGTCGGCGTGGCTCTAGGGTCTCGGCGTCGGCGTCGGCCGGGATGGGGATGGACAAGTCATGCATCGCCGCTTGTAGGGCGTCGTGGCGTTCTCGCCCGAGTCGGCGACGTGGCTGATGACCAGCACCTCAGTGACAGCGCTGCTGCCACTATCAGCTCGAGGGAGAGGGTCGTCGAAGACTACCACGTCGGAGGGGTAGGCGTCGAACGATGTCGTATCGGAGTCGACAAGCATCGGGTCGGTGGAGCCGACCGACTCCAAGTCTACAGCAAGCTCGCTGGAGACGTGAAGCTGGTCGAGGAGGCTGACGAGGCGGCTCTCGGGGTAGTCCGTGCCCGCGTCGGACGCGGGCTCGTCGGAGATGCGAGTCTCGCCAAGAAGATCGGCGAGGCAGCTTGCTGCGCAGGCGTCGTCGACGCCTTGCAGCGCGTCGGGGCAAGCGCCGTCGGGCGTAGCAGGCTGGCTGCGCTCGCGGGGGAGAAAAAGGGTTCGTGTCCAGAACAGGTCTCCGGACGACGGTGCACCTGGCCCCACGGTGGGCGCCAAATGTTGGGTGGTAGGTGCGACATATGCCAACGGGTGGCTTATCATTATGGGAGCCAGTAAAACATCGCCGGTGCCTGGAAACGGGATGAGGCGAAGACATGCACGCCGGCGGATCTTACCCAGGTTCGGGGCTCTCCGTGGAGATAACACCCCTAGTCCTGCTCTGCGGGGTCTCCGCATGATCACTAGATCAATACAAGTAGCTACAAGCGCTCCTTGAGCTGTTTGGCTAGAGGAAGAAAAAGGGCGAGGCTAGCTCTCCCTTTCTCTCTAGGTGGTGTGCGGAATTCTATGAGATCAACCCTTTGCATGGGTGTCCCGGGGGGTTTATATAGGCCTACCCCCAGGGGTACAATGGTAACCCGGCTGGGCGCGGGTCCCAGCCATCAGCGTCTATGCTCGCCGGCTTCTCCGCCGGTCATTAGGGCCCGCCGACTGGTGGGTCCCGCCGGCTGCCGGCCTCTTGGCCGACAGGTCGGCCCCACCGGTTGGGGGCTTTGTCGGCGGCTGGTTACTGTTGCCTCGCCTCTGATGACGAGAGCTTTGTTGAGGTAAGCGTGGCTACAGTGTCGCCGCCTTGCGGGCTCTCACTGTAGCCTTACCTCGTCTTGTCTCCTTAATGAGGCACATGCTTCGAGGGAGGGAGGTAGCCGGCTATTGGGAGCCGGCCACATCCCTGGCCGATTAGAGGAGGCCAGGCCGCCTTCGGCAGTCTCTCTGGCAAAAGGGGCCCGCCGCCTACGGGCCGTACTGGCGCCTGTCGTGGGTGACATCGAAGCCAACACGGCTACAGTGTCGCGCCGGACAGGGGATGGCTGGCCCGTACGGTGCCCTGTGGCCATGCCTGTTTCGGGATTCGGGGGTAGTGGGCTGTACTGTGGCCACGCCCCTTCCTATCGCCGTTATGTGGGTACAGTCTTAGTGGGTGCAGTCTTGGCCAACTTCTGGCAGTCGGCTTTCTTCATGGCCGGCTTCTGGGAGTCGGTCCTCTTGGGGCCGGCTCCCTAGAGTCGGCTATCTCGTATCTTTCTTGGGGGAGGTTTCTGAGGCTGGGTCGCCTTCTGGGAGTCAGCCCTGGGGATAGCCGGCCGGGGGAAGGCGGCCCTATGCTTTGTATGCTTGAAGGCTTGAATGGCCTGATAATTTTTCGAAGAGCCAGGGGGAGTCGGTTTGGCTACCCGTGGCCATTTACTCCGACAGTCGGCCCACGTGCGGGTGCTCTGCTCGCGACTCAGAGCGTCGGTGCGCTGCTGCTCCATGTCCAGCTGGCGGCGCAAATCGGCGATACGCTGCTCATCCGCCAAGCGGTCGCGCTCCAACAACTCCTGCTCCTCCACCAGGCGGTCGCACTCCAACAAGTCCTCGATCTCCGCATTGCCATCTAAAGACCGATAGAATGCCTCCTCTCTCCGTCTGCCTTTCGGTGAAAAACCGAACACTAGTTCCGGCGGTAACCGTCTCCGGCCACGCCTATCGCGGATGGGTGGGGGCATGGCGGACATGGCAAGAGCGAGGATAAGTGGCGAGCAACGTCGGGCCGGTGGGGGGTTATGAGGATAGGGCGAGTTGGGTCATGGTGCCACCATAGAAGGCCGAGAAACAGTACTTATAAGCGGAAGGTAGCGCGACGGTCATCGGAATTCAATGCATAATGAAGCAGGCATGGCTTAGCGCGCCAGCTTGCCGTGGAAAACTAGAGAAACTGAAATTCTGACAGTGACGTCCCGTCCCGTCCGTGCTGGGTCGCACGCCGGCATTACGGTCAAACGAGTGCACTCGAATCATCTCCCTCCTTGTCAATAATGATTCCACGGATTTAAAAGGCCCGCAACAATTAAAGCGCATATTTTTTCGCATGAGTTAGCTGCCTTAATTACGGCCGGCTGCATGCGGGCACTCAAAATCGCTCGCAGCCAGTACGCGAAGCAGCATGCAACGAGTCGCAGCCGAGGGCATTAATTGATGAACTTTAGCTGGGAGATAAGGCATTTGCGAACGTTTTTGCTAGCAGTTTCTTCAGATTCGCATGGCATTTTCTTCAGAGCAGCTTGCCAGTTTCTTTAGAGGTAGGCATTTTTATTCAAAAAACTGCCACTTCGGATCTTGCATCGCAACTAAAACAGTCAGGAGCGCATTAGTAGGCTAGCTAGTGATCGATCGGTAACTTGTAAACACTGAGCGAACAGATATAAGGAACTGTTAATGCATCTCAATGATTCACAGATCATATACAAATATGTAGCTCCAAAAGCAAAGATCAGCCACAACTGAAACCAACTAGTACGATTCCCATACATAAGATCAACATGTTAATGCATCTCAATGATTCACAGATCATATACAAATATGTAGCTCTAAAAGCAAAGATCTAGAAAAAACATATGTTCTTCCTACTAACATGGATGCTTATCTTGGCCAACATTCAGTACAGACTGAATGACAAATTTGTTTGTGAAGTCTACAATTCCTCTTGCAAACGTAAGTGGTTTCACCAACAGCTGGAACCATGGGAATGAACCACACATGATGGAGGAACATCCACTGCAATATGATTTGGTCTTCTCTTGATCACATGGCGAGACTATTTTCGGAATACAAACTTTAACTTAGGCAAAATGATGCCCATTGTATAATCAGACCAAAGTAATGAAGCACCTAGTGTTGGCCAATAAATAGTACAATACTACTTTTCTGCAGTCCATGAAGTGACTATCCAATCTTTCTGTGTCTATTTTCAAATGGCACTGCATGCAGTGATTATACTATTCTCTTGTGCAGTTCAACCAAAATTGCGGTCACTTTGTGTGTTTGCTAATTAGCAACGGGCAGACATCTCTGTCTGCACAAATATCAAGGAGCTAGTAAACATATACCCCACCTTGTATTTTCGGTTTAAACATGTCTCTTCCGCTTAGATCTATCATGTTTTGCACTGGACAATTTGATACAGTCATGTTTTGCCCTGGACAATTTCATACTGAATTGATTTGCTTGTTCAGAGCAGAAATATAGCGCCTATTCTTCATCATACCAAGGATATCCATGTTCGCTGTGATGGAAGAGGTGAAATCGATACAACCGAAATTGAGCATCCAGTCATTGAATCATGTCCTGCACCTCCAATTTAGGTCCACCCTGCCAATAAATTCACGGGCAAACCACTAGTATTACTATCTAATGACAGTACAAAAAGAGTAGCAAGATAGTAGCAAACCATGTACCTTCTTAATGAACAGCTCATAGTGCCACCAATTGGATATAAAGGTTTGGGAGAAAACATGCTCCTAATGTTGAACCAGTTGGACTTTTTGTGCAGTTCCACTAAACTCGAGCATCCCTGTTTGCATAGATATTGGAAGTGTGATTACCATAAAAGTGGCACTAGTTGAAGCATAGACTCACAAATATAAGCATTCCAATTTCTTAATGGGAAAAGGTAGCAAGACTGTTTCTAAACACCTTTTTGAAGGAATAAATAAGGCAACAGAGGCTGATGTCAGAAAGGCATATATAGTTCTTTCTGAAAGAATGATCGATTCCTGACCTTTCCACTTCTTTTAAGCATATTTTGTGCAGTTCAACTAAAATAAAATGCCATCACCACCTTGACAATTCATTGACATTGTACAAAAGGAAATGACTTAACATTACATCATGATGTCAGGTATGTAGTCGACAGGCATTAGAGACAAACTTACAGACCTCCTCCGATAACATAATGAACATTAATTTTAACAAAGGTGTGACTAGCTTTACCGGGATAATTTGAGTGAACTCTACACCCTCTGTTCCTTAATATAAGAGGTTTTTGCGGTTCAGTTTAAAGTACCCAAATGTCTACTAGTATTTAGAAAAATAGGTAGTAGTTTTCTTGAGCACATATCTGGGAAAGCTTGCCACCCTTTATTTATGTTCATACACTAATGCAACACCATTCGAAATTTCGAATACTACAAATATACACTAATCCAGTGGCTAGTGCAACAGTAGAGTAGTTATTTTATTACAGGGTACAGTACAATGGTTTTACTGAACAGATTTCAATAAACTCTGGCACTGGAAGATTTCTATAAGAATTAACAATACAAAATGTAAAGGTAACACGTTTCATCATTGGTATACTAGCTGTGCATGAGCATTAAACCAAATACAAAAGTCTAAAGGTAACTAGCATTATTAACTAATGACACTATAAAAAAATTGCAAACCATGTACCTCCAAGGTAAATATCATTTCAAACTCGGGGGGGCCTTAAAAATTGCTATCCCAATCTTGATAATCGATCAAACATAAAAAATTGATCGAACGAATCAAGAGAACAGCCGGAGGAGGATGTGCCCACTCTTAACCTTTCCTCTTGTCTTCATATTTTTTTGTGCAGTTTAACCAAAATAAAATGACATCAGCGCCTTGGCATTTTTGTGACACCAATGTTTTAAATAGCGGGTTATTGCCAAATAGCGGCGGAGGTCAAAATCAGCTATAGTGGAGCTATGACGGGCTATAGCAGGCTATAGCGGGCTATTTGTACATAGGATCATTTAGCGGCACCTTGCTGAAAAGGCTATATAGCGGGCTATAGCGGAGCTATAGCCGGCTATTTAAAACATTGGGTGACACTATACAAAAAATTAACTTATCTCATGAAAGTGAGGTATGTAATCTATAAGCATTAACAGTGCAAAAATCTAAAGGTAGTAACAAGTTTCATCGTTGGTATACTGGCTGTGCAACATCACTAGAATGCCTTAGTTGAAAAATCATTAATACATCCACAATCAACAGCTAACCCTGAAATAATCCAGTGACATTAAATGGCATTGCTTAAATTTATCGGTGGCATTAGACTGAGTGCGGCATTAGTTAAATGTGGCATCACTTTAGCAGTAGCATTGCTTGACTTGACTGCTAGCGTTATACTAACAGCAAAAAAGTTAGACTAAGAGCATGCGAGGCCCATTCGGACAGTGGGCGCACCAGTACGATGTACCTCCACGGACGCATAGAGTGGTGAGGGAGGTATGGTTGCCCAGAGCAACAAATATCCAAGCAACATATGTGGATTACGTCCCATTTTTGTTATGTTTAGCCACCTTTTTCCTATGTGAGGACAACAAACCGATCGACCTGGTCATTCTCTATTGCGTTGTCATGCCTTTCTACCCTTCTTCAACCAAGAGACATGAGACTCGTTCCTTAGCTACTGATTTTCCCCTTCTCAACCTAGATGCGGGTTCGATGCCTACTCTCTTGGACAGTACAGTCTCCCTTCTTTTCCTTATTCAACCCAGACATGGATTAGTCTGCATGAAGTAGGGTTTCCTTTAATAGTGCAAATTAAGGTTTTCGTCTGCGTGACCAGCAGAGCAGAGGATAGCAAATTGGGAAGATGGTGGAGTGGAAAAACATCCACATGCAACGACATGGCAGATGGGGCAATAGAACAAGGGTATGGTTCGAAAAGAGGTAGCATACCTGAGGGTCGGCAGGAAGTGGCTTCGCTCGTGGTCATCGTCCTCCACACGCACTACGACAACGAGCTTGGGGACGGAGGCCATCCTGCGCGGGCGCTAGGTCTGAGAGGACGGCCTTGTCATCAGTGCGTGACCTCGCTTGCCGACGACGAGTGCGTCAACATTGCACGTCCTTTTCTTCCCCGGCGGATCTGTGACCACCGGTGAGGAGGGAGAGAGAGGCCGTCTTTTTTAGATCTGGAGAGAGGGTGATAGTGTGAGAAGCAAGTAGGCAGCCCTTAGCAAGAAAGCTCTGAAGCTCCAGCCTATATATCTTTTTTATACTACTAGTACTAGAGGTGGAGTAGTGGTAGAGTAGTTTATATTTTCTCTGCAAACAATACCAGTTAGTCGTGCTTCAAAACTGAACGGCACGCCATTAAAAAAATAAAGTCGAGAAATAATGCGGCACCTCGGGCCAACGCGGCCAGATCGCATTTTGCATGAGAAATTACACACATTGTTTCGTTGACATGTGGTCCCGTTCCAACATGTCAGTGAGATGACGGCGAGTCCTTTTGTACAATTTCCGAAAGGACGTGTAGGCCGGGGCGCCTCTTCGTGTACCGTGGCAAACTGGCAACTGTCCACCGACTCTTCGCCTTTCCCTCTCGATTTGGAACTGCTGTCGCACGCTCTTCCTCCCTGCTCCATTTGCCTTCACCCTTCCTTCTGCCATTGTTCGATCGTCTTCTCCATGGAGGGAACAAGCCAGAAACGACCCCGTTATTCTTGCCCCGATCTGAAAGATGACGTGGTGGGGGAACTCATTGATCGGTGCGACGTCATCACCTCGGCTAGCATGGCAGGTTCGTTCAAGACCATTCTCGACTCAACTAATAACATCATTACAAGGAACCCAAGGGTCCAGGAGCGGTTTGATCTTCCTTATCTTCTTCGCTATAAGCCTGTTCGCATGGGCGCGGACGACGGAGGCCTCGCCTTGTGCAAGTTGATGCCGCTTGATAATGATATGTGTGATGTCAAGATGCCATCGCTTAAGGGTAAGTCCTGGGCTGTCGCAAATGGAGATTGGGTTGTTTATATTGTGTACAATTGCGAGTGGGAACTTGTGAATGTGTACACTCGTCAGCGGATTCCACTTCCAAAAATCTCCGAGTGCCCTGAGGTTGAGCACACAGATGATCTACGTACGTTCAAATACGATCATGGTGACTGTCGTCTACTAAAGATAGCAATTTTTCGAGTTCCCAGCCGCTCTTGGAATTACAAGAACTATCAAGTTGTTGCTATCTTCGACAAGCTTGTTGCCGTCCTTCATGGTTCGACTGGATGGATATTGCTCAAAAATCAGTTTCTATACACGGATGTGTACTGTGATGCAATTGAATACGAGGATCTTGTGTTTGCTGCCACCACTCGTGGCACTGTTTTTGCATGGGATCCTCGTAGTTTCGGTACGTTTGTCTTCCACTGTAATTATAATTGTTTCATCCACATGCATGCGGGTTAGCAAGTTTCCCTTTACTAATTAACCTTCTTCTTGTGTTTCCAAGGTCCTGTGAACATTCCACCACCTATACTTGAAAAATTTTATAAGCAAGGGGGAGATGACGATGGTGATGATCACGAGCATGAGGAGGAGCGGAACTTATATACTCAGTGGCGCCTGGCAACTAATTCCGATGGATCACCTCTTCTTGTCTGTATACAGTGCACTCAAACTGTTACTACTGAGGAAGAAGGTGTTGTCTCCCATGGTTTCCCTCTCCTGACCTATTCCAACACCCGTTGCATGGTATTCAAGACAGATACTAGTGTGCTAGCGCCAACACCTTCTCCCTGGTTCAGTATTGATAGTCTTGGAGCAAACTCGCTCTTCCTTGGACCAAACTATCCAATGATGGTGAAAGGCGATCCAGCTGCTGTTGACACAGCGTTACTACCATTTATGAGAAGCAACGTATCTATACCTCAGACATTTCGGTGGTTCCCTACCCTGGTCCTGATATATGCCGCTTCAGCCTGGATGATCAGTCCTGCGTTGCTCTCGATATTAACAATAGCTGGCCCTTCCCAGAGCACCTATGGTTCAAAGCAAGCGTTTCCAACGCTGAGGATTGGTTGAGTTGAAGTTCATTTCATTGCTTGTTATTTGTTGTGTGATGAAAACTTTAGTATTTGCTAGAATGTTTTGTTGGAAATAATCTATAATCCAACATGTATCCTCGTTGTCGTTGTGTGTTGATGACTTGTTGTATTTAATGAATGGTACATTTCAGTTGCAAATGCATGTCATAGACTCAATTTATGAATGGTTTTCGAGTCACTTCTTGAAGTGTGAGTACCGTAGTAGTATAGCCAGCATCCGGTTAGTATATGAAGTTGCCACATCACATAGACCCAACCTAATATTGGAGTATGCTAGTCCTCCACCGGCGCGCCGCTTCAAATGGCGGAGGAAGTGAGAGGTCGCGTCACCTTGTGTCCGGATCTGAGATGCCACGTGTACCAGATGAATGACTCCAAGTTCGACCACCGTGATGCTACGTGTGAGCCCAAGAACACTGTTGGAGAGACCCCCCTCATAATTTTCCTACATTGGTCGTTTGATTCATAGGATAGAATGCTATAGGATTTTTTTCTATGTAATCATGTTTTAATTGGCAATCTAGCATCCAATCCAACTTTTGTTTCACTTCCTTTGTTCCTACGAAGAGAGTACTTGCTCTAAATGATGTGCTGCTGCAAGAGCCGCCTATATTTATTAACCATGCTCTAAAAAGGTGCACCAGCTTTGGCTATAGTAGTACTGTACTAGGTTAGTAGGTGACCTTGCGCTTGGCTCTTCTCCTCTTCCGGAAGTCGAACAATAATGATGGTACTGCAGTAGTACTTCTGGCAATCTGAAACCAAATGAACTGCTGCACGTCCACCGCTTGTAAGCAAAAGTTTCTCCTCGTGCTGCGAGCCACCGCGCACGCGTTGGCGAGGGAGAAGGCGTAGTAAGCAAGCTTCTCGTCATTCTGCGAGTTGACGGGACACATCAAAGTTATTTATTAGTACTCTCTTCGAAAAGGGGCGACCATGTCCATGGCTACCATCCCATGCTCTGTCATTGAGTACGTGCACTATTCACATGCCATCGAGGAGAAACAAATATTGCGTAGTACTAGGTGCCATCGAAGTGCACGACTCACTTACGCACTGCATATCTCCATTTTCTTGCATGACACACCACCTTGATGCTAGATTTCCCGCGTCGTTGGAAATAATCTCCATTGCATATCTCCATTTTGTTGGAAATAATCTATAATCCAACATGTATCCTCGTTGTCGTTGTGTGTTGATGACTTGTCGTATTTAATGAATGGTACATTTCAGTCGCGAATGCATGTCATAGACTCAATTTATGAATGGTTTTCGAGTCTCTTCTTGGAGTGTGAGTACCGTAGTAGTATAGCCAGCATCCGGTTAGTATATGAAGTTGCCACATCACATAGAGCCAACCTAATATTGGAGTATGCTAGCCCTCCACCGGCGCGCCGCTTCAAATGGCGGAGGAAGTGAGAGGTCACGTCACCTTGTGTCCAGATCTGAGATGCCATGTGTACCAGATCAATGACTCCAAGTTCGACCACCGTGATGCTAGGTGCGAGCCAAGGAACACTGTTGGAGAGACCCCCCTCATAATTTTCCTACATTGGTCGTTTGATTCATAGGATAGAATGCTATAGGATTTTTTTCCTATGTAATCATGTTTTAATTGGCAATCTAGCATCCACTCCAAGTTTTGTTTCACTTCCTTTGTTCCTACGAAGAGAGTACTTGCTCTAAATGATGTGTCGCTGCAAGAGCCGCCTATATTAATTAACCATGCTCTAAAAAGGTGGACCAGCTTTGGCTATAGTAGTACTGTACTAGGTTAGTAGGTGACCTTGCGCTTGGCTCTTCTCCTCTTCCGGAAGTCGAACAATAATTATGGTACTACAGTAATACTTTTGGCAATCTGACACCAAATGAACTGCTGCACGTCCACCGCTTGTAAGCAAAAGTTTCTCCTCATGCTGCGAGCCACCGTGCACGCTTTGGCGAGGGAGAAGGCGTAGTAAGCAAGCTTCTCGTCGTTCTGCGAGTTGACGGGACACATCAAAGTTATTTATTAGTACTCTCTTCAAAAAGGGCCAACCATGTCCATGGCTACCATCCCGTGCTCTGTCATTGAGTACGTGCACTATTCACGTGCCATCGAGTGGAAAAAATATTGTGTAATACTACGTGCCATCGAAGTGCACGACTCACTTACGCACTGCATATCTCCATTTTCTTGCATGACACGCCACCTTGATGCTAGAGTTCATTTGGTGTCACGCCACCTTACTCATTAAGTCGCCGGAGTTGGTTCCTCGGACACCGAGCCATTTAACGACGACATATGAACGGACGACATGAATGCGGGCAGCTGGCGCCGGCTGGGAACGCACCGCGCGACGGCGCGAGGGACGGGGGTTTTGGTGTGCCAGGGTAGTCAGCTGCGGTCGTGGCAACGTTGGAGATGCCCTTTGCTCACATGCGATCCCCGCATGTCATTGAAAAAGCAAGACGAGCCGGCATGGTCTCAGGTCCAGAGGATGCAGTTGGCCGCGCTACACCACTTCGCGGACGCGTCGCGGCGCCCCGTGCATCCTCGACGAGCCAAAGTGCACCTTACCAAAATTTTGGTCATGACCCAAAGATTGGTCTTTGTTTGGATGGTTTCCATTTTTTGTCATGCCAATGAACTCTAGCCAACTCTAGTTCATTTTTCTTGCCAATGTCGGCCAAATCATGGGCAATCAATACCTCAACAAAAAATTTGGTCATGACCCAAAGATTGGTCTTTGTTTGGATGGTTGCCATTTCTTTGGCATGACAATGAACTCTAGCCAATTCTAGTTCATTTTTCTTGCCAATGTCGGCCAAATCATGGGCAACCAATACCTCAACCAAAATTTTGGCTACCCAATGCTTTGATGGGGCAACCTTGGGCACAAACCAAACATACCGTTGGTCGTGCCACAGCACTAACGCCACCCTCGGCACACTGAAACCGACCGTGTCTAGCGACGATATGAGCGTGTCGCTCACCGCGGTCGCCGTGTCCAGAGGCAGTGCTGGAGCTGCGCCCCGTTGTTGGCCCCAACGACCCACATGAACGGTTGTCGGTGGCGAGGAGGTCGTGGGCCAGCTCCTCCATTGGACTAGTCTGCGCTACGTCGTCCCGACGGGTGTGCCCCACATGTCGATTTCCCTGTTTTCCCGGCCATATTCGAGCGTCAGTGCTCCGCGTTGCGCATTAGGCCTTTCACTATGTAGGCCAAGCGAGACAACTTATTGTTTATTTGAGCCGTTCAAGTATAATCATGTCGCGTTTGCTTATTTCTCATTCCTCTCCAACCCTCTTCTCCATCGATCATGTCGCCCTCCAGTCGAGTCCATCCTCCCGCATGCCTCATTTGAACATTCCGCCGAGTATCATTCGCATGTACCCACCCTAGTCCTCTTTCAATAGATCTCCGGACCCCGAGATGAAATCGAGAGGGAACGAGTGGGGGCATGTGATACCTAAGGCGGATTCAAAATTTTGAACCGGTGATCATAGCATCCGCAAATCATATATAAAGGGTATTCAATGTTCGTTTCGTTTTTGAACGTACAATATACTCCCCCTATCCTTTCTAGTTTACATATAAGTTTTATGTGTAGTCAAAGTATCTCTACTTTGATCAAAAAGGTATCAACATTCAACAACGCCCAATCAATATTGTTAGATTCGTACGTACTCCTAGATTTGTACTCGAGATGGTTTCCAATTTGACTATTGACAAGATTAATAGTACATGAGATGTATAATGTGAAAATTATATCATTGGAAACTCCTTTCACATACGAATTTGACCGTATGCTTTGTGTAAGTTGCATGTCATATATTATTACTCTAACATCTGGTCAAAGTTAGCCTCGAAAAACGCATTAGACCCTGTATGCTTTGTGTAAGTTGCATGTCATATATTATTACTCTAACATTTGTGTAAGTTGCATGTCATATATTATTACTCTAACATTTGGTCAAAGTAGTATAGTGGAAGTGGATCCTCTGACGTAGGTATCCCTGCCTTACCCTCCCTTTCGGTCACTTACTGGTGGACCCCATGCTTGCTAGGCCCCGCATGTCAGTTACTCAATGGGTTCGGCCACGTCAGGGGATCCTCATCCGTAGTATACTCCTTCTGATTTTATTTACTCCGCATAAAACGGAGGTAGTGGTGGTATAATAAATAATGCGGGCGGGGGAGGGGGAGGGACGTCAGTTTGCTCTCAACTGCGGTCCCACAAGCGAGCGAAAACGCAAGACGAAGCGCGTTCCATTCGGTGAGCGACGTGGAGGGTCCAGCGTGCCGGGCTACAACGCGAACGCGACAAGAGCGATGTACAGTCAAAACCGATTGACCGGTCGTCACCAGAACCACTATTCACACCAGAACCTTCGCTGCTCGGCCTACGCCAGCCACTGCCCTAAAACCACACCAAATCTCCAGCCCATTCCCCCACCTTTCGATCCCCTAGCCCGCATCAAGCGTCCCCTAGTTCACCGGAAAGCCATGGTGCACCGCAATATCACTTACTATAAGGTGCTGACGCCGGAGCGCCGCGCAGAAATCGCGGCGGCGGTTGGCGCCACAGACCTCCGTTCCCAGGCTCACTTTGCGGCAGGCCAATCCCCGAGTTCTCTGGAGCCAAGCTACGAGGAGGAGGAAGCCGATCCAATGTTCATGGCAGAGGTCGCAGCACAGAAGGCCCCCGATGGGTATGAGACGATGGACGTCGACTTCGTGCCGGTGTCCGAGTCCCCCATGGTGCAGGCGGACCAGCGGTTCAACATGGCGATACTAAAGGAGGACCGGGAGGCAAAGTCTCAACTCGACGCAGAGCGCGCGCATGCCGCTGCCATCCAGGCTCTCCTGCAGGCGGAACCGGATGTCGTGGATGTGAACCGGGCGGCGGAGGCTCAACTTGAGGCGGAGCGCGCGGATGCCGCTGCCATCGAGGCCCTCCTGCAGGCAGAACCGGACGTCCTGGACTTGAACCGGGCGGCAGAGGCTCGACTCGACGCAGAGCGCGCGGATGCCGCTCTCATCGACGCCCTCCTGCAGGCGGAACCGGACGTCCTCGACTTGAACCGGGCGGCGGAGGCTCGACTCGGCGCGGAGCGCGCGGATGCCGCTGCCATCGAGGCCCTCCTGCAGGCGGAACCGGACGTCCTCGACTTGAACCGGGCTGTGCTCTCGTCCGTGCAGAGCGCCCTCACGCTCCGCTTGAACGAGTAGCTGGAGGCCGAGGACAACCACGGTGCGGAGACACACGTCGGCAGCGACGGCTGGTTCGCGCCGACAGCCAAAGACGACGAGGCCATCTCTTTCCGCGAGCAGTGATAGTTTTTCTTTATGTTGTTGTTTTTATGGATCTTTTGCTGTGTAAAAACATATATTTGTTATGCAAGTCGCCTGACTTGGGTCAGTCTACCATTTCAGGCGGTTGGATGAATATCCTACGTCTCCTAACCCTTCTTTCCTTCTTCCTCACCTCTTCTTCTTCCCCAACAGACCACCGCACGGGCGGTACGGATACTCCCCAACATGCGGTTGGATAAACATACTCTATGAACGAAAATTATGTAACAGCGATAGGATGTCTGAGTTTGGTTTGTTCACATGCGACAACACGTGTCAGTGAGGGTGCGTTCCCTTGGTTGGGTTTGCGGCGTGCAGGAGCGACTGTGTGAGGGTGCGGTGCGACCGCGGCGTGCAGGAGCGACCGTGTGAGGGTGAGGTGCGACCGTGACAGCCGTGCGCAAGTGTACCTCCTTCTCATTTTGAAAACTTTAGGCAAGCTTGGCAAAAATGTGTGGCGAAGTTTGGCAATGCAAGGCCTAGACCCAAACAGGATAAGTACGTACATACTAGGAGTACTAGTGTTAAAAAAGAAAGGCGGGGTTTTCCTTCGCGGGATTTAATCGATACAAATCCTCGTTTCACGTGTCAATTAATGCGTATTTTTTTCTCCAAAGACCAAAGAGCTAACCATCTCACTCATCATCGCATGATTAATGCAGCGCCATGCAAACCAACCTTCTCACTTCCGCATGCATGCAGGGGATATTAATGTCCTTGGTTGCTAACCCCATCAATTTTGCCTTGATTAGTGTTAGTGGCCCTTTGCAAATTGTAATTTTGATATACTGGCCTTGTGTACAAAAAAATGGAGGTAGTAACTATATTTGACTTCCTTCCCCATTGCGGTGACGTCGACGATATCTTTTTTTTGGTGGTTTGGCGAAGTGCGTTCGACGGAGAACACCATTGAGGGAGACCACGGTAAGTCGTTCGCAAGTGCAGCCTGCAAGCCGAGACAACCGCCTTATTTGCATCCAGGAAGTCTTTTACTAGTACTACTAGGAGTACTAGTGCAGTGAGATGGTTTCTCGAAGAAGATGATGGAGAAGCGGAGTCAGCGAAGAGTGAAATGATGGTTGCTTCGTCCGTGCTTTTGTGATTTGACGCCTCACTGCTTTGTGATTTGTGATAGAAGGGACAGGGGAGTAGACTCTGTGCTCTACACCGTACTACATGTGTCCAAGCATGGGAGAAAGAGGAGAGACGTTGCATTTTTCTATTCCTTCAATCAATCAATCAGGGAGCTTCGGTTCCATCTTTTTGGCTTTGGCAACACCGTCCACAATGGTTCCCACGATGCCAAAAGATATTTTCACATTTGGCTACACATTGTGGATGCCCTTAACCGTACCACTTGGTTTTGCTCCTGTGTGCTATCTATACAAATCTCAATTATATTGATCTAAAAAATTATAGAATCAAGATTAGTAAAAAGGAGGTGATTTTGCCGCGCGGATGGTGGGGGAGGTTTCTTATTTGAGCAATGCTACATCCACGTAATGGTTTACGTAAAGTTACGAACTGATGTGATGTGGGACTATTTGATTGGATTAAAGGAGAGGATTAGGCCCACCCCACCTGAAAATCAGGGGGGCATATATAGATTAGATGGAAAGTATACGTAGCAGCTACGTAGCCCTTTGTAAGTCTAGGATTAGGCTTCTTATTTTCGGAGGACGTTGTCCTAGCGGTTTGCTAACATGCGGTCCCACGTGTCAGTGCTTTACCAAGCCGATCCGCGTCCCACATGAGGCAGAACAACGGCAAAAGCAACACGTGGTTAAGTTGAAGAAGATGAGGGAGAAGCGGATTCAGCAACGAGTGAAATGATGGTTGCTTCGTCCCTCCAACTTGCGGGAAAGGTGCAGCTTTGTGATTTGACGCCTCATTGCTCATTACTACGCCGGCGCCATGACTGGGGTGCTTCACCCCGGCTGCTCTGCACTATATTCCGGTATGGCATGTGGACCCGGTAGCTTGATGTCCCACATGCGAAAGGGACTAGAAGATTTATGAAAGCGAGCGCTCCACTCTCACGACGGAGGAGTAGACGACACGACGGACCAGTGAACTGTCACTTGTAGTACTGTATAGTACTATAGTTTTGTTGTTTCGCACGATCCATCGATACAAACCCGATTAAACAGAAAAGGGCGGGATTTTTCCCGCACGGTAGATGATACTGGCCATACATTTCAAAGGCAATTTTAATGTATGCAAACTGAATAATTATAAGTAACAATATGATATCTAGTAAAACTAAAAACACATATGATTTATTATGTTAGAGTGTAGTAGTAGTGTTGTATTGCATAGTTGTTAGATGTAACATGCGAGAACGTGTAGAGATGTAGTTTTGGAGGGCCTACAGAGAGAACAGCGTAATACGGTCACCGAACTTCAGAATAAGCTGATTACGGTCACTATATACATTTTGCGGTGATTATACGGTCACTTGCTCACAGTTCAGCATCGGAATGCACTCTGTTGACCGGCCAAATAGTCTGCGTGGAGCCATGTTGACTAGTTAAATTGACCACGTTCCTTGTGGGTCCCACCTGTCATTTCGCATAGGCAAAATGTCAGATAAACACAAATTTACGCAGGCGCGACAAGGCTCCAACCCGTGCGCGGGAATCACCTGGTTGTGTATGTGTCTGTCAGGGCCTGATGTGTGCGCATGCACGTGTAGGTTGAGCACTTGAGCGTGGGAGTGTGTGTTAGTCGTGTGGTGTACTGGTGTGTGCATGCATGCGTGCGTGTGTGCGTGTGAGTGTTGCGTGCGTGCGTGTGAGTGTTGCGTGGCTACGTGTGTACGTGTGAGTGTTGCGTGCGTGCATGGGTGCATGTGTTTGTGTGAGTGTTGCGTGGATGCAGTTCGTGTGCATGCGTGCGTGTGTGTATAATCACCACACCTGCTCCTGTGCGTTAAAACAGATGGCTCAGCATACCAATACAAGGCCAACTTGTCCGCTGTGCCCGCGGTCATGACTTCGAACCACCGTCCAAATATTTTTTTGTCGTTTTTTTATTCTTACTAGCAAGATGCCCGTGCGTTGCACGTAACATCAAGATGCATTTGTATGACTTGTTTATCTTGTGAGAGAAAAGGATGAACGAGGGAAGGCCTTATTTGCAAATGTGGAGAGGTGTGTGGGTACCTTTTTGCAAAATTGCCATAGTTTCTTTCCTATCCGTCAGATATAAATCGGACGGCCTATATTGCAGGATGGCAGGCACACCATCATCACCAACTTTGTTTTTTATAAGAGTGTATTTTATGTATTTTATAAGAGTGTAGATGTAGAGTAGATACAAGTCGATAGGTGGGCACGATGGTAGTGAGATAATGTGATGCAACACTAGAGGTGCCACGTGGAGCATTTAACTGGTCAACTAGTCATGTCATGAGCAAATACAGAGTTGTACGGTGAGCCCATGACTGTATAATAACCACTAAACGTAAATGGTGACCGTAATGAGTGGATTCTGAAGTCCAATGTACGTATCATGCTTTCGCTTCAAATACAATGATCGTCATTGCATATATCGCGAGAGAAAGATGAAACATGTGTGAATTTTCTGGGGCTTACTTTTAGAGGACCTGGAGATAGTTTTGTGTGCATACGTGAAAGGGGCGTACAGGGGGGTATGCGATGGAGAGAGAGATCCTCTTCGTTTCTCTTTATTATGACTAACTTTGTATATAGTATAAAAATATACAAATTCACAGTGCGGAATAAATATCATTGTGGGCACCATGCAATGCAAATTAGCGTTCGTACTCCTCCATATAACTTTGTAATGTTGTATATATGTAGAAACTCTAAAATAATTTTTTGGCCACACTTTATTCAAAAGGAATGTTGTATGCGAAATAAACGTGAAGAGATGGCTTTTTAGATCAATGGGGTACGTGATGTAACATGTGTGAATGTGTAGTTGATGCATTTGGCGGGGCCTAGAGAGGTATGTGTGTGTATTATGTATTCGAGAGAGGCATGGATAGAGGGGCCGACGGGGGGGCGTGGGAGAGATAGCACGAGAAATGAGAGTGGTCTAGAGAGAGAGAGACGAATATGATGTCACGACAAGATATTCCATTCCCTTGAGTGTGTATATTCAAGGAGGGAGGGAATAGAGGCACCAGGAGAAATTTTCTATGTGTGTGGTGTTTGTGTTGGTATGTGTGGGTGTGAGAAGATAATGAGACGTGGGGGCAGAGGGTGTGTCACCGCGTGAGGTCCGGTGGGTCGATGTGAGGCCCTTCGTTCAGTTCCGTCCTGCGCCACATTGGTCGGCCTGTGACGCATTTAGGAAGACCCATGGATGACTAGTCGTACAAGACAAAGGATAGCAGAATTGTGAAGGACTCTGTGTCCACTGACAAAGCCGGCTAGGATTTGTAACCCTAGGTTCTCGGACTAAGGTAACCCCTTTATCTCTGATGTTACTATTCATCCAACCTAACTTTAAGGGGCATCCTACAGAATGCTCTGCTAGAATCATACTCGTCGATTAGGAAGAGAGGTGTGAGACAATGCGTGAGAGACAGGCGTAAAGATAATGTGCGTACATGAGACACGTAGGCAGGTCCATGTATATAGAAAGGGTCGATGAGGATTGTGCGTGTGTATGTTTGCGAGAGGAAGAGTGCTTGTGATAAAGGTTAGTGAAAACAGTTGTAAATGGTTACGAGAGGGAGGGAGGGTTATATCTAGAGCATGTGTGCGAGAAAGACACCTCGGGAGAGAGTGTGTGAGCATGTGTGAGAGACCACCGATGGAGAGTGAAACTACACATAAAAGACTGCTCTACACATTGATTAAAGATATAAATTGTATCCAAATATTAGGATGGGATCATGATATTTGCAATTCGCATAAGGAGCGGTCATTGATCCATCAGACATCTAGATTCTATTGAATTTGAGCATGTCTATGTTATTATTCGACACAATTGATCCACATAGTTAGTATTTCAAACTCCAGACAATGCATCGCTTTAGCAATCGAATATAAACGTGAGTATAGTTCATGTTGTGTGTGTAAAGCACATTATACATACGAAAGTTACACAATGGACATTATAAATAGCTACCTATGAACTAGCATACATTTGAATTCAACTTAAGTTGGTTTAAAAAATCGAATTCAACATGAAGTCCATTCAATTATTTGAATTTGATATCATGGCATTTGTAAACCATACCTAAATTATGGGGGCACCAATCTTTGCTCTGATTTTGTACATAATAGCATATGTAGTCGTGTACAAAATAGATTCAAATTTAGCTCCTCCATTCCAAAATAATCGTAGTTATAGGATTTTCAAGTGTCAAAATTTCAAAAAGAAGCGGATAATTTAATGAGGTTTTCAAACATACAAGGTCAAATATAACGTTGTCTATTTAGGTCAATCCTCATAGTTCAAGAGTACTCTAAACGTGAATGCTTGTGTTTCAAAATTTCGAATGAAGCGCCAAAAGAGCCTCTACTCGCCCGAAACCGCGTGAGAACAATGTCTGGTAGTACAAGGAAATTACTTTTCTAATAACTCCGACCCGTGAAACCTACCGGCCCGACGTCCAAAGGTCTAAACCGGGGTAGGTTTGTAGCTTCATCTAGACGCCACGCAACCGCATCCGAAAAACATCCATACACAATGGCCGCCTAAGCACACATGCGCGCGGCCGAAATCGCTCCCGCCCACTATTTGGGGCACCTACACTAGTAGGAAAAGGGGCTTTTACCCCGGTTCATAAGGGCCTTTAGTCCCGGTTCAGGAACCGGGACTAAAGGGTCGTTACTAATGCCCTAGCCCTTTAGTCCCGGTTCTTACACGAACCGGGACTAAAGGCCGTCCACGTGGCCGGTGCGGGGAGCCCAGGCAGGAGGGCCTTTGGTCTCGGTTGGTGCCACCAACCGGGACCAATAGGCATCCACGCGTCAGCACCTGGCAGGAGCTGAGGTTTTTGTTTTTTTTTTGAAAGGGGGTGGTTTAGGGGTTTTGGGGGGTTAATTTAGGTGTTTCATATATTGTGTTAGCTAGCTATTTAATAGAGAGAAGTGTCCTCTCCTATCTCCGTGCTTGGTCGACGCTACGTACTATATACGTATGGAGAGGAGTAGACACGCTAGCTAGTAATCAAATGAAGGAAACAGAAGATCGTCATGAACATATGCATACAGAGAGAAGTGATATCGACCACCTCTCCTTCTCCAAGATATTGGTCGAACAACAAGTTCTCGTATATCTATCCGACACTACCGGCTACATATATACAATAATTATCTCTTACAATACAATCTCCTAATTATATTGTAGGAACACAGGGTCCACATAGTATTCTCCGTTTTCAGCGATCACGTGGTCAAGGAAGAATGCCGCCAATTCCTCTTGAATTCCTAGCATACGATCTTCTGCTAGGAGTTGATCCCGCTTTCTAAAAATCTAATTTGAAGAAGGGGGTCAATACATATATATATGAATAAATGAAACTCCACACAAATGATGGTAATAAAATAAAATTGTGAATATTCTTGCTTACGCACTTCATATTGTTCTTCAGTGGAGCCCCGCTCACAGGTATGGTAGCGGATGGACTCACAAACATAGTTTCCACGGTAATTATTCCCGGGTTGCTGCCACAACCACTTTACAAGAAATAGAGGTCAATCAAACTGATAAGCAAGCATGCTAAATGGTATTGATCAAACTAGCGCTTGAATCACTAGGAGATGCGCGGAACATGCTACTATAGTACTTACTTTCGGGTGTCTAAATTGCAGCTGGTTCGGCAGTCCCGGGGCTTTTGAGGTGAATTTTCTCCAAACCCTGCCAGACAAAGAAAACAATTACTTGATATCAGGAAATGAACAAAGTTGCTGATATGGTGGATAATGATCGATTTAACTTACTTCTGGAGCATTTGAGTCATGTTCGCATAGTCCTGGGGATCTTTTCGTCTCGAGTCTAAGACGGTTACTACTCCCGGCTCAAGCTTAATCTCTAGGAGAATATAGTGGAAGCTGCGCATGCATGCATAAGTCATCAATTACATTACCATAACCTGGACTAATAAGGGAAACTGAATATGCAGAAGACAGTAACACTCACTTGAAGTTGTAAGGAAAGAGTATTATATCTTTGTTTTGATTTAATACCAACGATTGTAGCAAGTTGGCCTCGGCTTCTTTGGGATGTTTTTCAACCGTATATGCATCTATGAGATTTGTGTTGATGAACCCAATATCACCGATTTGTCTTTTCTTCAATTCGGCGATCTTCAATCTGCATAATATAGTGAGGATAAGTATAAATACATGCAATGAAAGAGCTGACCTATATAGAAAGACTTAATGACAGAAGTAGTACTACTTACAGACAGTAGCAAGTGATCGTTGTTTTATCGAGGGACTTTAGATTGTAAAACTGGAAGAAATCCTCAAATGGAACATTCAGCAGTTCAATTCCAACGAGGTCATGCTCCGGTTTAACTCTCAGCGTCAAAGTACTCATCCCATCAGACTCTCTGCAGGTTTTCATGTACCAATCATGTAGTCTTCGCATCATCGTGCTTAGAGATCTGACATCTTTGACGAGAGGCTTCCCGTAATGGTATTTGTGGTTGTCCACCTCCATGATTTCATAATGTACATCGTCAGGCAGGTAATCTCCAAGATTGCTATAACCGGGCACCATACCCGGATCATTAGCGACGATGTCTTTTGACACCTTGAGCGGGGGGCACGATTGGTTCGCTTGTTCGCCGAGCTGGGCAATTTTTTTCCCAGCTCGTCGTTCTTTCATCCTTTTATCACTGACAGTACTTCCTGACCGCTCCGCTTCGGCATATGCCTTTCCAAGAACGCGCTCATAGTTGCCTTTTGGCGGAGACTTTGGTGGTTTTGTCAGGGCAGCCAGAGTGCGCTTTGCTTTCACCGGATCTACCTTCTCCTACGGAGGTGGATGTTTCTTTGCTTTGACCCCTTCAAAGAAGTTCTTCACTTCGGCTCGTACGATCTTCGCGTTCTCCTCCTCGGTCCTCTCATATGGTAACTTCTCTGGAGTCTTCAGAGAAGGACCGAATCTGTATTGCCTCCCGCCTCTGGCGGCTGTACTGCTAGACGCCGGCAGAGCAGACGGAGCGGCTGCGGCTGTCTTCTTTCCTTGCTTACGAGGCGGAGGAGAAGGACTACGACACGCCAGAGCAGCCGCAGCAGCGGCGGGTCTCTTCCACCCTTGCTGACGAGGCGGAGAAGGAGGAGGCTGGCTGCTCTGGCGCGCCGGCGCTGGCGGAGAAGGAGGGGAAGTGCCGCCACGCGCCGGAGAAGGAGGCTGGGTGCCCTGATCACTCGCCGGAGGAGGAGGTGGAGGAGGAGGCGGAGTGCCCTTACTTGCCGGAGCCGTCCAGTTCGGAAGCTTGATGAGCTCCTTCCGCCATAGGCATGGAGTCTTCAGAGCTAAACCCAGCTGAGTCTCCCCTTCACCGGTAGGGTGGTCAAGCTGGAGGTCCTCAAATCCCTCTATTATTTCATCCACCATCACCCTAGCATTTCCTTCTGGAATCGGCCGACAGTGGTAGGTTGCGCCGGGTTCAGTAGGTAAAACAGAGCCAACAGCCGCCTTGACTTTCAAGTTCTGCCATTCCGCCATAAGGTGGCAATGTTGAGACTCCGTGATAGCATCCACGGGGTAGCTAGGAGTAGCCGCATGCTCCAGCTGAGGCAGCTCGGTGGAAGCCACGCTGCTTCTACGCTAAGATGGCGGTGTAGCTTTGGGGGCAGTTTCGGCATCTCTATTGCCGTCTCGTTCCTCTAGCACTTGAACCCTTTCGCGCAGACGCTGAATTTGGATCTGCTCCACTTTTTTCCTCCTCTCCTGGGTTTTGTAACCGCCCGCGTCCGGAAAACCAGCCTTCCACGGAACGGAGCCTGGCGTGCCTCGTGTCCGTCCAGGGTGCTCAGGATTCCCGAGGGCCATTGTGAGCTCGTCGTTCTCTCTGTCTGGAACGAACGTCCCTTGCTGCGCTGCATCGATATAGTACTTAAGCTTCTTGACGGGTATTGCAAGTTGCTCGTCCGTCCACTGACACCTCCCTGATACAGGGTCCAAGGTTCCGCCAGCCCCGAAGAACCAAGTCCGGCAACGGTCTGGCCAGTTCATTGTCTCTGGTTCGATCCCTTTATCAAGCAGATCTCTCTCAGACTTGGCCCACTTAGGCCGGGCTTTGAGGTAGCCACCTGACCCCGTGCGATGGTGAAGCTTCTTCTTCGCAGCATTCTGCTTGTTTGTCACTGACATCTTCTTACTCTTTTCCGATGTCTTGTGGGCCACAAATGCGGGCCAGTGATCTCTGATCTTCTCATACCGGCCGATGAATTTTGGTGTCTCTTCTTTGTCGACAAAAGTTTTCAGCTCACTCTTCCACCTCCTGAATAGGTCTGCCATCTTCTTAAGAGCATGAGACTTGATTAATTTCTCTATAACTGGCTTCTCCGGATCCTCCTCTGGCGGTAGGGTGAAATTTGCCTTCAGCTCAGTCCAAAGATCATCTTTCTGCATATCATTGACATAAGACACCTCAGGGTCTTCCTTCTTAGGCTTATACCATTGGTGGATGCTGATCGGGATCTTGTCCCTAACTAGAACCCCGCACTGAGCAGCAAAAGCATCCTTTGTCCGGAGGGGTTCAATCGGTTGGCCGTCGCGCGCGATTGCTGTGATCTCAAACCTTTCATCCGAGCGCAACTTTCTCTTCGGGCCTCGTCTCTTTACCGCAGTTGTGCTCGATCCGGAGGGCTAGAAAAAGAAGAAAGACGAGTGTTAATTAATATGTGTACATACCAAAACAATGAATGCATCAATTAGCTAGTCAGCACAGGCTTAACTAATATATTTACCTGGCCGGACTCTGTTCGGTCACCGGAGCCGTCACCACGGGCTCCTTCTTGCACCAGCATTGGGTCACCGGAGCCATCATAATCATGTCTTTCCTCCTCCACTCTTCGATCACCGCAGCCTGCTTCTTCACCCTGTTCTTCCAGACCATCATTGTCATTAAGATACGACAAGATATCACCTCCGGCTAAGATTATGTCCCCCAACACATCTTCTGCTTGCTCATCTCGTCCGTGCTCCATTGTTTCTGCAAATATTACAACATGGCAATTATTACACAAACATGACAGCAGGTGGATATATTAGTGCAAACGTAGACCTACATATCGACAACGACAACATACATCGACCGTCCATATCGACCGTGGTATAAGTTATCACGGTCGAGAGGGGGTATACATATCGACCGTCCATCATGTCGAAGTTATCTGGGAGGGAGTTATATATATCGACAACGACGACATACATACACGGGAAAATAATGTTATCGGGGAGGGGGTATATATCGACCCCCCCCCACGTGTTGAAGTTATCGGGAGGGGGTTTTATATCGACAACGACGACATACATACACGGGAAAATAATGTTATCGAGGAGGGGGTATATCGACCCCCCCTCGTGTTGAAGTTATCCCCCCTCGTATTGAAGTTATCGGGAGGGGGTAATATCGACAACGACAACATACATACACGGGAAAATAATGTTATCGGGGAGGGGGTATATCGACCCCCCCCACGTGTTGAAGTTATCAGGAGGGGGTTATATCGACAACGACGACATATATACATGGGAAAATAATGTTATCGGGGAGGGGGTATATCGACCCCCCCTCGTGTTGAAGTTATCCCCCCTCGTGTTGAAGTTATCAGGAGGGGTATATATCGACGACGACAGACCCGATAAAACATAAGAAAACGAAGAAGAAATAAAAAGAGGAGAGAAGAAGAAAGGAATAGAGGAGAGGATTGAAGAAAAAAGAAAAAAATAAGAAAAAAAAGAAGAAGAAAAGAAGAAAAAAAAGAGGAGAAGAAGAAAGGAATAGAGGAGAAGAAGAAAAATAGAAAATATTCTATTTTTTCTTCTTCTCCTCTATTCCTTTCTTCTTCTCCTCTTCTTTTTCTTCTTTTTTCCTCTTCTTATTTATATCTCCTCTTCTTCCTCTCCTCTTCTTCTTTCTTTCCTCTTCTTCTTTCTTTCCTCTTCTTATTTTCTTCTTTCCTATCCTTCTTTTTCTTCTTCTTCCCTTCCTAGCTAGATATATAAAACTTTTCTAAAATTGTAACTTTTGCATATATAAAACTTTTCCATGTGGATCATCATTTCTCATATATATCGAATGTATATCCATTGTCATATATAAAAACTTTCTATATATGAACAAAAAACTTTCTATGAACAAAAAAACATTTTTGACATATATATTCATACATTTTGAACATCTACATACATACAAAAAAATTTTGTTCACATATACATTATAGCCACATACACATATACATCACATATGAACAAAAAAATTAAACTAATAAAAATAAAAAAACAGAGCCGGGGCGGCGGCTCTTACAGCGGGGGCGGCTAGGACGATGGCGACGGCGGGGGCGGGGGCGGCGAGGGAGTCGGCGCGCGGGGCCGGGACGGGGCGGGGGCGGCGAGGGCGCCGGCGAGCACGCGCGGGCCGCAGGGACGAGGCGGGGCGGCGCGTGGGGGCAGGGCGACGGCGACGAGCACCGGGCGGCGACCCGTCGAGGCAAGGGCGCGGGGCGGCGCGTGGGGGCAGGGCGACGGCGACGAGCACCGGGCGGCGACCCGTCGAGGCAAGGGCGCGGGGCGACGGCGATGAGGAGCGAGCGGCGACGGCGAGCACGGGCAGCCTGGCGGCATCGGGGGCAACTGGCGAGGTATGTCGAAAATTTCCTAAGTGTGGACTTATATAGCAAAGCCTTTGGTCCCGGTTGGTGGCACCAACCGGGACTAAAGGGTGGCATTAGTCCCGGTTGGTGCCACCAACCGGGACCAAAGGCCTCTTTTCAGCAGCCCCAAGGGCGGGAAGTGGCGGCCTTTGGTCCCAGTTGGTGGCACCAACCGGGACTAAAGGGGGGGCATTGGTCCCGGTTGGTGCCACCAACCGGGACCAAAGGCCTTGCGCTGCCCGCGGCCAAAAGTTTAGTCCCACCTCGCTAGTTGAGAGGGGCTCGGAGTGGTTTATAAGCCCCACTGCGGCTGCCCTCTCGAGCTCCTCTCAAATGCAGGCTTACGGGCCTAATGTCACACTGTGTTGTCTGTTGGCCTATTGGGCCTTCTGCGGGCCTGAATCCTGGCCCAGGTTGGGTTTCTAGTCGTATTCAGGCCGTGGTGCCCAATAGGGGGCAGTTTTTTAAAAAAAAACCAGTTTTTTGGTTCTGTTTTTTGCATTATTTATTTTCTTTTGTTTTTTGCTTTATTTTTTAATTCTTTTTGCTTTTAGGTCAGCAAAATTATAAACTGTCTGTTAGTGCCATTAGTTTTAGAAAACATATAAACTTTCTATTAGTGCCATTAGTTCTTTATGAAAATTCTTTTTGCTGTATTTAGTTTTTTTGTTTTCTTTTTTGCTATATTTTTTTTGTTTCTACTTACAACAAAAAAATTATTTATTTTATTTTATTTTGTTTCTAATTACTTATTTATTTTACTTTATGATAATTCTTTCTGCTATTAAAGTTTCTATCAAAAAAAGTTCTTTATGAAAATTCTTTTTGCTTTTAATGATTAAAAATAAAAAAGAGGTGCAATGCGCGTTGATTTGCTTCAAGCCTTTCGGAATAGTGTAGACTGCACTGCACATAGCTCGATGCAGTATACCTTATTCCTCAAGGCTTGAAGCTAAGCAACGTGAGCATTGCGCCTCTTCTTCATCGTCTCTGCACTCAGGGCTTATAAACCGCTCCTAGTGCCTCTCAGCTAGCGAGGTGGGACTAAAAAACTGCTTAGCTAGTAAGAAACTCTAGTACCGGTTCGTGCCACGAACAGGTACTAAAGGTGCTCGTGGGTCCACAGCCTCATTAGTACCGGTTCGTGGCACCAACAGGCACCAAAGGGTGGAATTGGTCCCGGTTCGTGCCACCAACCGGGACCAATGGCCTTGCACAGCGGCGTGGTGGTGAGTTTAGTCCCACCTCGCTAGCTAAGAGAGAGCCGCACCTGTTTATAAGGTGCGGTGCGCCTGAGCTGTCGAGCTCCTCTCTAAAGCAGGCTTACGGGCCTAACCTCTCTGCACTCAGGGCTTATAAAGCATTTCAAATGAACTCTGAAAAGGTTGAAAGTTGGCATGGTATCATCATTTCATCCACATAGCATGTGCAAGAAAGTTGAGAGGGTTACGGCAAAAACTAGATGCACTTCTTGTACAAAACGGACAATGGTATCATACTCGTCTATTACAAAGTTGGCATGGTATCATCATAATAGTTGCGGGAGAAAGTCTTCACTTTTTCTTCGCTTGTGTCATTTGCTTATTGCGCCGTAACCATGGATAATCTTCATCGTTTATCAGGATGCTTGGGTCAGCCTTGACTTTGAAGGGAGGAATTTCATGAAACTTTTCATAATCTTCAGACATATCTGTCTTGCCCTCCACTCCCACAATGTCCCCTTTTCCTGAAAGAACTATGTGCCGCTTTGGCTCATCGTATGATGTATTCGCTTCCTTATCTTTTCGTTTCCTCGGTCTGGTAGACATGTCCTTCACATAGATAACCTGTGCCACATCATTGTCTAGGACGAACGGTTCGTCAATGTACCCAAGATTGTTCAGATCCACTGTTGTCATTCCGTACTGTGGGTCTACCTGTACCCCGCCTCCTGACAAATTGACCCATTTGCACTTAAACAAAGGGACCTTAAAATCATGTCTGTAGTCAAGTTCCCATATGTCCATTATGTAACCATAATATGTGTCCTTTCCCCTCTCGGTTGCTGCATCAAAGCGGACACCGCTGTTTTGGTTGGTGCTCTTTTGATCTTGGGCAATCGTGTAAAATGTATTCCCATTTATCTCGTATCCTTTGTAAGTCAATACAGTCGAAGATGGTCCCCTGGACAACGAGTACAACTCATCACAAACAGTGGTGTCACCTCTGAGATGTGTTTCCAACCAACTGCTGAAAGTCCTGATGTGTTCACATGTAATCCAGTCGTCACACTGCTCCGGGTGTTTGGAGCCCAGACTGTTCTTGTGTTCATCGACATACGGGGTCACCAAGGTAGAGTTCTGTAGAACTGTGTAGTGTGCTTCAGACCAAGAATATCCGTCCCTGCATATTATTGAGTTCCCCCCTCCAAGCGTGCCTTTTCCAGTCAGTCTCCCCTCATACCGCGATTTAGGGAGACCTATCTTCTTAAGGCCAGGAATGAAGTCAACACAAAACCCAATGACATCCTCTGTTTGATGGCCCATGGAGATTCTTCCTTCTGGCCTAGCGCGGTTATGGACATATTTCTTTAGGACTCCCATGAACCTCTCAAAGGGGAACATATTGTGTAGAAATACGGGCCCCAGAATGACAATCTCTTCGACTAGATGAACTAGGACGTGCATCATGATATTGAAGAAGGATGGTGGGAACACCAGCTCGAAACTAACAAGACATTGTGCCACATCACTCCTTAGCCTTGGTATGATTTCTGGATCAATCACCTTCTGAGAGATTGCATTGAGGAATGCACATAGCTTCACAATGGCTAATCGAACGTTTTCCGGTAGAAGCCCCTCAATGCAACCGGAAGCAGTTGCGTCATAATCACGTGGCAGTCATGAGACTTTAGGTTCTGGAACTTTTTCTCTAGCATATTTATTATTCCCTTTATATTCGACGAGAAGCCAGTCGAGACCTTCATACTGAGCAGGCATTCAAAGAAGATTTCTTTCTCTTCTTTCGTAAGAGCGTAGCTGGCAGGACCTTCATACTACTTCGGAGGCATGCCGTCTTTTTCGTGCAAACGTTGCAGGTCCTCCCGTGCCTCAGGTGTATCTTTTGTCTTCCCATACACGCCCAAGAAGCCTAGCAGGTTCACGCAAAGGTTCTTCGTCACGTGCATCATGTCGATTGAAGAGCGGACCTCTAGCTCTTTCCAGTAGGGTAGGTCCCAAAATATAGATTTCTTCTTCCACATGGGTGCGTGTCCCTCAACGTCATTCGGAACAGCTAGTCCGCAGGGACCCTTTCCAAAGATTACGTGTAAATCATTGACCATAGCAAGTACGTGATCACCGGTACGCATGGCGGGCTTCTTCCGGTGATCTGCCTCGCCTTTGAAATGCTTGCCTTTCTTTCGACATTGATGGTTGGTCGGAAGAAATCGACGATGGCCCAGGTACACATTCTTCCTGCTTTTGTCCAGGTATATACTTTCAGTGTCATCTAAACAGTGCGTGCATGCGTGGTATCCCTTGTTTGTCTGTCCTGAAAGGTTACTGAGAGCGGGCCATTCGTTGATGGTTACAAACAGCAACGCGTGCAGGTTAAATTCCTCCTGTTTGTGCTCATCCCACGTACGTACACCGTTTCCATTCCACAGCTGTAAAAGTTCTTCAACTAATGGCCTTAGGTACACATCAATGTCGTTGCCGGGTTGCTTAGGGCCTTGGATGAGAACTGGCATCATAATGAACTTCCGCTTCATGCACATCCAAGGAGGAAGGTTATACATACATAGAGTCACGGGCCAGGTGATGTGATTGCTGCTCTGCTCCCTGAAAGGATTAATGCCATCCACGCTTAAACCAAACCATACGTTCCTTGGGTCAGCTGCAAACTCAGCCTAGTACTTTCTCTCGATTTTTCTCCACTGCGACCCGTCAGCGGGTGCTCTCAACTTCCCGTCTTTCTTACGGTCCTCACTGTGCCATCGCATCAACTTGGCATGCTCTTCGTTTCTGAACAGACGTTTCAACCGTGGTATTATAGGAGCATACCACATCACCTTCGCAGGAACCCTCTTCCTGGGGGGCTCGCCGTCAACATCACCAGGGTCATCTCGTCTGATCTTATACCGCAATGCACCGCATACCGGGCATGCGTTCAGATCCTTGTACGCACCGCGGTAGAGGATGCAGTCATTAGGGCATGCATGTATCTTCTGCACCTCCAATCCTAGAGGGCATACGACCTTCTTTGCTGCGTATGTACTGTCGGGCAATTCGTTATCCTTTGGAAGCTTCTTCTTCAATATTTTCAATAGCTTCTCAAATCCTTTGTCAGGCACAACATTCTCTGCCTTCCACTGCAGCAATTCCAGTACGGTACCAAGCTTTGTGTTGCCATCTTCGCAATTGGGGTACAACCCTTTTTTGTGATCCTCTAACATGCACTCGAACTTCAGCTTCTCCTTTTGACTTTCGCATTGCGTCCTTGCATCGACAATGACCCGGCGGAGATCATCATCATCGGGCACTGGTTCCTCTTGATCTTCAGCAGCTTCCCCCCTTGCAGCATCATTGGGCACATCGTCTGGTTCCTCTTGATCTTCAGCAGCTTCCCCCGTTGCAGCATCACCGTATTCAGGGGGCACATAGTTGTCATCGTCCTCTTCTTCTTCGCCGTCTTCCATCATAACCCCCATTTCCCCGTGCCTTGTCCAAACATTATAGTGTGGCATGAAACCCTTGTAAAGCAGGTGGGCGTGAAGGATTTTCCGGTCAGAGTAAGACTTCGTATTCCCACATGTAGGGCATGGACAACACATAAAACCATTCTGCTTGTTTGCCTCAGCCACTTCGAGAAAATCATGCACGCCCTTAATGTACTCGGAGGTGTGTCTGTCACCGTACATCGATTGTCGGTTCATCTGTGTGCATTATATATAATTAAGTGTGTCAAAAACCATTACAGAACATCATGAATAGATAATTAAGTGACCAAATTAATAGAAGTTCATCATCACATTAGAACCAAAGTACATACATAGTTCTCATCTAACAACATATATATAGCTCTCCAGAGCATCTAATTAATTAAACCATACATTGAAACTATGTAAAACATTTCAATGCGAAAACAAATGCGATCATAATCGCAACCAAGGTAACAATTGATCCAACGGCATAATGATACCAAGCCTCGGTATGAATGGCATATTTTCTAATCTTTCTAATCTTCAAGCGCATTGCATCCATCTTGATCTTGTGATCATCGACGACATCCGCAACATGCAACTCCAATATCATCTTCTCCTCCTCAATTTTTTTATTTTTTCCTTCAAGTAATTGTTTTCTTCTTCAACTAAATTTAACCTCTCGACAATAGGGTCGGTTAGAATTTCCGGTTCAACCACCTCCTAGATAAATAAAATCTATGTCACGCTGGTCAGTATATTTGTCATAAACAATAAATGAATCAAATAGTTATAAAAAGATAATATATACCACATCCGAATCATAGACAGGACGAGGGCCGACGGGGGCGGATACCAAAACCATCGCACTATGTAATAAGAAGGAATAAAATAGTAAGAAAATTAGACAAGTATCTATCTAAAGTAAGATTTTTTTTCTTTCAACAAGAAGGTAAGAACAAGAGGCTCACCACGGTGGTGCCGGCGACGAGATCGGCGCGGGCGGTCGACGGCGGTGAAGACGGGAATGGGACGTGACGGGCCGCTAAACCTAGACAAATCTCGATGAAAATGGAGCTTTGAGGTCGAGCTTCGAGAGGACAAAGCTTAACTAGTGTGGCTCGGGCATTTCATCGAACACCTCATGTGCATAGGAGGTGAGCTAGAGCACCACAAAGCCCTCCCCTCGCCGGCCAGAGAAAAAACAGAGCACTGGAGTGCTCTGGTCGCGGGCGAGGGTTATATATAGGCACCTCATTGGTCCCGGTTCGTGGCATGAACCGGTACTAAATCCGGGCCTTCTGTCCCGGTTCATGCCAAGAACCGGGACAAATGGTTGTGGGCCAGGAGCGAGTACCATTAGTCCCGGTTCGTGGCTCGAACCGGAACAAATGGTTCCATACGAACCGGGACCAATGCCTACGAGGCCCCGGCCGGCCCCCTGGGCTCACGAACCGGGACGAATGCCCCCATGGGTCCCGGTTCGTGACTGAACCGGGGCTAATGTGAAAACTGCCCTATGACCTATGCCCTGTTTTCTACTAGTGCTAGGATTACCATCCTACCCCCGACCCGCGGTAGGTCCGAAATTTAAGAGGGGGCAAAGTTTGTACTTTCCCTAAATTTCAAACAAGCGCGTCCCATCTTCTGTTCAAAAAAGCCAAAAACAAGCGTGTCCCAGACCGAAACATGGTTCCCCCCACCCGTCCGATTCCCCATTCGTACTCCGTGGGCGCCAAAACTACCTCTCCACCAGCCGTGAAACCCCGGTGTCCTCTGTCCGCCACCCCATCCCACCCATCAACCGCCGCCCTCCTCCATCACGCCGGAGTCGATACCCCGACGTCGTCGTCCACCGCAACCTCAACCGCAACGCCCTCCACGGCTAGTAGTTGAAGCCGAGGCCGAGCCGTCCGTACCCGAGCCAGTTCAACCACGCCGTCCTGCGCCTCACCGCTGCCGCTCCAACTTCGCCACCCTCCACCGCACCGGAGCTGTTCCTGCTACGCCATCCTTCGCCGCCTCGGATCTGCTTCCCCTCCGCCGACATACGGCCACGGCAACACAGTCAACAATTTGCCCATGGGTTCGTCCAAGCCTGCACCCTCCAGAACATCGGTTTCCACGGTAAAAAGAAGAAGATCGGCGCGACATGTGGAGGTGACCACACCGGCAACCGAAAAAGGTACTCCTCTTCCCTTATTCGTGCAAATCGTACGTCTCTGCTTGCACAGTATTCATCCCACAGAAGACACTAGTTGACCGCTTCTTCTTGATACTAGATGTTCCTAGTAACTCGCGATGCACAAGGTTTCTCCTCATATACTATTTCACCTTAGCTAGAGGTCCGTCGCCCCCCTGAATTTCAATTTCTGGCCAGTTGATTCCCAATTAACGGAAGCATTCCCCGGCGTAACAGGCGCTAGTACGCCTATTACGTCGGGGAAGCAGCGCCTTGGTTTTTATCTTAGGGCCGTGTGCGGCCTAGTCGCCTAGAGCTACTGGCGCCCGATCTGAAGGTCGGCCGGGATTAAAGGGATGGCCTGGGGCGCTGCCAAGCACGGCGGTGGTGTGAGGTCGTTGGGAGGGCGGGGCGGCGGAGGCAGGGGTCTGGGCCGGTGGTCACTGACGGTTCGAGAAAGATCGTCAACAATGACTGGCAGGAGGTAGACGAAGGCCATCTGCCCGTTCCTTATAGATCGGACGGTTCATTAAAAAAATCGACTGACCTATTTATTTTCAGTCGACTTTTATCTTAGATATGACCACATGTGGTGGTGTGCTGGAGGAGTACCTGCATTTCCTGTGCTCATATATTACAAAATCATACGGAGTAGAATCTAATTTTGTTTGCCATGCAATGTTGTAGAGCTATCATATGTCTCCTGTCATTTATTTTCCAGCCACCTACTATGTGCTACTTTTACAGTGCACTAGTTCTGCACACACTTCACCCTTACTCTCACTATTGTGTTTTTGTGCAAGGGTATTTCAGACTCTGCTGCCATGAGAGAAGCCAAAAAGAAAAGAGAGAAGTCGCTCCAGCTTCGTATGCGGGTAGGCAAGACACGTTACGGCGCTATAAAGGGTGCAGTGTTAGCAGATGGAGACGGTAAACGTAGCTCTGGAGTTGATGACCTCGCTCGCAATGAACCACCATCCCAGGTGCTTGCTTTAACTTTGCGGTGTCATATGTGGTTGCATGTTCCATATGGTGTCTAGCTTGTATTCGAAAGGCCGAAGTCGGTAAGATAAGGAAAGATATTTTTTTACATGAACCACCATCCCGTGAGCACCAGAAGACAAATAGCTAGTCAGGGCACTAGCCGAGCCAGTGACAAGCCCAGCAAAGATAGGCATCACCTGGAAGCCAACTAAAAAGCTGCGATGGTGGCGAAGTAGCCCGCCTCCCACCAGGCTCTCAGGTCCTAGATGATCATGCTCACCACTCCAGCCAGATGTCTAGCTTGTATTGCTTCCAATTTGGTTAAATTGCATCTGCTTAGCTTACACATTATACCTTTGAATATGACATGCCTTTCTGTTTTTGGTACATACTAGTACATCTGTGTATTAACCATGTTCTTACATCAAACTAATGTTCTTGTGTACCCCTCATCAATCACTTATGACGAGGCAGGCAGGCAAGGGGACTACTCCTCATTTAAAGAATGCAGCGTCAGCCTCCCGACATGATTCTCAAGAAACAGAAATGCTAGATGAAGATAGTGAACGTAGCTCTGTAGTTGATTACAACATTTCCCCTACACTAGCATCGCAGGTGCTTGCTCTAACTTGGCAGCGTGATATGTGGTTGCATGTTTCATATGGTGTCTAGATTGTAATTCTTCCAATCTGGTTAAACTGCATGTACTAGTCTGCTTAGCTTATACATTATACCTGTTAATGTGACATGCCTTCCTGTATTTAGTACATAGTACAACTGTCTATTAAGCATGTCCTTACATAAAACTATTGTTTTT
Organism: Triticum aestivum; assembly: GCF_018294505.1. Lineage (NCBI taxonomy): Eukaryota > Viridiplantae > Streptophyta > Magnoliopsida > Poales > Poaceae > Triticum > Triticum aestivum. Next base: position 557,600,020 of record NC_057808.1, on the reverse strand, counting down.
TTGTATCCCGCATCAATCAACATGACAAGACACCTTTAGTATATGCAGTGCGATATTAGTTGCATCTTTCATATGATTTATAGCATGCGCTGCTTCTAATTTGTTGAAATTCCATTTATGATGGGACGCTTTTAACTTGGCAGAGTCATATTGATTGCATCTTTCATGTGGTGTCTAGCTTGCATTGCTTCTTATTTGCTGGAATGGTTTCTGCTTAGTTTACACAAACAGTTGTGAACATGCCATGCCGTCCTATTTTTCGTACATATTCCATCCTGGTATCATGTGTTTGCCTTACATCAAAGTAGTGATTGTTAGTATCATGCATGAATGAGTTCTTAAGAGAGAATTTTATTGCTTTTTCTTGTCGGTTTTACTTGACAATTCAAAATCAATAAAGCGGAAGGAAGTTAGCAAGGCAGCGGATAAAGGTGCTCCTTCCGAACGGAGGGCCTCTACAGTTTCTACACCTCCACACCCCCAAGATGATTTCCAAGACAACACATGCATAGACACTCAACAAAGCTGTGTTTATGATGAGCACGTCTCCCCTAGTGCAGCATCACCGGTGCTCCCTCTAACTTGGCACTGTTATATGTGGTTGCATGTTATGTGTGATGTCTAGCTTGTATTGCTTCTAATTTTGTTGAATTCCATCTGCTTACTTTACACATTATACTTGAATAAGACACGTGTTCCTGTTTCTAGAACATACAATATCTGTCTATCACACCATGTTCTTACATCAAATTACTACTGTTGTGTAACCTGCAACAATCACTTATCATAAGACACGTTTGACTTCGGAGTGTGATATAGGTTACATCTCACATTCTTTTCTAGCTTGTACTACTAATTTGTTGAAATGGCACTTATGCCGAGACAGTTTTAACTTGGTAGAGTGATATTCGTTGCATCTTTCATATGGTGTCTAGCTTTCATTGCTTCTAATTTGTTGAAATGCCTTCTCCTTAGTTTACACATCATAAGCTGTGAATATGCAATGCTATGAATATGCAATGGCACTAATGACGAGAGACCTCTAACATGGTAGTGTGATGTTGTTTGCATCTTGCATATGATTTATTTCTTGTACTGCTTCACATTTGTTTAAACGCCATTTATGATGAGACACTGTTAACTTGGCAGAGCGATATTTGTAGCATCTTTCATATGGTGTCTACCTTCCATTGCATTGCTTCTAATTTGGTGAAATGTCTTCTTCTTAGTTTACACATCATAGTTCTGGTTATCTCTTCCGTCCTGTTTTTCATACATATTACATCCTCCTATCATGTGGTTGTCTAACATCAAAGTTCAGTTCGTCTGCATCACGCATCAATTTGTTCTGAAGAACTAAATTGTTATTCGTTTTTCTTGTCGGCTTGACTTAACATGGCACAAAGAAAGAGGAAGAAACACAGAATGGCAGGGAATGAGAAGCGGATGAATCCTGCAGATTCTGCTGGTACTGATGGTGCAATAGAAGGTCAAATTCTAGCGGAAAATTCTACAAACACGGCATCCCATGCTACACGAGTTGCAAAAAAAAGCCAAACAGAAACAAATAGCTGCCACCAAACAAGCAGAGACAGCCCTAGTTCTTGCAAGACCTACCACAGTACTACCAGCTGCACGACTTACTTGTGCGTCAACTGAGCTAGCAGCACGTTCCCAAGCTCCCTTGCCACCTGAAACTACTTCCCAAGCACTCTTGACACAAGACGAGTTGGCAATATCAGATGAACCTTGTGAGCTTCAACAGCAAGAAGGTAGTTGCTGGAGTCAAGTTACAGTTGCATGCTTCTTTATATGTAGTCTCACAGTTTGATGTACACTAACACTTCCTATGTTCGTTGTTGGACTAGCACCTAGGCGCAAGAGGAAACAAACATCAGGGATAATGCTCGATAGGTTAACTAAATCTAGAGGAGGAAGAATGGAGATCCGTTTTGAGGCAGGTTTAAAAAGGCCATGTGATGCTACAGAGTCAGCCAGGTTATTATCAGAGGCAGCGGTTGCCGTTAGGTGTCATGTACGTATCCTCTCAACATGGATTTAGTACAGGAATGACAAAGACGAAACCCAGTTCAACACCTTCCTTGACCATTTATCTGTAAGTATGGTTATGTATGGAAACTAGTAATATCGTCTTGCTCTGTCCCATACTTTCTAGGTTGCTGATAATGAGACTCCCATAATTTTCAACAGATGAGGTTCAAGTTGGATAGCCAAGATGATGCAACCAGACAAGCTTGCACCCATGTTTTCAAGTCTGCTTTGCGACAGTATCGGTATAACTTGAGGAAAACTCACTTTGAAGGCAAGGCTAACAGTGAACTTTCCCAAACATCTCTAGTGGAATATATATCGGATGAAGACTGGAGGGGCCTTGTTAAACACTGGTCTGATCCGAAGTATCAGGTACATTATATATATGTGATCAGATCACATGTTGAAGTCCTATTTATGCATGTGCCACACAAATCTATCTTCTTGTAGGTGAACTGTTCAAAGAACAAGGCCAACCGTACGAAAGTGAAATTCCAACAGACGACAGGATCTCGTAGCTATATTGCACACTGCGAGGCTCTTGTAATTAGCTGCTGTTTCACTCTTTTTGTTGTATCATATTATCATATCTATATTGACTTGTTCGAAATGCAGAGGAAAGCCCGCAAGGACCAAAAAGTACCTGAACCAAATGCTGTGGAAATCTTCAAGGACTGTCACACCAGCAAGAAGAAGGGCATGACTACACCAGTCAAAGCCGCTGTTGTAAGTCCTTAATCCTCATGCCTTTTAACTACTACTTACTCTGACTTGTGCCTTGAACTGCATGGTTTGCAGCCAATGTTTATTACTCTTTTCAATTTTATACACAATTGTCTTAGCGTATCATTGCACCTTACAAGGTTTAAAAGAGAGGAGTGATGTTCCTTTGATCTTGACCCGTAATCTAGTTCCGTGCTGGACTTGCCCACACAACGTTACAATTGCCTGTTTGTCTGTTCTCAGTTGTTTTGTGATATGAATGATGTCATACCATGCTTACCGTATTATAAACTTCGTCTCTTTATCCTTAGCCCTCAATACAATGTGAAGAAATAGACAATACATTAGCGATGGTACATGGTCATATGTTTGGAACCTGGTTTTATTATGTACTTTGCAATAAAATACAACTAATATTTTACATGGGTTCACCAGAATAAGTTCTGTATATAGACCAAAGCTATTTTGTTTGGTTTTGCTGCCTCCTTAATATCTTCTGTTATGGTACTACTAATGTAAAACCTCAACTTTTCAGCGAGCTATGGAAAAAATGGTGGAACCGCCACCTTCTGAAGGTGGCGAGGCAACTATAACCGCAATGTCATCTCTTGCTGCAGTGGGTCAGTACCTGTCCACTAACAGTGCCAAAAGCACGTTCCTGCGTAATATTGGGTTGGTTGTTAAGGCAATATCGTCCAAACCGCTTCATGATCAAGATATGCAAGCTCAAAGCAATGTTGTATCTGTGCTCCAGACACAAGTCCATTCCCTAACAGAGACCCTTTGTGAAACAAGGAGAAACATTGCTCAATGTCGTCAAGATATGCATGGTTTTGAAACCAGACTATCAGACATTTTCTATGTTGTTCAGGACCCTAGGGTAAATGAAGGTGAGGGTTATGGTGCTCCATCGGACAATACAGCATGAAAACGTAACAGTCAGGTCAAATGAACTGAGCTTCTGAAATTCTGGTGGTGCATTTATCTGCTAGACTGTTAAGTTTTATGCCAACCTTCCTTTTGTTATATAGTTGTAATTTGTTTTGGTGCGATACAAAATTTATTCTTAACGTGCAGCCACCGGCTGAAGAAAACAGCAAGCCATTTTTGTATAGTGTAGGGTGTTCCCTATATTTGCACTGGTGGCGATCTTTGATGCCGAGTGGATGTAATCTGTGCAATCGCCTTAATAGCCTAGCGTTAGTTTCGGCCTTATTTATTTCCTAGTCTTCTTTTTCCCTGGTTTGCTAGTGGCCGCAACTACCATGGCCCATATACGGGTCGTAGGATCCATGGGTCTCCTACGGGCCGTCGATAAATGGGCCTGTAATCGGTGGGCCTCGGGCCGTCGGATAAATGGGTCTACATGGGCCGTAATTGGGCGTAATTGGTATCGGCCCAGCATGGTAACAGGCCGTAGGACAGCAAAGGCTTAATTTTGTCACAGGCATAACGGGTCGTTAATGGGCCAGAATATAGGATGGGCTGGAAACGGCGCAACGGGTTAACAGGCCAGAAACGGGCCGACTCTTGCCATGGGCCGAATTTGGCCCATTAGGGTAACAGGCCAGTAACGGATCGACTCTTCCCATGGGCCGAATTTGGCCCATTAGGGGAACAGGCCAGTAACGGGCCGACTCCCATGGGCCGAATTTGGCCCATTAGGGAACAGGCCAGTAACGGGCCGGAAGTAATCAAGGGCCAAAAAGGAGCCCAAGAACGTATGGGCCGTCAATAGGCCAAAAGCTAACACGGGCTGGAAACGGCCCATGTAAATCACGGGCCGTTAACGGGTATAAAGAAAATTACTGTTCATTATGGGCTAGAGTCACCGTGGGCCTGTAAAGGGCCGAAAGATACGAAGGCCTCATATGGGCCGAAAGACGTCATGGGCCATACATGGGCCGAAAGTGAAATGGGTTGGTGTTATATTCAACGGCCCACATGACGTTGTTGGACCAATTTCCTTTAGGGCCTAACGGGCCGTGAGTTAACGGGACATAAAATGGGCTATTTGCGAAGAGACAGTTAACAGGCTTTTCATGGGCCAGCCCGTTAACTTTTGACCAAGTCAAACGGGCCGGCTTTGTAAGCTAAATGGGCCAGTGGTGGGCCGTGGCACGTGTCGACATATCATAGGCGCCTATCTGACCCACTGACGAGCTGGCACGTGTTTCGTCCGGCCAATAAGAATTTTACACGTGGAAATTTCCCATTGGTCGGGGCTGTTAACGGGTTATCGGATCCAAAACCCGACCCGATAGCTTAACGGCGTTCCGTTACGGTGGATGCCACGTGTCGGTCACCCTTGACGAAAGCACTTCTGTGACGCGCGATTTATCGTCATGGAAGTGGACACTTCCGTGATGATAATTTTGGTAATGTCATGGAACACTTCTACGACAGCACAGGTATGACTATCTTGATTCTGTCATAAAATCGTCATGGATGTACATGCATGACAAAAAACGCGACCTACTGTGACAAACACGTATCATCACGGAAGTGTATTTTTTACTAGTGCCAGGACTGTCAAGTTGTAGCCCCGAATATGGGTCCACCACCTCATCAACCAGGACACGAGCATAGCCCGCTGGAATTGGGGCGCAATGGAAGGTTGCTTCGGGGGTAATTGTAAAAGCAACGGCGTCCGCCACCTTCATGGATATGTTCTTCATTTTGAAGTGTAGCTCACAGTTAGTGTTCTCTATGATGTCATCCACAGGGTATGTATCCAGTAGTGCGTCGCCCAGGGCGGAACCAACGCTGCTTCTCGGCATGGATGGGACGGTGCTATCCAATGCTGGATGATCATCCGCTTGCTGCTGCCGCTGCTGAGACCCCCTTTCCTGGCTAAGTGAGTCGATCTGCTGCTGCTGCTGCTGCTGGAATTTGAGTGCCAAGTCCGCGTGCCTTGCTTCTAGGCCTTGAAGGCGTTCCGCGTCCTGCTTCCTCTGCTCCTCCTCCAGCTTCCTCTTCTTCTCCTCCTCCACCTTCTTTCATGCACGGGTCCTGTAGTTGTCGTTCCATTCCGAAAAGCCCTCATACCAGGGAATAACGCCCTTGCCTCGAATACATCACTGGCTAGGTAGCTAATAAAGATCGAATACTACAGAAGAATCTAGACCACTCGCGGTTCCTGGGGCGCGGGCGGTGGACACCCAAAGACAAGGAACCATCACAGGATCATATCTCCAGTCATCTGCCCAAAGAACCTGTCAGGTATTGGAGAACCTGACATCCATAGCAGCCATGTAGCGATGGACGTGCTCGTCCTCCTCCCTGACACGACGACGCACCACCTTCGGCAGGGCCGGCTCCCTCTGCACCGAATATGGCCCACGCGAATGCCACCAAAGGAGATCAGGGTCGACGACGGCACCCGAGGCCGGGTTCCTCACCAAGCGGTGCGCCCCTCCAGGTAGCACCTCCCAGTGCCAGCCCGACGGAGCCCAGTCTCGGACATGGGTCACCCGGACGTCGTGGCGAACGGGTCGACGGCGAGGATGCGGGCCGGGCATCGTCGAGAACAAATACTATATGCCCGCAAAAAGTAACTTTTTTAAAATGATTGGATTGTGATAACTAAAATTCTATATGCAAATTCTAACAATTTGACATTAATCTAATTCATCTAGCTAAAACTAACTCTAAAATTTCTAACATTTCTATATATATAACTAACATTTCTATAACTAAAAAACAGAAAAATTGCTAACATTTCTATAAATATTTCTATAACTAAAAACGGAAAAAATATAACATTTCTATATAACTAACATTTCTAATATTTCTATAACTAAAAAACAGAAAAATTGCTAAGATTTCTATAACAATGTGTGTGTGTGTGTGTGTGTGGACATGGCGGCCGGGGCAGGAGCTCACCGGCGAGGCGCGGCGACGGGGGGCGGCGACGGGGACGGAGACGGGCGGTGACGACGGGGATGGGGACGGGGCGGCGACGACGGGGACGGGGACGGGCCAGGCGGGGACGACGGGAGGACGGGGCGGGGCGCAGCGACGGGGACGACGGGGACGGGGACAGCGACGGACGGCGACGGGGGCGGCGACGAGGGGCGGCGGCGACGGGGCAGAGGAGAAAGAAGCCGAGGGAGAGATGAGAAACTGATTTTTTTGAAGTGTTTTCTTATATAGAACAACCTTTAGTACGGGTTGAAGCCACCAACCGGTACTAAAGGTCTGTTTTGGCCAGGCCAAGCGCCCACCTTTAGTACCGGGTGGTGGCACCAACCGGTACTAAAGACCCACCCTTTAGTACCGGTTGGAGCCACGACCCGGTACTAAAGGGTGTGCGCTGCCAGGCGAGGGGCGCAGAAGTTTAGTCCTACCTTGCTAGTTGAGGAGCGCCAAGACCAGTTTATAAGCCCCGGCGCGGGCACTGCATTGAGCTCCTCTCAATAGCAGGCCTTCTGGGCCTACCTCTCATACTCTGCCTGTGGGCCTACTGGGCTTGCGGGCTGATACGTCTCCAACGTACCTATAATTTTTTATTGTTCCATGCTATTATATTATCTGTTTTGGATGTTTATGGGCTTTATTATACACTTTTATATTATTTTTGGGACTAACCTATTGACCCAGAGCCCAGTGCCAGTTCCTGTTTTTTCCCTTGTTTCAGTGTTTCGAAGAAAAGGAATATCAAACGGAGTCGAAACAGAATGAAACCTTCTGGAGAAGTTATTTTTGGAAAGAAAGCAACCCGGGAGACTTGGAGTACACGTCAAGAAAGCAACGAGGAAGGCACGAGGCAGGGGGGCGCGCCCTCCACCCTCGTGGGCCCCTCGTGGCTCCCATAACGTATTTCTTCCGCCTATATATCCATATACCCTAAAACGATCGGGGGACAGAATAGATCGGGAGTTCCGCCGCCGCAAGCCTCTGTAGCCACCAAAAACCAATCGGGGCCCTGTTCCGGCACCCTGCCGGAGGGGGGAACCCTCACCGGTGGCCATCTTGATCATCCCGGCGCACTCCATGACGAGGAGGGAGTAGTTCACCCTCGGAGCTGAGGGTATGTACCAGTAGCTATGTGTTTGATCTCTCTCTCTCTCTCGTGTTCTTGATTTGGCACAATCTTGATGTATCGCGAGCTTTGCTATTATAGTTGGATCTTATGTTTCTTCTCCCCCTCTACTCTCTTGTAATGGATTGAGTTTCCCCTTTGAAGTTATCTTATCGGATTGAGTCTTTTAATGATTTGAGAACAGTTGATGTATGTCTTGCGTGGGATAACTGTGGTGACAATGGGTCATTCTATTGATTCACTTGATGTATGTTTTGGTGATCAACTTGCGGGTTCCGCCCATGAACCTATGCATAGGGGTTGGCACACGTTTTCGTCTTGATTCTCCGGTAGAAACTTTGGGGCACTCTTTGAGGTTCTATGTGTTGGTTGAATACATGAATTTGAGATTGTGTGATGCATATCGTATAATCATACCCATGGATACTTGAGGTGACATTGGAGTATCTAGGTGACATTAGGGTTTTGGTTGATGTGTGTCTTAAGGTGTTATTTTACTATGAACTCTAGGGCTGTTTGTGACACTTATAGGAATAGCCCAATGGATTGATCGGAAAGAATAACTTTGAGGTGGTTTCGTACCCTACCATAATCTCTTCATTTGTTCTCCGCTATTAGTGACTTTGGAGTGACTCTTTGTTGCATTTTGAGGGATAGTTATGTGATCCAATTATGTTATTATTGTTGAGAGAACTTGCACTAGTGAAAGTATGAACCCTAGGCCTTGTTTCCTAGCATTGCAATACCGTTTGTGCTCACTTTTACCACTTGTTACCTTGCTGTTTTTATATTTTCAGATTACAAAAACCTATATCTACCATCCATATTGCACTTGTATCACCATCTCTTCGCCGAACTAGTGCACCTATACAATTTACCATTGTATTGGGTGTGTTGGGGACACAAGAGACTCTTTGTTATTTGCTTGCAGGGTTGCTTGAGAGAGACCATCTTCATCCTACGCCTCCCACGGATTGATAAACCTTGGGTCATCCACTTGAGGGAAATTTGCTACTGTCCTACAAACCTCTGCACTTGGAGGCCCAACAACGTCTACAAGAAGAAGGTTGCGTAGTAGACATCAAGCAGTTTCTGGCGCCATTGCCGGGGAGGTGAGTGCTTGAAGGTATATCTTTAGATCTTGCAATCGAATCTTTTTGTTTCTTGTTTTAGCACTAGTTTAGTTTATAAAAGAAAACTATAAAACAATGGAATTGAGGTTGCCTCATACGCTTCATCTTTTTAATATCTTTCGTGAGTATGATGGAAAAGAAAATTGTGCCAAAGTGTTAGAAGAAGAATGCATTAAAATGTTTGGCACTAAATCTTCGATTTATGAGCATGATTGCAATGTTGTTAGTATGAACTCCTTGAATATCCATAGTACTAATGATGATTGCACTAGTTATGATGAAAATGTTTCCTATAAACATGTCAATTTTTGTGGACTGCATTGGGTTTGCAAGTACACACCAAATAGGGAAGATAGATATTGCAAGAGGCATAAGCATTTAGAAACTAAATTGTTGCAAGAAAGGCTAGATGTTTGTGCTGAAAATTTAAATTTTCTTGGCCATACTTGTGAACTTCGCAATGAACGTGGTCATTTAACTATCCGATGAAAATTGTTTCATGATCTAATCGTTTCCAAAAATTGTGATGACTTGATTTCCCTTGCACATTATAATGAACTTAGTTTGCTTATGGGTTATGAATAAATGAGACGTATAACTAACTATCTTCCAGTATTTGCCCGTGGCAAACTTCTTGGTTTTGATCTAGAGGAAATTTATATGTATTGTGCGGTGAATTGCTTTAAAAATCCTTATATTGCCAATTACATAAAGAAAAGAAAACAAATATAAGATGAAGAGAATACTAACGAAAGGGAAGATACTTCCCAATATTCTCCTATTATTTCTTATGATGAATCAGGTAACGAGGAGGAGACTTCTATTCAACCAATCTCATTAATAAGGAGCTCCAAAAAGAGGATTGAACCCACACATGATGTGGTGAAGAAGAAGAAAAGAAAAAGGAAGAGAGGTAAAAATATATCTCTCCCAAATAATGTTGCTCCTATTATTGTTGTGCCTCATGAAAATGAATCAAAAATAATTGTGGAAGATGATGCACTTGATGATGATCTCGTTATGCCTATTGCTTGTTGTGATGATTATGATTGGGAAGATAATGATACTTCTTATGATCTTGAAAATCTTTTTGGCACTTGCTTGGAAGAATATGATAATAATGTTTGCTATACTATTGGTGCTATCCATACTATTAATGATGAGAGTGATTATGCTTATGATATGAAAAGGCCCAAGCTTGGGGATGCTATGTTTGATGAAGATGATGTTTTTGAGAATATATTTGCTGCAATTAATGTTTGTTCCAAGCTTGGGGATGCTATGTTTAATGAAGATGATATTTTTAGTCTCCCAAGTTTTGATATGCAAATTTGTTATGATGATAGCATGCCTCCTACTTATGATGATTATATTTATGAAAGTGGGTTTGGAAGAGTGTCAACTTTAGGAAGTAATGATCCCACTATTTTGGAGTATGTTGAATCTTATAATATTTATGAAAGTGGATTTGGACAGGTCATGACTTTATTTAGTAATGATTCCACTATCTTGGAAGAGGTTTCAATCGATTATGATGAGAACAAAGTTGCTACTTATGATGATTATTGTGATGAAACTTATGCTATAAAAAGTAGTGATGACTATATTTATAAAACTTGTCATGATTATGATTACCCTTTTTCTGAACATTACTCATTTAATGTGGAAACAATTTATAGTATTCGAGTCTCTTATGATACTCTCACTATTCCGAATGAGAAGAATTTTTCTTATGTGGAGAGTAGTAAATTTTCTATGCAAGTAGATCATGAAAAGTATGCTTTAGGTGCTGGTTATATTGTTGAATTCATTCATGATGCTACTGAAAATTATTATGAGGGAGGAACATATGCTTGTAGGAGTTGCAATAATATCAAGTTTCCTCTCTATGTGCTTAAAATCTTGAAGTTATGCTTGTTTTACCTTCCTATGCAAGTTGATTCTTGTTCCCATAAGTTGTTTGCTCACAAAATTCCTATGCATAGGAAGTGGGTTAGACTTAAATGTGCTAGTCATATTCTTCATGATGCTCTGTTTATGTTTCAATTCTTATCTTTTTGTGAGCATCATTGAAATCATCATGCCTAGCTAGGGGCGTTAAACGATAGCGCTTGTTGGGAGGCAACCCAATTTTATTTTAGTTTCTTGCTTTTTGGTTCTGTTTAGGAATAAATAATCCATCTAGCTTCTGTTTAGATGTGGTTTTTTGTTTTAATTAGTGTTTGTGCCAAGTAAGACCTATAGGATCTTCTTGGATGATAGTTATTTGATCTTGCTGAAAATTCCAGAAACTTTCTGTTCACGAAAACAATTGTTTAAAATCACCAGAACGTGATAAAATACTGATTCCAATTGAAGCAGATCAATAAACAAATTATCTAGGTCGTCCTATTTTGGTAGATTCCAGAAGTTTGCGTTAGTTACAGATTACTACAGACTGTTCTGTTTTTGATAGATTCTGTTTTCTATGTGTTGTTTGCTTATTTTGATGAATCTATGGCTAGTAAAATAGTTTATAAATCATAGAGAAGTTGAAATACAGTAGGTTTAACACCAATATAAATAAAGAATAAGTTCATTACAGTACCTTGAAGTGGTGTTTTGTTTTCTTTCGCTAACGGAGCTTACGAGTTTTCTGTTGAGTTTTGTGTTGTGAAGTTTTCAAGTTTTGGGTAAGGATTCGATGGACTATGGAATAAGGAGTGGCAAGAGCCTAAGCTTGGGGATGCCCAAGGCACCCCAAGGCAATATTCAAGGACAACCAAAAACCTAAGCTTGGGGATGCCCCGGAAGGCATCCCCTCTTTCGTCTTCGTTCATCGGTAACTTTACTTGGAGCTATATTTTTATTCACCACATGATATGTGTTTTGCTTGGAGCGTCATTTTATTTTATTTTGTTTTGCTTGCTGCTTGAATAAAATACCAAGATCTGAAATTCTTAAATGTTAGAGAGTCTTCACATGGTTAGATAATTATTCGACTACTCATTGATCTTCACTTATATCTTTTGGAGTAGTTTGTCATTTGCTCTAGTGCTTCACTTATATCTTTTAGAGCACGACGGTAGTTTTATTTTGAAGAAATAGATGAACTCTTCTGCTTCACTTATATTATTTTGAGAGTCTTTAGAACAACATGGTAATTTGCTTTGGTTATGAATTTAGTCCTAATATGATGGGCATCCAAGATGGGTATAATAAAAACTTTCATATAAAGTGCATTGAATACTATGAGAAGTTTGATTCTTTATGATTGTTTTGAGATATGAAGATGGTGATATTAGAGTCATGCTAGTTGAGTAATTGTGAATTTGAGAAATACTTGTTCTAAAGTTTGTGATTCCCGTAGCATGCACGTATGGTGAACCGTTATGTGATGAAGTCAGAGCATGATTTATTTATTGATTGTCTTCCTTATGAGTGGCTGTCGGGGATGAGCGATGGTCTTTTCCTACCAATCTATCCCCCCTAGGAGCATGCGCGTACTACTTTGCTTTGATAACTTGTAGATTTTTGCAATAAGTATATGAGTTCTTTATGACTAATGTTGAGTCCATGGATTATACGCACTCTCTTCCTTCCACCATTGCTAGCCTCTCTAATACCGCGCACTTTTCGCCGATATCATACACCCACCATATACCTTCCTCAAAACAGCCACCATACCTACCTATTATGGCATTTCCATAGCCATTCCGAGATATATTGCCATGCAACTTACCACCGTTCCGTTTACTATGACACGCTTCATCATTGTCATATTGCTTCGCATGATCATGTAGTTGACATTGTATTTGTGGCAAAGCCACCGTTCATAATTCTTTCATGCATGTCACTCATGAGTCATTGCACATCCCAGTACACCGCCGGAGGCATTCATATAGAGTCATATTTTGTTCTAAGTATCGAGTTATAATTCTTGAGTTGTAAGTAAATAAAAGTGTGATGATCATCATTATTAGAGCATTGTCCCACTGAGGAAAGGATGATGGAGACTGATTCCCCCACAAGTCGGGATGAGACTTCGGACGAAAAATAAAAAAAAGAGAAAAAAGAGGCCAAAAAAGGGGAAAAAAGAGAAAGGCCCAAATAAAAAAATAAAATAAAAAATAAAAAGTGAGAGAAAAAGAGAGAAGGGACAATGCTACTATCCTTTTACCACACTTGTGCTTCAAAGTAGCACTATGATCTTCATGATAGAGAGTCTCCTATGCTGTCACTTTCATATACTAGTGTGAATTTTACATTATAGAACTTGGCTTGTATATTCCAATGATGGGCTTCCTCAAAATGCCCTAGGTCTTCGTGAGCAAGCGAGTTGGATGCACACCCACTTAGTTTCTTTTGTTGAGCTTTCATACACTTATAGCTCTAGTGCATCCGTTGCATGGCAATCCCTACTCACTCACATTGATATCTATTGATGGGCATCTCCATAGCTCGTTGATACGCCTAGTTGATGTGAGACTATCTTCTCCTTTTTTGTCTTCTCCACAACCACCATTCTATTCCACCTATAGTGCTATGTCCATGGCTCACGCTCATGTATTGCGTGAAGATTGAAAAAGTTTGAGAACATCAAAAGTATGAAACAATTGCTTGGCTTGTCATCGGGGTTGTGCATGATTTAAATACTTTGTGTGGTGAAGATAGAGCATAGCCAGACTATATGATTTTGTAGGGATAACTTTCTTTAGCCATGTTATTTTGAGAAGACATGATTGCTTTGTTAGTATGCTTGAAGTATTATTGTTTTCATGTCAATATTAAACTTTTGTCTTGAATCTTATGGATCTGAATATTCTTGCCACAATAAAGAGAATTACATGGATAAATATGTTAGGTAGCATTCCACATCAAAAAATCTGTTTTTATCATTTACCTACTCAAGGACGAGCAGGAATTAACCTTGGGGATGCTGATACGTCTCCAACGTATCTATAATTTTTTATTGTTCCATGCTATTATATTATCTGTTTTGGATGTTTATGGGCTTTATTATACACTTTTATATTATTTTTGGGACTAACCTATTGACCCAGAGCCCAGTGCCAGTTCCTGTTTTTTCCCTTGTTTCAGTGCTTCGAAGAAAAGGAATATCAAACGGAGTTGAAACGGAATGAAACCTTCTGGAGAAGTTATTTTTGGAAAGAAAGCAACCCGGGAGACTTGGAGTCCACGTCAAGAAAGCAACAAGGAAGGCACGAGGCAGGGGGGCGCGCCCACCCCCCTGGGCGTGCCCTCCACCCTTGTGGGCCCCTCGTGGCTCCCCTGACGTATTTCTTCCGCCTATATATATCCATATACCCTAAAACGATCGGGCGACATAATAGATCGGGAGTTCCGCCGCCGCAAGCCTCTATAGCCACCAAAAACCAATCGGGACCCTGTTCCGGCACCCTGCCGGAGGGGGGAACCCTCACCGGTGGCCATCTTCATCATCCCGGCGCTCTCCATGACGAGGAGGGAGTATTTCACCCTCGGGGCTGAGGGTATGTACCAGTAGCTATGTGTTTGATCTCTCTCTCTCTCTCGTGTTCTTGATTTGGCACGATTTTGATGTATCGCGAGCTTTGCTATTATAGTTGGATCTTATGTTTCTTCTCCCCCTCTACTCTCTTGTAATGAATTGAGTTTCCCCTTTGAAGTTATCTTATCGGAATGACTCTTTTAATGATTTGAGAACACTTGATGTATGTCTTGCGTGGGATAACCGTGGCGACAATGGGTTATTCTATTGATTCACTTGATGTATGTTTTGGTGATCAACTTGCGGGTTCCGCCCATGAACCTATGCATAGGAGTTGGCACATGTTTTCGTCTTGACTCTCCGGTAGAAACTTTGGGGCACTCTTTGAGGTTCTATGTGTTGGTTGAATACATGAATCTGAGATTGTGTGATGTATATCGTATAATCATACCCACGGATACTTGAGGTGACATTGGAGTATCTAGGTGACATTAGGGTTTTGGTTGATGTGTGTCTTAAGGTGTTATTTTACTACGAACTCTAGGGCTGTTTGTGACACTTATAGGAATAGCCCAATGGATTGATCGGAAAGAATAACTTTGAGGTGGTTTCGTACCCTACCATAATCTCTTCGTTTGTTCTCCGCTATTAGTGACTTTGGAGTGACTCTTTGTTGCATTTTGAGGGATAGTTATGTGATCCAATTATGTTATTATTGTTGAGAGAACTTGCACTAGTGAAAGTATGAACCCTAGGCCTTGTTTCCTAGCATTGCAATACCGTTTGTGCTCACTTTTACCACTTGTTACCTTGCTGTTTTTATATTTTCAGATTACAAAAACCTATATCTACCATCCATATTGCATTTGTATCACCATCTCTTCGCCGAACTAGTGCACCTATACAATTTACCATTGTATTGGGTGTGTTGGGGACACAAGAGACTCTTTGTTATTTGGTTGCAGGGTTGCTTGAGAGAGACCATCTTCATCCTACGCCTCCCACGGATTGATAAACCTTAGGTCATCCACTTGAGGGAAATTTGCTACTGTCCTACAAACCTCTGCACTTGGAGGCCCAACAACGTCTACAAGAAGAAGGTTGCGTAGTAGACATCACGGGCCTGCATCCTGGCCCAACTACAGGTTGGGTTTCTAGTCGTATGCAGGCCGCTCTCGCCCAGTAGGTGGGTTTTTTTTATTATTTTATTTTTTTGGTTTATTTATTTTTGAGTTGTTTTTTTTGCTTTATTTAGAGTTTCTTTGGGAATATTTTTGCTTTAGGTACAAAAAATTACAAACTTTCTATTAGTGCCGGTAGTTTACAAATTTGAATAGTTTACATTTTGAATTATTTGAAATTTGTGTGAATCACTAGTTTGTGAATAACTTAACTTTGAAAATAGATTTTCCAGTGATTCTTTTTTCTTATGTTTAATATTAGTGTGTTTTATCATTATATTCAATTTGGTAATGCTTAGGTTATTTAAAAAATGAAATGTCTTTGTAACGGATGAGTTTTCGTCCGAAACCCTGATACTTCAAAAGAGATTGTCCTTTTTGTACACGTAGTGCATCAAGTTTTTGCGGTAACCCTCTCTACTTTTTTGCACATGCTATATGGGTGAAATTATGATACCATGCCAACTTTCAACCTTTTCTGAGTTCATTTGAAATGCTTTTCAATTTCAGGGTCATTTCGCTGAAAAAATCAGTAAATGCATGAAAGAATTTGTTTGCACAGCGTTTCAAATGCCAAAACACATAATTAACTACCCTAACTATTACAGAGATTCCCTCCTGGGTGTGAAACACAGAAGAAAGTGATGATAGTGAAGCCGATCACATCCCAGATCTTTGGGTGTGAAACTTTTTCTTCGCGTGTGTCCCTTTGCGCCGTAGCCATGGAAAATCTTCATCATTTAACTGGATGCTCGGGTCAATATTCACTGTGAATGGAGCAATTTCATCAAACTTTTCATAATCTTCTGACATGTCTGTCTTGTCATCCACTCCCACGATGTTTCTCTTCCCAGAAAGAACTATGTGGCGCTTTGGCTCATCGTATGATGCATTCGCTTCCTTATCTTTTCTTTTTCTCGGCTTGGTAGAATATCCTTCACATAGAAAACCTGTGCCACATCATTAGCTAGGACAAATGGTTCGTCTACATACGCAAGATTGTTGAGATCCACTGTTGTCATTCCATACTGCGGGTCTTCCGTTACCCCGCCTCGTGTCATATTGACCCATTTGCACCGAAACAAAGGGACCTTCAAACCACGTCCATAGTCAAGTTCCCATATCTCCTCTATGTAACCATAATATGCTTCCTTTCCCGTCTTGGTTGTTGCATCAAAGCGGACACCACTGTTTTGGTTGGTGCTCTTCTTATCTTGGGCGATCGTGTAAAATGTATTACCATTTATCTCGTACCCTTTGAAAGTCATTATATTCGAAGATGGTTACTGGGATAGCGAGTACAGGTCATCTTCAATAGAGGCGTCATGCATGGTACGTGTCTGCAACCAGCCGGCGAAACTCCTGGTTTGTTCACGTGTAATCCAGTCATCAGACCGCTCCGGGTGTTTGGAGCGTAGAAAATTCTTGTGTTTGTCCATATACGAAGCCACCAAGGCGGAATTCTGTAGAACTGTGTAGTGTGCTTCAGTGAGAGAATGTCCGTCCATACATATTTTTTGATTCCCTCCTAGCATGCCTTTTCCATCCAGTCTGCCCTTATGCCGCGATTCAGGAACACCAATCGGCTTAAGGTCAGGAATAAAGTCAATACAAAACTCAATGACCTCCTCATTTTCATGGCCCTTGGAGATGCTTCCTTCTGGCCTAGCACGGTTATGAACATATTTCTTTAAGACTCCCATGAACCTCTCAAAGGGGAACATATTGTGTAGAAATACAGGACCCAAAACGTTAATCTCTTCGCATAGGTGAACTAGGACGTGCGTCATGATGTTGAAGAAGGATGGTGGGAACACCAACTCGAAACTGACAAGACATTGCACCAAATCATTCTCTAACCTTGGTATGATTTCTGGATCGATTACCTTCTGAGAGATTGCATTGAGGAATGCACATAGCTTCACAATGGCTAATCGAACGTTATCCAGTAGAAGCCCCCTCAATGCAACCGAAAGCAGTTGCGTCATAATCACGTGGCAGTCATGAGACTTTAGGTTCTGGAACTTTTTCTCTGCCATGTTTATTATTCCCTTTATATTCGATGAGAAGCCAGACGGTACCTTAATACTGAGCAGGCATTCAAAGAAGATTTCCTTCTCTTCTTTGGTAAGAGCGTAGCTGGCATGACCCTGATGTATGCCGTCTTTTCCATGCATACGTTGCTGGTCCTCCCGTGCCTCAGGTGTATCTTTTGTCTTCCCATACACGCCCAAGAAGCCAAGCAGGGTCACGCAAAGATTCTTCGTCACGTGCATCACGTCGATTGCAGAGCGGACCTCTAGGTCTTTCCAATAGGGCAGGTCCCAAAATATAGGTTTCTTCTTCCACATGGGTGCGCGTCCGTCAGCGTCATTCGGAACAGGTTGTCCGCCAGGACCCTTTCCAAAGACTACCTTCAAATCCTTGACCATATCATGTACATCAGCACCAGTACGGTGGCGAGGCTTCGTCCGGTGATCCGCCTCACCTTTGAAATGCTTGCCTTTCTTTCTTACGGGATGCCTGCTCGGAAGAAATCGACGATGTCCCAGGTACACATTCTTCCTACAATTGTCCAAATATATACTGTCGGTATCATTCAAACAGTGCGTGCATGCGCGGTATCCCTTGTTTGTCTGTCCTGAAAGGTTACTGAGAGCAGGCCAATCATTGATGGTCACGAATAGCAAGGCCTTTAGGTCAAATTCTTCCCCCATGTGCTCATCCCACACACGTACACCTGTTCCATTCCACAACTGTAAGAGTTCTTCAACTAATGGCCTTAGGTACACATCAATGTTGTTGCCGGGTTGCTTAGGGCCTTGGATGAGCACTGGCATCATAACGAACTTCCGCTTCATGCACAACCAAGGAGGAAGGTTATACAAACATAGAGTCACAGGCCAGGTGCTATGGTTGCTGCTCTGCTCCCCAAAAGGATTAATGCCATCTGCGCTTAGACCAAACCATACGTTCCTTGCGTCATCTGCAAACTCCTTCCCATACTTTCTCTCGATTTTTCTTCACTGCGACCCGGTAGCGGGTACTCTCAACTTTCCGTCTTTCTACGGTCTTCTCTGTGCCATCGCATCGCCTTGGCATGCTCTTTGTTTCGGAACAAACGTTTCAACCGTGGTATTATAGGAGCATACCACATCACCTTGGCAGGAATCTTCTTCCTGGGGCGCTCGCCCTCGACATCACCAGGGTCATCGCGCCTGATCTTATAGCGCAATGCACCGCATACCGGGCAAGCGTTCAAATCCTCGTACTCACCGCGGTAGAGGATGCAGTCATTAGGGCATGCATGTATCTTCTGCACCTCTAACCCTAGAGGGCAGACAACCTTCTTTGCTTCGTACGTACTCTCGGGCAATTCGTTGTCCTTTAGAAGCATATTCTTTATCATTACCAGCAACTTTCCAAATCCCTTGTCAGATACACCATTCTCTGCCTTCCATTGCAGCAATTCCAGTGTGGTGCCCAACTTTTTCTTGTCAGCTTCGCAATTCGGGTACAACAATTTCTTGTGATCCTCTAACATGCGCTGCAACTTCTTCTTCTTCAAATCACTTGCGCAGTTTCTCTTTGCATCGGCAATGGCCCAACCTAGATCATCAGCGGGCTCATCTGATGCCTCTTCTTCAGCTTCTTCCTGCATTGCCGGCTCAGCTTCTTCTCCCATTGTTGTATCATCGTATTCAGGGAACCCATGGCCAGGATAGCTGTCGTCGTCCTCTTCTTCTTCATTGTTTTCCATCATAACCCCTCTTTCTCCGTGCTTGGTCCAAACATTATAGTGGGGCATGAAACCGGACATAAACAGGTGGACGTGAATGGTTCTTGACGTAGAGTAATTGTGATCATTCTTACAGACTAAACATGGACAAGGCATAAAACCATCCGCCCACTTGTTTGCCTCAGCCGCAAGCAGAAAAGTTTGCACGCCATTAATGAACTCGGGAGAGCATCGGTCATCGTACATCCATTGTCGGCTCATCTTCATTACACAACACCGAAAAGACCAAATTAATACAAGTTCATACATAAAGTTCATACAAGACTTAGATGCAACAAACAAATAACTCTCTAACTAAAGCATTTAAATGCAACAACAAATACGATCAAGATCGCAACTAAGGTAACAATTGATCAAACAGCATAATGATACCAAGCCTCACTATCAATGGCATATTTTCTAATCTTTCTAATCTTCAAGCGCATTTTCTCCATCTTGATCTTGTGATCATCGACGACATCGGCAACATGCAACTCCAATTCCATCTTCTCCCCCTCAATTCTTTTCAATTTTTCTTTCAAATACTCGTTTTCTCTTTCAACTAATTTTAACCTCTCGACAATAGGGTCGGTTGGAATTTCCGGTTCACAAACCTCCTAGACAAAAATATCTATGTCAACTTGATGGGCATAATTTGTCATAAACATGAAATGCAACAACTAGTTTTAAAAGAGAATATACCACATCCGAATCATAACAAGGACGAGGGCCGACGGGGACGGATATCAAAACCATGGCACTATGTATAACAAACAACATACGGGTAAGATAATTATACGAGTAACTATATATCCAAATCACACAAATATCAATTTGGTAATGTAAAACATTCATGAACAAGAGGCTCACCACAAGGTGGTGCCGGCGACGGAACGGTGCGGGCGATCGACTGTGGTTACGACGGAGATTTAGAAGGCACTAAGTAAACCACACCTACATATGCAAACTAAGTGGTATTTTTGACCTCAAATTGCATATAAATCAAATACTAGCACATATATTTCCTCCCAAATTACTAAACTCATAAATTAATCACTATACAAAGCATTGCAAGAGCTAATCTAGCAATGAGAGATGATAGGACACAGTTGCCAACCTTTGTGATCATTTGAATGGATGGGGATCTTCAAATCTTGACAAATTTGGGAAAAATGTGTGATGAGCTCGAGAGGAAGAGAGGAAGAACAGAGAGGAGAGGGGAAAGGGGAAGAACAGAGCGAGCTCGGGTGGACGAAGGGTTTATGTAGGACGACCTTTAGCACCGGTTCGTGCCACGAACAGGTAATAAAGGTGCTGGAGGGGCTCCGGACTGACAACATCCTGCCACCACTCACTTTAGTACCGGTCCGTGGCACGAGCCGGTGCTAAAGGTCGGCCACGAACCGGTGCTAATGAAAGCGGCCGGCTAGCCGTTGGAACCGGCACTAATGCACACATTAGTGCCGGCTCAAAAGCAAACCGGCACTAATGTGCTTGACATTTGACCCTTTTTCTACTAGCGCTAGTAGGAAAACTCAACATCTCGCTCCACAACTATGGCGGTCTTGCCCGACTAATGGTTCTTGATCCTGTTGATTATAGTCCTCTTTGCTCTACTTCAACGATGACAATGATGGATGTGGTTTCGAGTTGGTTTTGACCAATCTCTTTGTTGTTTTCCCCGCTTTTCTCTACTTCAGAGGTGGTGGCAGTGATGGTGGTTTCGAGTTGTTTTTAACCAATGTCTTTCGTGTTTTATCCTTTAGTGCTCTTGCCTCTTCTTCGACGCAATCCTTGGACAAAGCAATGATTCAAGATTATGCCTTTGCAATGGATGTGTCCTCTGCCATGATGACTGCGGTTCCTATTTAACATTTTGGAAATAATCAGACCTTCATATAAAATGCAGTGGTTTCAGCAGAAACAACATCTGCCACATGCTCCAGACGCGTTATAGAAGCTCTAATAAAACCTCCTGCCGGACACCTCGCTAAACAGGAGGTCCGGCCGAGCCTGCGTGGGGGCACGTAGACGAAGTCGAGAGACCGACCAGACACCGGATCTGGGCCGTCCAGACCTCACGTCGCCATCCAAGACGCCCGGCCCGAGCCCGAGCCCGACCCGGCTCAGCACCACCACTATACTCCTCTCCCCTCGCTCCATCCCCACCCAGCGAGACCTCTCCCCCAAGCAAACCCAAATCGGCCGCCGTCCCCTCTCCTCCTCCGTCCTCCGCCCACCCCCGCCGCCGGTGCCGCCTCCTCGCGAGATCTCGACCATGGTGAGCTCCCCCTCTTCCTCCCGCCCGCCTTCGCCCTCCCCCACCCCCCACCCGGCCGCCGAGCTTCCCGGGGTTCCATCCCCATCGGCCTAGGGTTTCCGATCTGATCTGCTTGTTGCTGCCCTTGTGACGACGGTGATTTGTGGTGATGCAGGAGGGCAGCAGCGGCCTCGACGCGGCGATCGAGTCGCTCCTGAACACGGAGAAGCAGTGCCGCCTCGCCGGAGATGTGGCCGGCACCCGGAAGGCCGCCGTCGACATCGTCGAGCTCTGCTTCAAGGACGCCGCCTGGAAGACGCTCAATGACCAGATCGTCGTCCTCTCCAAGCGGAGGGGCCAGCTCAAGCAGGTACGCCTCGCTCGCCACGCCTCCTCCCTTCTATGCTTCGTGTTCGATTGTGGCGAACTTGGGCCTGCGGCTTCGATTTTTTTAGATACTTAACTCTAGATTTATGTGGTGGAAACATCTTCAGAGAAGCTGCTCAGAGAGTTGGCTAGATTAACTTGTTAGATTTATTCTCATGTCATAAGAATTGGCTGTTCAGGCTAGATTGTCTTTGTAGGGAGAAGCTGGAATTTGTGTAGTGGAAATATGTTATTGGCTATGTCTGAAGAAAGTAGGTCTCAAATATGTTCTGTTTAGCTTGATGCCTTCATGTAATTGGATGTTTTTTTGCCGCATCTGAGGAAGACATGCCATATTGCCTAGTAACATCACTCCCTTGCAGTGTTCACTACTGTTGTAAAACTTAATGTCTTAATGGGACTCAAGAGTTACTAACTGATTTCTTTTGTTTCTAGTGGGCTGTTTCAGTGCCAACTATTCTATTTTCTTTGTTTATTTATAGCACATGTATGAAATAGATCAACAGTCAAGGGAGCAAGATTAGTCATGCAGCCTAATTATTATTTTTCTTCTACTCCGTGTTTATAGTTACTATATTTATACTGTATGTGCAGACATTGTTGAACAACATTGATGTTAGTGTTTACTTGGAGGATCTGTTTGTCCTTATAGCTGTTTTTATGCCCATGTGTGCAATATTTTTTTTTGTTTGAAGTCACTTGCATACACTCTAACCACGACAGCGGGTTCAGTAATTATATCATTTCACTGCCTTGTTCTGGTACTTGCACAAAATTACTTCTTACCAATACTTTATCACAAAGCACTAAATCAGAATGGTGAAGTGATTGCATGGTCTGATTCACTAAATAACTGTTTTACTACAGCGCTCTCTCTCTCTCTCCAAAACAGTAGGACCTTCTTTTGTTAGACCATGTATGTATCTTCTGCTTAATGTTCAGCTTTCATCTTATTTATTGACGGATTGGACAATATGCCATTAGCAGTTAAGCACTCTTGGCTATGTCTGCAATTGATGTTGCCATTTGCTTTTGGTTTTGAGTTATGCACATATCTCACCTTCTTGTTCTTTATTATATGCAGGCTATTACTGCTGTGGTTCAGAAAGCGATGGAGTACATTGACGTGACACCAGACGTGGAGACACGTATTGAGCTTATCAAAACATTGAGCAGCGTCGCTGCTGGAAAAGTGAGAAGAATCGCTACTTTTTATTGTTTACATCTGTAATACTTCTTGGCTCTCAGAAACTCATCCTTGAGCATGCATTGTAGATATATGTGGAGATAGAGAGAGCTAGATTGATCAAAAGGCTTGCAAAAATCAAAGAGGAGCAGGGAAAGATTGATGAAGCTGCTGAAATCATGCAGGAAGTTGCTGTAAGTTTGCAAGCGCATTAGAATTCTTGATAAACTGTTCATCCACTATAATTATGATGTGCTTATTTTGCTGGTGCTTTTTTCCGGCAACCTTTAACTTTCTTTCTTAACTAACAACTAAGAATTTGACCCTCAGGTTGAAACATTTGGCTCGATGGCGAAGACAGAGAAACTTGCATTCATTCTGGAGCAGGTATGTTGGCAATTGGCAATAATAGAACTTTGAAGGGTCACAGAGAAGATTGCATTCATGAGAAACCTTTCTATATCGTGGCTGCAGGTTCGGCTGTGCCTGGATCGTCAAGATTATGTGCGTGCACAAATTTTATCCAGGAAGATTAGCCCTAGGGTCTTTGATGCTGATACATCAAAGGACAAAAAGAAACCAAAGGAAGGTGATAATATGGTTCAGGAAGCCCCTGCAGATGTACCTTCACTCTTAGAACTGAAGCGCATCTACTATGAACTGATGATTCGGTATGCAGTTCTTAGTGTTACTAAACCATGATAAGTTCAAATATCTTTTCTTGTAATATGTATCAAGTTATTGCAACTTTTTTATTAGACAAAGTAAATATCATAATGTTTAGTTTACTTGACAGATAATAACAGTAATTACAGAACATAATGTTAATGTATGCCTTGACAATCAAGGCAACATACTTCAAAAATTGTCATATACTTCAATTCTTCAATTGACATTTGTTTGTCATTACTGCAACCTGTGATCTGTTTATCATTAGAAAGCTTGTTCAAAATTCTGCCTTTTCCTGTAGGTATCCTACATGTATATGTTCTATTTGCATGGTCATGTCATGGAATACTGCTTGAATGCCTACCTGTAGATTGCAACAATATCTGATTTAGGGGCTAAAGTTGTGAAGTCAAGCTATTATTGTGCTTTAGTTCCCTATTTGAACTGCTTGATAGGTGAAAATAGGTTCCCAGTTTGAACTGCTTGATTGATAGTTGAATTTCTCAATCTGTTGAGTATTTTACATATTTGGTTGGCAATCGTGATTTCTCATTGTCTCTTTTCAGCTATTACTCACATAACAATGATTACCTGGAAATCTGCCGTTGCTACAAGTCGATCTATGAAATTCCATCAATAAAAGAGGATCCAGCAAAGTGGACACCGGTAATCTCTCACTCACCTCTCTGTGATTGCATGTGTGCCTTGTGCATACCTAACTCTATCTGACTGCCTGATTCTATAGATTCTTAGGAAGATCTGTTGGTTCTTGGTGCTGGCACCTCATGATCCAATGCAGTCAAGCCTTCTCAATGCTACACTAGAGGATAAAAACCTTTCTGAGATCCCAAATTTCAGGTACCATTGCATGCCTTTGAAGTTTAGAATTTCTGATTGACACCTGACAGGCCTCACCTAATGCTCACTTCTTATGTTTGTGTGGAAACAGATTACTACTGAAGCAAGTTGTTACCATGGAGGTGATCCAGTGGACAAAGTTGTGGGAATTCTTCAAGGATGAATACGAGAACGAGAAGAATCTCCTTGGAGGAGCTTTAGGCACAAAAGCTGCGGAGGATTTGAAGCTGAGGATCATTGAACATGTATTGCTTTCTTGGCATTCACTATATGTATATTCAGTTCTTTCTTTGTGCTTGTCGATTGATTTTTGGTTCATGCTCTGTCCAGAATATCTTGGTTGTTTCGAAGTACTATTCGAGGATTACCCTGAAGAGGCTGGCGGATCTTCTTTGCTTGAGCTTGCAGGTCTGTATTTCCTACCTTCAGCTAGCAGCACTGCACTACCTTGTCTTCATTAATCCTCTGTTGATATAGGTATATATGGTGTATGCAGTATCTAATAACTTGTTTGAAATTGTGCTTCTACAGGAGGCAGAGAAGCATATCTCGGACATGGTGAACTCAAAGGCTCTGATTGCCAAGATTGACAGGCCGATGGGAATCGTGTCCTTCCGGACAGCCCAGGACAGCAACGGGGTGCTCAACTCGTGGGCGTCGAACCTCGAGAAGCTCCTTGACCTGGTGGAGAAGAGCTGCCACCAAATACACAAGGAGACGATGATCCACAAGGCGGTGTTGAAAGCCTGAAGTGAACCATTTTGAACTGAATGGCCTTGTTTAGGTTGTGTGCGTAGTAGACTTTCCATGGATCTGAATTCACTTTCACTGTACGGGTAAAACTATTCTCTCTGCTCAACTGGGCATCGCCTGTTTGCTTTGGGAACTCGTGTGTGAACCGGCCTCGAAATACTGTAACCACAGGGAATGACGAATACTATTTGCTGTAATTTTCTGAATATTTTTTTGTATTCTTGTTATCTGCTCTTGCGAACTTGGATGTATCTGCTCATCGGAGCGTAGACCCAGTTTCTCAATGATTTGCTGGGGGACGCGCTTGTTCTGTTGTGATCGGTATCGATTTGTACCGAGCCCTTGCAAATTTTTACTTGCTCTGTTCATGTAATGTCTACATGGCTGGGAGCTGTAAGCCCATAACCATTTGGCCTTTTGCTTGCATCGTCATTGCATTGCAGGAGGAAAGAGCGGGCTGAGAGATGAAGCAAAATGAGTCCAATCGTTTCCTGTTTTGTTGGTGTCGTTGTTGTTGGCGGTAGAGATGCTTCCGTTTTGCATCCGTGAAGGTGTTGCCTGTGGCTGCTCTCTTGTAGATACAGTACTGAGCCGAGTAGAGTGGACCTTGGTTAGGGCCTGGCAGGTTTGCAGACGTAGCTGGTGTGCCTGAGGCCACAAATTAAATGTGTGACGACGACGAGACAGAGGAGTAATCGATGTTTGCAGATGCATGTCCGGAGTCTTTAATGTCACCGAACATTTTTTTTTTGTTTGAACCGAAGACCGTAGAACAATCCTTCTATTTACCGAACATCCTCATCTTCATGCCCAACTAACTGCATCTCCCTTGCTTGCATCCACATCTTGTTCCGCCAACTGCAGCTTTCAGCGTCTGGGAGAAGAAAGAAAATGGATCCATCAGCACCACCGCCACATGCCTCCAGCTCTCTAGGTAATTAACGCCTTCTTATTTCTTTCTTCTCCATCTTCCTGGTCTGCTTTAAGATCACAGTAGGTAGCTGTGCTTCAGTATGCACCCCCTAAAAGGGGTTACTATTTTTTTGATTCAAATCAATGGTGGAGATTACACAAACCACCTCTCTAATTGGAAGGACAATTTAGTCTATCTCACATATCAAGAGAATCCCACATCGAAATAAAAATGATTGCAGTTCACATGCAAGTAGTCAAATGAGATCGTGCTACATCTTGTTGTATCTGGTTGGTAAGATGTGCCACCATAAAAGGAAATCAAACAAGACTGAATTCAGATAAATGGTACTCCCTCCGATCCATAGTACTCGTCGCTCAGACGGTTGTATGTAGACGTATTTTAGCGCTAGATGCATCCATTTGAGCGACAAGTAATAAAGACCAGAGGGAGTACTAATGATGTCATTTATCTCTTATCTGGTTGGTAAGATGTTTGTTACATCTTGTTCTTCAGATTCAGATTTTGATATACAAAATCTGCAACATGGAGTGAAGACAGTGTGGTTCAAACCTAGGGAGGTTCTCGAGATATTGCAGAACTATGAGCGGTTCCCAATCCAATAGACCCAGAAGCCACCAAGTAATAAAATCAGCCCTTTTTTTGCTTGCGAGATATCCTATTCAAGCTACCACGTACCTTCTCTAGTCCTGTTGGGTGTGATTAATTCACCTAATTGGTTCTGAAATTACAGGTGGTTCTTGGTTTCTTTTCGACCGTAAGGTACATCGCTTCTACCGGAGTGACGGGTATCAGTGGCAGAAAAGGATGGATGGGAAGAGCGATTATGAAGCCCATGAGTACCTTGAGGTTCTGTTCAATGTTCATCTTGTCTATTAATAGAGTCGAAGTGTTAATCATATATGTTTTGGCCGCGAACATCTGGGAAAGCCAATAAACAGTTGGGATCATTGTTGTTATGGCTGAATCAGGTGAGCTGGATAGTTAATATGCTTTCCTCTTTTGACACTGGAAATTTCAGGTTGATAATGTACGTGCACTGAATTGCTACTCTGGTCACGTAGAAAAAAAACCTACATTCCAGAGGCGGATATATTGGACGCTTGAACCGTAAGAAATCTGTTTAATTGTAGGAAGAATATGTTATGTGCTGTACTCTATGCTTTCAATTCTTAAAGGCTTCGCATAAGCTTTTGTTGTGCTCGGGTGTTTTAAAATTAGGAGTGCTTCTTCTTAGAACATAACCGCATGCATAGCAACTTTGTCCGCATGCTCCGCATGGGGGATCTTTTAATGGGAACCCAGAGGGGTACTTATAAACATTCCATCGCCACATGGAGTTTTCTTCTCTTGTGCTAGGGTAAAGCCTGTTGCATTTGTTCCTATTCACAAGTTATTTTGTCTATGGTTATTGCTTTGAAGTTTCAGCATACATCTGAGATGTTCCCAACAACTAGAAACCACCATTCACCAATGCCTTGTAGGCATGTTAAAATTTGTAATATTCGTCCACTATATTAATCGTTAATCAACATGTAAAATTCAATTCATATATAATGACAGCAATTCATATTTGCAGGGCTTACCAGCACATTGTCCTTGTCCACTATAGAGACGTCCTAAAGGTTTGTCTCTTGTTTTATCTTCCTTTTGTCACAACATATCTGCAATTCTGATACTTAACACTAGGATGAGTGAAACAATAACATTGGTCTACTATCCGCAGTTCCGTATTCACTCTCAACTGTGGGAAATATTTTAAGATATCAGATTAATCACTGGGGCAAAGAACCAGTGAAATTGAACTTGAGATTGTGTAAACTTGTATTGGTTAACACACCTATTAAGCTAGTACATATGACTGGCAACATATATCACGTGCTCACTCACACTCTGCTTCCTACGAATCTGGAATCAGAGTCCTTAAAATTCAAGTGCACATGGTGAGATGTCCAAATAATCGTCTTGATAATTTTACAGTGTCTAAAGAGAACCAGAGTAACTTTTTTGTTAGAAAACACTCAAATTTTGTACCGTCTGATCTAATGAACTCAAGTAATCCCATCCGATCCCGTGCACCCTCCACACCATGTGTTCCAAACCCAACTCTATTCCCAGGACACAAATTTCAGTTTTCAAATCTGGATATGGACATTTCACCTCTCTATTTTGAACATGTGAGAATCAATATTCCCCCATCACCATCACAGTGGGACACAAAAAATATACTCCCTCTGATCCATATTAATTGATGCACACTTAGTACAACTTTGTACTAAAGTTGTACTAAGTGTGCGTCAATTAATTTGGATCGGAGAGAGTACATGTTCTTCAGCCCCAGGGAACAAAACTAATGAGAGCGGTTCCTATAAATCAAGTAATCAACAAAGAACACACTGATTCAGTTTTTTCATCCTCTTTTTTTCTTTTTTTCTTTTGTAGGAACAACCTTGTTATAATATCTGATGGGCTTACTTGCCTAGAGTTAATACGTATGGATGATTTGCAATAGGTTTCAAAGTAGAGTATAAATTATACTTTGGGATCATGTCTTATCCCAACAAATTTGGGATCTTTGCACTACAATGATGAAATTAATATGGTGGTACTCTAATATAATTACATTGTAGCACAACATTGAAAAGGAAGGAAATTCACTGCGATCTGCCTTTGTTTCTATTTTCCAAAAGTCTACATATTAATTCATAGTTTCGTCTAATAGTTCCAGAATAAATTTGATTTATTTGTCTTATAAAAATCTCAAAATTAATCCAAAAGTGCTATTGAAATTGTATACGCGCAATCCCTTGTTAACCCAAGATCTTCTTTATGCAGACAACACCCACACTCAACCATATGCCATTACAACATTTGAAAGACATTACTAACAACTTCTGCAATGAGAGAATACTTGGTAGAGGTGGTTATGGTGTGGTATATAAGGTAATGTTAAGGCATATATGTTTTTGTTTTTTTAAGTTTAAACCATATAATTGACCGAAAAATACATATAGCATTAATAAGAGTCTTTAAGCAGGGGGTGCTAGGAAACGGGAAAATGGTCGCAGTGAAGAAGATTGTGCAGTCAGTGTCAAGCTCACATGAGCAATTTGAGAATGAGGTTAATCTTCTTATGAAACTAAAGCACCCAAATATAGTGCGACTACTAGGCTACTGCTATGAAACACAACATTTACGTAAACTTCATGAAGGAAAGTTCATTTTTGTTTGGTACACTGAATGTTTGCTTTGCTTGGAGTATTTGCCTAAGGGAAGTCTTGATAAGTACATTTCAGGTATGGCATTTAATAGTTCTTCTTTCCTTACTTTTCATCTCTCTTTGAGCTTGCAATTTTTGTGGTTTAATCATAGTTCCTGAAAACTGCGTTCATACGAACAAAAGGAAAGAGAGTATATAATGTAAATTTTGATTTCTTTCTATATATAGAGCACACAAATAATAATCGATTTTATATTTTAAGACATCATCTATGAAATTCTCATGTTTTACGTACAAATGCAGATGCATCTTCTGGACTTGATTGGCCCACACGCCTCAAAATAATCGAGGGGATTTCCTATGGGCTACAGTACCTCCACGAGCAATCCGATGGTCCCATTATTCACTTGGATCTAAAACCTGCGAATGTATTGCTTGATGAAGATATGATACCCAAAATTACAGACTTTGGTCTGTCAAGACTGTTTGATCAAAAACAAACTATTCACACCGCAATTACTATTGGAACATTGTAAGTGAACCACCTCTTCATAATCCATTGCTTTAAGTAATCAATGAAATATGTTTTCTCATTCCCCTAACTCTTTACATTCACCCATTCATGTTAATGCAGAGGTTATATGCCGCTGGAATACCTACGAGGTATAATCACACCTATGTCAGACATATTTGGTTTGGGTGTAATTATCATGGAGGTAATAACGGGACACAGGGACTACCCATATGATATTAGAAAATCTTCCACGGAATTCATCGAGTGTGTAAGGCACATCTGTATAAACTTTTGAGGCCCCCTTTCCTAAAGACCATGTCACGTGTTACCACTGTATAGTAAATTCCATATTTGTGTTCTGATTTCACAGGAACTTCAAAAATGGACAAATGCACTGCAAAAAGAACCAAGGTATACATCACTTGAAATGGATTGCCAACGAATAACAAGATGCATTCAGATAGGTCTAATCTGCGTGAATCCTGAGCGTACCAAAAGACCTACAATGAAGAAAATTATTGATATGCTTCAAGGGTTGGAAAGTATGGATTGGTATATTAGCAATGAGGTAACATCACTTGGAGCCAATGTATCATAGCATCAGGGTATTCTGTTAGATATGATGTATTAGTCTCCTTTTCCTACCCTAGAGAGTACAAAACATTACATTTATATACTTGTACCTAGAAAGTGGAAAACGCTATAACTTCTTCTAAATTCTCGTTTACATTGAAAATAGAACCTTGTCTCTAGGACTAAGCTATTGTGCTTAATGCATACCCTGTATGCCACTTTGTAACTTGAATTCCCATTAGCATTCTTTAGTCTACTGCATTTTACAAAAACTGCTTTCAAATTAATCGATAGTCCAAGGGAATGGTTTCAGAGTCCAATGTTTATTTTGGAGGGTTTGATAGTTTTAGGACAAAAATTGGACTCACGTAAAGTTCAAGGTCTGAAAATGGACTTTTTGTCAGTTAAATTAATTTTTGAACTCATGTGTTGCTTAAAATATGGATGTTAACAATATATATTACCGCCAATGGTTCTTGAAAAAGTTATAATTTTAGACATATGTAATGTCAAACTCTCAAACGTTCTAGTAATATCTTGTAAGACATTTATGCTACATACTATCATAGATAGTTCCGTTGGAGTGAATATATCTACTACAACATAAATTACTGGTAATATGACCGGAGAGGGAGTATATATCAAGCAAAATTTAACCAACAATCTGGTCCATTCCAGCTATCAAGCCCCAACATCCAGGCGGAGGCGCCGTAATTTAGCAAAGGAGATCACCACAACGCCCATTGCTTCTGTCTTTCTGGTATGCTAGTTTCGAATGTTTAGCAATTCTATGAAGTTGAATGAATATAAATCTAATTTGAGATGGGTTCAGTTGTTATGCAAAGCTCTGGGTCTCTTCTCATTGGCCTTCCTTGGAAGTGGTGTTTATGCTTGATGACTAGCTACACCAAGCAAGTGAATGTCACATCATATCTGAAATTGTGTTGGTTCCTGGAGAAATATGCTTCATGTGGCTGGTGTTGTGCACATAGCGATTACATGATCTGTGTGTAAACGAGATATCCTTTGGCTTGAGGAGTTGAGATTAACACTGTTGGTTGCAAACGCAACAGTTCTAGATAGATACTCCCTCCGTTCCTAAATATAAGTCTTTTTAGACATTTCAAATGAAATACAACATACGGATATATATAGACATATTTTAGAGTGTAGATTCATTTATTTTGCTCCGTATGTAGTCACTTGGTACAATCTCTAGAAAGACTTATATTTAGGAACGGAGGGAGTAGATATCTTGCTTTCCCTGCTGCTGGGATTGTTCTTTGGTGTTATGTAATGAGGCTGGACTCAATCGAATAATTTGAACTTTGGTTTTTCTTTTGCCAGGAGGATAGACTTTTATGCGTCTTTTTTTTCCTGGCTGTTCCAGTTCATTTAACAAAATTATGCAAAGCTTTCGCCGCTCTTTAAGAAACGGAAGGCACGAACTATACACCATAAAAGATAGAAGCAAGGGCAGAGAGACACAGTTGAATACTTCAATTCATGAAGTTTTGGGCAATCAGCAATGTTTTAAATAGCCCGCTATATAGCCTTTTCACTAGGGTGCCGCTAAATGGTCCCATTTACAAATAACCCGCTATAGCCTGCTATAGCTCCGCTATAGCTGATTTTGAGGTCCGCCGCTATTTGGCAATAGCACGCTATTTAAAACATTGGCAATCAGTGAGTAGCTCCAATAGTCAAACAGAGCAGACAATCCATTAGTGGCACAAGTAATCGATACTGTATGATGAATTCATACAACAACAGATTGCACAGAAGTTAGGGTAACCAAAGTTGCATTGCACGTTTGGCCCTCACCTGTTGGGAGTTATTTACCCAAAACCACCACACTTGGGGCTAGGGTAACAGGTCAGTACCACATTTGAGCCATGTCACAAGAAACCACCAACTCTGGGACTAATTGGTAACGCGGAGCACAGACGGGCCGTTTTAGCCGCGGAAACAGCGAATCCGACAGGTCGGGCCCACCTGTCGGGTCGACGTGGCGCGGGCTGACGGACGACGTTAGACGGGGGTTGACGGCCGTTTCCGTGCACGTGTATTAGGCGCCGCGCGGGTCGCTGGTACGACCAGACCGCACCAGAGCACTCATCCACATACGACCACTCTGTCTCGACCTCAACGACCGCCACCGCCGCCGCCACCGTCGTCTCGCCGCCGTCCGCCGGTCCGCCATGGTTTCCTGGAGCGAGGGGTCAAGCTCTTCTTCTTCGGACGACGAGTCAGTGACTAGCCAGGTACGTTCATTTGGGGATTCCAGCATTTAGTGTTAGGGTTAGGGTTCTTGAGTTGGGGATTTCTTACCAACTCGCTGATTTGTTCAATCTCTTTGGTTTTAAGCTTCCTAGGACCATCCCCTGCTATGAATGGAGTGGCATTGCTCATGAGCTCTCCTCTCGCTGTCTGCATCGCGAGCCTTGCCTCAGGCTAGTAGCATTTGACTCTACGGACACTGGCCGACGCTTTCTTGCTTGTGCTGAGGAGAAGGTATGTTGGTTAGTACTGTCTTTAGTTAATCTTTGTTAGTTTTTGCTCCATTCAAATGCCAGAAGGAAATTTTGCTCTGCTTATTAGTGTGAAGAATTGTCACTGCCCACAGTTGGATATAATTATGCTCTGACAGTGTAATTTGTTCCAAATAATTTAGTAGTGTACAACATTGTTAGTGCCAGTAGGAAATTATGGTATATTAAATAATTTGGTGGAAATTGTTAGTGACAGTAGTAATTTGCTCCAAAAAAATTCTTATTGACAACACATATTAATTTCATAGGCTTTCTTAATTGTTTGTGGATTTCAATGAACACAATTTCTTGTGTAGTATGATTGACAATATTTTTTCTGAATTATAGGCTGAACTAAAGTGCA
Organism: Triticum aestivum; assembly: GCF_018294505.1. Taxonomy (NCBI): domain Eukaryota; kingdom Viridiplantae; phylum Streptophyta; class Magnoliopsida; order Poales; family Poaceae; genus Triticum; species Triticum aestivum. Next base: position 557,566,390 of record NC_057808.1, on the reverse strand, counting down.
ACTATCTGGAGTGGGTAGACCCTGAGTGGTCACTGGCTTTGCAGTTCTGCCTAACTGAATTGTGGAGCATGTATGACAAAGAAAAAACAAGGACAGGCTGAGAGACAATGTTCAGCTTGCTGAACACAATTACAAAGTAGTTGGAGAAAAGAGGAAGATGGAAGAAGAGCTAAGATTTTTCAAACTTGATTTTGCAAAAATGGTGGCTGACAAGGAGGATGCTATTACTGAGCTGGGCAATACTAGGTTGGCTCTCAATGATCTGAAAGAGGAGATGGAGAAGAAGAAGCTGGCAGACCATGGTTGCACAAACCTACATCAGTTACTCAGGGCAAAGGCAGAGAAGGAGAGGGACAAGCTTGTGGTAGAGAGAGACCAAGTGCTGACTGAGAGAGACCAACTAAAGGAAGAGAAGAAAAAGCTGGAGTACATCATCTCTGATTTGCTGAAACAGAAGCATGGCTACAAGGACAAGATCAAGAAGTTGAAGGAGATCTGTGATGAATTTTAATTATGTAATGTGGTATTGTACTGGTGTAGTTGTGCTCTGTTGCACTGAATACTCAGACCTAACTACAAGTTTGTAATGTGGTATTGTACTGGTATTGTAATGGTTAAATTTGTACTGAATTATGCAGTTTATATGCAACTCTAGAATTTGAACTTATGGCATGAATTTGAACTTAATTTGCAGTACTATCTCTTGTATTATATTGAGTACTCTATTATATTTACCTCACTCCAGGTGAAACTGGTGTGATAGTCAAATTTTTGTGCACAGAAAAATTTAAAATACTAGTAACTTATGGCATGAGTATACCAGGAACTTATGGCATTATTATTATGCACAGAATGTGATGATCAGGGAGTGCAATCAACATAGCAGGACAAAGTAAATATAGCAGTGCAAGCACAGAATTATAGATAAAGTGCCACACATAGGTTCAACATAGGTTCAACATAGCATTACACATCAGTAGTTCTTAGTGCCACACATAGGTTCAACATAGCATTACATAAGTTCAAATTTAGTCTTGGCATAGATAAAGTGCTCTAGTGCCTGATGGAGCACAAATCACTACAAGAAAAATGAGATACTGTGACGAAAATCCTCGTGACGGGGGTGGACAACGTCACACAAATACCTGATGTATGACGTTTTATAGGTGGAGTCACCGATCTCCATTAATCAGTGACGGTTAATGTCACAAAATCGCCTCCACGGTTGAGTGCCACTTGTCTGCCAATTTCTGTGACGTTTTGGTAATTTTGATGACGGACCTATTAGAGTCATCGAATATTAAGAATGTGTGATGCTCATTTTTTGTCATGTAACATCTAGCCACGGGACCCACCACAACTGCTTCACAACTTATTGAATGGTAGGACCCACACGTCAATGTTGACAGTGGGACCCGCCATTGTTTCTTCACAGGCATCGAGTGATGTAATTATTTTGTAATATCAAATATAAATAGTCAGTGGCAGAAAAAGGATATTACGGGCATTCGTGAAGTGATGCATATGGCGTTGTAGTTGCTTGGTTTTATCTCAAAAATAAAAATGGTAGGTAGTGGCCGGCGAAAAAAGATGTGTATCGTGGATAATTAGAGGAACAATAGGTCCAATTTTAGGACAATTGATTATAGTGTTGGGTAGAGTGATCGAACGACCTCATGTCTATTTGCACATGCCACCGCCAACAAGATCTCGTGTTCAAAGAGGAGTTTATACATCTATAAAAGGGTTTTATACATCCTAGACTAAAAGAGTTAAAACAAAGCTTCACTCATTTGATTTTTTTTCAAATCACATAGTTTTTTTTAGGAACCAAATCACATAGTTAAGACCCCCGGTGTACAACCTTCCACATATTTATTTACAGTATTCCAAAAAAACTACATGAAAAATACCACATCATAGTGTGTATGTAAGATTTACATTTTGTAATAATCATTTGCTATTTATTTCGAATTAAAGTGGAAATTAAATTCTGAAAATAAACCATCTCCCCAACGAAAAAACTCTCTCCCTCCACCCAAATATTATTTCCCCCCACTTCTCTAAATTTTCCCGCATCCACCCTGTGTCCCCACCCGTCAAGGACCCAGCCAATTTTCCTCCCTTCTATTTCACCCGCGAAAAGCCACCGCCTACCCCGCATTTTCTTCTCCCCCGATTTAACCGGTTCTCTTCTCCCTACGACTGCAGCCCCGATTACAGCGATCGCGACGGTGGATCGGGGGAGGCCGCCCCACCGGCTGAGCTCCTATCCACACCAACATCCTACCCCGCGAGAAGCCGGCCCTCTTCTCCCCCCAATTGCAGCGACCGGCTACGGAAGATTGGAGGAGGCCGCCCCACCGCAGCACCGCCGAACATAGATCTGCCGCATCAACCCGCCCTGCGAGCACCCGGCTCTCTTCTCCCCTGCGATCGGCGACGTCTCTCTGTGATTTCCTCATCCCGCCACCCCTTGATGTTCAATGGTTAGGGTTCATGCATACTACTCATCTTCCCGCCCTTCTCTGTAATTAGGATTTTCCACAGCCTGCTATGGTAAAAAGTCTGAGCTTCCTACTAGATAACTTTACTTGATATCCTATTGATAGGTTTGTGCAAAACTGCAGTAGTGAACCTGGTTTTGCGTTTGCTGCAGCTGCTATGGTAAAAAAAAGGCCTGAATCTGAATATATGCTACTGCAATCAGTTAGACATTACGCAAAATTCAGTTAACTATCAGATGCACGACCTTAGTTGAGAAATCTCTTTACGGCATGTCTAGTTCATCCTACAAAACAAATCAACACGCTTTAATTTCGCCCATAGGGATTTGAACTAGGCTCCAAGGAGTCGCTAGTGCTCCCAATAACCAATGGGCTATTGCCCAGTCCTGATACAAAGGGGTATGATAGAGCCCCTGATCAACTGTGTCTAAGGAGAATGACGTGCCTAAATTCTATTGCAGTAAATCAGCGAATTATCAGTTGTGTAATTAAGATTAATGATTTTGAAATTTTGCTTAACTAGAGTTCTTTTTGTACTCACATTCTTTGCCCTTGTTACCTTTTGTAATCAGTGGTTTGACAATGTCATCTTTTTTGCATTTTTATCAGGTTCCACTATATCCCGCTTCACACTTACAGAATGAAAACCGATGGTGAGAATATCAGAGTAAGATTTTTGATGGTTCTCATATCTTTCACAACTTTATTAACTATTTACATTGTATATATAAATTAAATATATGTAATCATGATGGCAGTTCGGATGCCGTATTACAGATGCTGTTTGTTTGGTATGTGCTTGTATGGATACTCTTGCATATAGAAAATTATATGTTAGTGTGAAGATGATGTTCATGGGCTTTCCCAGATTAGAATTTTGGTGTTTGTATATTTGAGTAGGCACAGGTACTGTGAAGATTTGAATTTTTGCCAGACACCATGGCATGTTAGGATGGTTGATGTACATTTCATTGGGTCTTATGATCCATTATCATCGATTACACTTGCATGATTTCCAGTGCAGAGACGCAGGAATTAGTCACTAGTGACATACCTTTCTGTAGACAATATTTGCATGGCTGCCTATGGTTACTGTAAATTTATTTGTTCCTTTTGGATTGTTCTGTTCCTCATATGTCGACACTTCAAGCTAGTACGACTTTTCCTTTATTTTTTCCTTGAGGAATCATGGTCTCTTGGTGAAAAAATGATTCAATGGTAGTTAAATTCATGGAAATTGGGAGATGCATTGCAAGTTTCGAAAAATAAGCTTTGACCAACATTCAATTTTCCTTTAGATGCATAATCTTAAACTTCAGTTTGTGACTGTATCCTGACATACTAAACTGGTAAAATCAAGCTGATTGTTAACTTGCTACATAAAGGTCTAGTTGTAAGTGGAGTGTCCACTCCTTGAATAAGCTGCTCCTAGTTTAGAAACATAGAGCACCATCCATCGAGGCTTAGTTTTGAAAGAGTATAGTAAACTTTCTGGTTTTCTGAACTATGCCAGCACCTACAGTAATGTTATTATTTTTGTTGTTTTTTGTTCTGAACTTCCTGGTCTTGTTTTTCTAGGCTTGTTGGCTGCTTCTCCTTGACAGTGCCGCGGTTACATCCTGCATGTTGCTTGCTTCACTTGTTACATCACAACGCATGAAATCTTCATTTTCTGTTTATGTAATCTGACATGAACTGCTTGTTAGCAGTGTCGCATGTTTAACATTATTTTACACAATCTAGGTTTTTGGCAATTCATTCAGTTCACTCCCTGTCATCTTGTCCAGCTTCAGTTACTAAAATCATGCCACCAGTTCTGGAGACTGAGAGAGCAAGCAGGGCATATCTTGCGGAACGGAAAATAAAGGGTGAGGCATATTTGAAAGAAAGGGGAGGAAGGAAAGGAGATGAAGAGGAGGCCGCTCTTCCTATGTCGAAAGCAATGGTAATATATCGTGTGAACATACATCTTCAATAATATGTACTTAATTGTGATTAAGTGGCTTTAATTCTGCATTGCTCGTATCATGCGTATGTCGCTGTGCACTATAAGTATAACAAATAACTAACTAAATATTGATTCATAGTTTCTGTTCCTCCACTCTTTTACTCTTGTACTAAGTAATCTAGATTATGATTTTTCTGTTCGCTACATTCCTATTTGAACTACTGTTGACATTGCATAAGTGAATGTTGACTCGCTGCCTTGTTTTACCTAACGTGTTTGACCCAGCAGGCACCTGAAGGTCTGGGAGCTCTTCTTCATCAGTAGAAATCCGAGTTCTAGAAGAAAGAATTGAATAGAAGGATAGAGAGGCAAAACATGCAAATGCTAGGTACTTGCCTTGTTTCTCTTTGTGTTTTTGTTGTTCTGTTTGCCTCCTTTTGTGTGCACAGTGCACTCATGATAGTGAAAAAAACAAATGTGTGTGAATAAGACTTCATCTTCAGTTCTTCTATTGAAAGTTGCACTAAGGAGTGCTATGTTGTTCATGTATGGGTTGATCCAAATCCAATCGTCCAAACTAACATAAAAAATGTTGTAATGACAAATATGGTTTGTTGCTGCTGCAACACGAAGGCATGGGAATAACATTTTAGATTTTTTAATCCAGATATCAATATGTGTTTTTAGCAGAATGATGTAGGCTGGTAGAGTTTGAACTAAAAAATTTGTTGTGCTAGCATAGTTGCTTCATGTAACTTGGGTTGCTGAAATCTAGCACTTGGTTATACTCCCTTCGTTTCTATATATAAGTCTTTATAGAAATTTTAATACGAACTACATATATATGTATATAAACATATTTTAGGGTGTAGATTCACTCATTTTGCTCTGTATGTAGTCCGTATTGGAGTCTCTAAAAAGACTTATATTTAGTAGAGGGAGTACATGTTGAACCGTTATGAGTTATTCTTGCTTGCCTCACATTTAATAATGAACTCATATTCATAATTTGACCGCTTGTAAGCTTCTTACTCGTACTCTTAGACCTTGTTATCTTGTATGTTTTTATATCATTAAGATGAAACACACTGTTGTGTTTCATCAATTTATAGGCACAAGGACGAGTTACCTGTGAGACTTGAAGCACAAGACATAGCATTTGAAGAGATGTAGAGGAAAGCATCAAGAAGAATTGGAAGTTGTGAAGAAGAGCCAACAAGAGAAGAATGAAGCTTGGGAAAAGAAGCAACATGAGACGGATAACCTGATTGGTATTCTCTCAAGTGCTCAAGCAACTCAGCAAGCAAGTCAGCCCAAACTTGATGGTGCAGGAAGGCCATCCTTTTGTGATAGAAAGATAGTTGCTGAATCATACATTGCAATAATTAGGACAACAATGTGATCTTTCAGTTATGAAAATATTACTTTTTATCTTGTCTATTGTCGTGTCAAACTTGAGTCAGTGTTATTTTTATTATCACTTCTACTTGGTGGATGATTTGGCTGAGACGATTGAATGTATAATATGATTTGTCTTTCATTTCAATTATAATGTGACTTCACTCTTATCTTATTTGCAATATAGTAGATTTGATAATTTGTTGTAAATTATTTGAAATAAAAGAAATATATTTTGATGATGTCATTTTCATCAATAATGAAAGTAGCGACGCTAGTAGTGGTATAATCTGCTTGGTGTTGACGTGGCATGAAGTCAGTGACGTTGCTCCGTCATTGAATATAGTACAATATGGCATATTTGCTCCTAACATGTGACATTAATTGACTGTCACGGAAATAGCAAGTTGTTGACGTTCTAGAAAACGTCACTGAAGGTCCCAATTCCAGTGACATTTTTTTGCGCGCGACGTCACTAGGAGTAATCTGTGACGGGGATTCCGTGACGATGCTTGTGACGCCCATAAAACGTCACTCAATGGTAATTTGTGACGTTATTAGCTATTCGATGACATATTTTGGCACGTCACAGTAGGCCTGATCTCTTGTAGTGAATGCACTTGGATACATAGTCAAACAAGAACTCTCAGTAGTTCCCACTGGCATAGAAGTACCCCTCCATCCTTTTGCTCATGTATCTTGTCCTTTTGGACCTATTTCCTGTTGGCTGGCTAGTTGAAGCTTCTGCAGTAGTTCTTGGAGGATTGAAGCTTCTTGCACCTGTTTTTGCACCTCTCCTTGCAGCAGCAGTACCAGCACTAGAAGGAGAAGAATTTGCAGCTCTAGCAGATGAACCAGCAGCTCTAGTGCCTGTAGCAGCAGCTCTAGCAGATGTAGCAGCAGCTCTACCAGATTTGCCCCTTGAAGCAGCAGCAGAAGAACCCCTTGAAGCAGATGCATAGCTTGCACCCCTAGGAGTTGTTGTACCAGATGTTGAGCTTCCACCTTGCTGCCATGCAGGGGCTGTCCTGTTTTCCTGCAATTATTTTTGTTGGATAAATTTCAGTGATACTTAATGAATGATGAGACAGAGAAGGAAGTCAAAAAGAACATACCATGTGTTTGTTCTTCCTGATTTGCAGATCTGGCCTCAATGGCTTTGCACAGCTTGTGTATTTGTGGCCCTGCAACTTGCAGTTACTACAAGTGATTGTAGCCATCCTTGATGTCTGCTTTGCTTGAGGAGGCTCAAACCTGCCTTTCTTCCTTTTTTCTTCTGCTGGTCCCTTCTTGTCTTCTTTGAACTGAGGTGGGTCAATGTCAGGAGTTGCAGTTTTCACCCAACAATCAGGACCAGGAACTGGGTAAATTATAGGCTTGTATGACTCCAAGTACATAGCCTTTTTGAAGAACACATTTACATGGTCCTCTGGTAGTTGCTTGGACCTGTAGATGGCAGAACAACCATGGTTGCAAGGAATTCCAGAGATGTCCCACTTCTTACAGCCACATGTTTTCAGGTTAGTGTCAACAGAGTAGGTCTTGTCCCCACTACTCACTTGGAAAAGACCTGGTCCAGCTATCAATGATTTGCAGTCCCTTGCAAATCTCTTGTTCATCTCTAACTTCTCAACATAAGTTGGTGCAATTTCCCATCTTGCAACTAGTCCACCCTCTCTCTTTTGCTGATACCTTACCAGAAGTTTGTCCTTGATCCCATTGATCATGGTGACAATTGGCTTGTTCCTTACATCAAGTATGTACTTATTAAAAACTTCACTTAAGTTATTGACCACCAGATCAGTTTTGCAGTTAGTATCCATTGCATGCCTTGACCAAGTTTTTGCAGGAATCCTTGACATCCACTCCCAAGCTTCCTTGCACTCAGCCTTCATGCTCTCCATTGCCAACTGAAAGTCATGTTCAGTGTAAGCATATGCAGCTTCATCCATGCATTTCTTTAAGTCTTCTCCTCTGAATCCTGCTCTCTGAAAGTTGGCATAAATGTGCCTCAAGCAGTACCTATGAGGGCAGCTTGGAATGACTGCTGTGACTGCATTCAACAGACCCTGCAAAGGAATTTCAATTAACTTAGTGCAACACAAAATAATGAACTAAATTAACTTAATGCACAACAAAATAATGAACTAAATTAACTAAATGCACAACAAAATAATGAAATAAGATAACTAAATGCACAACAAAATAATGAACTAAGATAACTAAGTGCAAAATAAACTCACCTTCTGTCTATCAGACATGAATGTATACTTCCCAAATTTTCCCTCTTCAGTCCCTCCTAGGGCATACTTCAGTTGAGTCAAAAACCAAGACCAGTTTGGTGTGTCTTCAACTCCAACCACTCCAAATGCTATGGGGTACATATTTTGTTTGCATCCCTTCCAGTAGCAGCTAGTATTTGTGCCCCACTAGTCAACTTAATGAAACAACCATCTAGGCCTATGAATGGCCTGCATCCATTCAAAAATCCCTCAACACATGCATTCAAACAAAAAAAAGACCATGAAACCTTGGTCCTGCAGTTGGATTTTCTCTTGTTTTTCCACTCATAGTAGCAACAATGCATCTTGATCCAGGATTCGTAGCTTTCACAGTCTCCAAATAATCTCCCGGCCTCTTGTATTGCCTCTTGTGATCTCCAAGCACAATCTCCTTTGCTTTCCTCTTTGCTCTCCATGCCATCATCTTGGGCACCTCAACACCAAACTGCCTCTTTACCTTGTCAACTATAGCAGGTACAGTAGTGTTGGGGTCTGATCTGATAGTTTCAAGCATTTTGTTGCCAAGCCACTTTGAGCTGATCCTTGTCTTCTCAGATTGGGTGGGACATGTGTGCTCCAATATCATCTTCTTAATGCAGAAAGTGGGCTCATTACTGATCTTTGCTGCAACCATGTGGAACTGACAACCCTCTCCATCACAGCACACTATCACCCTGTCACTGCAGTTTCTGTGATATTTGTATCTTCTAAGTTGTTTCACATGCAAATTCACAAGAGCCTCTCTAAATTGGTACACATCTCTGAAACAGAGCCTGAGCTGGAATTGCTGCTCTGGATGCAGCCTGTTCTCATCATACCAGACCCTGGGTGGTCTTTTCTTAGCTCTGCTCATTCTTCCAGAGGGGATTATAAAGGACATTGGTTCATTGCCATCATCATCAGCTTCAAAGCCTGTATCATCCTCTTCTGAAGATGGATACCAGTCCTCATTCATGCTTCTGTTAGCACTAGAGTGGGACCTACTAGTAGGCCCAGCCTCTTTATCTTCTTCTCAACAGGCTCAGGAACAGGTATCTCTTGACACTCATCATCCTCTTCCTCCATTTCTATGTCATACAAATCTTCATGGTCTGTGTCCCCTTCACAGTGTGTACTGCTCATGTATTGAGCTCTCTTCCTCTTAATGTCAGCAATTGTGTCTTTCAGATCACTGTCCACTTTCCTCCTCTGTTCTTCTTCTCTAGCTACAATATCTTCTTCTTCATAGTCCATGGAATCTTAATCTGAATCTGCATCTGGGAGGTCTTCATGAGTTACAAAGTCTTCATCAAATACTGAGTCATCATCTTCATCAGATGTGTCCTCATTTCCTGCATGCTCCTCCTCATCTGTATCAAACTGGAAATCTGCATAATTTACACTAACTTGAGTGTTAACCTGCTGCAATGCATTATTTTCCTCATCTGCATCTAGCATCTCTGGCTCAATTGGGTGATCTTGTGTCCCAAGCAGTAACTGGCATGGTGGAGGAACTGATTTTATTGGCATATAGTTCACACTTTCTTGTGTACCAACATAATCATGTGTTGTTTTATGCACAACACCTGACTCATTAACAGCAAATACAACTGGTGGGTCCACTGTTAAATCTTCAATTGTTTCATCTGGGTCCACTTCTTCATCTTCTGCACTTTTGTAAACTGGTGCTTGCTTTATATCTAATTTCCCCTCTTTAACATACAAACACAGTGTCTGACTGCTTTTAAAATGCTTTATCATCTCATCCACTTCAGTGTTGTTTCTGATGAAAGTAATCCCTTGCAGCCCTGTGCCATCCTTCCTCAAGTAGCAAATACTGTCATCATTTCCATATCCATTTTTGACCATCACATTAAGCAAACTGCCATAAGTGATGTCTCTCTCATACATCTTCACAAGGGCATATTTTTTGGCAGCATCTTTAGAAGGAAACTGAAAATATAATGACCATGGCTCCTCAGGCCTACAGAACACAAAACATATTAAAACATATTAATGACCATGACATTTGCAGTAACATTTTCAGGCCTACAGAACACAAATCAAATTTAGGACCATGACATTTTAAGTGCCACGATAAAAACTATGACATATTCACATATAAAACAAAGTAACAACAATAAGATCTATGCCACAAGAGCCAACAAATGCAGAATAAACTATGATACATTTAGTAATTCAGAAAAAAAACAAAGAAAAAACTTCATTTTCATCTAGGCATAGGAGCTTCCTCCCCGAACGAAGCAGTATTGCTACAAGTAACCCTAGGTATCCTAACTAAGCGAGTACTCTAACTAAGCAGTATTGCTAGAACCCTAACCCTAGGTTTTTTGCACTGAGATTTACCTGGGTGGAGATGGATGCCCGGGGGGTACTTCCTCCCCCAACGAATCAGCCGCCGCCGACGCCTTCTCTGCGTCCGCAGCAGCCTTCTCTGCCTCCTCCTCATACTGCGACGGCGGCGGCAGGACAACTTTTCCCCAATCTGCCGTCGAGTGCGAATCGCCATCGGGGTTGGGGCCCAGCTTGCCAACGGGGTCGCATTGCGGGCGGTGGCCACCGGAAGAACGACCACCGCCGCCGGAGCCGTCGAGACCTTCTCCGCCATCGCCGCTGCCAGAGCTGGTCGCCATGAGCAGAGCGGGAGGAACGCGCGGGAGGGAAACTGAATCGGGGATTGGAGGACGAAACGGCGGGGCGGCGCCTAATACACGTGCGCGGAAACGGCCGTCAACCCCCGTCTAACGTTGTCCGTCAGCCCGCGCCACGTCGACCCGACAGGTGGGCCTGACTTGTCGGATTCGCTGTTTCCGCGGCTAAAACGGCCCGTCAGTGCTCCGCGTTACCAATTAGTCCCAGAGTTGGTGGTTTTTTGTGACATGGCTCAAATGTGGTACTGACCTGTTACCCTAGTCCCAAGTGTGGTGGTTTTGGGTAAATAACTCACCTGTTGGTAAGTTGAATCGTCTACAACTTAGCAGCGATAATCTGCAATTGTCCGTTATTTTGGTGTACAAGGTATATGATTTGCCCTTCGTTGTCCTCTCCTCCCCCAGGAAACAGAGAAGCATATCTTGGACATGGTGAACTCGAACACCCTGATTGCAAAGATTGACAGACTGATGGGGATCGCGTCCTTCCGGACAGCCCAGGACAGCAACGGGGTGCTCAACTCGTGAGCGTCGAACCTGGAGAAGCTCCTGGACCTGGTGGAGAAGAGCTGCCACCAAACACACAAGGGAGACGATGATCCACAAGGCGGTGTTGAAGGCCTTTTTTTTTTTGGGGGTGCCGCGAGAGGTGTTGAAGTCCTGATTAAGGCGCAACCACATTTTGAATGGAATGGCCTCCTTTACTGCTCTGTGCGTGGCAGACTTTCTATGGGTGTAATTTCAAGATGTCGATGGGTAAAACCAAACTATTCTCTGGTCAAATATGACCTGTTTGCTTACGGAACTTGTGTGTGAATCGGTCCTATAATACTGTGACCACAGTATGATGGACACCATTCGCTGTCGGGGAATCGCTGTCTGCTACAACTGTATTTTTCCTGAATTCAAAAAGTTCCCCATGTGTTCTAAAAATGTTCATAGATTTAAATAATGGTCATCGAGTATTTAGATAATGCTAACACATATTAAAACAATCATTGTTGCGTATTTGAAGAATGTTCACCGTGCATTTAAAAAATATTCTATTATTTTTAGTGCAATTTTTAAAATACACACTAAACTTTATTAGAATACAGAATGGCCATTTTCAAAGAAATAATGAACATTTTAAAAGTACTCGTGGAACAATGTCTAGATACATGAAGAACATTTTTTTAATACATGATGAACAATTTAAAAAAAATAAGTTTTTTTCCTAACAACCTATGAATTGTTTTCCAGATACATAGAGAACATTTTTTAAAAACATGCCGAATATATTTTTTAAATACGTAGCTAACCTTTTTAAAGTACACAACAAATGTTATTTAATACATCGTAAAAAAAATTAAACACCCCTTCAACAAGTTTTCAAAATAAGATATGAGCCATTTTAAAATATTTTTTTCAAAAAACACTACGAACATATCTTTATACATGATGATACAAAAAGTAAGAACATGTAGAAAAGAAAAAGACAAACAAATAGGAAAAAATAAAAGAAAAAGAAAAGAATATAACAGAAATGCGGCAAAAATGGAAAAATGAAAAAAATGATAAAGGAAAAAAATAAAACCTAACCGGATAGAAACACAGAAAACTGGAGAAAAATTTGAACTATGAATACTAAAATAAACCCAAATCTGTACTCCTAAAGGGGAGTCCATACATCGTTTCGTTAGTACTCCCCCATCCGTCGTACGACCTCCTCCGCTCACTCATTTTTCTTTTGCTAACTAAAATCCCATGTCCTGATTTTCTGTTTCGCCTAAGGCCTCATACAATGCAAGGTGCTGAGAGAAATAAACCAGGCTTTCTTGAAGCACCGGTGCTTATTTGTACAGGTTAGACGCTTAATTAGACGTCTCTCCTATAGAAATAGGCACTGGTGCTTCAGAAAAACCCGGTTTATTTCTCTAAGCACGTCCAAGCACTTAGCATTGTACAAGGTCTAACATCCACAACCCGAAAACAAAAGGTCAAGGAACACCCACGCACGCAAGCCCCAAAAACCACAAGCGGAAGAGAGGAAGTATTTTTTTTGAATCGTCCGCCCGCGCTGCCGCATCCGCTGGGCCCCCCTCGCTACCTTGTTGTCCTCTTCCACCGTCGGAGCCGTCGGGATCCTCTGCAGGTAGGGTTTTGCTAGGCTTTCCAAGAGATCGATCGATGGATGGTGGGTGGCAAGTCGGTGGTGATGGGTCTAGAGACGCGGATGCCCTGCACAGCGCGGCGTCGGCGGCAGCGAAACCCCTGGGAAAGGATCCCCTTGTTTGTCCAAGACCCCGCTATCGTTCCCCCTACCCCTCTCCCAATTTGAGAGCCATCGTCGCTCATCTCATGGCGTCTCTTCCTCATCGCCGCCGTCCATGGGGAGAGTCCACCGTCAAAGGTCATCGTACACAGTCTTCACCGCTTCCTGCAGAACCGCCACTCCCGCCACCTCTAGGAAAGCATTGATGCCACAACTGCTGCTCCACAGGTAGCTTCCCTCCTCCATGGCGTAAATTGTACACATATGGATTATATCTAAGAACTTGTAATTGGTCTATCTACAGAGGCAGAGGACAGAGATACTTTTTATGATGTCATCTAGGCTGGTCCCATCATGGATGGCAGTGTACTCTTTAAATAGTAGTCTTGTAATCTTAGGCTGGACTCTTTTTTATTATTGATGTAAGACGATATTTAATTTTTGATTGTGTTGAACGTGTCGGCTATGTGCATCGTGTTATGCACAGGACGCGCATTTGCTCAATGCGAACGTATCACCTTGGTATATCGGTCGAATGAAAATGTGCTTTATCCCCCACAAAAAAAGTGCTTTATTGAAAGAAAGAAGTAATACATGATGACTCTTGAGGAATTTGCTTCTAGAATTACAGACATAGCTCCTAAGTGAATGATCCCGAATAACAATATCGAAGCGTGTCATGATCCTTGATGAACTTGAAGTGTATGTTATTCCGCAAATCTTGCCTTGACTCTTCAGCAATTTGCTTCTAGAACTTCATTCATAATTATTCTAAGTGAATGCTCTCGACTAGCAATATCATAGTGTGTGGCATGATCAATCTTGACGAACTTGAAGTGTATGTTATTCTGCCGCTGCTGCCTATGCAGCTCCTTGGCGAACGACAGCACGCTAACCAAATTGATGCACCCATCTCCGTCGCCATGCACGATCTCTGGGGCGACGTCAAAGTTACCTTCCCAATATATCGCCTGCTCCATCGTTTGTATGCCGGCCCCATTGAGGTATGTTGTTGGTACCATTGGCGCATCAACCCTCAGCATTGTCGGAAGCACCCGTTTCGTGAAGGGCACAACTTCGTCGGTGCTGAAACCGAGCGCCGAAAGAAATTGTGGGTAGTCATATGACGAGTAGTTCCTGTTTTTGGTGATCACGAGCGGCTTTTGACCAAAAACAGCGGGAGATGGCAGGGATAGAAGGGGACTCGCGAAGGTCCTCCACATCTGCCGCAATGCAAGTGGGTGAACGGTTGGAAAATCAATAACATCCTCCGGTCCGGATGCAAGGTTCGAGAGCACATGCGTGAAGCCCGTAGGAGGTGTGGGTGAGATGACAATCATATGCTTGATGAACTTTTGCCTCCATGGAAGGGAAGTCGAGTTTAGAAAATCGAGGATGACCCTGCCACCAAAGCTATGGCCAATGAGGATGACCGGCTTGTTCCCGTTCTTCTCACTGGCAAGCTGCACCAGATCCTTGACACGAGCATAGTAGTCAGAGTACACCTGAGATGGCTGGCCGGGCGGTGGTGGAGCATGACGTAGATCGTACGGAGCTCCAAAAAGAGTATCTTTGTCACGATATCCTACTACTTCCAGTTCTTCGCGGAGCCTCATCATACAAAACATGTTATGCCTGGACATGCATGGCAAACATAATGCAGTAAGTGCCAATAGACTGATCTAGAATAGGGTACGTGCAAGTCATGATATGTAAAGCTTGACCAAAATTATAGAGAAAAATATGAGATCTAATTGAATACCATGAGCTACATCGTGAAACATAGTTTTCCGTTACACTCCCTCCGTACCAAAATAAGTATTTCAACTTTAGTACCACTTTATTTATTAGGCACTTTTAGGGTTGATATTTTTCTATGTAACGCTGGCTAAACTTTGCAAAGTTTGTATATCTTTATTATTTAAAAGGATGTACGCACTAGAATAGGGAAACCGAGGGAGTAGTACTACAAACTTACACGTCATTCTTGGAGGTGAATCCGTATGCGGAGCCGAAGCCCGGCACTCGGGTCTCGACGCCGGGGAGGTTGCGGTAGTCGTCGAGGGCGGGGTCGAAGACGAGGGTCATCTGCTCCTCGAAGCAGCGACGGCGTGTAGGCGTCGGTGAGCCGCACCTCCAGGTTGGGGCAGCTGAAGCCAGGGAAGAGGATTATGGGGTGGTAGACTCGGAGCTGCTCGGTTGCGCCGCCGTGATCACTCGGCGGCGCTGAGAGGTAATGGCGGAGGGGAGGCGGCAGGAGCAGGAGCATCAGAGGTAGTAACCGAAGGAGCGCTGTGTTCATCGCCATGGGATGGGATGGGAGTACTCAGTGTTGGCCTTCTATATGGAGTATATGTAGATCTCCATGCCATCACAGAATTAACAGGGGCATGATGCACGTCCGCGTCAGAAACCAGTCCACGTGCTTCTCGTGGGTACTGTGCACGCACTGCTCACACTCCGGTGGTAGATGCCATGTGCGGCTGTGCTTGCTCCGCGGCAATGTAGCTAAGATATTTGTGCTGTGACTGAGTTTGCTTTTTTTTTTATGTTTTATTCTTTTTGCGAATGACTGGCAATTAAATCCGGGACATGTAATGATTGATAAAAGTCTTATTTTAGAGCAACTCCAATGGGGCGACCTATTTCGTCCGCCCGCGTCCGTTTGAGTCGGGGCGGACAAACGTGGCGGCCCAACGCGTCGACCCAAACTCAAATCGTGTCCGCCCGGCGTCCGCGCCGACTCATTTCCGGCCCAAAATTGCGCCTGGAATGCGTCGGCGCGGACGCGAAGCGGACGTGCCGCGCGTCTCCTCGCCGTGCGCCGCGTTCCCACCTGGCGGCCGTCCAACTACGACGGTCAACATTATTTATGACGACCGCCCACCTTGGGCCCACGCGTCAGCGACGGCGGTCGTCCTTTTTTAAGCCGGGCGTGCGGTGGGGCCGTCCTCATCCACTGCCACTCGCTCCCCGTCCCCATCTGGCCACCCCTGCCCCCACGCCGGCGACAACCCTAGCCACCGCCAGCATGGGCTTCTTCTCCGGCATCGGCAGCAGCCGCAAGGGCAAGGCCCCCGCCCGCCATTCCCCCTCCCTCCTCGTCCTCCCCGCGCCGCCGCGCGCTCCCCGGTAGAGGCAGTGCATCAATGTGCCGTTGCACCAGGCCGAGTGGCACTGGCACCACCGCGTGCCTCTGCCGTACCCCGATGATGTCTACTACGCAACCTTCTCCTTGTAGACGTTGTTGGGTCTCCAAGTGTAGAGGTTTGTAGGACACTAGCAAATTTCCCTCAAGTGGATGACCTAAGGTTTATCAATCCGTGGGAGGCGTAGGATGAAGATGGTCTCTCTCAAGCAACTCTGCAACCAAATAACAAAGAGTCTCTTGTGTCCCCAACACACCCAATACAATGATAAATTGTATAGGTGCACTAGTTCGGCGAAGAGATGGTGATACAAGTGCAATATGGATGGTAGATAAGAGTATTTGTAATCTGAAAATATAAAAACAGCAAGGTAACTAATAGCAAAAGTGAGCGTAAACGGTATTGCAATGCTTTGAAACAAGGCCTAGGGTTCATACTTTCACTAGTGCAAGTTCTCTCAACAATAACATAATTGGATCACATAACTATCCCTCAACATGCAACAAAGAGTCACTCCAAAGTCACTAATAGAGGAGAATAAACGAAGAGATTATTGTAGGGTACGAAACCACCTCAAAGTTATTCTTTCTGATCAATCTATTCAAGAGTCCGTAGTAAAATAACACGAAGCTATTCTTTCCGGTCGATCTATCATAGAGTTCGTACTATAATAATACCTTAAGACACAAATCAACCAAAACCATAATGTCACCTAGATACTCCAATGTCACCTCAAGTATCCGTGGGTATGATTATACGATATGCATCACACAATCTCAGATTCATCTATTCAACCAACACAAACAACTTCAAAGAGTGCCCCAAAGTTTCTACCGGAGAGTCAAGACGAAAACGCGTGCCAACCCCTATGCATAAGTTCACAAGGTCACTGAACCCGCAAGTTGATCACCAAAACATACATCAAGTAGATCACGTGAATATTCCAATGTCACCACAGATAAGCACATGCAAGACATACATCAAGTGTTCTCAAATCCTTAAAGACTCAATCCGATAAGATAACTTCAAAGGAAAAACTCAATCCATTACAAGAGAGTAGAGGGGGAGAAACATCATAAGATCCAACTATAATAGCAAAGCTCGCGATACATCAAGACCGTATCACCTCAAGAACACGAGAGAGAGAGATCAAACACATAGCTACTGGTACATACCCTCAGCCCTGAGGGTGAACTACTCCCTCCTCGTCATGGAGAGCGTCGGGATGATGAAGATGGCCACCCGTGAGGGATCCCCCCTCCGGCAGGGTGTCGGAACAGGGTCCCGATTGGTTTTTGGTGGCTACAGAGGCTTGGGGCGGCGGAACTCCTGATCTAGGTTATTTTCTGGAGGTTTCTGTATTTATAGGAATTTTTGACGTAGGTCTCACGTCAAGAAGGTGCCCGAGTCGTCCACGAGGTAGGCCCACGCGCCGGGGGGGGGGGGGCTGGGCGCGCCCCCCACCCTCGTGGACGGCCCGGGACTCTTCTGGCCCAACTCTTTTGCCCCGGGGTCTTCTTTTGGTCCATAAAAAATCGTCAAAAATTGGCACGTCAATTGGGCTCCGTTTGGCATTCCTTTTCTGTAAAACTCAAAAACAAGGAAAAAACAGAAACTGGCACTGAGCTTTAGGTTAATAGGTTAGTCCCAAAAATCATATAAAATAGCATATAAATGCATATAAAACATCCAAGATGGATAATATAATAGCATGGAACAATCAAAAATTATAGATACGTTGGAGACGTATCACCCGACGCGACGCTGCCACATGACTGGCATTTGGATCCGAAGAGGATCCCAGTGCCGGCGGCGCCGTGGACGGCGAGGGCCCATGCGGAGGAGGTGCGGCGCCGGCGGTCGTTGCTGAAGCCGGAGCAGCGCGCCGAACCGCACTACGTCGTCGACTCACCCAACTGGGCTCGATGGTTCGCCTTCGAGCACGAGGAGGCGAGGCGACGCGGCATCCGCGGCGTCGACCGCAGCCTGCCGCCGCCCCCGCTCGTCGTCCGCGATGAGGACCAGGAGGCCGAGGCCGCCTACCAGGCGGCCAATAAGGAGAGCGAGGAGGAGGAGCGGTGGAGGGAGGCGGATGAGGCGGCTTTCCAGGCTGCCATGGCGGAGGCCATGGCCCTCTTCGTGGCGGGCGACTGCGTTGTGCCGCCGGTGACCCCGCCGTCCCCGCCCAAAGCCGAGGCGGAGGAGCCGGCCTACCTCGAGCGCTACTCCTGGACCGGAGTAGTGCGCGAGTGGGTCAGCGCTCCGCCGATCTGGCTCGGGGCGACGAAGAAGCAGGAGGCGGCCTACCTCGACCACTGGTGCCGCGTTCAGCTGGCCGAGGAGCGCCGGGAGGGCGAGCGCCTGCAGATGCTCGAGCGCGAGGCCAAAGAGGAGGCACGCCAGGCGCAGGCAGCGGCAGCGCAGCCCGACATTGCCGCCCTCTGATACGTCCATTTTGCATCATGCTTTTATATCGATATTTATTGCATTATGGTCTGTTATTACACGATATGTCACAATATTTATGCCTATTCTCTCTTATTTTACAAGGTTTACATGAAGAGGGAGAATGCCGGCAGCTGGAATTCTAGGCTGGAAAAGGAGCAAATATTAGAGACCTATTCTGCACAGCTCCAAAAGTACTGAAACTTCACGGAGGCAGTTTTTGGAATTAATAAAAAATACTGGCGAAAGAATCAACCAAAGGGGGGCCACCCACCATCCACGAGGGTGGGGGGCACGCCCTACCCCCCTGGGCGCGCCCCTGCTTCGTGGCCCCCCTGGCAGGCCTCCGATGCCCATCTTCTGCTATATAAAGTCTTTTACCCTGAAAAAAAATCATAAGCAAGCTTTCGGGTCGAAACTCCGCCGCCACGAGGCGGAACCTTGGCAGAACCAATCTAGGGCTCCGGCGGAGCTTTCTGCCGGGGAAACATCCCTCCGAGAGGGGGAAATCATCGCCATCGTCATCACCAACGATCATCTCATTGGGAGGGGGTCAATCTCCATCAACATCTTCACCAGCACCATCTCCTTTAAAACCCTAGTTCATCTGTTGTATCCAATCTTTGTCCCAAAACCTCAGATTGGTACATGTGGGTTGCTAGTCGTAGTGTTGATTACTCCTTCTAGTTGATGCTAGTTGGTTTATTTGGTGGAAGATCATATGTTCAGATCCTTAATGCATATTAATATACCTCTGATTATGAACATGAATATGATTTGTGAGTAGTTACGTTTGTTCCTGAGGACATGGGAGAAGTCTTGCTATAAGTAGTCATGTGAATTTGGTATTCGTTCGATATTTTGATGAGATGTATGTTGTCTCTCCTCTAGTGGTGTTATGTGAACGTCGACTACATGACACTTCACCATTGTTTGGGCCTAGAGGAAGGCATTGGGAAGTAATAAGTAGATGATGGGTTGCTAGAGTGACAGAATCTTAAACCCTAGTTTATGCGTTGCTTCGTAAGGGGCTGATTAGGATCCATATGTTTCATGCTATGGTTAGGTTTACCTTAATACTTCTTTTGTAGTTGCGGATGCTTGCAATAGGGGTTAATCATAAGTGGGATGCTTGTCCAAGAAAGGGCAGCACCCAAGTACTGGTCTACCCACATACCAAATTATCAATGTAACGAACACGAATCATATGAGCGTGATGAAACCTAGCTTGACGATAATTCCCATGTGTCCTCGGGAGCGTTTTCCTTCATATAAGAGTTTGTCCAGGCTTTTACTTTGCTACAAAAAGGATTGGGCCATCTTGCTGCACCTTATTTACTTTCATTACTTGTTACTCGTTACAAATTACCTTATCACAAAATTATCTGTTACCGATAATTTCAGTTCTTGCAGAGAATACCTTACTGAAAACTGCTTGTCATTTCCTTCTGCTCCTCGTTGGGTTAGACACTCTTACTTATCAAAAGGACTACGATAGATCCCCTATACTTGTGGGTCATCAAGACTCTTTCCTGGCGCCGTTGCCGGGGAGTGAAGTGCCTTTGGTAGGTGAAATTTGGTAAGGAAAAATTTATATAGTATGCTGAAATTTACTGTCACTTGTTACTATGGAACATAATCCTTTGAGGGGCTTGTTCGGGGTATCTTCACCCCGACCAGTAGAGCAAAGAGTTTCTCCTCAACCTACTGAACCTACTGAAAATGTTTACTTTGAAATTCCTTCGGGTATGATAGAGAAACTGCTAGCTAATCCTTTTACAGGAGATGGAACATTGCATCCCGATTTGCACCTAATCTATGTGGATGAAGTTTGTGGATTATTTAAGCTTGCAGGTATGCCCGAGGATGTTATCAAGAAGAAGGTCTTCCCTTTATCTTTGAAGGGAAATGCATTGACATGGTTTAGGCTATGTGATGATATGAGATCATGGAACTACAACCGATTGAAACTGTAATTTCATCAGAAGTTTTATCCTATGCATCTTGTTCATCGTGATCGTAATTATATATATAATTTTTGGCCTCACGAAAGATAAAGCATCGCTCAAGCTTGCGGGAGGCTTAAGTCAATGTTATATTCATGCCCCAATCATGAGCTCTCAAGAGAAATTATTATTCAAAAATTTTATGCTCGGCTTTCTCTCAATAACCGCTCCATGCTCGATACCTCTTGTATTGGTTCCTTTATGATGAAGACTATTGAATTCAAATGGGATTTATTGGAAAGAATTAAATGCAACTCTGAAGATTGGGACCTCGATGAAGGTAAGGAGTCAGGTATAACACCTAAGTTTGATTGTGTTAAATCTTTTATGGATACCGATGTTTTCCGTGAATTTAGCACTAAATATGGACTTGACTCTGAGATAGTAACTTCTTTCTGTGAATCCTTTGCTACTCATGTTGATCTTCCTAAGGAGAAGTGGTTTAAATATAATCCTCCCATTGAAGTAAAAGTAGTTGCACCTATTAAAGTTGAAGAAAAGACTATCACTTATAATGTTGATCCTATTGTTCCTACTGCTTATATTGAGAAACCACCTTTCCCTGTTAGAATAAAGGATCATGCTAAAGCTTCAACTGTGGTTCGTAAGAGTAATACTAGAACACCTACACCTCCTGAGCAAATTAAAGTTGAACCTAGTATTGCTATGGTCAAAGATCTCTTAGCTGATAATATTGATGGGCATGTTATTTACTTCTGTGATGAAGCTGCTAGAATTGATCGACCTGATACTAAAAAAAACATAGACCTGTTGTAGGCATGCCTGTTATTTTTGTTAAAATAGGAGATCATTGTTATCATGACTTATGTGATATGGGTGCTAGTGCAAGTGCAATACCTCATTCCTTATACAAAGAAATTATGCATGATATTGCACCTGCTGAGATAGAGGAAATTGATGTTACAATTAAGCTTGCCAATAGAGACACTATTTCACTAGTTGGGATTTTTAGAGATGTTGAAGTATTGTGTGGGCAAGTGAAATATCCTGCTGATTTTCTTGTTCTTGGTTCCCCACAAGATAGCTTTTATCCCATCATATTTGGTAGACCCTTCTTGAATACTGTTAATGCTAGGATAGACTGCAAAAAGGATGTTGTTACTATTGGTTTGGGGGATATGTCTCATGAGTTTAATTTTGCTAAATTTCGTAGACAACCCCATGATAAAGAATTGCCTAGTAAAGATGAAATTATTGGTCTTGCTTCTATTGTCGTGCCTCCTAATGATCCTTTAGAACAATATTTGCTAGACCATGAAAATGATATGTTTATGAATGAAAGAAGGGAAATAGATGAAGTATTCATTAAACAGGGACCTATTTTGAAACACAACTTGCCTGTTGAAATCCTAGGGGATCCTCCTCCACCCAAGGGTGATCCCGTGTTTGAGCTTAAACCTTTACCTGATACTCTTAAATATGCTTATCTTGATGAGAAAAAGATATATCCTGTTATTATTAGTGCTAACCTTTCAGAGCATGAAGAAAAGATATTATTGAAAACTCTGAAGAAGCACCGTGCTGCTATTGGATATACACTTGATGATCTTAAGGGCATTAGTCCCACTTTATGCCAGCACAAAATAAAATTGGAGAAAGACACTAAACCAGTTGTTGATCACCAACGACGGTTAAATCCTAAGATGAAAGAAGTGGTAAGAAAAGAAATACTAAAGCTTCTAGAGGCAGGTATAATTTATCCCGCTGCTGATAGTCAGTGGGTAAGTCATGTCCATTGTGTCCCTAAGAAGGGAGGTATTATTGTTGTTCCTAATGATAAAGATGAATTGATCCCACAAAGAATTGTTACATGTTATAGAATGGTAATTGATTTCCGCAAATTAAATAAAGCTACTAAAAAGGATCATTACCCTTTACCTTTTATTGATCAAATGCTATAAAGATTATCCAAACATACACATTTTTGCTTTCTAGATGGTTATTCTGGTTTCTCTCAAATACCTGTGTCAAAAGAGGATCAAGAAAAGACCACTTTTACTTTCCCTTTCGGTACCTTTGCTTATAGACGTATGCCTTTTGGATTATGTAATGCACCTACTACCTTTCAAAGATGCATGATGGCTATATTATCTAATTTTTGTGAAAAGATTGTTGAGGTTTTCATGGATGATTTCTCCGTATACGGAACTTCTTTTGATGATTGCTTGAGCAACCTTAATCAAGTTTTGCAGAGATGTGAAGAAACTAATCTTGTCTTGAATTGGGAGAAGTGCCACTTTATGGTTAATGAAGGTATTATCTTGGGGCATAAAATTTCTGAAAGAGGTATTGAAGTTGACAAAGCTAAAGTTGATGCTATTGAAATACTTAAGAAAGCCTTGAGTTCTGTACCTATTGTTCAGCCACCTGATTGGAATTTACCCTTTGAAATTATGTGTGATGCTAGCGATTATGCTGTAGGTGCTGTTCTAGGACAAAGAGTTGATAAGAAATTAAATGTTATCCAATATGCTAGTAAAACTCTAGACAGTGCCCAGAGAAATTATGCTACTACTGAAAAAGAATTTTTAGCAGTTGTATTTTCCTGTGATAAGTTCAGACCTTATATTGTTGATTCTAAAGTAACTGTTCACACTGATCATGCTGCTATTAAATATCTTATGGAAAGAAAGATGCTAAACCTAGACTTATTAGATGGGTTCTCTTGCTACAAGAATTTGATTTGCATATTATTGATAGAAAGGGAGCTGAGAACCCCATAGCAGACAACTTATCTAGGTTAGAGAATGTTCTTGATGACCCACTACCTATTGATGATAGCTTCCCTGATGAACAATTAGCTGTCATAAATGCTTCTTGTACTGCTCCATGGTATGCTGATTATGCTAATTACATTGTTGCTAAATTCATACCACCTAGTTTCACATACCAACAAAAGAAAAAGTGTTTCTATGATTTAAGACATTATTTCTGGGATGACCCACACCTTTATAAAGAAGGAGTAGATGGTGTTATTAGATGTTGTGTACCTGAGCATGAACAGGAACAGATCCTACGCAAGTGTCACTCCGAGGCCTATGGAGGACACCATGCTGGAGATAGAACTGCGCATAAGGTATTGCAATCCGGTTTTTATTGGCCTACTCTCTTCAAAGATGCCCGTAAGTTTGTCTTGTCTTGTGATGAATGTCAAAGAATTAGTAATATCAGTAGACGTCAAGAAATGCCTATGAACTATTTACTTGTTATTGAACCATTTGATGTTTGGGGTTTTGATTATATGGGACCGTTTCCTTCCTCTAATGGGTATACACATATTTTAGTTGCTGTTCATTACGTTACTAAGTGGGTAGAAGCTATTCCAACTAGTAGTGCTGATCATAACACCTCTATTAAGATTCTTAAAGAAGTTATTTTTCCGAGGTTTGGAGTTCCTAGATATTTAATTACTGATGGTGGTTCACATTTTATTCATGGTGCTTTTCGTAAAATGCTGGCTAAGTATGATGTTAATCATAGAATTGCATCTCCATATCACCCACAGTCTAGTGGTCAAGTAGAATTGAGTAATAGAGAGATCAAATTAATTTTGCAAAATACTGTTAATAGATCTAGAAAGAATTGGTCCAAGAAACTTGATGATGCATTATGGGCATATAGAACTGCATATAAAAATCCTATGGGTATGTCTCCGTATAAAATGGTTTATGGAAAAGCATGTCACTTACCTCTCGAACTAGAACATAAGGCATATTGGGCCATTAAAGAGCTCAACTATGATTTCAAACTTACCGGTGAGAAGAGCTTATTTGACATAAGCTCACTTGATGAATGGAGAACCCAGGCCTATGAGAATGCCAAACTATTTAAAGAAAAAGTTAAAAGATGGCATGACAAAAGGATACAAAAGCATGAGTTTAACGTAGGTGACTATGTGTTGCTATTCAACTCTCGTTTAAGATTTTTTGCAGGAAAACTTCTCTCTAAATGGGAAGGTCCTTACGTTATCGAGGAGGTTTATCGTTCCGGTGCCATAAAAATCAACAACATCGAAGGCACAAATCCGAAGGTGGTGAACGGTCAAAGAATCAAACATTATATCTCAGGTAATCCCATAATTGTTGAAACCAATGTGATTGAAACTGTAACCCCGGAGGAGTACATAAGGGACACTTTCCAAAACGTTTCAGACTCCGAAAAGGAATAGGTATGTGCTACGGTAAGTAAACCGACTCCAAAACAGTGCCAATAGCAATTTTTCTTTGTTTGGGAATATTTAAGAAAATAGGAAAATAAGAAGTAGTCCGGGAAGGACACGAGGTGTCCACGAGGGTGGAGGGCGCGCCCTACCCCCTGGGCACGCCCCCCTGCCTCGTGGGCACCTCGTGTGCTCTCCGGACTCCGTTTTCTTGCACGGTAGTTCTTTTGGTCGGTAAAAATTCATTATATAATCTCCCGAAGGTTTTGACCACCGTATCACGCAAATATCCTCTGTCTTTGTTTCGAGCTGTTTTCTTCCAGAGTTGTCAAAGGCCAGACATCATGTCGCCCCCCTCCTTCAACAATGAGGGCAACGACGCTTGGCTAATGAAGATAAAGCTGAAGAGAGAAGAACCCGGGGAGATCAACAAGGATGATGGGATCAAGAAGGCCATGGAGGGCCAAGCTCCGGCAACCGAAGACGAAGACATCCTCCAACCTCATCACCATCTTCTTACCCCAACGAAGATTGAAGCCTTCAAGATGATTGAGTTAGCTCGCATACAGAATAAGTATCTCACTCGTGAAAATATTTTGTTGAAGGAGCATATCACCGCACTCAAGGGCATTATCTGCAAATTGGAGGATCTCCTACGCTCGATGTGTGATTATCCATCATCACCACCATCTTCTTCACCAGCAAAGGAGAACTGAGTATATGGTATGGGCACTCCCCTTGGCAACTGCCAAGCTTGGGGGAGGTGCCCCGGTATCGTATCACCATCACTCTTATCTTTACCATTTTTCTTAGTTCGATCCTTTTGGTAATATCTTGATCTAGTAGAATAAAAGTTTTAGTATGATCTAGTCTTGAGTTTTGCTTTATGATCCTTCTATGTAATCGAGTCCGTGAGCTATATATAATAAAGATTAGTGTTGAGTCAAGGGCTTGATTATCTTGCTATGATCTTGAGGAAAGAAAAATAAAGAATAAAAAGAAATAAAAGAGATCATATTGATCTTATGGAGAGTAATGACTTCACATATAAAGAGTATATAAAATGAATAAAAGTTGTTGAGAGTTGACAAACATAGTTTTGGTCATCGTTGCAATTAATAGGAAGTAATAAAGAATGAAGGAAATATGCCAAACGTCACAACGTAAATGGGTGATTATAAAGGTGCTCTACAGGTGTCTCCAAAGGTACTTGTTGGGTTGGCGTATTTCGATATTAGGATTTGTCACTCCGATTGTCGGAGAGGTATCTCTGGGCCCACTCGGTAATGCACATCACTATAAGCCTTGCAAGCATTGTGACTAATGAGTTAGTTGCTGGATGATGTATTACGGAACGAGTAAAGAGACTTGCCGGTAACGAGATTGAACTAGGTATCGAGATACCGACGATCGAATCTCGGGCAAGTAACATACCGATGACGAAGGGAACAACGTATGTTGTTATGCGGTCTGACCGATAAAGATCTTCGTAGAATATGTGGGAGCCAATATGGGCATCCAGGTCCCGCTATTGGTTATTGACCGGAGAGGTGTCTCGGTCATGTCTACATAGTTCTCGAACCCGAAGGGTCCGCACGCTTAACGTTACGATGACAGTTTTATTGAGTTTTGATGTACCGAAGGAGTTCGGAGTCCCGGATGAGATCGGGGATATGACGAGGAGTCTCGAAATGGTCGAGACGTAAAAATCGATATATTGGATGACTATATTCGGACTTCGAAAAGGTTCCGAGTGATTCGGGTATTTTTTGGAGTACCGGAGAGTTACGGGAATTCGTATTGGGCCTTAATGGGCCATACGGGAAAGGAGAGAAAGGCCTCAAAAGGTGGCCTCACCCCTCCCCATGGTCTGGTCTGAATTGGACTAGGGAAGGGGGGCGCACCCTTCCTTCTTTCTCCTTCCCCCTTCCCTTCTCCTACTCCCACAAGGAAAGGAGGAGTCCTACTCCCGGTGGGAGTAGGACTCCCCCTATGGCGCGCCTCTCCCCTTGGCCGGCTGCCTCCCCCTTGCTCCTTTATATACGGGGGCAGGGGGCACCCCAGAGACACAACAATTGATCCTTGAGATCTCTTAGCCGTGTGCGGTGCCCCCCTCCACCATATTACACCTCGATAATACCGTTGCGGAGCTTAGGCGAAGCCCTGCGTCGGTGGAACATCATCATCGTCACCACGCCGTCGTGCTGACGAAACTCTCCCTCAACACTCGGCTGGATCGGAGTTCGAGGGACGTCATCGAGCTGAACGTGTGTAGAACTCGGAGGTGTTGTACGTTCGGTACTTGATCGGTCGGATCGTGAAGACGTACGACTACATCAACCGCGTTGTGATAACGCTTCCGCTGTCGGTCTATGAGGGTACGTGGACAACACTCTCCCCTCTCGTTGCTATGCATCATCATGATCTTGCGTGTGCGTAGGAAATTTTTTGAAATTACTACGTTCCCCAACAGTGGCATCCGAGCCTGGTTTTATGCGTTGATGCTATGCACGAGTAGAACACAAGTGAGTTGTGGGCGATATAAGTCATACTGCTTACCAGCATGTCATACTTTGGTTCAGCGGTATTGTGAGATGAAGCGGCCCGGACCGACATTACGCGTACGCTTACGCGAGACTGGTTTCACCGTTGCGAGCACTCGTTGCTTAAAGGTGACCGGCGGGTGTCTGTCTCTCTCACTTTAGTTGAACCGAGTGTGGCTACACCCGGTCCTTGCGAAGGTTAAAACAACACCAACTTGACAAACTATCGTTGTGGTTTTGATGCGTAGGTAAGAACGGTTCTTGCTAAGCCCGTAGCAGCCACGTAAAACTTGCAACAACAAAGTAGAGGACGTCTAACTTGTTTTTGCAGGGCATGTTGTGATGTGATATGGTCAAGACATGATGTGATATAATTTGTTGTATGAGATTATCATGTTTTGTAACCGATTTATCGGCAACTGGCAGGAGCCATATGGTTGTCGCTTTATTGTATGAGATGCAATCACCATGTAATAGTTTTACTTTATCACTAAGCGGTAGCAATAGTCGTAAAGGCAATTAGTTGGCGAGACAACAACGATACTACGATGGAGATCAAGGTGTCGCGCCGGTGACGATGGTGATCATGACGGTGCTTCGGAGATGGAGATCACAAGCACGGTGCTTCGGAGATGGAGATCACAAGCACAAGATGATGATGGCCATATCATATCACTTATATTGATTGCATGTGATGTTAATACTTTATGCATCTTATCTTGCTTTGTTTGACGGTAGCATTATAAGATGATCTCTCACTAAAATTTCAAGATAAAAGTGTTCTCCCTGAGTATGCACCGTTGCGAAAGTTCTTCGTGCTGAGACACCACGTGTTAATTGGGTGTGATAGGCTCTACGTTCAAATACAACGGGAGCAAAACAGTTGCACGCGTGGAATACTCAGGTTAAACTTGACGAGCCTAGCATATATACAGATATGGCCTCGGAACACAGAGACCGAAAGGTCGAGCGTGAATCATATAGTAGATATGATCAACATAGTGATGTTCACCATTGAGACTACTCCATCTCACGTGTTAATCGGACATGGTTTAGTTGCTTTGGATCACGCAATCACTTAGATGATTAGAGGGATGTCTATCTAAGTGGGAGTTCTTAAGTAATATGATTAATTGAACTTAAATTTATCATGAACTTAGTCCTGATAGTATTTTGCAAATTATGTTATAGATCAATGGCTCACGTTGTTGCTTCCCTGTGTTTATTTTTGATATGTTCCTAGAGAAAAATTATGTTGAAAGATGTTAGTACCAAAGATGCGGATTGGATCCGTGATCTGAGGATTATCCTCATTGCCGCACAGAAAAATTATGTCCTTGATGCACCGCTAGGTGACAGACCTATTGCAGGAGCAGATGCAGACATTATGAACGTTTAGCTAGCTCAATATGATGACTACTTGATAGTTTAGTGCACCATTCTTAATGGCTTAGAATCGGGTCTTCAACGACGTTTTGAACGTCATGGAGCATATGAGATGTTCCAGGAGTTGAAGTTAATATTTCAAGCAAATGCCCGGATTGAGAGATATGAAGTCTCCAATAAGTTCTATAGCTGCAAGAAGGAAGAGAATAGTTCTGTCAGTGAGCATATACTCAGAATATCTGGGTATAATAATCACTTGATTCAACTGGGGGTTCAACTTCCGGATGATTGCGTCATTGACAGAATTCTTCAATCACTGCCACCAAGCTACAAGAGCTTCGTGATGAACTATAACATGCAAGGGATGGATAAGACAATTCCCGAGCTCTTCGCAATGCTAAAGGCAGCACAGGTAGAAATCAAAAAGGAGCATCAAGTGTTGATGGTCAGTAAAACCACTAGTTTCAAGAAAAAAGGGCAAAGGGAAGAAGAAAGGAAACTTCAAGAAGAACAACAAGCAAGTTGCTGCTCAGGAGAAGAAATCCAAGTCTGGACCTAAGCCTGAAACTGAGTGCTTCTTGTGTAAGCAGACTGGTCACTGGAAGCGGAACTGCCCCAAGTATTTGGCGGATAAGAAGGATGGCAAGGTTAACAAAGGTATATGTGATATACATGTTATTGATGTGTACCTTACTAATACTCGCAGTAGCACCTGGGTATTTGATACTGGTTCTGTTGCTAATATTTGCAACTCGAAACAGGGGCTACGGATTAAGCGAAGATTGGCTAAGGACGAGGTGACGATGCGCATGGGAAATGGTTCCAAAGTCGATGTGATCGCCGTCGGCACGCTACCTCTACATCTACCTTCGGGATTAGTTTTAGACCTAAATAATTGTTATTTGGCGCCAGCGTTGAGCATGAACATTATATCTGGATCTTGTTTAATGCGAGACGGTTATTCATTTAAATCAGAGAATAATGGTTGTTCTATTTATATGAATAATATCTTTTATGGTCATGCACCCTTGAAGAGTGGTCTATTTTTAATGAATCTCGATAGTAGTGATACACATATTCATAATGTCGAAGCCAAAAGATGCAGAGTTGATAATGACAGTGCAACTTATTTGTGGCACTGCCGTTTAGGTCATATCGGTGTAAAGCGCATGAAGAAACTCCATACTGATGGAATTTTGGAATCACTTGATTTTGAATCACTTGGTACTTGCGAACCGTGCCTTATGGGCAAGATGACCAAAACACCGTTCTCCGGAACTATGGAGAGAGCAACAGATTTGTTAGAAATCATACATACAGATGTATTTGGTCCGATGAATATTGAGGCTCGTGGCGGATATCGTTATTTTCTCACCTTCACAGATGATTTGAGCAGATATGGGTATATCTACTTAATGAAACATAAGTCTGAAACATTTGAAAAGTTCAAGGAATTTCAGAGTGAAGTTGAAAATCATCGTAACAAGAAAATAAAATTCCTACGATCTGATCGTGGAGGAGAATATTTGAGTTACGAGTTTGGCCTACATTTGAAACAATGCGGAATAGTTTCGCAACTCACGCCACCCGGAACACCACAGCGTAATGGTGTGTCCGAACGTCGTAATCGTACTTTATTAGATATGGTGCGAACTATGATGTCTCTTACTGATTTACCGCTATCGTTTTGGGGTTATGCTTTAGAGACGGCTGCATTCACTCTAAATAGGACACCATCGAAATCCGTTGAGACGACACCTTTTGAACTATGGTTTGGCAAGAAACCAAAGTTGTCGTATCTTAAAGTTTGGGGTTGCGATGCTTATGTGAAGAAACTTCAACCTGATAAGCTCGAACCTAAATCGGAGAAATGTGTCTTCATAGGATACCCAAAGGAGACCGTTGGGTACACCTTCTATCACAGATCCGAAGGCAAGATATTCGTTGCTAGGAATGGATCCTTTCTAGAGAAGGAGTTTCTTTCGAAAGATGTGAGTGGGAGGAAAGTAGAACTTGATGAGGTAACTGTACCTGCTCCCTTATTGAAAAGTAGTTCATCACAGAAATCTGTTCCTGTGACTCCTACACCAATTAGTGAGGAAGTTAATGATGATGATCATATAACTTCAGATCAAGTTACTACCAAACCTCGTAGGTAAACCAGAGTAAGATCCGCACCAGAGTGGTACGGTAATCCTGTTCTGGAGGTTATGTTACTAGACCATGACGAACCTACGAACTATGAAGAAGCGATGGTGAGCCCAGATTCCGCAAAATGGCTTGAGGCCATGAAATCTGAGATGAGATCCATGTATGAGAACAAAGTGTGGACTGTGGTTGACTTGCCCGATGATCGGCAAGCAATTGAGAATAAATGGATCTTCAAGAGGAAGACGGACGCTGATAGTAGTGTTACTATCTACAAAGCTAGAATTGTCGCAAAAAGGTTTTCGACAAGTTCAAAGTGTTGACTACGATGAGAGTTTCTCACTCGTATCTATGCTTAAGTCTGTCCGAATCATGTTAGCAATTGCCACATTTTATGAAATATGGCAAATGGATAAACAAAACTGCATTCCTTAATGGATTTATTAAAGAAGAGTTGTATATGATGCAACCAGGAAGTTTTGTCAGTCCTAAAAGTGCTAACAAAATATGCAAGCTCCAGGGATCCATCTATGGACTGGTGCAAGCATCTCGGAGTTGGAATATACACTTTGATAAGTTGATCAAAGGATATAGTTTTATACAGACTTGCGGTGAAGCCTGTATTTACAAGAAAGTGAGTGGGAGCACTACAACATTTCTGATAAGTATATGTGAATGACATATTGTTGATCGGAAATAATGTAGAATTATTCTGGAAAGCATAAAGGAGTGTTTGAAAGGAGTTTTTCAAAGAAAGACCTCGGTGAAGCTGCTTATATATTGAGCATCAAGATCAATAGAGATAGATCAAGACGCTTGATAAGTTTTTTTTTCAATGAGTACATACCTTAACAAGATTTTGAAGTAGTTCAAAATAGAACAGTCAAAGAAAGAGTTCTTGCCTGTGTTACAAGGTGTGAAATTGAGTAAGACTCAAAACCCGACCACGGCAGAAGATAGAAAGAGAATGAAAGTCATTCCCTATGCCTTGGCCATAGGTTCTATAAAGTATGCCATGCTGTGTACCAGATCTATTGTATACCCTACACTGATTTTGGCAAGGGAGTACAATAGTGATCTAGGAGTAGATCACTGGACAGCGGTCAAAATTATCCTGTGGAATAAGGATATGTTTCTCGATTATGGAAGTGACAAAAGGTTCGTCGTAAAGGGTTACGTCGATGCAAGTTTTGACACTAATCTAGATGACTCTAAGTCTCGGTCTAGATACATATTGAAAGTGGGAGCAATTAGCTAGAGTAGCTCCGTGCAGAGCATTGTAGACATAGAAATTTGCAAAATACTTACGGATCTGAATGTGGCAGACCCGTTGACTAAAATTATCTCACAATCAAAACATGATCACACCTTACTACTCTTTGGGTGTTAATCGCATAGCGATGTGAACTAGATTATTGACTCTAGTAAACCCTTTGAGTGTTGGTCACATAGAGATGTGAACTATGGGTGTTAATCACATGGTGATGTGAATTATTGATATTAAATCACATGGCGATGTGAACTAGATTATTGACTCTAGTGCAAGTGGGAGACTGAAGGAAATATGCCCTAGAGGCAATGATAAAGTATTATATATTTCCTTATATCATGATAAAAGTTTATTATTCATGCTAGAATTGTATTAACAGGAAACATAATACATGTGTGAATACATAGACAAACAGAGTGTCACTAGTATGCCTCTACTTGACTAGCTCGTTAATCAAAGATGGTTATGTTTCCTAGCCATAGACATGAGTTGTCATTTGATTAACGGGATCACCTCATTAGGAGAATGACGTGATTGACTTGACCCATTCCGTTAGCTTAGCACCCGATCGTTTAGTATGTTGCTATTGCTTTCTTCATGACTTATACATGTTCCTATGACTATGAGATTATGCAACTCCCGTTTACCAGAGGAGCACTTTGTGTGCTACCAAACGTCACAACATAAATGGGTGATTATAAAGGTGCTCTACAGGTGTCTCCAAAGGTACTTGTTGGGTTGGCGTATTTCGAGATTAGGATTTGTCACTCCGATTGTCGGAGAGGTATCTCTGGGCCCACTCGGTAATGCACATCACTATAAGCCTTGCAAGCATTGTGACTAATAAGTTAGTTGCGGGATGATGTATTACGGAACGAGTAAAGAGACATGCCGGTAACGAGATTGAACTAGGTATCGAGATACCGACGATCGAATCTCGGGCAAGTAACATACCGATGACGAAGGGAACAACGTATGTTGTTATGCGGTCTGACCGATAAAGATCTTCGTAGAATATGTGGGAGCCAATATGGGCATCCAGGTCCCGCTATTGGTTATTGACCGGAGAGGTGTCTCGGTCATGTCTACATAGTTCTCGAACCCGAAGGGTCCGCACGCTTAACGTTACGATGACAGTTTTATTGAGTTTTGATGTACCGAAGGAGTTCGGAGTCCCGGATGAGATCGGGGATATGACGAGGAGTCTCGAAATGGTCGAGACGTAAAAATCGATATATTGGACGACTATATTCGGACTTCGGAAAGGTTCCGAGTGATTCGGGTATTTTTCGGAGTACCGGAGAGTTACGAGAATTCGTATTGGGCCTTAATGGGCCATACGGGAAAGGAGAGAAAGGCCTCAAAAGGTGGCCGCACCCCTCCCCATGGTCTGGTCCGAATTGGACTAGGGAAGGGGGGCGCACCCTTCCTTCTTTCTCCTTCCCCCTTCCCTTCTCCTACTCCCACAGGGAAAGGAGGAGTCCTACTCCCGGTGGGAGTAGGACTCCCCCCTATGGCGCGCCTCTCCCCTTGGCCGGCTGCCTCCCCCTTGCTCCTTTATATACGGGGGCAATGGGGCACCCCAGAGACACAACAATTGATCCTTGAGATCTCTTAGCCGTGTGCGGTGCCCCCCTCCACCATATTACACCTCGATAATACCGTTGCGGAGCTTAGGCGAAGCCCTGCGTCGGTGGAACATCATCATCGTCACCACGCCATCGTGCTGACGAAACTCTCCCTCAACACTCGGCTGGATCGGAGTTCGAGGGAAGTCATCGAGCTGAACGTGTGTAGAACTCGGAGGTGATGTACGTTCGGTACTTGATCGGTCGGATCGTGAAGACGTACGACTACATCAACCGCGTTGTGATAACGCTTCCGCTGTCGGTCTACGAGGGTACATGGACAACACTCTCCCCTCTCGTTGCTATGCATCACCATGATCTTGCGTGTGCGTAGGAATTTTTTTGAAATTACTACATTCCCCAACAAAGAAAGAGTGGTTTTCACATATAAATATACTATCTTGGACATGTTTTATGATTGTGAGCACTCATTAAAATATGACATGCTAAAGAGTTGATGTTAGACAAGGAAGACAACGTAATGGGTTATGTTTTCTTATATCCGAAATAAAGTATATTGTCATGGATCATCCAACATGTTGAGCTTGTCTTTCCCCCTCATGCTAGCCAAATTCTTTGCACCAAGTAGAGATACTACTTGTGCTTCCGAATATCCTTAAACCCAGTTTTGCCATGAGAGTCCACCATACCTACCTATGGATTGAGTAAGATCTTTCAAGCAAGTTGTCATTGTTGCATGCAATAAAAATTTCTCTCTAAATATGTATGATTTATTAGTGTGGAGAAAATAAGCTTTATACGATCTTGTGATGTGGAAGAAATAAAAGCGACGAATTTCAAAATAAAGGTCCATATCACAAGTGGCAATATAAAGTGACATTCTTTTGCATTAAGATTTCGTGCATCCAACCATAAAAGCACATGACAACCTCTGCTTCCCTCTGCGAAGGGCCTATCTTTTATTCTTGCCTTATACCTTATATAAGAGTCATGGTGATCTTCACCTTTCCTTTTTACATTTTATCCTTTGGCAAGCACATTGTGTTGGAAAGATCCTGATATATATACCCAATTGGATGTAAGTTATCATGAACTATTATTGTTGACATTACCCTTGAGGTAAAAGGTTGGGAGGCAACACTATAAGCCCCTATCTTTCTCTGTGTCCGATTAAAACTCCATAACCATAAGTATTGCGTGAGTGTTAGCAATTGTGAAAGACTAAATGATAGTTGAGTATGTGGACTTGCTGAAAAGCTCTTATAATGACTCTTTCCAATGTTATGATAAATTGCAATTGCTTCAATGACCGAGATTATAGTTTGTTGGTTTTCAATGAAGTTTCTGATTCATACTTGACATTGTGAATAGATTATTACTTGAGCATAAGAAATCATATGACAATATATATATGTTGCTTTTATAAGAATGATCATGATGCCCTCATGTCCGTATTTTATTTTATCGACACCTTTATCTCTAAAC
Source organism: Triticum aestivum (assembly GCF_018294505.1). Classification (NCBI taxonomy): domain Eukaryota; kingdom Viridiplantae; phylum Streptophyta; class Magnoliopsida; order Poales; family Poaceae; genus Triticum; species Triticum aestivum. Next base: position 557,531,149 of record NC_057808.1, on the reverse strand, counting down.
ATGTGGACATATTTTTTGATATCGGCTTCCGCTTGAGGACAAGCGAGGTCTAAGCTTGGGGGAGTTGATACGTCCATTTTGCATCATGATTTTATATCGATATTTATTGCATTATGGTCCGTTATTACACGATATGTCACAATATTTATGCCTATTCTCTCTTATTTTACAAGGTTTACATGAAGAGGGAGAATGCCGGCAGCTGGAATTCTGGGCTGGAAAAGGAGCAAATATTAGAGACCTATTCTGCACAGCTCCAAAAGTCCTGAAACTTCACGGTGGCAGTTTTTGGAATTAATAAAAAATACTGGCGAAAGAATCAACCAAAGGGGGGCCACCCACCATCCACGAGGGTGGGGGGCACGCCCTACCCCCCTGGGCGCGCCCCCTGCCTCGTGCCCCCCCTGGCAGGCCTCCGATGCCCATCTTCTGCTATATAAAGTCTTTTACCCTGAAAAAAATCATAAGCAAGCTTTCGGGTCGAAACTCCGCCGCCACGAGTCGGAACCTTGGCGGAACCAATCTAGGGCTCCGGCGGAGCTTTTCTGCCGGGGAAACATCCCTCCGAGAGGGGGAAATCATCGCCATCGTCATCACCAACGATCATCTCATCGGGAGGGGGTCAATCTCCATCAACATCTTCACCAGCACCATCTCCTTTAAAACCCTAGTTCATCTGTTGTATCCAATCTTTGTCCCAAACCCTCAGATTGGTACATGTGGGTTGCTAGTACGTAGTGTTGATTACTCCTTGTAGTTGATGCTAGTTGGTTTATTTGGTGGAAGATCATATGTTCAGATCCTTAATGCATATTAATATACCTCTGATTATGAACATGAATATGATTTGTGAGTAGTTACGTTTGTTCCTGAGGACATGGGAGAAGTCTTGCTATAAGTAGTCATGTGAATTTGGTATTCGTTCGATATTTTGATGAGATGTATGTTGTCTCTCCTCTAGTGGTGTTATGTGAACGTCGACTACATGACACTTCACCATTGTTTGGGCCTAGAGGAAGGCATTGGGAAGTAATAAGTAGATGATGGGTTGCTAGAGTGACAGAATCTTAAACCCTAGTTTATGCGTTGCTTCGTAAGGGGCTGATTAGGATCCATATGTTTCATGCTATGGTTAGGTTTACCTTAATACTTCTTTTGTAGTTGCGGATGCTTGCAATAGGGGTTAATCATAAGTGGGATGCTTGTCCAAGAAAGGGCAGCACCCAAGTACTGGTCTACCCACATACCAAATTATCAATGTAACGAACACGAATCATATGAGCGTGATGAAAACTAGCTTGACGATAATTCCCATATGTCCTCGGGAGCGTTTTCCTTCATATAAGAGTTTGTCCAGGCTTTTACTTTGCTACAAAAAGGATTGGGCCATCTTGCTGCACCTTATTTACTTTCATTACTTGTTACTCGTTACAAATTACCTTATCACAAAACTATCTGTTACCGATAATTTCAGTGCTTGCAGAGAATACCTTACTGAAAACTGCTTGTCATTTCCTTCTGCTCCTCGTTGGGTTCGACACTCTTACTTATCGAAAGGACTACGATAGATCCCCTATACGTGTTGGTCTTCACCCTCTGGAACACGGCGTTCCCTTGGGCCGGCCCTGCCGACGCTGATCGACCTCACCGGCCCCGCTGTCGCCGCCGCCGACGAGGACGCCTAGGGCAGCGCATCGTCTAGTTTTTAGTGTTTTTATGTTAATTAATGTAATGTGGACTTTCGCCGTCCTTCGTGCCCGGCTTTTATGTTTAATTAAATGCATGTATTTATTTTTAAAATGCTTGCAAAACTTTTTTTGGCGCGCCGACAAAATGGGTCGGACCAGCGTTGGGCGCTCGCGCCGACCCAAACACAGCGCTGGACGTTTCTGTCCGCCGGGCTGACCCAAACGGACAAAAAGCGGACAAAAGCGCCGTCCGTTTGGGTCAGCCCGTTGGAGTTGCTCTTAAGTCTTGCATGTAATTTAGAGATGACAAATTTTTTTGTCTACAATGGGCCATCTCTTAGCCTTATCTTCAATAACTAGATATTCCTAAAAATATGGTGAGACATGTTGTGCTAAGAGATCATCTCTTGTCTTCTCTTAAATAAGAGAAGACAAGCCTTTTCTTAAGAGTTCTTTCTCCTCCACCTCCTTATTTATCCTACGTGGCACTCCTAAGATAGCACCATTGTACATGCCCTAAGAGCATCTACACAGCTGGGCTCAACAAACCCTTCCTATATGCTCAGGCGGACGGCCCCGTCACTGACCACCAAAAAAAAACGACCCAGCCGGATGCCTCATACCAGCCCCAAACGCCCGTACTGACCAACACCCCTTATATCCAGCCTAAACCTGTGGCGGATATGGGCAGGCCCGGGCGAGACTGCCACGTCAGATTCGGCCCACGCTTGCTCACGCCGACCCCCTTCACGAACAAAGCCCTAGCCACTCCACTCTGCCCCCAAGATCCCTTCCGGCGATTTTCGGCCTTCTCCGGCATGGCGAACGGTGGATCAGAGTCCTTAGTCACCCGATCAATGGACTGGGACTATCACAGCCGTAGAATTTGCTTTGTAATTAGTTGTATTAGTGAGTAGCATCATGCATCCTTTTATTTTCAAAGGAAATTGAAATGAGGGAATTTTCAAAGCCTCAGGAAAATTAAATAAAAAGAGCAAAGAACCCTGGAAATTTCATTCAATTGTTCCAAAATGTTCCCTTACTTGCTTTGAGAAATTTGGCAAGAACTATAATTCAAACCAAAATTTAAGAACATTTTTAAGGAATTATTTTGGGCATTTGAATTTAAATCATATTGTATTTGCATTTGGATCTATATTCATATTAATTGGAATATAAGTTCAAAATCCGTGGAATATTTTATGTGCATTTGGAATTATCCAATGAGCAACATAAAAATATTTAGAGGCAATTGGCACTAGTTTACAATTCAGTTGGGATTTAAAACAGTGGTAAAGATTTAAATAAAAACAATAAAAAGAGACATAAGACTAACCTGGCAGCCCACCTGGCCTGGCACTGTTGGCCCAGCCCACCAAGGTTGCCTTCAACCTTGTGCCCACTGGCAGCCAGTGCACGCGCCCGACCGCGCCACCTCCTGCTTCGCCATGTCTCGCTTCCCTTGAACCCAATCTCGCCCCAGGAGACATGGACGAAACCCCGCAGCGAACCCCTCCTCCGCTGGTCTTTCTCCCCCTCTCTCCCTCGCTTCTCTGCTCACCCGAGCGTAGCCATGGCCGCCGCAGCTCGCCCGCGTGCCCACCGTCGACGCAGCACCTTGCCAATGTGTCCTAGCGCTCCGCCACGTCGCTTGCTTCGTCTCCGCTATACCTGGACATGGGATACCCGGCCCAGCCGGCCCGACCCGACCTGGCCCAAAAAGCCCGACCCAACCCGGCCCGACCTTGCCCACGAGTCGGGCCTGGGCCTGAGATCTAGGCCCGACGGCCAGGCCAGGGCGGGCTTGGGCCTAACATATTTGCAATTTAGGGAAGGGCCGACACGAAGGACCGAGGCCCAGCGGGCTTTTCAGTTGATGGGCCGGGCTTGGGCCTGATATCTAGGCCCGGCGGCCAGGCCGGGCCCGGGCCTAGGTTTTTTGCAACGGGCTTTGTTAGGCCCGAATCGAAGCCCGGCCCGGCCCGACATATGGCCAGGTATAGTCTCCGCCAAGCCACGCGACCCGGTACGCACTGCAGCGACGTCCTCGAGCTCTTCTTCAACCTCTGATGGCCGAGATCTTCGGCGCCCGTTCAACACCTCTGATGTAGGAGATATGCCCTAGAGGCAATAATAAATGATATTATTTATCTCCGAGTTCATAATTATGTTTATGTTCCATGCTATAACTGCAATGATTCTCAAGTCTGCAATATCCACGAGGCTCGGAGGAAGACTCAAATGCACGTGTGGAATAATAAACGGTAAGAAGTATTCCTAGTCTGGCCTCTAAGACTAGCTCAAGTGTTGCATGATGATTCTGTTTTCCTGGTCATGGGCATGTCTATGCCAGCAACTTTGAGGGCACAATGTTAAGAGAACATTTGTGTTGAATCGACCCGGATTGATGTTATGCTATGAGATTCATTCATCACAAGTTTATTGGTACATAACACAGAGATGGTTAACGTTTGCATGATTCCTTAGACCATGAGAGTATCGAGTTTCTTCATGCTTGCTTCATGAACTTTGGGGTTTGTTAAACGTCATCTGTAAATGGGTGGCTATTACGGCGGCTTACGGGTTCATGGAAAAGTGTGTCAAGTAACTTGATAGCTCAAGATTGGGATTTGCTCCTCCGACGATGGAGAGATATCTCTAGGCCCTCTCGGTGTTACGGTATCCATCATCGTCTGGCCAGACACTTTGTGATTTGATCACGGGGATGCCGGAACACGATAACGAGAAAAGAGAACAATACCGGTAACGAGGTAACTAGCATAGTGGACAAGTTGTTGATCCACGGGAATGCCAACATGTCTCACCTCGGGTATTTGTAACATATCGCGAAGCAACAGGAATAGCACACGGCAACTGGAGGTTCACTCGAATATTTATTCGTGTGGGTATAGGGGTCAATATGGGTGTCCACGGCTCCGATGTTGATCATTGATCGGAAGGGGTTCCGGGTCATGTCTATACTTCACCGAACCTATAGGGTCACACGCTTAAGGGTCATCTATCTGCTGAATACTAGACAGGGAGTCTGAGAGAAAATCACCGAAAAAGTTTCGGACACCGAAAAGTTTCGGACAGCGGAATCGTACCGCAGAGAGAGGTCATCGGATAAGTTTCGATGATACCGAAAAGTTGTTTCGGGATACACCATTAAGTCAAATTGGTTTCGGCACATGCCTGATAATTCTTGCAGGATGCCAGAATCATTCTGGAAGCTTTTTGGAATTTTTTGAGATAAAAACCGAAAATGTTCCGGAGCTGCCGGAGCCACTTCAGATGCGTTTCGCAGATGAAAATCACTAAAACCGGAATTGTTTCGGAACGCGTTGAAAATCATTTTAGTGGGTACTGGAAATGTTCTTAGCCCACATAAATATTTTCAGTTCGATCAGACGCTGAAAAAATGTCGTCGTGAATAGTGAAAATCAGCTTTATGGTTACTTTATGGAAAGCCACCTTTTGGGGCTTTGCTCCAAAAGATCTTGGGGATGACATGGATGGATAGGAGCCATTTTTTGGGCCCCTCATGGGGGTGTGGCCGGCCACATGGGGTATCCCCCCTTTGGGACCCTCTTGTTCCTTGGTTTCACTCCTAGGTCCTTGTGGAAGGACTTCATTCATGTGCATTTTGGGTTTTTTGTGAAACTACCCTACCCCCTTGGGATTTCCTATAAATAGAGGTGGAGGGGCAGCCCTCCACACTCATCCCTTGCTCTCATACACATGCCATGCATTATCTGGCTTCTTCTCTCCCTCCCACGAAAAGAGTTTCGTAGAGCCGTAAGGCTGTCTGGGTTCCGGTAGGAACTAGTTCTGGACGGCGAAGCCCTGCCGGATAGATGACACCGTATGTGTGCAACTCTGTAGAGAGATCGTAGTTTCGGTCTTAGTTCGTGAGTGCCTCCCGAAGGGCTGTCCGTGTGACCGTCCGAGTTTCGAAGGTCCTCCCAAGGGCTGTCCGAGTGACCGTTCGAGTTTCAAAGGTCCTCCCGAAGGGCTGTCCGCGACACCGTCCGGGGGGCTGTTCGACCGCCTCCCGGAGGGCTGTCTGAGGAGCAGATGAGGGTATACATCCTCGCGATTGGGAGGTTGTAAATCCTAGCTACGGGGATCTGCACCGCCGATCGTCATCGACTCTACTTCCCGCTGCGCTACGAGTCGGTAACGAAAAAGATCAAACCATGTATACAGTCTCCATAGTGGTCCTGGGCTGGTGCGTAGGTCGGAATTTTTTTGTTTTCTGTCGCGTTCCCCTTCATCTGACCCCTCCCCCGAGCCGCTAAGCTGCTGTGATGAACCACCGTGAGCTCCTACGTAGTTCTCCTCTCTCACCTGCGTCTAATCCGTCTCTAACCGTGCTAGCCACCGGAGCCGAAATCTCACCACCGCCGGCCATGTCGCCACTGTCGTTTTAGCCACTGGAGCTTGCGCCTGAGCGCGTCATCATATTGAGACCATCTCCAGGAACTCGTAGCACCCACAGGTTCGCCCTGCCGTGCCCTGTAGCGTTCCTCCGAGCACGCCCGAACTTTGGCCGCCGCATCGCTCGCCGCCGTCATCACTGTAGGCTACGCCAGCTTCCCTCGCTTTGCTCCTCTGGACGCGGATCAACTCCAGCTACCAAACGCGCCTGCCCGCGGATCAACTAGTGCTATTTGCAAAAAAGGTAGGCTCATAATTAGTGGTTTTTGGCACAAAACTGTAGAATTATGGCTTCTGCAACCCTAACCTTTAATGTCGATGTTTTTGCAATTCACTCCTTTGGTTGCAAACTGATTACCATGCTCTGCTGTAGCACTGTTATTCCTTTTAATACTCATCAAAGATGCCACTTCTGGGCCTTTTTTGACTGCCTTTTTAATTTAATTTAATTTTTGAGGCATTTTTATTTAGTTTAATAGAAACCAGCTTACGTTGTCAACCATACACAACCTGTTTTCATCACACTCGGCCTGTTATCATATGAGAAAAGGATGCCGCTTCTGGATATTTTTTGCCTGCTTTTTCATTTTCATTTATTTATTTTGGCATTTTTAGTTTAATTTAATAAAAACCATCTTACATTATCAACCATACATGCATAGCCTGTTTAAATAACATTTTCATCACACTCGGCCTGTTTTCCTTGATGGGCCTGAACAACTGCTTAAGAAACAAAACAGGCCCAGTAACGGTGAGCTTTTACAAGGTCTGGCCCGTCATATATGCCGGTGAGAGGCAGTGATTGAGAACCCCGGTTCTCGCCGCCGCCGCCGCCGCCTCGGACGCGTTGATCGGGTCGTCGGACCATTGCTTGCAGGTCAGTACGCCTTCCTTTAGTTTCTTCTCAGTCATAGTAATGGGAACTGGAGGTTAAACCCTAGCTAGCTAGCTAGGAATTAAAAGGGCACTAGATCGAACTAACAACTAACTGATTCCATCGGATCATGCCAGATGTGGTGTTAATTGTGGATGCTGCTTTGTGCGTGCTTCGATTGCTAGATTGGAATCTTATCTTGTACACAGAAATGGCTCGATTCATATGTGATTTCTGCATTGATATCTTGAGTATTGACTATTGACTGAGGCACCTCCCTGGATTCATGCAGCTAACCTGTTTGACGAAATGTCGGCGCCAGCATCTACTCGCTGTGGTTCCAAGAGCGCGCGAGGCACCTGCAGTGGCGTCGACAGGCTCAGCAGCCTTCCCAGTGAGCTGCTCCACCGCGTGATGTCCTTCCTGCCCATGCCGGAGGCCGTGCGCACAAGTCTGCTCTCGCCGAGCTGGCGCTATCTCTGGGCATCTACTCCATACATCCGCATCGACCACCACAACTTCACGGATGACAACGAAAAGATGGAGAAGTTCGGGGACCGCCTGCTGCTCTTGCGCGACAGCACTGCTTCCTTGGATGAAGCCCGGATCATTGACCACTCGGTTGCTAGTACCACATGTACTGTGTGGATTCGACATGTCATCATGCACAAAGTTCGTCACCTCCATGTTTCCGGATTGGGCCATCTGGATAGCTCAGCCGTGCCTCCTTCTAACCACCTCAAAACAATCAGGCTCCAATTTGTCATATTGGGAGATGGGCTCTTGAGGCCGCTCAACTACGACTCCCGAGTGCTTCAACTTCTACAGCTGGAGGATTGCGTTTTGGTTGACCTGAAGGAGATCTCATCCAGGTCACTCAAGGTTCTGCATATCATTAACTGCCTTATCACCGGGAGTCTCCTGATTTGTGCTAGCAATCTTACCCATCTCTCTATCCTAGACATGCATAGTCATTCCGGAGCTATATTAGTTAGGGATCTGTCTTCTCTAGTAACAGCCTTTGTTAGTGTAAGGACAATAGAGGGCCATGGTCTACTTGATGGCCTCTCACATGCCACATCCTTGGAGTTGCATGCACCATTACTTGAGGTACGAACTAGTTCTTTTTCTTTTCACATTCATACACATTTAGATGAATATATTTGAGCCCTTAGTTAGATTTTCTTATGTAGTTGCTTCTCGGGGTTTAAATCTTAACCTCTTCAGCTTACTTGTTTCCCCTCCTACGAGCTGGTATTATTTTAATAAGCTAGCATGGAAAAAACATGAAATGATCAAACTATTCTATTCACTGTCTTTGATCATTTTGATTTCATCAACCTGTTGCAGAGAGGTTTGTGGATATGCCCAATGTTCAGCAACCTGACAAGCCTAGTGCTGGGCCATTGCTGCATGGCTGCTGATTTCGACGCGCTGCTTTGCATTCTCCAGCGCTCGCCCAAGCTGAAGGAGTTGACTTTTAAGCTCGAAAGAGTACTCACTCGAAACCATCTCTAAATACGCGCGAGTTGACCTGCCATAACAGTGGAACCCCTTACTGATCCTTCCACCTTAATGTTGACACTCTACAGGTGCAATGTATAAGGTGCATGCATTCTGAATCTACTTTGCCACCATCAGGAGCAGCGTTGAGCTTGGGCTCCCACCCTTGCATCGAGAGGATCAAGATCTGCTGCTCGAAAGAACATCCAAGTGTCGGCACGCTGGTGGAGGCCTTGCAACCGATTGTCGGTGATGTGAAAATCAGCATCAAGCATCTCTATTAATTGTTTTGGGCACCTGCCACCTTAGACCAGTGCTAAGTTAATGTGTCTAGACGAAGTGTTCCTGTCGTAAACGTTCTGTAAACAAGAATAACCAGTCGATTCCGGCCTGCGGCCGCTGAGGAGGCTGGGTCAAGCTCCCTGCTCCTGTATCTCTCGGAATGGATTGGGTAATTAATCTGCAATTTAAGAAAAAGGGTTTTCCCCCGCTTTATATTATAAAGCATACCATCAAGCATCCAAAGTCACAAAGTCAAGTACAACAAGTCATAGAATCATGCTGGGGGCACAGCAAGACAAGCCCCAAATAAAGCTAAAAGGAGACTCTAATCCGGCTCGGGAGGAGGAGGTGGTGGCGGTGGAGGAGGAGCAAAAGACGCTGCCGAGGCATGAAGACCCGCCATGATGTTGTCGATGACGCCTCGGTCGCTCCGCTTACTAAGCGGTCTCCAGAACTGCAAGAAGCCACACATTTTGTAGATCACATCAGTCACGCGAGACGGAATCACTCGTTCGATGACTAATTTATTGCGGGTACACCAAAGGGACCAGGCAAGGGTACCTAGCGCGACCCAAATAGGGGCGCGCCTAGACCCGGGGAGCCTAAAGACCTCCCAAACAAATCTGGGAGGTTGTCATGGCACCACGTGCCCCCAACCACCTCCCGGAAGCAACTCCATAAGAAACTGAGCTACCGGACACCGGAAGAAGATGTGGTTGCAATCTTCCGGTACCAGACAAATGGGGCAGAGACCATCCCCAGGTCCATGACGCTTACGGACCTCAGTGCCTGAGGGGAGGCGTCCTCTAACCCATTGCCATAAGAATATACGGATCTTCAGGGGGAGTTTGATTTCCCAAAGCACCGCGAGCTCCACTGGACCAGGAGTGAGAACAATCGCCTGGTAAAGAGATCTAGTCGAAAATCTACCGCTTGGCTATTAATCTACAATTTAGCTCCCGAGCCCTCACAAAGACACTATGTGTTGAATTGGGCTTAAATTCATGCGTAGTTCACCTCTTGAATGTCAATATCTTCTGCCTCAAACAGTTACTCCATCTGATCCAAATTAATTGATACAACTTTAGTATAACTTTGTACAAAATTAAAGCTGCGTCAGTTAATTTGGATCGGAGGGAGTACATGCATCATGCATATGTCCATTTGGCAGGTCTAGCAAGATTGCCCTTGGAGATTCAGAACAAGTCAGGCTAATATTTTTTTTCCTATATATGCCCCTGATGCTAGACAAATCAGATTTGTGACAGAAAATTTCACACTGTAATATCATGCGTGTAACCGGAGGACAATTTCTAATCATAGTTGAGAATGCAGTCATCAGATTTAACAACAGGGTGCCACCATCTTAACTCGAGGAACAAAACAATGCGCAGGTGTCCAACATAATATTTACTCTTGTAGTACCATACAACACTTCAGAGTAAATCAGACAAGACAGCGTCATCTTGGAGATCCTTATGCTGCAGACTGACAACATGTTTTCTCCCACGCTTTGTCACACAATGGGTTGGTATTTCTCTCAATGAAATATCAGCAGACCAACTTGAAGGCATCCTCTGCTTATGAAAACATGAGAGGATGTTGTCGTGGTTCTAAGTCTGACAATAGAATGAGGGGTAGGGATGTAGAGGCAAGATCTTAGCTATGGAGAAGTTGTACGCAAGAGTTTTACGAGTTCAGGCCCTTCTCGGAGGAAGTAACAGCCCTACGTCTCGGAGTCCGGGGGCGGTCGACTGGATTATATGCGTGTGTGTGTTACAGGGGGTGCGAACCCTTGTCTCAGAGGAGGGGGGTGGCTTATATAGAGTGTGCCAGGACCCCAGCTCCCCTCCGTTACACAGGATTTAATGTACATAAAGTGAGAGCGTTACAGGTAACGTCAATAATAAAGTGATATAAATGATCATTAAGTCTATGAGTAAACGTCCGACCGTTGCTGCGCAGAGTGGCTTTAGGTCTTCTGCACGTTGAGTGGTTGAGTGGTCGAGTGACCTAAATAAGGAGAGATTGAAGTTGATCTTGCTTTGACTCTTGCCTTTCTCAAGAACTCATCTCTGAACGGAGGCTAGTGTTGGTACTTCGGCTTCGTTTCAGTCGCCTTCATCGATTCAGGAATTGCCGATTGGTTTTTATAATGTCACCCGCCGAGTGTTGTCTTTGACGCGAAATCTTTGGCGTGATCGGTTGCAGAGGATCCCGGATTTCGCGGGATTCGAAATTTCGGTGAAAGCGCGCCAGGCGGAGCGTGCCGTGGTAAGCGGAGTGGATAAACAGGACGTTTCGATTTCCGCGCCACCTTTTTCGCCACGTATCCCATGTACGACTGTTGCGGGATTTGACAGGATCGCCCGGACCCACTCGTCAGCCACTCTGAAGTGGGCCTTTAAAAGCTGCGAGGTCGAGGCGTCCGCACTGTGCGTGTCCATTCTCTTTCTTCTTCCTCTCGCTCTTTCACCCCATCCGACTTCTCCACTCTCGACGCTTCCGCTCCGCCGCCATGGGGAAGGAGAAAACGGCAGCACTGGAGCGCGCGAAGAAGGCGACGGGGGCGGCGAAAGGCAAGAAGACGAATCGGGGATCTTCATCGCGCTCGGGGATGCCGCGGGGTTGGATCCAGGGAGATTGGATCCGTTCCTTGCTTCAGCAGGAGGACTTGGATGATATGGCCGAGTCAGGGCTGATCGTCCATGGGTCCGCGCGGCTGCCAGAGGGGGAAACGGAGCCACAGCCGCAACCGGGTGAGTGTGTTCTGCTTGCCACCCATGTTGACCGCGGTTTCTCGCTTCCTCCACACCCCTTATTTCGAGGTTTCTTGAATTTCTTCGGGGCTCAACTCCATCATTTCACTCCCAACACCATCACATACCTAGCCACATTCGTGTCCATGTGCGAGAATTTTCTGGTGTGTCAACCGCACTGGGGTCTTTTCAAGCACATTTTCACCATCCGCTCCCAAACAGTGAAGAAAGCGAACTCGAACGACGAGAAAACCCATGTTATCCAGATGTGTGGGGGTCTGGGTATTCAGAAGAGGAAGAGGAGTTCCTTCCCTTCGATGACTCTTCCTGAGTCGAAAAGGGCCTGGCAGTCGACCTGGTTCTATTGCCAGGATATTGCGACTCCAGGCCAGTCGACTGGACTCCCCCCTTTCTCTCTTGATCGTGTTCAAACTCCATCTTCGTTGAAAGTGACCGCCGTGGAGAAGCCGGAGACGGGCATGTTGGTCGAGAGAGTAGTTCAACTGATCAACCAAGGTGTCACCAGCATGGATCTGCTGGAGGTGTTCCTCAGTCGACGCATTCAACCACTCCAAGCTCGCGACCACTCCATGTGGATGTACTCCGGGGCTGGTGATACTGCTCGGGTTCATCCGGAGGAGGTGGAGGCCAAAACAGTGGCCGAGTGGTTGAGGGGCATCACCGGGAACAAGGACAACCCCAGGGGTGCCAGGAGGGTCAAACCTTTCAGCGAGAGCAACCAGCCAGACAAGGTTTGGCCACTACTCTTGATTGAATTTGGATGTGTTTTCTGACTGTTTGTTGATCCGACTGATTTCCACTCGGCTCCTTGTTTTGTAGATTTATACAGAGATGTACTCAATGCCCAATGGCCAGCAAGCTCTGGAGCAGGACCATGAAGGTGAGGACAGCGTGGAGGAGAGCGGCGAGTGGGAGTCACCAGCCGACAGTGATGAAGATGAGAGCGATGAGTCGGACGACGAGGAGGTAGCCGACTCACCACCTCGTTCCGAACGTCGATCCAAGCAGCACCATGATCCCGTGGGCAGGCGCGGCAAGGCTGTGGCCTCGAGCGCTCCATCTCAAAAGCGCGCTCGGTCTTCGACTCCAGAATTGGCTGAGAAGGTCACCAAGCAGCCCAAGATCAATCCTTCGAAGGCTCGGAAGACCCTGCCTAAAATCAAGATGGACGTTCCTGTTGCTTCTGGGTAAATGTTCTCCCTGTATTTTCTTGTTTTGACCGATTCTCTTGTACTGACCGAGTGGATGCTGAACCTTTACAGCCCGGCCTCGGCTGCGACTGATATGGATATCGACAAGACTCCAGTCGACGAGGAAACCGCCGATGCCGCTACATCCAAAGCCAGTAAGTCTGCCCGACTCGAATTTATTTGGACGACTGGATTGTTTGTCAGCTATCTCTTTGACTTTCTCTGTCTGTTGCAGCACCACGAGACGTTGTTGTGCTCCCGGACGATGAAGAAGAAGTACCGCTGAGGGGAAGGAGGAGGAGGGACGCGGAACTGAGCGGGAAGACGCCTGAGGTCCAGGTTCCTCAGTCGACTGAGATGCCTGAGACGGCGGTCGAGCGATCGGCAGATCCGGCACGTACCAACGTCACTTTCGCTATCCCGCTGTCGACTGATTGCCCATGAGGATCAGCTGCTCAGACTTCTGCTGCGCCAATACCGACTGCTCTGCCATCATCGCTTTTCACTGCTTATCACACTCCGGACGACCCACCGGCTGCCGCCAAAGAAGCTCTTCTTCAGTTGAACCTTGTGATGGGGCAAATGAAAGTGGTGCATGAGGCCAGTCAGGTGGCCTTCAATGCCGGAGCAGCTCCTGATTGATCATACTTCTCATCCGATCACCCACTGGGTGTGACTGTTATGAAGTTGTATGAGGGAATTTGAGTCGTCTTGAATTGAATCTTTGAACTAGTGGGGGCACTCTTAGTGCACCCACTGGGTGTAGTCCCGAGACCATAGTTGACTGCGGGCAGTCGACTGTGGTCTGAGAATCTCAATTTTGTCACTCGGTCTGGACGGACCAGGTCGAATGAAACCAGAACCAGTGGGGGCATGCTAAGTGCACCCACTGGGTGTAGTCCCCGAGACCGTGGTTGACTGTGGGCAGTCGACTATGGTCTGAGAACTTTTTTTTTACTCTCGCGCTGGGCAGGCCATGTCGAGTGTTTATTCAAACCAGTGGGGGCACGCTAAGTGCACCCACTGGGTGTAGTCCCCGAGACTGCCGTTGAATGTTTGATTCGGTGGTAGTCTTAGAGTAGCTATCACTGTGATGTCTTTTTATCTCAGTCAACTGATATGGCTTATACTGCAGAAATCTTGTGATCTTGGGGCTCAGCTTTCTGCAATGAACAAACAACAAATCAACCTCAACCTTGATATGGAATTGGCCAAGAAGAATCTCAAGACTGCTCGTGATGAAGTAGCTGCCATGGGAGGTAACCAATCGTCAACTGTCTATCTCACTGCTGGCACTTTTAATTCCTTTCCATTTTTTGAACCGAGTGACTCCACTCGAGCAGATGTATCTAGTGAAAACCGTCAACTCCTGTCTGAAGAATGTTATTTCTTTAGAGAAAATGAAGCAGGCTTTGGAGAAGAAGGATCAAGATCTTGCAGCTGCACAGAAGGAAGCGCGAGAGAAGACGACGCTTGCTGACAAGAAGCTTGCTTCAGTCGGCAAGTTAGAAGAAGAGAACTCCAAACTAAAGGCTGCTGTTTCTGACGCCAATCGGGAGGTCGAGCGACTGAAGAAAGACAAGGACAAGCTGACAAATGAGCTTGGGAGCCTCAAGGCCATGAAGGGCGAGTTGGAGTCTTATCTGGGCCAGCTTGCTGCAAAGCTGGTCCTAAAACTTTAAGGTACTGATGATTGACTGACTTATTGCGGTCGACTGTCAAGCCCGGTCATATCGTCGACTCACCGTTTACTCAACTGTGCAGAGCTTTGCCAAGATTTTGAAGCGGAAACTGGGCGGGTCGAGACAGGTCTCGACCCCATAAATTGCCCAGTCAAAGATGACGTCGCAATGAATGTGCTGCGATTGGAATCTCGCATGGACAACGCGGTTGCTTATCTTGCCCGCCTAAAGGCGGCGATGACTCGGGTTGATGCTGAACTCTGGTCTCAGGCGGAACTATCTCAAGACCTCGAGTCTCTGATGGCTCGACTGAACCAAATACCTGACCGAGTGCAAGAAAGGAAAAAGTCGTCTGCTCGCTGCGGTGCTGATGTCGCCTTGTCTCTGGTCCGAGTGCACTGTAAGGATGTCAAAGAAGACAAGCTGGCGGAGCTCAGGGTTGCTAACACAAAAAGGCACACTTTCCAGTCCTTTATGGACACTTTCCTTGACGCTGCCACTCGCATCGCAGACAGCATAGACCTTGACAGTTTCTGTGACCCAGCCAGTCCTTGTCTCGATGAGTGACCAAAAATCATTATGCTCCACCTTTATTTGCCTCGGAATGCCGAGTGATTGTGTAATCTTTAAACTTCTTCGGGCTTGATGCTCGAGTACTTTTGATATGCGGTCCGGAACCTTAGGATTTATCTTAACTTTGTTTACCTTGAAATATGCTTGCGTTTGTCTTCGAGTGGGTTTTGTTCTTCACTCGGAATAATCTTTGAATCTTGAGATGCAGCTCTGAGGAGGAGATTCCAGTCGACCTGCACCTCATCGTCCTTGTGGACGAGGATGGAGCATATGTTGTACTTGTGGTGTAGTTCCGAAGAGAAGGTTGCAGTCGACCTGCACATCGTCGTCCTTGAGGATGAGGATGGAGCGTACGTTGTACTTCTGGCGTAGCTCTGAGGAGAAGGTTGCAGTCGATCTGCCCCTCGTCTTCCTTGCGGATAAAGATGTGTTTCAAACTTAGGCGAGTACTGGACTGCAGCTAAGCCCCCGAGTGGGAGGGTTGCTCACCACTCGGTAGGATTTTTTACACTTAGACGAGTACTAGACTGCAGCTAAGCCCCCGAGTGGGAGGGTTGCTCACCACTCGGTGGGATTTTTCATACTTAGGCGAGTACTGGACTGCAGCTAAGCCCCCGAGTGGGAGGGTTCCTCACCACTCGGTAGGATTTTTTCAAACTTAGGCGAGTAGTGGACTGCAGCTAAGCCCCTGAGTGGGAGGGTTGCTCACCACTCGGTGGGATTTTTCACACTTAGGCAAGTACTGGACTGCAGCTAAGCCCCCGAGTGGGAGGGTTGCTCACCACTCGGTAGGATTTTTCACACTTAGGCGAGTACTGGACTGCAGCTAAGCCCCCGAGTGGGAGGGTTGCTCACCACTCGGTAGGATTTTTTCAAACTTAGGCGAGTACTGGACTGCAGCTAAGCCCCCGAGTGGGAGGGTTGCTCACCACCCGGTAGGATTTTTTCAAACTTTGGCGAGTACTGGACTGCAGCTAAGCCCCCGAGTGGGAGGGTTGCTCACCACTCGGTAGGATCTTTCACACTTAGGCGAGTACTGGACTGCAGCTAAGCCCCCGAGTGAGAGGCTTGCTCACCACTTGGTAGGATTTTTTACACTTAGGCGAGTACTGGACTGCAGCTAAGCCCCCGAGTGAGAGGCTTGCTTACCACTCGGTAGGATTTTTTTAAACTTAGGCGAAATGGATTCGCGGCTAAGCCCCCGAGTGAGAGGCTTGCTCATCACTCAGTAGGATTTTTCAAACTTAGGCGAAACGGATTCGCGGCAAAGTCACCCACTGGGGGATTTCAGACGCAAACAAAAGTAACAACAACCATTTAGGAAGACTGTAAAGCTCTTGTCTTTGATAAACAAACTACAAAGGTATTTCTTATTACATCTCATCCTAATGAGTACTCAAGTATAAAAGGGGCGGAGCAGCTCCGCGTTCCAAGCCCGTGGCTCGCCCTTCTGATGCTCGACATTGTAAAGATGGTATGCTCCATTGTGGAGAACTCTAGTGACAATGAAGGGACCTTCCCAAGCAGGGGCGAGCTTGTGTGGTTTCTACTGATCCACTCGAAGAACCAAGTCTCCCTCTTGAAAGGCTCGGCTCCTCATGTTTCTGGCGTGGAATCGACGCAAGTCTTGCTGATAAATGGTCGACCGGATTAAGGCCATCTCTCTTTCCTCCTCTAGGAGATCGACTGCGTCCTGTCGGGCCTGTTCTGCTTCATCTTCAGAGAAGAGCTTGACTCAGGGTGCATTGTGAAGCAAGTCACTCGGTAGAACAGCTTCAGCTCCATAAACCAAAAAGAACGGAGTTCGGCCAGTCGACCGATTGGGAGTTGTCCTCAATCCCCAAAGAATAGATGGAAGTTCATCGACCCAGGCGCCTGCTGCGTGCTTGAGATCACGCATTAGACGGGGTTTTAGTCCTTTGAGAATCAAGCCATTTGCTCTTTCTGCTTGTCCATTCGACTGCGGGTGGGCGACTGAAGCATAGTCGACTCGTGTGTCTTGGGAAGCACAGAAGGCTCTGAATTCATCAGAATCAAAGTTCGACCCGTTGTCAGTGATGATGCTGTGCGAAACTCCATATCTGAATGTCAATTCTCTGATGAAACTGACGGCAGTACTGGCCTCAAGATTCTTGATAGGCTTGGCTTCAATCCATTTGGTAAACTTGTCGACTGCTACAAGCACATGAGTGAAGCCGCTCCTACCAGTCCTCAGGGGTCCAACCATATCCAATCCCCAAACAGCAAAGGGCCAGACGATTGGAATAGTCTTCAGGGCTGACGCAGGCTTGTGGGACATATTGTAGTAAAATTGGGAGCCTTCACATTTGTCGACTAAATCTTTCGCCATTTCATTTGCTCGTGGCCAATAAAATCCAGCTCGGTATGCTTTGGCCACAATGGTCCGAGAGGACGCATGGTGACCACAGGTCCCCGAGTGATGTCGTTGAGGATCATTCGACCTTCTTCTGATGTTATGCATTTCTGGCTGACTCCAGTTACGCTTTCCCTGAACAGATGTCCTTTTATCACAGTGAAGGCTTTGGATCGACGGACGATCTGTCGAGCCTCTTCTTCATCCTCTGGGAGTTCCTTCCTAAGGATATACGCAATGTATGGCACTGTCCAGTCAGGAGTGATGACCAAAACCTCCATGATCAGGTCGACCACGGCTGGGACTTCGACTTCAGTCGGATCTGTGGCACTCTTAGGCTCCGGGGGCTCTTCAGTGAAAGGATCTTCTTGAACTGAAGGTGTATGAATGTGTTCTAAAAACACGTTGCTGGGAATGGCTTCTCTCTTGGAACCTATCTTTGCCAAATCATCGGCTGCTTGATTTTTCAGTCAGGGTATATGATGGAGCTCTAACCCCTCAAACTTTTTTTCCAACTTCCTCACTGCATTGCAATAACCTGTCATAGCTAGGCTTCTGACGTCCCACTCCTTCATCACTTGATTGACTACCAAATCTGAGTCGCCGTAGACCATGAGGCGACGGACGCCGAGTGAGATGGCCATACGTAACCCATACAAAAGTGCTTCATATTCCGCTTCGTTATTGGAGGAATCAAAGTGAATCTGGAGAACATATCTGAGCTTGTCTCCTCTGGGGGATACCAGTACCACCCCAGCACCGGAACCATTCAGCATCTTGGAACCATCAAAGAACATGGTCCAGTGCTCCGAGTGGATTTGAGTCGGCAGTTGCTGTTCGATCCACTCGGCGAGGAAATCTGCTATTGCTTGGGACTTGATAGCTTTCTTTGCCTCAAACTTAATATCCAAGGGATGGAGTTCAATCGCCCACTTTGCCACTCGACCAGTTGCATCTCTGTTGTTCAGAATCTCTGATAATGGAGCGTCGCTGACGACTGTAATGGAGTGGTCAGAGAAATAATGTGCAACCTTCTTCGTGGTCATATAAATCCCATAAACAAGCTTCTGATAATGTGGATATCTTTGCTTTGATGGGGTCAAAACTTCAGAAACATAATATACTGCGCGCTCAACTTTATAGGCTTTTCCTTCCTCTTCCCGTTCGACCGTAAGTACTGTACTGACAACTTGTCCAGTGGCTGCAATGTAAAGCAGTAATGGCTCTTTGCTGATTGGGGCAGCAAGCACCGGCTGGGTGGAAAGCAGGGCTTTGAGCTCTGCAAATGCTGCATCAGCTTCAGGAGTCCACTCGAACTTATCAGACTTCTTCATTAGTCGGTAAAGAGGCAATGCCTTTTCACCGAGGCGAGAAATGAATCGACTTAAGGCGGCCAAACAACCTGTAAGCTTCTGGACATCGTGCACACGCACAGGGCGCTTCATTCAGAGAATGGCACCAACTTTCTCTGGGTTAGCATCGATCCCTCGTTCGGAAACGAGGAAACCGAGTAATTTTCCGCCCGGAACTCCGAATGTGCACTTTGATGGATTAAGCTTGATATCATACCTTCTGAGGTTGGCAAAAGTTTCAGCAAGGTCAGCCAACAGGTCGGAACCTTTACGTGACTTGACCACAATGTCATCCATGTATGCTTCCACATTTCGACTGATTTGAGTGAGTAAACACTTTTGAATCATCCTCATGAATGTGGCTCCAGCATTCTTCAGACCGAATGGCATGGTGACATAACAGAAGCACCCGAATGGAGTGATGAAAGCTGTTTTTATCTCATCGGGTCCATACAGTCGGATCTGATGATACCCGGAATAAGCGTCCAAAAAGGACAAGCGCTCACACCCTGCAGTCGAGTCGACAATTTGATCGATGCGGGGGAGAGAAAAGTGATCTTTCGGGCAGGCCCGATTGATATGTTTGAAGTCAATGCACATGCAAAGTGAGTCGTCCTTCTTGGGGACCATGACAAGATTGGCTAACCACTCGGAGTGGTAAATCTCTCGGATAAACTCAGCTGCTAAGAGTCGAGCCACTTCTTCACCGATTGCTTTTCTCTTCTGCACGGCGGACCGTCGAAGGTGGCCTTTGACCGGTTTCACTTTTGGGTCGACTCGCAAACGGTGCTCAGCCAGCCCCCTGGGAACACCTGACATGTCAGAAGGTTTCCATACAAAGATGTCCCAGTTCTCACGGAAGAACTGGATGAGCGCTTCTTCCTATTTGGAGTCGAGTGTTGTCGAGATGTGAGTCGGAGCAGCATTGGGATCGGTCGGGTGAATATGAATCAGCTTCGTTTCAGTAGACGACTGAAATGCTGAATCCGTGGCAGGCTTCTTTAAACGCCCACGATGCGGCTATATCTCCCACGTGTCGAGGCACGACTTAGAGGCATAACCGCATGGTGGTTTTGTCGCAAGAAGGGTCATCTTCACACAATCCCATGTAATGAACAAGAATGGGATAAAGAGTTGGCTTACAATCGCCACTTCACACAATACATAATATTATGCATACATCATCCAAAATACAATCATATAGACCGACTACGGTCAAAATCCAGATGAAAATAAGACAACCCCAAATGCTAGATCCCCGATCGTCCCAACTGGGCTCCACTACTGATCATCAGGAAAAGACACATAGTAACGACCACGTTCCTCGTCGAACTCCCACTTGAGATCGACGCCATCATCTGCACTGGCATCGTCGGCACCTGCAACTGTTTTGGTAGAATCTGTGAGTCACGGGGACTCAGCAATCTCACACCCGCGAGATCAAGACTATTTAAGCTTATAGGAGAGAATGGTGCAAAGAGGTGGAGCTACAGCGGCAAAAGCATATATGGTGGCTAACTTGCGCAAATGAGAGCGAGGAGAGAAGCAAAGGAACGGACGTCATCTAGCAATGACCAAGAAGTGGTCCTGAACACCTACTTACGTCATACATAACTCAGACCGTGTTCACTTCCCGGATTCCGCCGAGAAGAGACCATCACGGCTACACACGCGGTTGATGTATTTTAATTGGGTCAAGTGATAAGTTATCTACAACCGGACATTAACAAATTCCCATCTGCCTCATAACCGCGGGCACGGCTTTCGAAAGATAATACCCTGCAGGGGTGTCCCAACTTAGCCCATCATAAGCTCTCATGGTCAACGAAGGATAAACCTTCTCCCGGAAAGACCCGATCAGTCTCGGAATCCCGGTTTACAAGACATCTCGACAATGGTAAAACAAGACCAGCAAAGCCGCCCGAATGTGCCGACAAATCCCGATAGGAGCTGCACATATCTCGTTCTCAGGGCACACCGGATAAGTCAAGCTACGAGTAAAACCAGACCTTGAGTTTCCCCGAGGTGGCCCCGCAGGCTGCTCGGTTCGGACCAACACTCGAAGGAGCACTGGCCCAGGGGGGTTAAAATAAGATGACCCTCGGGCTCGCGAAAACCCGGGGGAAAAGGCTTAGGCGGCAAATAGTAAAACCAAAGTTGGGCCTTGCTGGAGGAGTTTTATTCAAGGCGAACTGTCAAGGGGGTCCCATAAATCACCCGACCGTGTAAGGAACGCAAACTCAAGGAACATAATCCCGGTATAACAGTAACTAGGGCGGCAAGAGTGGAACAAAACACCAGGCATAAGGCCGAGCCTTCCACCCTTTACCAAAATATATAGATGCATTAATTAAATAAGAGATATTGTGATATCCCAACATATCCATGTTCCGACATGGAACAACTTCAACTTCACCTGCAACTAGCAACGCTATAAGAGGGGCTGAGCAAAAGCGGTAACTTAGCCAAACAACGGTTTGCTAGGAAAGGATGGTTAGTGGCTGACATGGCTAATAATGGGAGACATGATATAGAAAGTGATAGGTAGCGGAGCATGGCACTAGAGCGAACAACTAGCATAGCAAAGATAGAAGTGATTTCGAGGGGTGGTCATCTTGCCTGCAAGATTCTCAGAGTTGTCGAAAGCTTGATCCTCGTAAGCGTACTCGACAGGTTCCTCGTTCACGAACTCGTCTCCCGGATCTACCCAAGACAAGAACATAAACAAACGGAACCACAATCAACAACGAGAAATGCGCAAGCAACATGATGCAAAACATGTATGATATGCAAGATATGATATGCGATGCATATGCGTGCTCCGGAAGGAAAATGATGAACATGGCAGTAACTTGGCAAACCAAGCATGCCACTAGAAAGATGAGATGATTTCAGTCGAAATCGATATAAAGATCACCGGAAACGGATGCACGGTTTGCAAATGGCAAGCAAAACAAGAATGGCACTAATCTGCGATTAACAGCAAGATAGCACTTAAAATGCAACAAGTAACAATGCTACAGCATCCCAACATAGCAACAAAGCACATGACCGTAATCTACAGGAGATGCTTGACAAAAGATGAACACTGAGCTACTGCTAGTTCACAACATATCAAGCTCAAATCAGCATGGCAAAAGTGCAAAAGATTACAGGTTCACAGACTTGGTGAAAAACTGGACATGGCAGAAATCAGCATCAGGTAGCAATGTTCAGAGCATGAAATCAACATGCTACAGGAACTTAACATAGCAAAACAAGGCATGGAAGTGTTCTCCTAAATGCACATGACAAAAGTCCCTTAATGACCATAAGCCAAAAAGGAACAGAAAATATGATGGCAAGCATGTAAACATAGCAAGTTTCGTTATCAGGCTTCAGACTTAGCAGAAAACAGAGCATGGCAGAAATATTAATATATAGGCCTCTTTGTGAGCTTGATGCACTCACTACAGAGCAATGCATGACAACCCAAGCATACCTACAGCAAGATGGCATGTTTATGAAGCTCACCATGGCAAGAAAAATTGCATAGCATGTATGTATCAACTACAATAAGCTTGGCAAAATTGGAAATCATGTTAAGAATCTGCCAGAAATATTTTATAGCAAAAGTAGAGCAAGATTGAGTCATGCTATGGCACTCCATAATTGCAAAAAATTGCAGGAATGGATCAATTACAACTATAGCTGCAAAACATCCTTACTGAACATCTCCAAAATATGCATGGATCTCTCTGTAGCATGATGTTTACATGGCAACAAAATTACAGCAGACGAGGACTTGGAGAAATCACGAAGTCCCTGAAATCAGAAATATTGCGGGGCCTACTTTGCATGCTTGTGCTAGTCACCACAGAGATCACAAGAAAACATGGACTACACCACTGGAAAGATGGCATGGCATACTTCAAAACACATGTAGAGCTCATGCTCGAAAGATGCACAGATTAAATGATACAAAAATGACAAATCTCCAAGTTCTGATAAGAACCAGAGAATAACAGCAACTAGCCCTCTTCCAACAGAGATTTGGGCATCAAGATGACCTCTAATGAACATGGTGCAATTGAACAAAATGAAGAGCATCACGAGACGAGCAATTTGACATATTATACGCGCAAATCGGAGCTACATGCACGGAGTTATGGCATCGGGAACAGGAGCACTTGCTGATGAAATTTGAGGACTTGGAAGAAAAAAAGGACGAGGAAAAGGTCAACGCACGATGGATCTGGATCGGCGACTCGCTCGAGCTCGGGCAGTGGGACTCGCCGGCGGGAGGAAGAAGGAGGCTGCGGCGAGGGGCGACGGCCGGCGAGGGGGACCGGAGGCCGGAGGGCGGCGGTCGCCGGCGGGCGCGGCGGGTGCCGGAGGGCGCGGCGGGGCCGGCGGCGGCGGCGAGCAAGGCGGCGGCGGCGCCGGACGTGGGGGAGGCGGCAGGCGCGGGGCGCGGGGCCCGAGCGGCGGCGGCGGGAGGAGACGGGCCTGGAGGGCCCGCGGCGGCGGCGGGGTACGGCCCGTGACGTGGCGGCCTGCGATTGGCCGGGCGGTGCGGGCGGACGTTGTCTGGCGGCGCGAGGTGGAAGACGCTAGGGTTAGACTGCGATTCCGTTTTTCGGGATGCCCACATATAAATAGGTAGAGGGAGCTAGGAGGCTCCAAATGAGGTGCGGTTTTCGCCCACACGATCGTGATCGAACGACCTAGAGCATGGAAGAGAGTTTGGTGGGTTTTGGGCTGGTTTTAGAGGGGGGTTTTGCTGGACACTCAAATGGACTTTGCGGATGCCCGGTTAACCGCGCCCTAGCCTTAATGGGCCAGGGGCACCAGCCCCCCCAAGGCCCATGCGCATGGGAGAGGGGAAACCCTAAGGGGGAGGGCCTCCACTTGACTTGGGAGGCACTCCTCCCCACTTTGGCCGCCCCCCAAGCCCCATCTAGGGCTGGCCGCACCCCTTGGGGGGGAAAGCCTAGATGGGGGCGCAGCCCTTCCCCTCCCGTATATATAGTTGAGGTTTGGGGCTGCCCAAGACATGAGAACGTCTCCCTTTTGGCGCAGCCCTACCCCTCTTCCTCCTCCTCCTCTCCCGCGGTGCTTGGCGAAGCCCTGCGGGATTGCCACGCTCCTCCACCACCACCATGCCGTCTTGTTGCTGCTGGATGGAGTCTTCCCCAACCTCTCCCTCTCTCCTTGCTGGATCAAGGCGTGGGAGACGTCACCGGGCACAAAATCCATCAATTCTTTACCCAAAAACTTGAAAACTTCACAACACAAAACTCAACAGAAAATCTCATGAGCTCCGTTAGCGAAATAAAACAAACCACCATTTTAAGGTACTGTAATGAACTCATTATTTATTGATATTGGTGTTAAACCTACTGTATTCTAACTTCTCTATGGGTCATAACCTCCGATACTAGCCATAGATTCATCAAAATAAGCAAACAACACACGAAAACAGAATCTGTCAAAAACAGAAAAGTCTGTAGCAATCTGTATCTAACGCAAACTTCTGTAACTCAAAAAATTCTTATCAATTAGGAAGTCCTAGATAATTTGTTTATTAATCTTCTGCAAAAAGAATCACCTGAAAAGCACGTTTCTGTGATTTATGCAAACTAATCTCGTGCGCGCAAAAGTTTCTGTTTTTCAGCAAGATCAAATTAACTATCACCGTAGGTTATCCTAAAGGTTCTACTTGGAACAAACACTAATTAAACACAAAACCACATCTAACCAGAGGCTAGATCAAAAATTTATTACTAAGCAGAACCAAAAAGCAAGAAACAAAAATAAAATTGGGTTGCCTCCCAACAAGCGCTATCGTTTAATGCCCCTAGCTAGGCATAAAAAGCAAGGATAGATCTAAGTATTGCCATCTTTGGTATGCAATCCATAAGTGGCTCTCATAATAGATTTATAAGGCAATTTAATTTTGTTTCTAGGAAAGTGTTCCATGACTTTCCTTAATGGAATTTGGAATATAATATTTCCTTCTTTCATATCAATGATCGCACCAATCGTTCTAAGGAAAGGTCTACCAAGAATAATAGGACATGAAGGATTGCAATCTATATCAAGAACGATGAAATCTACGGGCACATAATTCCTATTTGCAACAATAAGAACATCATTAATTCTTCCCATAGGTTTCTTAATGGTGGAATCCGCAAGATGCAAGCTTAAGGAACAATCATCAAATTCACGGAAACCTAACACATCACACAAAGTTTTTGGAATCGTGGAAACACTAGCACCCAAATCACACAAATCATAGCATTCATGATCTTTAATTTTAATTTTAATAGTAGGTTCCCACTCATCATAAATTTTTCTAGGGATAGAAACTTCTAATTCAAGCTTTTCTTCATAAGATTGCATTAAAGCATCAACAATATGTTTGGTAAAAGCTTTATTTTGACTATAAGCATGAGGAAAATTTAGCACGGATTGCAACAAGGAAATGCAATCTATTAAAGAACAATCATCATAACTAAATTCCTTGAAATCCAAAATAGTGGGTTCATTGCTATCTAAAGTTTTTACCTCTTCAATCCCACTTTTACCAATTTTTGCATCAAGATCTAAAAACTCCGAATCATTGGGACGCCTTTTAACTAAAGTTGACTCATCTCCAGTCCCATCATTATCAAGATTCATATTGGAAAACAAATATTTAATAGGAGATACATCAATCACTTTTAGATCTTCATCATTATTATCATGAAAACTAGAACACGCTTTCACAAAACAATCTTTTTTAGCACGCATCCTAGCGGTTCTTTCTTTGCACTCATCAATGGAAATTCTCATGGCTTTGAGAGACTCATTGATATCATGCTTAGGTGGAATAGATCTAAGTTTCAAAGAATCAACATTAAGAGAAATTCTATCCACGTTCCTAGCCAACTCATCAACCTTAAGCAATTTTTCTTCAAGCAAAGCATTGAAATTCTTTTGTGAACTCATAAACTCTTTAACACTAGTCTCAAAATCAGAGGGCAACTTATTAAAATTTCCATAAGAGTTGTTGTAGGAATTGTCGGTGTCAAAACTGGCGGATCTCGGGTAGGGGGTCCCGAACTGTGCGTCTAGGATCGATGGTAACAGGAGACGGGGGACACGATGTTTACCCAGGTTCGGGCCCTCTCTATGGAGGTAATACCTTACTTCCTGCTTGATTGATCTTGATGAATATGAGTATTACAAGAGTTGATCTACCACGAGATCGTAATGGCTAAACCCTAGAAGTCTAGCCTATGCTCTCCGGTTTATATAGACACCGGAGAGATCTAGGGTTACATGGGGTCGGTTACATAAGAAGGAACCTTCATAGTTGATCGCCTAGCTTGCCTTCCACGCCAAGGAAAGTCCAATCCGGACACGGGTACGGTCTTCGGTCTTCATGTCTTCACAGCCCATCAGTCCGGCCCATGGATAACAGGCCGAACGCCCGAGGATCCCGTAGTCCAGGACTCC
Source organism: Triticum aestivum (assembly GCF_018294505.1). Lineage (NCBI taxonomy): Eukaryota > Viridiplantae > Streptophyta > Magnoliopsida > Poales > Poaceae > Triticum > Triticum aestivum. The sequence goes on along the minus strand of NC_057808.1, from coordinate 557,504,929 downwards.
CTCAGTAGCCCCTGAACCTGGCTTCAATGACGAGGAGTCCGACGCGCAGATTGTCTCCGGCATTGCAAGGCGGGTTCCCCTTTCTCCGAACTCCAAGATAGTCTTCGGATGTAGTAGATATATCCGGACCAGTATGTATAGTTGCAGAAAATATACGAGCCTAATTTATTGGCAACCGTTTATGATATCACGCCTGCCCGGTCACTATTTCCAACCGTTAGCTGGCGCATCACCCCACGTCTCGGGATGCGGTTTTATTGGCTTGTCTTGTCAAGGTAGAGATCGTGTTCCCTTATTCACATGATTTTCTTTAATGCGGGCGTAGGTAACCCAACCGTCCCCTGGGTACAACTCTCTGGAGATTGGTAAGTTTCAAGACCCAGGTGGATACGCTTAGTGCTCGGGGTCTTTAAATAGGGTCTCAGACTCGTCTTCTTTCTTTGCGCTCGCTTCTTCCTCAACCCTAGTGATAACCCACAAGTATACGGGATCGCAACAGTTTTCGAGGGTAGAGTATTCAACCCAAATTTATTGATTCGACACAAGGGAAGCCAAAGAATATTCTCTAGTATTAGCAGTTGAGTTGTCAATTCAACCACACCTGGATAACTTAGTATCTGCAGCAAAGTATTTAGTAGCAAAGTAATATGATAGTAGTGGTAACGGTAACAAAAGTAACGGTAGCAAAAGTAATATTTTTGGTGTTTTGTAGTGATTGTAACAGTAGCAACGAAAAAGTAAATAAGCGAAGAACAATATATTAAAAGCTCGTAGGCATTGGATCGATGATGGAGAATTATGCCAGATGCGGTTCATCATGTAACAATCATAACATAGGGTGACACAGAACTAGCTCCAATTCATCAATGTAATGTAGGCATGTATTCCGAATATAGTCATACGCGCTTATGGAAAAGAACTTGCATGAAATCTTTTGTCCTACCCTCCCGTGGCAGCGGGGTCCTAATGGAAACTAAGGGATATTAAGGCCTCCTTTTAATAGAGTACCGGAACAAAGCATTAGCACATAGTGACTACATGAACTCCTCAAACTATGATCATCACCGGGAGTGGTCCCGATTATTGTCACTTCGGGGTTGCCGGATCATAACACATAGTAGGTGACTATAGACTTGCAAGATAGGATCAAGAACTCACATATATTCATGAAAACATAATAGGTTCAGATCTGAAATCATGGCACTCGGGCCCTAGTGACAAGCATTAAGCATAGCAAAGTCATACCAACATCAATCTCAGAACATAGTGGATACTAGGGATCAAACCCTAACAAAACTAACTCGATTACATGATAGATCTCATCCAACCCATCACCGTACAGCAAGCCTACGATGGAATTACTCACGCACGGCGGTGAGCATCATGAAATTGGTGATAGAGGATGGTTGATGATGACGACGGCGAAGAATCCCCCTCTCCGGAGCCCCGAACGAACTCCAGATCAGCCCTCCCGAGAGGTTTTAGGGCTTGGCGGTGGCTCCGTATCGTAAAACGCGATGAATCCTTCTCTCTGTTTTTTTCTCCCCGAAAGTGAATATATGGAGTTGGAGTTGAGGTCGGTGGAGCGTCAGGGGGCCCACGAGGTAGGGGGCGCGCCCAGGGGGGGCAGGCGCGCCCCACCCTCGTGGACAGGGTGTGGGCCCCCTGACGTGGATTTTTCTTCCAGTATTTTTAATATTTTCCAAAAAGATGTTCCGTGGAGTTTCAGGTCATTCCGAGAACTTTTGTTTCTGCACATAAATAACACCATGGAAAGTCTGCTGAAAACAGCGTCAGTCCGGGTTAGTTCCATTCAAATCATGCAAGTTAGAGTCCAAAACAAGGGCAAAAGTGTTTGGAAAAGTAGATACGACGGAGACGTATCAACTCCCCCAAGCTTAAGCCTTTTCTTGTCCTCAAGCAATTCAGTTGATAAACCTAAAGTGATAAAGAAAAACTTTAACAAACTCTGTTTGCTCTTGTTGTTGTAAATATGTAAAGCCAGCATTCAAGTTTTTAGCAAAGATTATAACTAACCACATTCACAATAACTCTTAGGTCTCATGTTTACTCATATCAATGGGATAATCAACTAGCGAGCAATAATAATAAATCTCGGATGACAACACTTTCTCAAAACAATCATGATATGATATAACAAGATGGTATCTCGCTAGCCCTTTGTGAGACCGCAAAACATAAATGCAGAGCACCTTTAAAAATCAAGGACTGACTAGACATTGTAATTCATGGTAAAAGAGATCCAATCATAGTCATACCCAATATAAATTAATAGTAATGGATGCAAATGACCGCTGCGCTCTCCAGCTAGTGCTCTTTAATAAGAGGGTGATGTCTCAACATAAAAGTAAATAGATAGGACCTTCGCAGAGGGAAGCAGGGATTTGTAGAGGTGCCAGAGCTCGCTTTTGAAATAGAGATAAATAATATTTTGAGCAGCATAATTTCATTGTCAACATAACAACCTGATGGCGATATCTTCCATGCTACACACATTATAGGAGGTTCCCAAACAGAATGGTAAAGTTTATACTCCCCCTCCACCAACAAGCATTAATCCATGGCTTGCTCGAAACAACGAGTGCCTCCAACAAGCAACAGTCCCAGGGGGAGTTTTGTTTGCAATTATTTTGATTTAGTTTGCATAAAGCATGGGACTGGGCATCCCGGTGACCAGCCATTTTCTTGTGAGTGAGGAGCGGAGTCCACTCCTCTTGAGAATAACCCGCCTAGCATGGAAGATACAGACAGCGCTAGTTGATACATGAGCTATTCGAGCATACAAAACAGAATTTCATTTGAAGGTTTAGAGTTTGGCACATACAAATTTACTTGGAATGGCAGGTAGATACCGCATATAGGAAGGTATAGTGGACTCATATGGAATAACTTTGGGGTTTAAGGGATTGGATGCACAAGCAGTATTCCCGCTTAGTACAAGTGAAGGCTAGAAAAAGACTGGGAAGCGACCAACTAGAGAGCGACAACAGTCATGAATATGCATCAAAATTAATGAACATTGAGTACAAGCATGAGTAGGATATAATCCACCATGAACATAAATATCGTGAAGGCTATGTTGATTTGTTTCAACTACCTATGTGAACATGTGCCAAGTCGAGTCACTTAATTCATTCAAAGGAGGATACCACCCCACTATACCACATAAAAACCATTTTAATAGCATGTTGGCACGCAAGGTAAACCATTATAACTCATAGCTAATCAAGCATGGCACAAGTAACTATGATCTCTAATTGTCATTGCAAACATGTTTATTCATAATTGGCTGAATCAGGAACGATGAACTAATCATATTTACTAAAACAAGAGAGGTCGAGTTCATACTAGCTTTTCTCCTCTTAGTCAGTCCATCATATATCGTCATAATTTCCTTTCACTTGCACGACCGAACGATGTGAAAATAACAAGAGTGCACGTGCATTGGACTAAGATGGAATCTGCGAGCATTCAATAAACAGGAGAAGACAAGGCAATATGGGCTCTTGGGTAAATCAACAATAATGCATATAAGAGCCACTTCAACAATTTAATTATGGTCTTCTCCTATCGACCCCCAAAGAAAAGAAAAGAAATAAACTATTTACACGGGAAAGCTCCCAACAAGCAAAAGAAGAACGGGAAATCTTTTTGGGTTTTCTTTTTAATTATTACTACTACAACAAGAAAGTAAACTAGCTTAAAGCTACTACTAATTTTTTTCTTAAAGTTTATCAAACACACAAGAAGAAAGCAAGAAAAAGAAAATAAGCTAGCATGGATATTACAGTGAAAAAGTATGAGCACCGACATCTAGCAATGAGTGTGTGAACATGAATGTAATGTCGGTGGGAAATACGTACTCCCCCAAGCTTAGGCTTTTGGCCTAAGTTGGTTCATTGCCACGGATGGCCTGGCGGATATCCGTAGTTGTAGCCGGGGTCGTACTGAGATGCGGCAATTATTGCCTCCTAAGCTGCAGCGTGGCGGCGAGCGGCCTCCGCCCTCCTCTCGTACTCATCTGCCTCCTCTCTGGTAATAACATATCTTCCTTTTGCCTGATAATCAAAGAAGGCAGGAGCAGGGAGAGTAATACGAACAGCACGGCGTTTGTCAAAGATTAAGCGATATTGGAGAGGTGATTCATTCCTCTCAATAAACTGGTGGTGAACCATAGCATTAAAGTCTAGGTAAGCAGGAGGCAATTCAATATCATCATCACGTATGGTTACACCAAGAAAATCAGCTAAGCGGGTTGCATAAATTCCACCAAAGAAATCTCCATTAAATCTATTATTATGGAACCTACGTGCAACAATGGCTCCCAAGTTATAAGATTTGTCTCCTAACACAGCACTCCTAAGAATACTGAGGTCAGGGACACACATATGACATGCTTCATCTTTACCATTTATGCACCTACCTATGAAGAGAGCAAAATAATGTATAGCAGGAAAATGAATGCTCCCTATGGTAGCTTGTGCTATATCTCTGGATTCCCCCACAGTTATACTAGCAAGAAAATTTCTAAATTCAGATTTGCGGGGTTCACTAGCACTACCCCATTGTGGAAGTTTGCAAGCAGTGGTAAAATCCCCTAAGTCCATCGTATAAGATTTTTCATAAAGATCAAACAGGACAGTTGGAGAATTACGTGAAGATGAAAATTCAAACCTCCTCACAAAGGAACTAGTGAGATAGTGGTACTGGCGGCATTTTTCTGCCTCGAAGCTCACAAGATCAGCGTTACGCAAATATGCGTTGAATTCTTCCTTGATTCCCGCTCGATCCATAAAGTTTTCTGAAGGCCATTCACAGGGCCACACTGGAGCGTCCCTTGGTGGCTCATCGTCAGCATCACGCATTGCGAGCCTGGGTCCTTGCTTCCTTGAAGAACCACCTTGGTACATTTTCCTAAGCATATTTCTTCCTCTGAAAAATTTCTGAATTTTTTAGTAACTTCAAATAAAAGTGAGCCAAGCTCAATAAAATTGATAGCAACTACTCCCACAAGTGCCTAGAGACTATATCATGCATTAGAACTACTTGGAACCATATAAATTTGACATGCAAGCTCAAGAACATGGTCACCTAGGCAGCAAAAATTTGCAATGAATAGAGCACTAGAACAAAAACTAATTGGACCAATGGAGGAGTCACATACCAAGGAACAATCCCCCCAAGCAGTTTTGTGAGAGGTGCTTTGAGCAAGGAGATCGAAAATCGCAGCAAAATGAGCTAGAACTCGTGCTTGAGCTGGATGGTGATTTTTTTGGGAGGAAGAAGAAGTGTGTGGGTGCAGGAATAAGTGGAGGGGGGCCACCGTGGGCCCACGAGGCAGGGGGGCGCGCTCAGGGGGGTAGGGCGCGCCCTCCACCCTCATGGCCAGGTGCTTGCCCCTCCTGCTGTGTTCTCAGTGCCAGATATTCTCAAATATTCCAAAAAAAATCATATTCCATTTTCAGGGCATTTGGAGAACTTTTATTTTCGAGGTATTTTTATATTGCACGGATAAATCAGAAAACAGACAGAAAAATACTATTTTTACTTTATTTCGACTAAATAACAGAAAGTAGAAAGAGGGTATAGAAGGTTGTGCCTTCTAGTTTCATCCATCTCATGCTCATCAAAAGGAATCCATTAACAAGGTTGATCAAGTCTTGTTAACAAACTCATTCCGACTAACACGGAACCGGAGAAATTTCGAATAACACTATGTTACCTCAACGGGGATATGCACATCCCCAATAATAAGAATATCATATTTCTTCTTGACAGTAGGAAGAGGAAATTCAAAACCTCCAAAAATAATCGATGGAATTTTTCCAATAGAGTTGATACTATGAACCTGAGGTTATTTCCTCGGAAAGTGTACCATATGCTCATTACCATTAACATGAAAAGTGACATTGCCTTTGTTGCAATCAATAACAGCCCCTGCAGTATTCAAAAAGGGTCTTCCAAGAATAATAGACATACTATCGTCCTCGGGAATATCAAGAATAACAAAGTCCGTTAAAATAGTAACGTTTGCAACTACAACAGGCACATCCTCACAAATACTGACAGGTATAGCAGTTGATTTATCATCCATTTGCAAAGATATTTCAGTAGGTGTCAACTTATTCAAATCAAGTCTACGATATATAGAGAGAGGCATAACACTAACACCGGCTCCAAGATCACATAAAGCAGTTTTAACATAGTTTCTTTTAATGGAGCACGGTATAGTGGGTACTCCTGGATCTCCAAGTTTCTTAGGTATTCCACCCTTAAAAGTATAATTAGCAAGCATGGTGGAAATCTCAGCTTCCGGTATCTTTCTTTTATTAGTGACAATATCTTTCATATACTTAGCATAAGGATTCATTTTGAGCATATCAGTCAAACGCATACGCAAAAAGATAGGTCTAATCATTTCAGCAAAGCGCTCAAAATCCTCATTATCCTTTTTCTTGGATGGTTTGGGAGGAAAAGGCATGGGTTTCTGAACCCATGGTTCTCTTTCTCTACCGTGTTTCCTAGCAACAAAGTCTCTCTTATCATAACGTTGATTCTTTAATTGTGGGTTATCAAGATCAATAGCAGGTTCAATTTCTATATCATTATCGTTACTAGGTTGAGCATCATCATGAACATCATCATTAGCATTTTTATTAGGTTCATGTTCATTACCAGATTGTGTTTCAGCATCAGAAATAGAGATATCATTTGGATTCTCAGGTGGTTCAGCAATAGGTTCACTAGAAGCATGCAAAGTCCTATCATTTTTCTTTTTCTTCTTTTTAGAGGGACTAGGTGCATCTATATTATTTCTCTGAGAATCTTGCTCAATTCTCTTAGGGTGGCCTTCAGGATACAAAGGTTCCTGAGTCATTCTACCAGTTCTAGTAGCCACTCTAACAACATAGTCATTATTCTTACTATTCAATTCATTGAGCAAATCATTTTGAGCTTTAAGTACTTGTTCTACTTGAGTGGTAACCATAGAAGCATGTTTAGTAATGAGTTTAAGTTCACCTTTAACTCTAGAGATATAATCACCCAGGTGTTCAAGCGTATCGGAATTGTATTTCAATTGTCTACCAAAATAAGCATTGAAGTTTTCTTGTTTGACAATAAAATTATCAAACTCTTCTAAGCATTGTCTAGCAGACTTATAGTGAGGAATATCACCTTCATCAAATCTATAGAGAGAATTTACCTTTACTACCTGTGTCGGGTTATCAAGACCATGAGTTTCTTCAATAGGTAGAGGATTAAGATCATATGTTTCTTCAACAGGCGGTAAATTAAGACCATGTATTTCTTCAATAGGAGGTGAATTCTTAACATCTTCAGCTTTAATACCTTTTTCTTTCATAGATTTCTTTGCCTCTTGCATATCTTCAGGACTGAGAAATAGAACACCTCTTTTCTTCGGAGTTGGTTTAGGAATAGGCTCAGGAGCTGGCTCAGGAAGTGTCCAATTATTTTCATTTGTCAACATATTATTCAATAGAATTTCAGCTTCATCCGGTGTTCTTTCCCTGAAAACAGAACCAGCACAACTATCCAGGTAATCTGTGGAAGCATCGGTTAGTCCATTATAAAAGATATCAAGTATTTCATTTTTCTTAAGAGGATGATCAGGCAAAGCATTAAGTAATTGGAGAAGCCTCCCCCAAGCTTGTGGGATACTCTCTTCTTCAATTTGCACAAAATTATATATTTCCCTTAAAGAAGCTTGTTTCTTATGAGCAGGGAAATATTTAGCAGAGAAGTAATAAATCATATCCCGGGGACTACGCACACAACCAAGATCAAGAGAATTAAACCATATCTTAGCATCACCCTTTAATGAGAACGGAAATATTTTAAGGATATAAAGGTAGCGAGATTTCTCATCATTAGTGAACAGGGTGGCTATATCATTTAATTTAGTAAGATGTGCCACAACAGTTTCAGATTCATAGCCATGAAAAGGATCAGATTCAACCAAAGTAATTACATCAGGATCAACAGAGAATTCATAATCCTTATCAGTAACACAGATAGGTGAAGTAGCAAAAGCAGGGTCAGGTTTCATTCTAGCATTTAGAGATTGCTGCTTCCATTTAGCTAATAACCTCTTGAGCTCGTATCTATCTTTGCAAGCTAAAATAGCTAAAGCAGCTTCTTTTTCAAAAAACATAACCCTCAGGAATAACAGGCGATTCATATTTATTAGGGGGAGAGTCTTCATCATCACTTTCATCAATATTATCAGTTTCAATAATTTCATTCTCTCTAACCCTAGCAAGTTGTTCATCAAGAAATTCACCAAGCGGCATAGTAGTATCAAGCATAGTAGTAGTTTCATCATAAGTATATATCATGCATAGCAGAAGTGGCATCATCAATAACATGGGACATATCAAAACGACTAGCAGAAGCAGGTTTAGGTGTCGCAAGCTTACTCAAAACAGAAGGTGAATCAAGTGTAGAGCTAGATGGTAGTTCCTTACCTCCCCTTGTAGTTGAGGGATAAATTGTTGTTTTCGCGTGTTTCAAGTTCTTCATAGTGACCAGCAGATATAAATCCCAAGTGACTCAAAGAATAGAGCTATGCTCCCCGACAACGGCGCCAGAAAATAGTCTTGATAACCCACAAGTATAGGGGATCGCAATAGTTTTCGAGGGTAGAATATTCAACCCAAATTTATTGATTCGACACAAGGGGAGCCAAACAATATTCTCAAGTATTAGCAGTTGAGTTGTCAATTCAACCACACCTGGATAACTTAGTATCTGCAGCAAAGTATTTAGTAGCAAAGTAATATGATAGTAGTGGTAACGCTAACAAAAGTAACGGTAGCAAAAGTAATATTTTTGGTGTTTTGTAGTGATTGTAACAGTAGCAACGGAAAAGTAAATAAGCGAAGAACAATATATTAAAAGCTCGTAGGAATTGGATTGGTGATGGAGAATTATGCCGGATGCGGTTCATCATGTAACAATCATAACATAGGGTGACACAGAACTAGCTCCAATTCATCAATGTAATGTAGGCATGTATTCCGAATATAGTCATACGCGCTTATGGAAAAGAACTTGCATGAAATCTTTTGTCCTACCCTCCCATGGCAGCGGGGTCCTAATGGAAACTAAGGGATATTAAGGCCTCCTTTTAATAGAGTACCGGAACAAAGCATTAGCACATAGTGAATACATGAACTCCTCAAACCATGATCATCACCGGGTGTGGTCCCGATTATTGTCACTTCGGGGCTGCCGGATCATAACACATAGTAGGTGACTATAGACTTGCAAGATAGCATCAAGAACTCACTTATATTCATGAATACATAATAGGTTTAGATTTGAAATCATGTTACTCGGGCCCTAGTGACAAGCATTAAGCATAGCAAAGTCATACCAACATCAATCTCAGAACATAGTGGATACTAGGGATCAAACCCTAACAAAACTAACTCGATTACATGATAGATCTCATCCAACCCATCACCGTACAGCAAGCCTACGATGGAATTACTCACGCACGGCGGTGAGCATCATGAAATTGGTGATAGAGGATGGTTGATGATGACGACGGCGACGAATCCCCCTCTCCGAAGCCCCGAAGCGGCGGCCCCGTATCGTAAAACGCGATGAATCCTTCTCTCTGATTTTTTTCTCCCCGAAAGTAAATATATGGAGTTGGAGTTGAGGTCGGTGGAGCGCCAGGGGGCCCACGAGGTAGGGGGCGCGCCCAGGGGGGCAGGTGTGCCCCCCACCCTCATGGACAGGGTGTGGGCCCCTGACGTGGATTTTTCTTCCAGTATTTTTAATATTTTCCAAAAAGATGTTCCGTGGAGTTTCAGGTCATTCCGAGAACTTTTGTTTCTGCACATAAATAACACCATGGAAAGTCTGCTGAAAACAGCGTTAGTCCGGGTTAGTTCCATTCAAATCATGCAAGTTAGAGTCCAAAACAAGGGCAAAAGTGTTTGGAAAAGTAGATACGATGGAGACGTATCACCTAGCCACCCCGAGTTCCAACCCTCAGGTTCCCATCGCCACCAACCCCAATCATGTCCGGATCCAGCCGTCCAGGCCGGTGGGTGGCTTCTTCTGTCACAGAGGAGGATATTACGAAGCTCCGCGCAACGAGGTATCTGACCCCGGAAATCCTCCATCGGCTTCCTGCACAGGGGCAGGTCATTCCTACCCCCAAATCCGGCGAGAGGGTAGTGTTTGTGTCCCACTTCCTCCCTGGGTTAGGGTTCGAGCTTAACCCCTTCGTCCGGGGGCTCATGTTTTACTATGGGCTAGACTTTCACGATCTGGCCCCGGACTCTATTCTCCTCATCTCGACATCTATCGTCACATGCGAGGCCTTCCTCCGGACTCCTCCGCACTTTGGTTTGTGGCTCAAGACTTTTGACGTGAGGTCGCAGGTGACAGAGGAGGAGCGGGCAGAATGCAGCAGCGTTACAATAGGCAAGCTTGCCGGCGCGGTTTGGTTTGAAGGATCGTTCACCAAGTCTTCCGACCTATGGCAGCAGGGGTGGTTTTATATCAATGAGTCGCGGGGCTCCAAGTGGGCAGCTACACCCGCGTTCCGACCCAGCCCTCCAATTCAGCTTGCTTCATGGATCAATAAGGGACTGGACTGGGGATTCATCAATGAAGTGCAGACTCTGCAAGCTCGCGTCCGATGCCTTACCGAGAAGGGCATCGGTCTTGTGAACATCGTTCAAGTAATGCTAGTCCGCCGGACCCTGCCATGTCAGCGGCGGCCCCTCCGTATGTGGGAGTTTAATCCCGAAGGACGGCAGACTCTTCAGCACTTCCTTGGCACTACGCACGAGGGAATGTGGAAATTATATTTCAGGGAACGAGAGCAATGGCCGGACACCACCGAAGATGTTGGCCTTGACTGCAATCATCCGGACACCGCGGTGAGTATTCGATCTCCGCACACCTTTCATTCGAGTATCTCTTGGTAAGATATTGAACAACCCGTCTCTTCACAGGACTGGATAAAGAAAGCGGTGTTGATCTGGTGTCCGACACCCCTTCCCGAAGACTCTGCGAACACCCTACTAACGAGGATGCTGACTCTGACACCGTACCAGGTGTCTATGGAGGAGGGCAAAGGTGCAGAGGAAACCCGCTGTGGTAAGAAGACAGCTGCTTCTGAAGGTCCGAAGGGGAAACCTTCCAAGAAAGGGAAAACGCCATCGATGGACGGCTTGGGCCGGGCAAGCGATGTTGACGTGGCGCTATGTGATGAGGATAAACCTCTGGCCAAACCGTAAGTGCAGTAGGGTACTTTAATCATACCCCCTTCCTTTCTTATTACTGAAGTAATCCTCTGACATATGTATGCCCTCGCAGGTCAACGCCTGGTATTTCCTAATCGTCCTCCTCTTTGGGAGACGTTCTTCCAGAGATGATGGAGAGTGACACACCCTCCCCGGCCCCCTCGCCCAATAGGGCGGATGATTCTGAGGTATCGTCCCGGGGGCTCCTCCCGGTCAGCAAGCAATGCAGGAAACGAAGAGGGCATTATCCGAAGGTGGTGCCTCTGTCCCTCAGGGTTCGGGGATCAAGCATGGCGCCCCCGCCCTATCCGGTTTAGAGCCGGAGACTATCCTGGGGGCGAGTGGGCGGATTCCTTCAAAGGAATACCGTACTCCGGCGACGGCTTCCGAAGACCCAGAAGTGCCGGATATGCTGACGAACATGCTGCGACGAGCGTACGTTTCGGGGGAACACCATGCCTTGATGGTTACGGTGGTCGAAAAGGTTCTATCCGTGAAGAGCGGTTTGAACGAGGCCTTCACGAGCCTCCTAAGGGGTTTTGAGGATTGTGATGTAGTTTTGCCAATTGAATAATATTGACAGAATGCACCTGTTGTATATGCCGTAGCCCCTGAGACTTGGACTGCCTTCCGACGGAAGCGATCGGAGGATCAAAAAGATATGCTCAGTTGCTAACCTTGATTTAACTTGGAATACAGGCTGCCTCCCCTCCTGTGGCTACCCGAAATATGGAAGAGGCTGAACCGCAGCGAAAGCTGGATATTGCGGAGGATGACATTGCATTGATCAATAGGCGTCATGACGACTCGCAAGGTATATATGTCGAGCATTCCTTACACCAATGTGCTTGTAATTTTGGCCTGACGCTGAAAAAGGGTTTATATGAAATTTGCATGACTGCAGATGGTGCTGCCGCAGTTGAAGCTCTTCAGGCGGAGCTAGCCCGGGCCAAGGAGCAGGCCCGGCGTAGTGATGCGGCTACCGAGAAGGCATCGGCGGATCTAAGAGCCGGACAAGCAGCTCGGCGCCAAGGTGAGGAAAAGATATCCGCATTGGCACTTGAATTGAAAAATACTGCCAGCCGCTGTGAATTCCTTGAGAAGGAGAATAAAGCCAAAATGGCTGAGCTTGATAAGGCCGTACGAGAGGCGAGTGAAGCTCGGTCCGAATCTAGGGCAGCTCGTGAAGAGATTCGGCAGGCTAAAGAGATAGTGGCCGGTAAGCCCTTTTTACTTCAGACCAAGTTTGGCGATCCGGACTATGTTCAGCTGAACCAGGTCTGGAGTTCTCCGGCTGAATATTTGGACTTGCCGAAGAGTGCTTCCGATGTGGCGCAATTTTACCGCGCACAAGAGGGGTATGCAACGGAGAAACTTTTCTGGTCACAGTTCGGCGCGTTGAAGCGCCCTCTGTTGCTCAATGAATAGATGCCCTAGTGGGCTGAGCTTCATAGGATATCTGGCGACGCCATGAAGAACGTCATAATCTGGTTGTGGCCAAGTGAGCCTATTCCGAGTAGTTATTTTGGCTTGGTGTGGAGGCTTGTTGACGTGGTGCCACATATCAACGCTGTGAAGCGGTCGGCGTGCATTGAGGGTGCACGGATGTCCTTTGCCTGAGTCAAAACATTTTGGGGAAAGATGAAGGCCATTGATGTTGCGGCGAGGAGTCCACCCAAGGCCAGGACCGTAATAAGCCAGAGCACTATTTTGAAGACGTCTTAGATGACGCCCGCTTAATAGAGGGTCAATGCTCGAAAGATATAATGTTTGAGTGATTTATATAATGATGTAACAGACAACTTTATAGTTAATCTATTTATATTTTGCTCAATAGCTTGAATTCCTCCTCTGTGGCCATTTTAGTATAATCTGAAAGTTTTCCAGTCATCGGCTTCAGCCCCCTTGTAGGAAGTACGACGGTGTTCGGAAAAGCATTAACTCACTCTTTATCCAACGTCTTGGTCCATAAAGGAGGTGATAATGCGGCGAACCAGGCAATCGGACTATAGGGCGTTAACACTTTCACTTAACCGTAGGAGTTTTATGGTGGGGCTTCGAGATAGCCCTTGGTATGTATACGGCGTATAGTGCCTTACATATGTTGATCTAAAAAAGATCCCTCGTGTGACACGGAGAATCACTAAAGATTCGAATAAGTCGTCAAGTGGTTGACCAGCTCTCGCCGCATCATGACAGTCAGTTTTCGGCTTTCTCTACTGAGGTGCTCATCCGGTCTAGGCCAGGGCACAATCACAGTAGTTCTCCCTTTACTACCCTAGCCGATAGAGCGGAACGTAGGGTAGCAAGCACATGAGCCGGGGAACCCAACTATTGACCAAAGACAATGATTCGGAGCTGATGCATATAAGGCCAACTTGCGACGCCGAAGTACGCTATTGAGCTGTTCAGACTTTTACTGGCGACTCGTTTGTTTCCATACCGGGCCCCTGGCAAGTTATGCCAAGGCGCGTCTTGTAAGTTAGCCGTTACGGCCGGACTCGTTATAGAAAGAGCATGAAATATAAGTTTGGGTAAAGTTAACTGGGAGCGATATGCCAATAATAAATATGTAAAGAGTAAAAACAACAACCCAGCTATTTGACATCCTCGGGGTTGGGGACAGAGGGAAAGGGCATGGTACAGGCTCGAAAAGGAGAGTGCGGTCTACAAAAGCTTATTTTTGGACCTCCTGTCGCACGTCTGCGCCGCCCGTCCTCGGGGATGGGCATCCTTAACGGGAGTTACCCCTTAGGTGAGTGTGTGGATCCGAATTTTGAGAGAGTTCGAAGTAGATGTTGTCCTGATGGTCACCTGTTTTTAAGAAATTATGCAGAAAAATAAGAAAGACGGCTAAAACGTTATGGGGATCTTTGCAGGGTTGTCCATATTGTGCTTCCGCCGATGCCCATGGTATCTTGAGTGCGTAGTTATGTGCGCGTGGTGTAAACTTTGCCAACATAGTAGGTGGGCGGCGGAAGCCGAACTTCTATTTCCGTTCTGGGAGTTGTCGAACTTCAGAGGGAAAGTGTTTCTGGCCCCTGGTGTTCGGCTGGCGAGCCGATCCGTCGTCTTTATCGCCTGGTGTCCTCCTTCCCTTGTGATCGGTGTTGAGTTTGCCTGCTTGCTTAAGGACCCAACAGTTTCTGTTGGTATGACTAGCTGGCCTATCAGGGTGACCGTGACTCTGACAAGGTCGGTCCAATATCCTGTCAAGGGTGGATGGTACATCCTGGTTTGCCTTTAGTGGCTTCTTCCGTTGACTGGGCTTCAGATTGTGAAATCCGGCGTTCACCGCTGTGCTGCGGTTGTTGTGTTCAGTTTGTCGTGGCTTGCCGTTGCCGTCTCGAATTTCGGAAGTGCCCGGGTCGCTGGCGTTGTTGCTTTTATGAGCGAGCCAATTGTCTTCTCCCACGCAAAAGTGAGTCATTAGAGCGGTAAGGGCTGTCAAGGTCCTGGGTCCTTCCTAGCCGAGGTGACGCGCTAGCCATTCATCCCGGACGCTGTGTTTGAAGGCTGCGAGGGCTTCTGCGTTCGGACAGTCAACAATTTGGTTCTTTTTTACTAAGAACCTGGTCCAGAACTTCCTGACTGACTCGCCGGGCTGCTGGACAATGTGACTTAAGTCATCGGCATCCAGGGGCCAGACATATGTTCCTTGGAAGTTGTCTCGAAAGGCGTCTTCCAAGTCTTCCCAGCTACTAATAGAATATTCTGGTAAACTGTTTAGCCAGTAACGAGCTGGCCCCTTAAGCTTGAGAGGTATGTATTTGGTGGCATGAAGGTCGTCTCCGCGAGCCATGTGAATATGGAGGAGGTAATCCTCGATCCATACCGTGGGATCTGTTGTTCCGTCGTACGATTCGATGTTAATGGGTTTGAACCCATCTGGGAATTCATGCTCCATTACCTCGTCGGTGAAGCAGAGAGGGTTTGCGGCTCCTCTATGTTGGGCCACACTGTGAAGCACCTCCAGCGGACTCCGCTTACGGAGTTCGGACCGGGCGTGGTTGGCTCTGTGGTGTCCGAATGGATGACCATCATAGTCGGTCGGGGTGTATCTCCGTGATCTGTACATTGATCTTGTGCGCCCTGCTCTATCTTCTGGGTCTCGGTTGATGTCGCGGGTGTTCCCTCGAGCTGTTTTACTCTTGGTTTGATGGCCGGATGGGTTGGTATGTTGCTCTGTTTGGGCTGCTGCTTTGTCTGGACCGAACTGTGGCCCGCTCGCCGCATTGTTCGATGGTGGTGTGGGCTCTAGCGCCCTGCCATCGTGTTGAGGGAGCCGCCTACCCTCTGGGTGGCTTTTTTCTGGGCTACTAAGGCCGTATTCCTCGGCGTCCAGGACCTCGGTCCATCTATCATTGAGCAAATCTTGGCTTGCTTGAAGTTGCAGCGGCTTCTTTCTCAGGCTCCTTGCAGTGGCTATAAGCCGGCGTTTGAAACGCTCCCGCTCGAGAGGTTCCTTAGGTATGATAAAATCCTCGTTGTCGAGGATCTCCTCTTCCTCGGAGGGTGGGAGATAATTGCTATCCTCCGAGTCTCCATATGTGGCCTGTTCATCAGGGCTGTCTTGCCCACTTTCCTGTTCCTCCTGTTCGGATTCTTCCTCAACAGGGTCTTCATTGTCCGAAGTGTTATCTTTTCTGGTGCTAGCAGTGTTTTCTCTTGGGCGATGTGGCTTGGAGCGGCGCCGTGGGCACTGGTGTTCAGACTGTGTACCAAGAGGTTTATGCGCGACTGGATCCTTCTTGTCATTGTTGAGAGCGTCGTCGGGTGTGTCTATCATACACACGTCATACCAGGAAGTGGCCGTCCCGTGTCTAGCGGGTAGGAGGTTCTGGCCCTGCTCCTCGTCGTCGCCCATGCCGGCGATGTCTTTAGAGCGGAGGTCAGGCGTGTTGGTTGGGTCCTCGACGGTGGCTATAAAGTGGGTGGCGGGTGGGAAACAAATTTCTCCATCATCCGCCGTAAGTTCGAACCGAACATAGTTCGGCGACGAGCCATCTGCCAGGGATAGGTTTTTTAATGAGTTTAGTAGGTCGCCCATGGGCGAGTGTTGGAAGACATCTGCAGCGCTGAACTTGAAGATCGATAACTGATCGAGTTCGTATCCGCGGGCTCGCAGGGTTCGAAACCCAACATCGGAGAAGAGTCCGGGGTTCCGTTGATAAAGATGCCGTATGCAGCGGAATCTGCGAGCGGCTCCAACGCCGCAGAATCGGTAGCCCCTGCGATGGGGTTGAGCTTCCCATCTTCGGGGGACTTGATCTGCTCCGGATCTAAGGCCAGAGTTGTTGCAGGAGCACTCTCCTGGATGCGGCCCGATGACAGGTTTAAGCCATGTCCATCTGGGCAGTGGGGAGCGATTGCCGTGGTCTCGAATCCATTGAAGATCAAGTCTCCACGGATGTCCGCAACATAGTTCAAGCTTCTGAATCTGACCTGATGGCCAGGGGCGTAGCTGTCGATCTACTCCAGATGGCCACGCGAGTTGGCCCGCAGTACGAAGCCGCCGAACACGAAGATCTGTCCCGGGGGAAAGATTTCTCTCTGGACAGCGTCATCATCGACGATTGAAGGGGCCATCAAACCTTTTGACAACGGCACAGTGGAACTCTCAATGAAAGCACCAATGTCGGTGTCAAAACCGGCGAATCTCGGGTAGGGGGTCCCGAACTGTGCGTCTAGGATCGATGGTAACAGGAGACGGGGGACACGATGTTTACCCAGGTTCGGGCCCTCTCTATGGAGGTAATTCCCTACTTCCTGCTTGATTGATCTTGATGAATATGAGTATTACAAGAGTTGATCTACCACGAGATCGTAATGGCTAAACCCTAGAAGTCTAGCCTATCTGTATATGGTAATGAATGTGTCCTATCCGGACTATGCTCTCCGGTTTATATAGACACCGGAGAGATCTAGGGTTACATGGGGTCGGTTACATAAGAAGGAATCTTCATAGTTGATCACCTAGCTTGCCTTCCACGCTAAGGAAAGTCCAATCCGGACACGGGTACGGTCTTCGGTCTTCATGTCTTCACAGCCCATCAGCCCGGCCCATGGATAACAGGCCGAACGCCCGAGGACCCCGTAGTCCAGGACTCCCTCAGGAATTACCATAATTATTAGAGGAATTACTAGGAAACAGCCTAGGATTAAAGTTTCCTCTATACGCGTTGTTACCAAAATTGTTCCTACCAACAAAATTCACATCCATAGAATCATTATTATTCTCAATCGAAGTAGACAAAGGCATATCATTAGGATCAGAAGAAACACTCTTATTAGCAAACAATTTCATAAGTTCATCCATCTTTCCACTCAAAACATTAATTTCTTCAATCGCATGAACCTTTTTACTAGTAGATCTTTCGGTGGTGCCATTGAGAATAATTAACCATAATATTATCTAGGAGTTAGTAGCTTCTCCTAAAGTGATTTCCATAAAAGTGTCTCCTGCGGCCGAATCTAAAAGATTTCTAGAGCAAAATTCAATCTGGCATAAATTTTTTGTATAATCATCCATAGATTCAAACCATGCGTAGGGCAATTACGTATCATTAATTTCATCCTCTCCCAAACTTGTGCAACATGTTCATGATCAAGTTGCTTAAAATTCATAATATCGTTTCTAAGAGAGATGATCTTAGCGGGAGGAACATACTTAGAGATAAAAGCATCTTTGCACTTATTCCATGAGTCAATACTATTTTTAGGCAAAGACGAAAACCAAGTTTTAGCACGATATCTAAGCGAAAACGGAAATAGCTTCAATTTGACAATATCATTATTCACATCTTTCTTCTTTTGCATATCACACAAATCAACAAAGTTGTTTAGATGTGTAGCGGCATCTTCACTAGGAAGGCCGGAAAATTGATCTTTCATGACAAGATTTCGCAAGGCAGCATTAATTTCACAAGATTCAACATCGGTAATAGTAGCAATCGGAGTGCTAAGAAAATCATTCTTGTTGGTATTGGAAAAATCACACAATTTAGTATTATCTTGAGCCATCGTGACAAGCAAGCAATCCAACACAAAATCACACAAGAAGCAAGAGAAAAAGAAGCGAACGGAAAGAGAGGGCGAATAAAACAGCAAGGGTGAAGTGGGGGAGAGGAAAACGAGAGGCAAATGGCAAATAATGTAATGCGAGGGATAAGAGTTTGTGATGGGTACTTGGTATGTCTTGACTTGTGCGTAGACTCCCCGGCAACGGAGCCAGAAATCCTTCTTGCTACCTCTTAAGCACTGCGTTGGTTTTCCCTTGAAGAGGAAAGGGTGATGCAGTAAAGTAGCATAAGTATTTCCCTCAGATTTTGTGAACCAAGGTAACAATCCAGTAGGAGGCCACACGCAAGTCCCTCATACCTACACAAACAAACAATAACCTTGCAACCAACACAATAAAGGGGTTGTCAATCCCTTCACGGCCACTTGCAAAAGTGAGATCTGATAGAGATAATAAGATAAATATTTTTGGTATTTTTATTGTAAAGATTGAAAATAAAGATTGCAAAATAAACGGCGACAGAAATAGCTAGTTGTTGGGAGTTGAATATAATGGAAAATAGACCCGGGGGCCATAGGTTTCACTAGTGGCTTCACTCAAGACAACATAAGTATTACGGTGGGTGAACAAATTACTGTCGAGCAATTGATAGAAAAGTGCATAGTTATGAGAATATCTTGGCATGATCATGTATATAGGCATCACGTCCGCGACAAGTAGACCGAAACGATTATGCATCTACTACTATTACTCCACACATCGACCACTATCCAGCATGCATCTAGAGTATTAAGTTCATAAGAACAGAGTAACACATTAGGCAAGATGACATGATGTAGAAGGATAAACTCAAGAAATATGATATAAACCCCATCTTTTTATCCTCGATGGCAACAATACAATACGTGTCGTTTCCCCTTCTGTCACTGGGATCGAGCACCACATGATTGAACCCAAAGCTAAGCACTTCTCCCATTGCAAGAAAGATCAATCTAGCAGGCCAAACCAAACTGATAATTCGAAGAGACTTGCAAAGATATCAAATCATACATAAAAGAATTCAGAGGAGATTCAAATATTGTTCATAGATAAACTTGATCATAAACCCACAATTCATCGAATCTCGACAAACACACCGCAAAAGAAGATTACATCGAATAGATCTCCAAGAGAATCGAGGAGAACTTTGTATTGAGATCCAAAGAGAGAGAAGAAGCCATCTAGCTAATAAGTATGGACCCGAAGGTCTGAGGTAAACTACTCACACATCATCGGAGAGGCTATGGTGTTGATGTAGAAGCCCTCCGTGATCAATGCCCCCTCGGGCGGAGCGCCGGAAAAGTCCCCAAGATGGGATCTCACGGGTACAGAAGGTTGCGGCGGTGGAATTAGGTTTTCGTGGTGCTCCTTGATGGTTTCGGGGTACGTATGTATATATAGGAGGAAGAAGTAGGTCGGTGGAGCCACGAGGGGCCCACAAGGGTGGAGGGCGCGCCCCCTGCCTCGTGGCCTCCTCGTTGATTACTTGACGTCCACTGCAAGTCCTCTGGATCACGTTTGTTTAAAAAATAACTCTCCCGAAGGTTTCATTCCGTTTGGACTCCGTTTGATATTCCTTTTCTACGAAACACTGAAATAGGAAAAAAAAACAACAATTTGCACTAGGCCTTGGGTTAATAGGTTAGTCCCAAAAATAATACAAAAGTGTATAAATAAGCCCATTAAACATCCAAAACAGATATATAATAGCATGGAGCAATCAAAAATTATAGATACACTGGAGACGTATCACGGGTTTAATTCCTAAAAACCACGGGCACCTTTGTGTAAAAATGCCGCGATGGTGAACCTGACAAACTCAACCCGTGCTTTATTATTAGGGAAAGATGGTGCGATCTATGATGTATCTTACCGATTTACCACTATCATTTTGGGGTTATGCATTAGAGACAACTGCATTCACGTTAAATTGGGCACCCTCGAAATCCGTTGAGACAACACCGTATGAACTGTGGTTTGGCAACAAACCTAAGCTGTCGTTTCTTAAAGTTTGGGGCTGCGATGCTTGTGTGAAAAAAGCTTCAACCTGATAAGCTCGAACCCAAATCGGAGAAACGTGTCTTCATAGGATACCCAAAGGAGACTGTTGGGTACACCTTCTATAACAGATCCGAAGGCAAGACATTCGTTGCTAAGAATGGATCCTTTCTAGAGAAGGAGTTTCTCTCGAAATAAGTGAGTGGGAGGAAAGTAGAACTTGATGAGGTAATTGTACCTTCTCCCGAATTGGAAAGTGGTTCATCACAGAAATCAGTTTCAGTGACACCTACACCAATTAGTGAGGAACTTAATGATGATGATCATGGAACTTCAGATCAAGTTACTACCGAACCTTGTAGGTCAACTAGAGTAAGATCCGCACCAGAGTGGTACGGTAATCCTGTTCTGGAGGTGATGTTACTTGACCATGACGAACCTACGAACTATGAGGAAGCGATGATGAGCCCAGATTCCGCAAAATGGTTTGAGGACATGAAATCTGAGATAGGATCCATGTATGAAAACAAAGTACGGACTTTGGTGGATTTGCCCGATGATCGGCAAGCCATAGGAAATAAATGGATCTTCAAGAGGAAGACGGACGGTGATAGTAGTGTTACTATCTACAAAGCTCGAATTGTCGAAAAAGGTTTTTTTTGACAAATTCAAGGTGTTGACTACGATGAGATTTTCTCACTCGTATCGATGCTTAAAGTCTATCCGAATCATGTTAGCAAATTGCCACATTTTATGAAATCTGGCAAACGGATGTCAAAACTACATTCCTTAATGGATTTCTTAAAGAAGAGTTGTATATGATGCAACCAGAAGGTTTTGTCGATCCTAAATGTGCTAACAAAATGTGCAAGCTCCAGCGATCCATCTATGGACTGGTGCAACACTACTAGGTAAAGGGCTATAGCTAATATGGACATTAATGGAGCACCACATATGTGGTGCGCCACTGCTATATAGCAGTGGCGCACCATGTGTAGGTACGCCATTAGTGTCCATGTCACTAATGGCGCACCACACCCACGGTGCGGCACTACTAACATTTTTTTTCCAAAACTAGTAATGGCGCACCAGGCATAGTGCGCCATTACTAGTTTTAACTAGTAATGGCGCACCACACACTCTGTGCGCCACTACTAACAATTTTTTTTACTTTTTTTTCCAAAACTAGTAATGGCGCACCAGGGTATAGTGCGCCATTACTAGCTCAACCAATACCACGGTGCGCCACTACTAACAATTTTTTTATTTTTTTGCAAAACTAGTAATGGCGCACCACGTAACAGGTGCGCCATTAGTAACCAGGGTTACTAATGGCGCATTGTTAGGTGGTGCGCCATTGGTAACCTGAGAGCAGCTAGATATTTTGGACAGCCACCTACACACTCACTTTCCCCACTTCATTCTCTCCACCTCCTCCTCCAAGCTTGTCTCGGCTGCCTCCTCCTCCTCAGCTCATTTGCACCATAGATTCACCCAAATTAAGTGGTTAAATTTCCTTTTTTGATAGGTAAGTAAGGGGAAAGCTTTCTTTATGTTGTAGATCTACTTTTTTCTCCCTCCAACAACGTGCACATGCACTTTTTATGGCCTAGATCTACGTATGTTTGTGGTGTTGCATATGTTTGTGTTTGCAGGTACCGGTATTTGAAATGCGATAGTTGCCAATATTTTGCCGGAATGTTGATTCATTTCCGTTTCGGCGAGAATTTGGCACTATGCATTCTTTTTGGTCCTATTTTTAGGCAAAGTCATGCCAAATTTTTTTGGTTCTAAAATATCGTTTTGCTCTACCCCGCAGGCGACCATGGTCCGCACGATGACCGAAGGCATCATGAATAGGTTTTTGAGCTCCGCGAAGGCCGAGATGCTTCAAAAGAACGAGACGGAGATAAGATGTCCGTGTCGAAGATGCAAGCTGAAGAGCCTTATGGACCCGGATTCCGTACAGGTGCGGGACCACCTGCTCTTGCGTGGTTTCATGGATGGCTATCGGTGGCAAGGTGATGAAGATGATTATGAAGTCGTCCATGGGGGCCGGGCAAGAAATGAGGAAGGGCAGCAAGACAACCGCGGCGAGGGCGGGCGAGAAGACGAAGAATCTCCAGGACATGATCACGAAGTAGATGCAGTACACAGTCATCATGTAGAAGATGCCGGACATGATGATGAGGAAGATGCCGAGCAGACGAAGGGCATGATCATGAAGATGAAGATGCCGGAGCAGACGACGATGGACCATCGATGGGCTGGGTGCAGGACCCTCATATTCAAGAGCTGCTTCTCAAGCAGACGGATAACGCAAGAGCTGCCGCCCGAGAGAAAGCCAAGCTGGATCAACTGGAGATAGACGCGGTTACTCCATTGTATGAAGGATGCAGGCCCGAGGATACCCGCCTGAAAGTAACGCTCATGGCTCTGGAGATGAAGGTAAAACACAAAATGACCGACGCATGCTTCGACGAGAACATGTCATTCTGGCACGAACGTCTTCCCAAGGGGAACAAGTGCCCGACCAGTTTCGAGGAGGCGAAGAAAATCGTGTGTCCTCTGGATTTACCGCACGTGAAATACCATGTGTGCATGAACAATTGCATCATTTATCGGGACAAGCACGCGGAGTCTACCATATGTCCGGTGTGCGGCGTCACTCGATACAAGAAGAGGAAGAAAGCTCCTCGAAAAGTGGTGTGGTACTTTCCGATCACTCCTCGTCTGCAGCGGTATTTCGCGGACCCTAAGCTAGCAAAGCTCCTGCGTTGGCACGCGGATAGGGAGGAGAAGAAGCGAGAAGATGACGGAAATGATCCGGAGATAAATAAAAAAGACAAGATGCTGAGTCACCCTAAGGATGCGAGCCAGTGGCAAGCGTTGAACTTCGAACACCCAGAATTTGGGGACGATCCAAGGAACATCATGCTGGGCACGAGCACCGATGGAGTCAATCCGTTTGGCAGCCAGAGAAGCACACATAGCACCTGGCCTGTGTTTGTGTGGATGTACAACCTTCCCCCCTGGTTGTGCATGAAGAGGAAGTACATTCACATGAGTATGCTAATTGAAGGGCCGAAACAACCAGGGAACGACATCAATCTGTATCTGGGGCTGCTGAAAGAGGAGCTAGACACGCTGTGGAAAACGCCAGCCAATACGTGGGACGCTGCAGAGAAAGAATATTTCCCTATGAGAGCCGCACTGCTCACGACGGTGCACGACTATCTCGGTTACGGATATGTCGCGGGGCAGGTGGTCCATGGATTTTCTGGATGCGTCAGGTGCATGGATGACACAACGTATCGCCAGCTAGATAGAGATCCCGGGTCTTCGAAAACCGTGTTCATGGGACATCGAAGGTGGCTTCGTGACGATGACTCATGGAGGAAACGCAAGGATCTGTTCGATGGTGAAACCGAACCCCGAAGACGCCCGCGTACGAGGAGCGGCAAGGAAATAGACGAGCTGTTGAAAAATTGGAAAGATTGCCCACTGCCGGGAAAGAAGCAAAAGGCTCCAGAGCCAGGAAAGAAGCGAAAGGCGCCAGAGCCGCTGCTAAAGGTATGGAAAACGAGGTCTGTTTTCTGGGACTTGCCGTACTGGAAGATCCTCCGTGTGCCTCACAGCCTTGATGTCATGCATATCACGAAGAACGTGTGCGAGAGTCTGCTTGGTACCCTGCTCAACATGCCAGAGAGGACCAAAGATGGGCCGAAAGCAAGGGCAGACTTGAAATCAATGGGCATCAGGGAGGAGCTTCACGCTAATGATGATGATGATGATGAGGCGAAGCAGGACACGGAAAGTCGTCGCAAAGGCAAAAAGGCCAAGAAGATCGGAAATGACTACCCTCCCGCGTGCTTCACTCTAAGTCAGGAGGAGATCGAGCAGTTTTTCACCTGCCTCGTAGGAGTAAAACTTCCTTACGGTTACGCGGGGAAGATAAGCAGATACCTAGACTCAGCGAAGCAGAAGTTCAGCGGGATGAAGTCTCACGACTGTCACGTGCTGATGACGCAGATACTTCCAGTTGCAATCCGTGGGATCATGGACGCGCACGTCCGTGAAACGCTATTTGGCCTATGCAACTTTTTCGACGTCATCTCTCGGAAGTCGGTTGGCGTGAGGCAACTCAGAAGGCTACAGGAAGAGATCGTGGTGATACTATGCGAGCTTGAGATGTACTTCCCGCCCGCATTCTTCGATGTTATGGTGCATCTGCTGGTCCATATCGTGGAGGATATCATCCAACTCGGGCCGACGTTCCTGCACAGCATGATGCCGTTCGAAAGGATGAATGGTGTCATCAAAGGATACGTTCGCAACATGTCACGTCCAGAGGGAAGCATAGCCAGGGGCTTTCTGACCGAAGAGTGCATCTCCTACTGCACGAATTATCTAGGCATCGAGAACCCCGTTGGTCTGCCCGTCAACAGGCACCTCGGCAGGCTCGCTGGATGGGGTCACCGCGATGGTCGCCGCGAAATGCATGTCGACTTCGAGGGTCGACTCGCCGACTTTGAAAGAGCAAACCTAGTCGCGCTACAACACATAGACGTGGTCGATCCTTGGGTGGTAGAGCACAAAACCTTTATTGAGAAGACGTACAATGACCGAGGCCAACAGAGGACGGACGGAGATATAATCAAAGAGCACAACTCATGTTTCACGCGTTGGTTCAAGGAGAAGCTTCTGTCGTACCCTTTACATGAGGATTCTTCCGCGGAAGAAAAACTCATATTCGCCTTGTCACAGGGCGCCGAGCACAACCTGATGACCTATGAGGCGTACGATATCAACGGCTACACATTCTACACCGAGGACAAGGACATGAAGAGCGATGGTTATCAGAACTCCGGGGTAACGATGGAATCCTACACCGGTAACGACAAGGACAGATACTACGGAAGGATCGAGGAGATCTGGGAGCTGAGCTACGCTGGAGAGAAGGTCCCGATGTTCCGTGTCAGATGGGCCAAGAGCGTCCTAAAAGAAGACCGGTATTTCACCACCATGGTTATACCCGAAGCCAAATCCAAGACCGCGGGCGCAAACGTCACCGCGAAAAATGAGCCATGGGTACTGGCTTCCCAAGTGGACCAATGCTTCTTCATTACCGACCCGTCAAAGCCCAGTCGTGTTGTCGTGAGGAGAGGCAAAAGGAAGATCATCGGAATGGATGGAGTCGCCAATGAGCAAGACTTCGACAAGTACGGCGACCCGAAGATGGAACATGACGACGACGATGAAGTGCCATACACCACAAGAAGAAGCAGGACCACCCTACCTAAAGGACGTCCGTTCAACAGAAGAACTCCATTTGCGAAAAAGAAGGGCAAGAAGATTGTGAAAAGATAGCTAGCTAAGATCGATTGTATTTAAATTGTAGTCTTCATTTCTCGATTGTATTTCGACATATTGAAATGATATTTCTTCTGTTCTAGTCCTCATGAATATTTATTTATGTTTATTCTGGTATACCAATTTTTATTTATGTTTATTCTCGTATTGAATTTCTAACTCACAAAAAGTATTGAATTTGTTAATATTTTTTGAACTCATGAATATTTTTAAATTTCATGGGCATGTTTTGAATTCATGAATATTTTTTCAAATTTGATGATATTTTTTCATATTCATAAATGTTTTACCAATTCACAAATGAATGCAATTAAAAATCCAAAAAAACAAATTTGACGATATTTGATGATATTTTCAAATAACAAATTTGATGATATTTTTTCATATTCATAAATATTTTCAAATAACAAATTTGATGATATTTTTTCACATTCATAAATGTTTTCAAATTTGATCGTCATTTTCTAAAAAATTATTAGATGCAACTAAAAAAAAGTTAGTAATGGCGCACCAGGAGAAGGTGCGCCATTGCTATCAAGGTACTTATGGAGCACCCCTAGGAGATACGCCATTGGTATACCAATTTTTCTGATATTTTTTCAAATATTTTCAAATAACAAATTTGATGATATTTTCAAATAACAAATTTGATGATATTTTTCATATTCATAAATATTTTCAAATAACAAATTTGATGATATTTTTTCACATTCATAAATGTTTTCCGTCATTTTCAAAAAAATTATTAGATGCGACTAAAAATAATAAAAAAAGTTAGTAATGGCGCACGAGGGGAAGGTGCGCCATTGTTATCACTGTGTTTATGGCGCACCCCTAGATGGTGCGCCACTCCTAACCTTCCCCCCTCTATGTAGGCATGTTCTGTCCATCTCGCTGTCCCTCCCTCGCCAGATCGCCCTCGCCCCCCGCTCCCGCTCCACCGCCACCGACGACCCCCCACACCCGACGACCCCCGCGCCCGCTCCGTCGCCGGAGCACTAGCAGGAGGAGGCCCGCGTCCACCAAGAGAGGAGGCCCGAGCACCTCGCGACCTCCCCGCCTCCCCCAAGCTCGCCGTCTCCGCCCTCCGTCGTCTCCGCTCCGGCCACCACCTCATCGGGGTCAGGTAATCTTCATTGCCCTCCTCCCTCTGCCTCTCTTCTCCTCTCTTCCTCCTCTCCTCCCTCCCGGCCATGCCCTCTTCTTCTCTCTTTTGCTAGGTTTAGGTCAAATCCCTGTCGAATTTAGGTCAAATTAGGTTCAAAAAATTGCTAATTTTGGTCAAATTAGCAAGTGTCCATCTTCTTGCTCTGTAGCAAGTGTCCATCTTCCTGTGTAGGCATGGCGATGATTTTTTTAGAATGGGGATTAATTTAGGAACCAAACATTGGTCAGATGGGCCTCCTAATCATAAACATTGTTTCTGCTCCTTACCTAGACATAAACTTGGCAAGTTTTAGCAACAAGAATACAAATGATAGTCACTGCAACTGCACATGATCTCTGCTAGTTATAGAAATTCATTGCTTGTCCTATGTTTTCTGTCAGGGTATTGTTCAGGAAGCTTGCTTGAGTTTGTATCCTTTAATGTGTAAATCTGCAGTTCTAGCCACTGTTTGCAGTGCTAGCCACTCCTTGCTGCTAGTTCCTCAAGGAGTTCTGCTCAAAATTAGCTCAACAAGTTGCATCTAGCTTTTACAAAGTTGTTTTGGCTTAAGAGGATAAGTTGTTGTATATACTATCATAAAATTTGCTTCATATGCTTGTATCTGGGTGCTAAAATCGCTTTTGTTAGAGCTTTATTATTTCAGCAAAATTGATAGATTTAGTTCATTGATATGCTTCCTCTGATCTTCTTTGGCAAGAGGCCGAGAGGTGGTAGCAGATAGATTTAGTTCATTGGTACAGATAAATTTTGTTAATATTCTTTAGGAAGCTTGCTTGAGCTGTTTATATACTTGCTTGCTTGCTAGCAAAAACAGTAGCTTTCTTTACGGTGTTAACTAATTCATGCCACCAAATGGTAGAGACAGAGACCATGTCTCTTCTAGTTTCCCATGAATTAATAAAACATGCATGGTATCAAGTGAGCCATGCACAGCCATGAAAACATCTTGCTTGCTACTGTTTTAAATAGTTAGTCAAATGAATTGCTTGCTTGCTACTGTTTTAGCTATGTTTTATTCAAAAATTATTGGAGTTTATATCATATATATTGCTGGCATGTATTTCATATGTTCTGTAGCATTAAGGCTACATAGCATGCCATTTTTGTGCCTTGTATTAATTGCTTTCCCTACATGTTTGCAGGTTTAAGTGAAAAAAGAGGAAGAAAGGAGAATCAGGGTAGGGTTTCATGGCTAGAAGATATATTGCTGGGTTTTGTCTCCGACCATCGTGTCGTGATGATATTGGGGGGTTTTGTCTCCGACCATCGTGTCGTGATGATATTGTGGGGTGTTGTGGGGTTGCAGCGGGGCGGGGGTGGGATAATGATTTTGCAGGTACCCCGAGAGGCCCTTGAGTTTGCCGGAATGTCGATTAACTTCCGTTCCGGCAAATTCGGGTACTCCATATGTCCTATTTTCAGCAAAGGTCATGCTGAAATTTTCCGTGAATTTTAGCATGACTTTGCTAAAAATAGGACATATGGGGTACTTGCGACTAATGCATGGGCCGGGGTATCTTAGTACTTAATTAAGTAGGATCAACTGTTTTTTTGTCCATCACTCGATAAACTACATGTATGTGTATTTAGCATGACTTTTTTAGGCAACACAGTGGGTGATCTTCCAACTGCATTTTTTCAAAGAAGATGCAAATGAATGAAATTGGCTCACCGTGCCAAGGGAAATCAGGCTCAATGTAGGACAGATGCAGTTGATTTGCTGTTCTTATGGAATAAATAATAGATGTTTAACTGAAACCATTTACTGTAGGACTTGCAAGCAGCTGTGCTTGCAAGCAGTAGCCCTTCTCTCTTCTTCTCATTTTTCTCATCTCAAGCAGTTAAAAACTTTATTTAATTAGAACTACTCCACACAAAATTAAATGAAACTTTTCAAACAAAAATGATCATATATATATGGAGTAAAGTTTCAGTATAGTTCCAAGCACAGTAAAGTTTCAGTAATGTTATGGAGTACTGAATTTTGCAATTTTGGTTCTCTGTAATTTTGCAATATTGCTTGCAGTCAGTATTGCTTTAATCTGTGAAAATTGGAGTAGCATTATTGCTTGCTCTGTAGTGCATTTTTGCTAGGGACCTGATACTCCATAGTGGTGCATTTTTACTGCAACCTAAACTGGAGTAAACTAGAGTAGGACCTGATACATTTAAGCCATTTGCTAGCACTTCTTGACTAAGACAATTCCTAACAATTTCTGTAGATTTCCAAAATTCAGTTTTGTACCGCACACCGAAGCCCCAAGAAAGAAAACTGCAATCTGAAACAGATGATCAATTTTCAGCCCTTGGATTAGTTTAGTATTTTTTCACACACTCAGACACCCTTGCTTGCCATGTGTGTGAGAGAGATAGTGAGAGGAGACAAGAAGAAGGGGGTTAGGAAGGGACTTGGACCTTAGCAACAACACACTAACAGGTTCCATCCCAAAACACCTAGGCAATATCACAAACATCTCTCAATTGTTCCTTGACAATAACCAACTTTTTGGCGACATTCCTCGAGAATTAGGTTATTTGGTCAACTTAGAGATCTTGTTCCTTGACAATAACCAACTTTTTGACCAAACTTTTTCCTATTTAGAGCGAAACATGGCCCACAACGATGAGGCCGGCGGTTCGGGCAAGGCATTCTGGGAGCTGTCCCAGGAGATGGAGGAAGAACCTCACCGCTATGAGGACGCCGCGGAAGACACCGATCCTGACTACACAACCCCTAGTGGCGTCGGGGATGACACCACTGATGGTGCCGCCGAGGATGCCACCACTGATGATGGCAGCGCACGCACAGATGGCAGCCAACCGAAGAGGCAACGGAAGGACCGGCGCCCGAACGTGCTCGGCACCGTCAAGGAGGAATTTACTGAAGTGTCCTCCGGTGGGCATCCAACGGCGCCCAAAGAATTAGTCAAGGGGTACGCGGGACAGCTCGGGTGCATTCTCCGGAGCACCGTCTCGATCAACACCGAGAACCTAAGGCATCGTGACCGAGGGAATTTGCGCAACCTCCTCTTCACGAAGCTGCACGAACGATACAAGTTCCCCGGTGACTTCGCAAACACACGCCTCTCAGGGAATAAAGTGAACAGTGCCGCCCTCACGAAGATGAGCACGGCCCTGGCTACTTGGAGAGCCGCGGTGAAGAGAAGGATTGAAAAAGGTGATAGTTATGAGAAGATCAAGGAGACAAATCCTTCGATCAGCGAAGCTGACTACCTGGAGTTCAAGATCAAGTGCGAGAGCAACGCAACCGCGGAATCAAGTCAGTGGGGGAAAGATATGCGGGACTTGAACTTAGGGGTCCACAAACTCGGTCCCGGCGGTTACAGAGTGGCGGAACCTATATGGGACAAGGAGGATGCGGAGCGTGCCGAGCAAGGCCTACCGCCCCTCTTCGATAAATACCGTGACAAGCAGACCAGGAACTATGTCAGGGCCCGGTACAAGATTGACCCGGTAACAAAGGAGGTTACCACGGATCCGAAGACCAAGGCGCTTGAGCTTGTTCTAGTAAGGAATACCCCCCCCCCAGCGCGTAATTAGCTCCATATGGTTAAATTCTAATTAATGAAGCCAAATTTCTAAATGGTTCATGTTCCTTCCGCAGGACACTGAAAGCAGTAGCGCGGGGTCGTCTAAGAGCTCCCCTTGGGACACCACTTTAAATAGGGCATTGAACATAATGAAACACAAGGATAAGCTCAATAAGCCTTCGTCAGCTAGTCGTGTGGCCGGCAAAGGCTTGTCCACGAAATGGTCGGAATACTATACCGCTGGGCGAAAGGAGAGAAAGACCAGCTCGGAAAGCCAGGAGCGCGAGGTTCAAGAACTCAAGGCACAAGTGGCGCGGATTCTGGAGATAGTCGAAGAGCAAGTGCGAGACGGAGGCGGCATTGGTGTCTCCGACGGAGGCGGCATTGGTGTCTCCGGCGTCGGCGCCGACATTGGAGCTTAATGGACCCAGGTGTGGGAAGAATACGCCGGCCGGCACCTCGGCAGCAAGCGGCCCCTCCGTCACTTGCACGGCCGCCGTTGGCGGTGCCTCGACATTAGCCGAGCTCGACGCCATCACGGTAACTAATTAAGCCTCTCGGCCGATGACTTCATCTCCTTGCCGTTGACTAGGCATACCTGACGCCCTACATGTTTTCGTAGGGCGCCGCCGACGTTCCATGCACTCTCCTGCACTTTGTGGACGGCGAGTTGATCGATGTTGCCAAGGCCAGAATCGTTCAACCGGGCAGCCGCGTGTTCCACGGTAATCCGATGCCACCCACCGTGTATAGGGTTCAACTGGTTCGGGTGCTGCAGGGCTTCGACGACTTGTTACCGCCGTATCGACCCCCTGGGGCAGACGAAGATGATGTGATGACCCTCAGCGCCTGCATAAGCTGTCCCATGCTTTGGCCGAAGAGCCAGATTCGTTTGGGGGCGGGGGACACCACCCCACAGACAACACCGCCAGTCGTGCCAGCGCCAAGCCATGGCAAGACCACCGCAACGCTACCGCCGTCAGCTGATCCGGACATGCATATGACACAGGATCCGGACGACGACGGTACATTTACCAACATCGATAATTACTTCAACGAACATGGGTACGATGACGAATTCTTGGGGCCTCCTTCTCAAGAACCCAACCCTGCAAAAGACGATCCCGATCTAGCTGGTACCGCGGAGAAACCCAATTGCAACAGGCATCATCTGGCATTCAGTCTCAGGAGACGCCTTCACCGAGCCTCAGATAGCCGAGGTGCGAAATATTATCAGCCCCAACACACTCAAGAAGGTGGTCTCTGAGCAGAACTCAATCCCATTACAGCAGAAGAAGCAGAAGGGACGGAAAAGAAAGAATAACCAAGGTGCAAGCCAGCCGGCACCGAGTATGATCCGTGCTCAGGACGGGCCACCTTCACCTAAGGATATCTCGAGGAGGGTGCATGTGGCGGGTAGGCCGATGCTACCGACTAATCTGCTCAATGCTGCAACCGGTGCTATGCGGAGTCTGCATGACAGTGTTCTTTCTTTGGAGAAGCAGCGTCTCTCCGAGAATGATGTGGCATACCCAGTTTTCGTGGCCAAGGTGCCAGAGGGCAAGGGCTTTGTCGATAGCGCCATCGGGGTTATGATCGTCCTGCGGTTTGATAACATCTTCGCTATGTTTAACCTTCATCCGCTGCACTACACCTTCGTTCGGCTATTTTCGCTGAGTATGGAGATGTGGATCATTAGAGACAAGACCCCGGACATCGTGATAGTCGACCCCTTCTACATGCGTGCCAAGATCTTGGGCAGCGCTGGGGACCGGCAAGTCACGATTTCATACCTCAAAGGTGTCATTCTGGCGAACCCAGATAAGGATAACATCCTCGTGCCTTACTTTCCCGAGTAAGTCATCCCCTCACCGCCCCGTAACATATGATTTCTTAGATTTTGATCGTTCTTTTTTTCTAACATTCCGTGTTTTGTGCAGTGACACACATTGCACACTCATCCTCTTAAGCCCGAACTATTCCATGGCCACGTATTTCGACTCGGACCGTCAGTCGAAGAAAGACTACACAAATATCAAGAAAGTTCTTGATGATGTTCTCCCCGGCTACGCCAAATCTGGAGGCACCTTCAGGAGGCCAATTTTTAGGTACGGCAAGCACGTGTTCACCCACGTAACGACGTTCCCCTGCGTCAAGCAGCCGCCTGGCGGTCAGAAGGATGCCTACTACGCCCTCCATCACATGCGGGCGATCGTACGGGACCATAATCACCTTCTGCTACCAAATAGTCTCAAAGATTGGGCCGCACGCTTGTCGGCAATCCAGGACGCGGACCTCAGACAAGAATTCTTTCGCATCCAGTCGGAGTTTGCGGAAATCATCCATCAAGATGTCCTTCGTACCTCGGGGCAGTTCTACCTCAGATATCAACCATCCAACAGTGAAATAGAAACAACACTACAGATGCAGGCTGACAACGCCCGCACATTCATGACCATCACGAAAGACGGCGGCTTCATCCATGCTCCAGTCCCTGAGTCGAGTCGAAAGTAGTGATGCTATGTAGTTCTGAAATATCGATTAGCTCATGTAGTAATTAAACTTTAATGAACTTGTATGTCTCTTTGGTTTGGACAGTCGTTCAACTTATATGTAATCGATGCTATTTATTAGTAGGACCATGAATCGTGCTATTAATGTGTTGCTTTTCTCTTCCGATCCTTTTGTTGCATACTTATATATTGCTTATGTATTGTCTGTGAATTGCTACTAACGTTTTGTTTGTCTAGTGCATAGAGATGCCGTCGTATGTCGTGTACAAGGGTAAGGTTCCCGGAGTCTACGACGACTGGGAGGAGTGTCAGAGACAGGTTCACCGTTTCAGCGGTAACAGTTACAAAGGGTGCACCACTAGGGCGGAGGCGGAAGCTAGATACGCGCGCTATCTAGCGGAGAGAGGAGGGAGCGGAGGAGGAACCAGATGAAGACCAGTTTCATCGCGATGATGCTCATCGTGATGACCGCAGCTCTCTTCTATGTGATGGTAGTTTAGATGATCGATATCGACTTGTAATGTGAAGACAAACTCGCTACTCGCGGTCTCGAGACTTGTAATGTTCTAACTTTGTTCCGTATTTTGAATTCAGAGACTAATATGATGAATTGTATTCGGAGACTAATCTTCTATTGTATTCGATAAATCTGCTGTTTATATGTTGTGCTGTCTATATTCTGTGAAGTAATATATTTTGTAACCTGTGCAAATATCAGAAAAGAAAAAAATCCTAATATTCATACTAGTGGCGCACCATACTGCACTTTAGTGGCGCACTGCAATAAACACACTAGTGGCGCATTATCTAGAAGTGCGCCATTAGTAACCCAGAGCACAAGGTAAATATGGCCCCCTGTGAGGCATAGTAATGGCGCACTGGTGGACATAGTAATGGCGCACGGTGTGGTGCGCCACTATTATCTGGGATACTAGTGGCGCACCAGAGGTGCGCCATTACTATTTGTTACTAGTGGCGTGTTAATAGTGCCGCACCTGTAGTGCGCCATTAATAGCAAAAACAGGTGCGCCAGTAACAGCCCTTTTTCTAGTTGTGCAAGCATCTCGGAGTTGGAATATACGCTTTGATGAGTTGATCAAAGCATATAGTTTTATACAGACTTGCAATGAAGCCTGTATTTATAAGAAAGTGAGTGGGAGCACTACAGCATTTCTGATAAATATATGTGAACGACATATTGTTGATCGGAAATAATGTAAAATTTTCTGGAAAGCATAAAGGAGTATTTGAAAGGAGTTTTTCAAAGAAAGACCTCGGTGAAGCTGCTTACATATTGAGCATCAAGATCTATAGAGATAGATCAAGACGCTTGATGAAGTTTTTTCAATGAGTACATACCTTGACAAGATTTTGAAGTAGTTCAAAGTGGAACAGTCAAAGAAAGAGTTCTTGCATGTGTTACAAGGTGTAAAATTGATTAAGACTCAAAGCCCGACCACGGCAGAAGATAGAAAGAGAATGAAAGTCATTCCCGATGCCTCAGCCGTAGGTTCTATAAAGTATGCCATGCTATGTACCCGATCTATTGTATACCCTACACTGAGTTTGGCAAGGGAGTACAATAGTGATCTAGGAGTAGATCACTGGACAGC
Organism: Triticum aestivum; assembly: GCF_018294505.1. Lineage (NCBI taxonomy): Eukaryota > Viridiplantae > Streptophyta > Magnoliopsida > Poales > Poaceae > Triticum > Triticum aestivum. The sequence goes on along the minus strand of NC_057808.1, from coordinate 557,470,344 downwards.
GGTCAAAATTATCCTTAGTGGAATAAGGATATGTTTCTCGATTATGGAGGTGACAAAAGGTTCGTCGTAAAGGGTTACGTCGATGCAAGTTTTTGACACTGATCCAGATGACTCTAAGTCTCAATCTGGATACATATTGAAAGTGGGAGCAATTAGCTAGAGTAGCTCCATGCAGAGCATTGTTGACATAGAAATTTGCAAAATACATACGGCTCTGAATGTGGCAGACCCGTTGACTAAACTTATCTCACAAAGCAAAACATGATCACTCTTTGGGTGTTAATCACATAGCAATGTGAACCAGTTGACTAAGCCTCTCTCACAAGCAAAACATGATCACACCTTAGTACTCTTTGGATGTTAATCACATGGCGATGTGAACTAAGATTACTGACTCTAGTAAACCCTTTGAGTGTTGGTCACATGGCGATGTGAACTATGGGTGTTAATCACATGGTGATGTGAACTATCGGTGTTAAATCACATGGCGATGTGATCTAGATTATTGACTCTAGTGCAAGTGGGAGACTGAAGGAAATATGCCCTAGAGGCAATAATAAAGTTATTATTTATTTCCTTATTTCATGATAAATGTTTATTATTCATGCTAGAATTGTATTAACCGGAAACTTAGTACATGTGTGGATACATAGACAAATAGAGTGTCACTAGTATGCCTCTACTTGACTAGCTCGTTGAATCAAAGATGGTTAAGTTTCCTAGCGTTAGACATGAGTTTTCATTTGATTAATGGGGTCACATCATTAGAGAATGATGTGATTGACTTGACCCATTCCGTTAGCTTAGCACTTGATCGTTTAGTATATTGCTATTGCTTTCTTCCTAACTTATACATGTTCCTATGAGTATGAGATTATGCAAATCCCAAATACTGGAGGAACACTTTGTGTGCTACCAAACGTCACAACGTAACTGGGTGATTATAAAGGTGCTCTACAGGTGTCTCTGATGGTGTTTGTTGAGTTGGCATAGATCGAGATTAGGATTTGTCACTCCGATTGTCGGAGAGGTATCTCTGGGCCCTCTCGGTAATACTCATCACTACAAGCCTTGCAAGCAATGTTACTAATGAGTTAGTTGCGGGATGAAGTATTACAGAACGAGTAAAGAGACTTTCCGGTAACGAGATTGAACTAGGTATTGAAATACCGACGATCGAATCTCGGGCAAGTAACATACCGATGACAAAGGGAACAACGTATGTTGTTATGCAGTTCGACCGATCAATATCTTCATAGAATATGTGGGAGCCAATATGAGCATCTAGGTTCCGCTATTGGTTATTGACCGGAGACGTTTCTCGGTCATGTCTACATAGTTCTCGAACCCGTAGGGTCCGCACGCTTAAAGTTCGGTGACGATCAGTATTATGACTTTATGTGTTTTGATGCACCGAAGGTAGTTCGGAGTCCCGGATGAGATCGGGTACATGACGAGGAGTCTCGAAATGGTCGAGACATAAAGATCGATATATTGGACGACTATATTCGGACATCGGAAAGGTTCCGAGTGATTCGGGTATTTTTCGGAGTACCGGGGAGATACAGGAATACGGGAGAAGACGTATTGGGCCTCATGGGCCAAGTGATGGAAGAGAGTAGGCATGGCAAGGCAGGGCGCGTGGCCCCCCTAGACCAAACCGAATTGGACTAGGGGGCCGGCCCCCCTTTCCTTTCTCTCCTCCCTCTCCTTCCTTCGCCCCTCCTTCCCTTTGGTGGACTCCTACTAGGACTTGGAGTCCTAGTAGGACTCCACACTTCGTGCGACCATAGGGGCCGGCCGGCCTCCCCTCCTCTCCTCCTTTATATACTGAGGCAAGGGGCACCCCATAGACACAAGTTGATTAGTTGATCTTTTAGCCGTGTGCGGTGCCCCCTCCACCATATTCCACCTCGGTCATATCGTAGCGGTGCTTAGGCAAAGCCCTACATCAGTAACTTCGTCATCACCGTCATCACGCCGTCGTGCTGACGAAGCTCTCCCTCGAAGCTCTACTGGATCGTGAGTTCCCGGGACGTCACCGAGCTGAACGTGTGCTGAACACGGAGGTGCCGTACGTTCGGTACTGAGGATCAGTCGATCGTGAAGACGTATGACTACATCAACCGCGTTGTCATAACGCTTCCGCTTTCGGTCTACGAGGGTACGTAGACACACTCTCCCCTCTTGTTGCTATGCATCACGATGATCTTGCGTGTGCGTAGGATTTTTTTTGAAATTACTACGTTCCCCAACAACTAATACGTCTCCAACGTATCTATAATTTATGAAGTATTCATGCCATGTTTACAACAATTTTATATGGTTTTGGTATGATTTGCATGAAACTAACCCGGACTGACGCTGTTTTCAGCAGAACTACCATGGTGTTGTTTTTTGTGCAGAAATGAAAGTTCTCCAAATGAGCTGAAACTTTTTGACGTTTTTTTTAACAAAAGAGACCCCCGAAGCTTCGTGGGAGGGCCAGAAGAGCCACGAGGAGGGCACAACCCACCAGGGCACGCCTAGTGAGCCTGGCTTGCCCCGGTGGGTTGTGCTCACCTCGAGGCCCATCTTAGCGTGAAACCAACGCCAAAAATCCTATAAATAGAGAAACAATCAGGGGTTAACCTAGATCAAGGCTGTATAGCCACCAATAACCAATCTAGAACCTTTCCGGCACCTTGCCAGAGGGGGGAATCATCTCCGGTGGCCATCTTCATCACCCCGGCGGCCACCACGATGAGGAGGGAGTAGTCCACCCTTGGGGCTGAGGGTTTGTACCAGTAGCTATGTGTTTAATCTCTCTCTCTCTCTCTCTCTCTCTCTCTCTCTCTCGTGTTCTTGAGATGTCACGATCTTGATGTATCGCGGGCTTTGTTAATATAGTCGGACCATATGGTGTTTTCCCCTTTCTATCTTGTGATGAATTGAGTTTTCCCTTTGAGATTTTGTTTTATCAGATTGAATACTTTTATGGATTTGAGAACACTTGATATATGTCTTGCAATTGAATACTCGTGGTGACAATGGGGTATCGTATTGATTCACTTGATATATGTTTTGACACTCAACTCACGGATTCCTAAGGTGACATTGGGGTAATCTATGCATAGGGGTTGATGCACGTTCTTGTCTTTGTTTCTCCGGTAGAAATCTTGGGGCAGTCTTTGAAGTTCTTTGTCTTGGATTGAATATTATGAATCTGAATTTGCTTTGGTGTTATTTTAGTATGAACTCTTGGTTAGATCGATCGAAAAGAATAGCTTTGTGTTATTTTAGTACGAACTATAGGATAGATTGATCGGAAAGAATAGCTTTGATGTGGTTTCGTACCCTACAAACAATTCCGTCTCATGTTCTCTGCTAGATAGGAACTTTGGAGTGATTCTTCATTGCACGTTGAGGGACGGTTATATGATCCAATTATATTAGCACTGTTGAGAGATTGCACTAGCGAAAGTACGAACCCTAGGCCTCATTTTCAAGCATTGCAATACCGTTTTTGTGCCTGTTTACTATTTGCTACCTCGTCATTTTTATTTATTCAGATTATAAGAATATATTTCTACCATCAATATTACACTTTTATCACCATCTCTTTGCCGAACTAGTGCACCTATAAAATTTGCCATTGTATTGGGTGTGTTGGGGACACATGAGACTTTTTATTATTTGATTGCAGGGTTGTTTGAGAGAGACCATCTTCATCCTACGCCTCCCACGGATTGATAAACCTTAGGTCATCCACTTGAGGGAAAATTGCTACTGTCCTACAGAACTCTGCGCTTAGAGGCCCAACACGTGTCTACACGAATAAAGTTGCATAGTAGACATCACTTGCACACTTTGTTAGCATCTTTAGGATTGAAAAAACCTTTTGGTTGCATCATATACAACTCTTCTTTGAGATATCCATTAAGGAATGCAGTTTTGACATCCGTTTGCCATATTCCATAAAATGCGGCAATTGCTAACTTGATTCGGACAAATTTAAGCATCGATACGAGTGAGAAAATGTCATTGTAGTCAACACCTTGAATTTGTCGAAAAACCTTTTTGCGACAATTCGAGCTTAGTAGATAGTAACACTACCATCAGCGTCTGTCTTCCTCTTGAAGATCCATTTATTCTCAATGGCTTGCCAATCATCGGGCAAGTCAACCAAAGTCCAACTTTGTTCTCATACATGGATTCTATCTCAGATTTCATGACCTCAAGCCATTTATCAGAATCTGGGCTCATCATAGCTTCTTCATAGTTCATAGGTTCGTCATGGTCTAGTAACATGACTTCCAGAACAGGATTACCATACCACTCTGGTGCGGAACGTGCTCTAGTTGACCTACGAGGTTCGGTAGTAACTTGATCTGAAGTTTCATGATCATCATCATTAGATTCCCTCTAATTGGTGTAGGCATCACGGGAACGGTTTTCTGTGATGAGCTATTTTCTGATTCGAGAGAAGGTACAATTACCTCACTAAGTTCTACTTTCCTCCCACTCACTTCTTTCGAGAGAAACTCCTTCTCTAGAAAGGATCCATTCTTAGCAGCAAAGATCTTGCCTTCGGATCTGTGATAGAAGGTGTACCCAACAGTTTGTTTTGGGTATCCTATGAAGACGCACTTCTCCGATTTGGATTTGAGCTTATCAGGCTGAAGCTTTTTCACATAAGCATCGCAACCCCAAATTTTAAGAAACGACGGCTTAGGTTTCTTGCCAAACCACAGTTCATACGGTGTTGTCTCAACGGATTTAGATGGTGCCCTATTTAACGTGAATGCAGCTGTCTCTAATGCATAACCCCAAAATGATAGTGGTAAATTGGTAAGAGACATCATAGATCGCACCATATCTAATAGAGTACGGTTAGGACGTTCGGACACACCATTACGCTATGGTGTTCTAGGTGGCATGAGTTGTGAAACTATTCCACATTGTTTTAAATGAAGGCCAAACTAGTAACTCAATTCGCCTCCGCGATCAGATCATAGAAACTTTATTTTCTTGTTACGAGGATTCTCTACTTCACTCTGAAAATCTTTGAACTTTTCAAATGTTTCAGACTTGTGTTTCATCAAGTAGATATACCCATATCTGCTCAAATCATCTGTGAAGGTCAGAAAATAACGATACCCGCCGCGAGCTTTGATACGTCTCCAACATATCCATAATTTTTGATTGTTCCATGTTATTATATGTTTTGTTTTGGATGTTTAATGGGCTTTATTATACACTTTTATATTATTTTTGGGACTAACTTATTAACCGGCGGCCCAGCCCAAATTGCTGTTTTTTTGCCACTTTCAGTGTTTCGAAGGAAAAGGATATCAAACGGAGTCCAAACGGAATGAAACCTTCGGGAACGTGATTTTCGGAACAAACGTGATCCAGAGGACTTAGAGTGGACGTCAAGCAATCAACGAGGAAGCCACGAGGCAGGGAGGCGCACATGCCCCCGTGGGCGCGCCCCCCACCCTCGTCGGCCCCTCGTAGCTCTCCTGACCGACCTCTTTCGCCTATATATACTCATATACCCTGGAAACATCATATACGGAGCCAAAAGCCTATTTCCACCGCCGCAACTCTCTGTACCCATGAGATCCCATCTTGGGGCCTTTTCCGGCGCTACGCTGGAGGGGGCATTGATCACTGAGGGCTTCTACATCAACACCATAGCCCCTCCGATGATGTGTGAGTAGTTTATCTCAGACCTTCGGGTCCATAGTTATTAGCTCGATGGCTTCTTCTCTCTCTTTGGATCTCAATACAAAGTTCTCCTCGATCCTCTTGGAGATCTATTCGATGTAACTCTTCTTTTGCGGTGTGTTTGTCGAGATCCGATGAATTCTGGGTTTATGATCAAGATTATCTATGAACAATATTTGAATCTCCTCTGAATTGTTTTATGTATGATTGGTTATCATTGGAAGTCTCTTCGAATTATCATTTTGGTTTGGCCTACTAGATTGATCTTTCTTGCAATGGGAGAAGTGCTTAGCTTTGGGTTCAATCTTGCGGTGCTCGATCCCAGTGACAGTAAGGGAAACGACATGTATTGTATCGTTGCCATCGAGGATAAAAAGATGGGGTTTATATCATATTGCCTGAGTTTATCCCTCTACATCATGTCATCTTGCTTAAATCGTTACTCCGTTCTTATAAACTTAATACTCTAGATGCATGCTAGATAGCGGTCGATGTGTGGAGTAATAGTAGTAGATGCAGGCAGGAGTCGGTGTACTTGTCACGGACGTGATGCCTATATACATGATCATACCTAGATATTCTCATAACTATGCTCAATTCTATCAATTGCTAGATAGTAATTCGTTCACCCACCGTAATACTTATGCTATCTTGAGAGAAGCCACTAGTAAAACCTATGGCCCCCGGGTCTATTTTCCATCATATTAATCTCGCGTCAACTATCTATTTCTGTCGCCGTTTATTTTGCAATCTTTACTTTTACTCTTTGTCATAAAAATACCAAAAAGTATTATCTTATCATCTCTATCAGATCTCACTTTTGCAAGTGGCCGTGAAGGGATTCACAACCCCTTTATCGCGTTGGTTGCAAGGTTCTTATTTGTTTGTGTAGGTGCGTGGGACTTGAGCGTGGTCTCCTACTGGATTGATCCTTGGTTCTCAAAAACTGAGGGAAATACTTACGCTACTTTACTGCATCACCCTTTCCTCTTCAAGGGAAAACCAATGCAGTGCTCAAGAGGTAGCAAGAAGGATTTCTGGTGCCGTTGCCGGGGAGTCTACGCACAAGTCAAGACATACGAAGTACCCATCACAAACTCTTATCCCTCGCATTACATTATTTGCCATTTGCCTCTCATTTTCCTCTCCCCCACTTCACCCTTGCCGTTTTATTCGCCCTCTCTTTTCGCTCGCCTTTCTTTCGTGATGTCTGAATCAAAAAGGGTTAGGGGTTCTCTCCCGGGTTTTAGTACCTTGGATAATCCCTCTATCTTCTCTAAGCTCATAAACCATGATGCTATAGAAAGACCTACCGGGGTCATCAATGAGAGTCTGGATAATTTTGATGAAGATGATCCCGGAATATTTCGTTATTTACTTGATGAGTCTTTGAAAGATGCTTGGGATAGGTTACTAAGAATCCGGGCCAACTATGTGCCCCAATATCAAATTGAAATATACTTAAAAAGCTTTTATGTTGCCTTACCTTCGCCGTTTAAGCATGTCTTAGACTCTATTTTTGAAGAAGGTTTTCTTGAAAGGGTTGCCGTAGATACCATATTTGGGCACCCCATGAATGAGAAGGTCGAATCTACCTCTCTTTTGCTTTCCTATCAAAATGAAACTATCAAAGAGATGAAGGCTAGCTTAGATGCAAATTTTCGTAACATGCTTAATCTTTCTTCTACCATTAATGGCCATGTGCTCTTTCAGAATAGAAAGATTAATGCTATAGATAATAAGTTTTCCCTTTTCTTCCCGAAAGCCAAAGATGATAATACTTAGATCTATCCTTGTTTTTATGCCTAGCTAGGGGCGTTAAACGATAGCGCTTGTTGGGAGGCAACCCAATTTTATTTTATTTTTTGCTTTTTGCTCCTGTTTAGGAATAAATATTTGATCTAGCCTCTGGTTAGATTTGTTTTTATGTTTTAATTAGTGTTTGTGCCAAGTAAAACCTATAGGATCTTCTTGGATAATAGTTATTTGATCTTGCTGAAAAAGTCAGAAACTTTCTGTTCACGAAAACAATTGTTTAAAATCACCATAACGTGATAAAATACTGATTCCAATTGAAGTAGATCAATAAAAAAATTATCTAGGTCTTCCTATTTTGGTATATGTTTCTGAGTTACAGAAGTTTGCGTTAGATACAGATTACTACAGACTGTTCTGTTTTTGATAGATTTTGTTTTTTCCTGTGTTGTTTGCTTATTTTGATGAGTCTATGGTTAGTAAAAGAGTTTATAAACCATAGAGAAGTTGGAATACAGTGGGTTTAACACCAATATGAATAAAGAATGAGTTCAATACAGTACCTTGAAGTGGTGTTTTGTTTTCTTTCGCTAACGGAGCTCATGAGATTTTCTGTTGAGTTTTGTGTTGTGAAGTTTTCAAGTTTTGGGTAAAGATTTGATGGATTATGGAACAAGGATTGGCAAGAGCCTAAGCTTGGGGATGCCCAAGGCACCCCAAGGTAAAATTCAAGAACAACCAAAACCCTAAGCTTGGGGATGCCCCGGAAGGCATCCCCTCTTTCGTCTTCGTCCATCGGTAACTTTACTTGATGCTATATTTTTATTCACCACATGATATGTGTTTTGCTTGGAGCGTCTTGTATGATTTGAGTCTTTGCTTTTTAGTTTACCACAATCATCCTCGCTGAATACACTTTTGAGAGAGACACACATGATTCGGAATTTATTAGAATACTCTATGTGCTTCACTTATATCTTTTGAGCTATATAGTTTTTGCTCTAGTGCTTAACTTATATCTTTTAGAGCACGGTGGTGGTTTTGTTTTATAGAAATTATTGATCTCTCATGCTTCACTTATATTATTTTTAGAGTCCTACAAAACAGCATGGTAATTTGCTTAAATTGTGAAATTATTCCCAATATGATAGGCATCCAAGATTAGTAAAAACTTTCTTATAAGTGTGTTGAATACTAAGAGAAGTTTGATGCTTGATGATTGTTTTGAGATATGGAGGTAGTGATATTAAAGTTGTGCTAGTTGAGTAATTGTGAATTTGAGAAATACTTGTGTTGAAGTTTGCATGTCCCGTAGCATGCACGTATGGTAAACGTTGTGTAACAAATTTGAAACATGAGGTGTTCTTTGATTTTCCTCCTTATGAGTGGCGGTTGGGGACGAGCGATGGTCTTTTCCTACCAATCTATCCCCCTAGGAGCATGCGCGTAGTGCTTGGTTTTTGATGACTTGTAGATTTTTGCAATAAGTATGTGAGTTCTTTATGACTAATGTTGAGTCCATGGATTATACACACTCTCACCCTTCCATCATTGCTAGCCTCTTCGGTACCGTGCATTGCCCTTTCTCACCTTGAGAGTTGGTGCAAACTTCGCCGGTGCATCCAAACCCCATGATACGATACGCTCTATCACACATAAACCTCCTTATATCTTCCTCAAAACAGCCACCATACCTACCTATTATGGCATTTCCATAGCCATTCCGAGATATAATGCCATGCAACTTTCCACCATTCCATTTATCATGACACGCTTCATCATTGTCATATTGCCTTGCGTGATCATGTAGTTGACATCGTATTTGTGGCAAAGCCACCATGCATATTATTTCATACATGTCACTCTTGATTCATTGCCCATCCCGGTACACCGCCGGAGGCATTCATATAGAGTCATACTTTGTTCTAGTATCGAGTTGTAACCATTGTGTTGTAAATAAATAGAAGTGTGATGATCATCATTCATAGAGCATTGTCCCAAAAAAAGAGAAAGGCCAAATAAATAAAAAAGGAAAGGCCCAAAAAAGAAAAAAAAAGAAAAGAAAGAAATAAAAGGGGCAATGCTACTATCCTTTTTCCACACTTGTGCTTCAAAGTAGCACCATGATCTTTATGATAGAGAGTCTCTTGTTTTGTCACTTTCATATACTAGTGGGAATTTTTCATTATAGAACTTGGCTTGTATACTCCAACAATGGGCTTCCTCAAATGCCCTAGGTCTTCGTGAGCAAGCAAGTTGGATGCACACCCACTTAGTTTCTTTTGTTGAGCTTTCATCCATTTATAGCTCTAGTGCATCCGTTGCCTGGCAATCCCTACTCCTTGCATTGACATCAATTGATGGGCATTTCCCTAGCCCGTTGATTAGCCGCGTCAATATGAGACTTTCTCCTTTTTTGTCTTCTCCACATAACCCCCATCATCATATTCTATTCCACCCATAGTGCTATATCCATGGCTCACGCTCATATATTGCGTGAAAGTTGAAAAAGTTTGAGATTACTAAAGTATGAAACAATTGCTTGGCTTGTCATCGGGGTTGTGCATGATGAGAGCATTCTTGTGTGACGAAAATGGAGCATGACCAAACTATATGATTTTGTAGGAATGAACTTTCTTTGGGCATGTTATTTTGAGAAGACATAATTGCTTAGTTAGTATGCTTGAAGTATTATTACTTTTATGTCAATATTAAACTTTTATCTTGAATATTTCGGATCTGAATATTCATGCCACAATTAAGGGAATTACATTGAAAATTATGCTAAGTAGCATTCCACATCAAAAATTCTGTTTTTATCATTTACCTACTCGAGGACGAGCAGGAATTAAGCTTGGGGATGCTTGATACGTCTCCAACGTATCTATAATGATGCTATTATATATTCTGTTTCGGATGTTTAATGGGCTTTATTATACACTTTTATATTATTTTTGGGACTAACCTATTAACCGGAGGCCCAACCCAAATTGTTGTTTTTTGCCTATTTCAGTGTTTCGAAGGAAAAGGATATCAAACGGAGTCCAAACGGAATGAAACCTCCGGGAACGTGATTTTCAGAACAAACGTGATCTAGAGGACTTGGGGTGGACGTCAAGCAATCAACGAGGAGGCCACGAGACAGGGAGGCACGCCTGCCCCCCTGGGCGTGCCCCCCACCCTCGTGGGCCCCTCGTAGCTCTCCTGGCCGACCTCTTTCGCCTATATATACTCATATACCCTGTAAACATCATATACGGAGCCAAAACCCTATTTCCACCACCGCAACTCTCTGTACCCGTGAGATCCCATCTTGGGTCCTTTTCCGGCGCTACGCTGGAGGGGGCATTGATCACGGAGGGCTTCTACATCAACACCATAGCCCCTCCGATGATGTGTGAGTAGTTTATCTCAGATCTTCGGGTCCATAGTTATTAGCTAGATGGCTTCTTCTCTCTCTTTGGATCTCAATACAAAGTTGTCCTCGATCTTCTTGGAGATCTATTCGATGTAACTCTTCTTTTGTGGTGTGTTTGTCGAGATCCGATGAATTCTGGGTTTATGATCAAGATTATCTATGAACAATATTTGAATCTCCTCTGAATTGTTTTATGTATGATTGGTTATCTTTGCAAGTCTCTTCGAATTATCAGTTTGGTTTGGCCTACTAGATTGATCTTTCTTGCAATGGGAGAAGTGCTTAGCTTTGGGTTCAATCTTGCGGTGCTCGATCCCAGTGACAGTAAGGGAAATGACATGTATTGTATTGTTGCCATCGAGGATAAAAAGATGGGGTTTATATCATATTGCCTGAGTTTATCCCTCTACATCATGTCATCTTGCTTAAAGCGTTACTCCGTTCTTACAAACTTAATATTCTAGATGCATGCTGGATAGCGGTCGATGTGTGGAGAAATAGTAGTAGATGCAGGCAGGAGTCGGTGTACTTGTCACGGACGTGATGCCTATATACATGATCATACCTAGATATTCTCATAACTATGCTCAATTCTATCAATTGCTCGACAGTAATTCGTTCACCCACCGTAATACTTATGCTATCTTGAGAGAAGCCACTAGTAAAACCTATGGCCCCGGGGTCTATTTTCCATCATATTAATCTCCCGTCAACTTTCTATTTCTGTCACCGTTTATTTTGCAATCTTTACTTTTACTCTTTATCATAAAAATACCAAACAATATTATCTTATCATCTCTATCAGATCTCATTTTTGCAAGTGGCCGTGAAGGGATTGACAACCCCTTTATCGCGTTGGTTGCAAGGTTCTTATTTGTTTGTGTAGGTGCGTGGGACTTGAGCGTGGTCTCCTACTGGATTGATACCTTGGTTCTCAAAAACTGAGGGAAATACTTACGCTCCTTTACTGCATCACCCTTTCCTTTTCAAGGGAAAACCAACGCAGTGCTCAAGAGGTAGCAAGCTTCAACACTCATCGGACCACATACATCAGTACATATTATTTCCAATAAGTCATTAGCTCGCTCCATTGTTCCGGAGAACGGAGTCTTAGCCATTTTTCCCATGAGGCAAGGTTCGCAAGTATCAAATGATTCATAATCAAGTGATTCCAAAAGTCCATCCGCATGGAGTTTCTTCATGCGATTTACACGAATATGAGCTAAACGGCAGTGCCACAAATATGTTGTACTGTCATTATCAACTTTGCATCTTTTGGCATCAATATTATGAATATGTGTATCACTACGATCAAGATTCGATAAACCATTTACATAGGTGTATGACCATAGAAGGTTTTATTCATGTAAACAGAACAACAATTATTCTCTGACTTAAATGAATAACCGTATCACAATAAACATGATCCAATCATATTCATGCTCAACGCAAACACCAAATAACATTTATTTAGATCCAATACTAATCCCAAAGGTAGAGGGAGTGTGCGATCGTGATCTTATCAACCTTGGAGTCACTTACAACACACATCGTCACCTCGCCCTTAACTAGTCTCTGTTCATTTTGCAACTCCTGTTTCGAATTACTAATCTTAGCAACTGAACCGGTATCAAATACCCTGGGGTTACTATGAACACTAGTAAAGTACACATCAATAACATGTATATCAAATATACCTTTTTTCACTTTGCCATCCTTCTTATCCGCCAAGTATTTTGGTAGTTTCGCTTCCAGTGACCATTCCCTTTGTAGTAGAAGCACTCAGATTCAGGCTTAGGTCTAGCTTTGGGCTTCTTCACGGGAGTGGCAACTTGATTTTCATTCTTCTTGAAGTTCCCTTTCTTTTCCTCTGCCCTTTTTCTTGAAACTAGTGGTCTTGTTAACCATCAACACTTGATGCTCTTTCTTGATTTATACCTTCGCTGATTTCAGCATCGCGAAGAGCTCGGGAATCTTTTCCATTATCCCTTGCACCTTATCGTTCATCACAAAGTTCTAGTAGCTTGGTGATAGTGACTAGAGAACTTTGTCAATCACTATATTATCTGGAAGATTAACTCCCACCTGATTCAAGTGATTGTAGTACCCAGACATTCTGAGCACATGCTCACTGGTTGAGCTATTCTCCTCCATCTTGTAGGCAAAGTACTTGTCAGAGGTCTCATACCTCTCAACATGGGCATGAGTCTAAAATACTAATTTCAACTCTTGGAACATCTCTTGTGCTCTATGACGTTCAAAACTTTTTTGAGGTCCCGGTTCTAAGACGTAAAACATGGTGCACTAAACTATCGAGTAGTCATCATTTCGAGCTTGCCAAACGTTCATAACGTCTGCATCTGCTCCTGCAATAGGTCTGTCACCTAGCGGTGCATTATGGACATAATTCTTCTGTGCAACAATGAGGATAATCCTCAGATCACGGACCCAGTCTGCATCATTGCTACCATCATCTTTCAACTTAGTTTTCTCTAGGAACATATCAAAAACATAGGGGAGCTACAACACGAGCTATTGATCTACAACATAGATATGCAAATACTATCAGGACTAAGTTCATGATAAATTAAGTTCAATTAATCAAATTACTTAAGAACTCCCACTTAGACAGACATCCCTCAAGTCATCTAAGTGATACGTGATCCAAATCAACTAAACCATGTCCGATCATCACGTGAAATGGAGTAGTCATCAATGGTGAACATCTCTATGTTGATCATATCTACTATATGATTCACATTCGACCTTTCGGTCTCCAGTGTTCCGAGGCCATGTATGTACATGCCAGGCTCGCAAGTTTAACCGAGTATTCCGCATGTGCAAAACTGTCTTGCACCCATTGTATGTGAACGTAGAGTCTATCACACCCGATCATCACGTGGTGTCTCGAAACGAAGAACTTTCGCAATGGTGCATACTCAGGGAGAACACTTATACCTTGAAATTTTAGTTAAGGGATCATCTTATAATGTTACCGCCGTACTAAGAAAATAAGATGCATAAAAGATAAACATCACATCCAATCAAAATATGTGACATGATATGGCCACCATCATCTTGTGCTTTTGATCTCCATCTCCAAAGCACCGTCATGATCTCCATCGTCACCGGCTTGATGCTACCTCTTAAGCTTGCGTTGGTTTTTCCCTTGAAGAGGAAAGGGTGATGCAGCAAAGTAGAGTAAGTATTTCTCTCATCTTATGAGAACCAAGGCATCAATCCAGTAGGAGACAATGCTCAAGTCACCGAATACCTGCACAAACAAACACCAACTTGCACCCAACGCGACAAAGGGGTTGTCGATCCCTTCACAGTTATTTGCAAAGTGAGATCTGATAGAGATGGATAAACAGTAAAGTAATATTTTTGGTATTTTTGGTTTATGGAACGGAAAGTAAAAGATTGCAAAAGAAGTAAATAGGAAACTAAAACTGTAGATCGGAAACTTAAATGATGGAAAATAGACCCGGGGGCCATACACTAGTAGAAAACAGGGCTTTGGTTCGGGCCTGGCCAGCCCATTAGTCCTGGTTCTGCATGAACCGGGACCCATGGGGGGCATTCGTCCTAGTTCGTGAGCCCAGGGGGCCGGCCGGGGCCTCGTGGGCATTGGTCCCGGTTCGTCTGGACCCATTTGTCCCGGTTCTAGGCACGAACCGGGACCAATGGGCCTCGCTCCTGGCCCACATCCATTGGTGCCGGTTCGTGGCTCGAACCGGGACAGAAGGCTGGGCTTTAGTCCCAGTTCCAGCCATGAACCGGGACAAATGAGTTGCCTATATATACACCATCGCCGCAGAAGAGCACTCCACAGTGCTCTGTTTTTTCTGGCCGGCGAGGGGAGGGCATTTGGGTGCTCTAGCTCACCTCCTATGCACATGAGGTGTTCGACGAAATGTCCGAGCCACACTAGTTAATCTTTCTCCTCTCGAAACTCGACCTCCGAGCTCCATTTTCCCCGAGATTTGTCTAGGTTTAGCGGTCCGTCACGTCCCGTCCCCGTCTTCACCGCCGTTGATCGCCCGCGCCGATCTCGTCGCCGGCACCACTGTGGTGAGCCTCTTGTTCTTATCTTCTTTCTGAAAGAAAAAAATTCTTACTTCAGATAGATACTTGTCTAATTTTCTTACTTTTATTATTCCTTGTTATTATATAGTGCGATGGTTTTGGTATCCGCCCCCGTCGGCCCTCGTCCTGTCTATGATTCGGATGTGGTATGTATTATCTTTTTATAACTATTTGGTTCATTTATTGTTTATGACAATTATGCCGACCAACGTGACATAGATTTTATTTATCTAGGAGGTGGTTGAACCAGAAATTCCAACCGACCCTATTGTTGAGAGGTTAAATTTAGTTAAAGCAGAAAACAATTACTTGAAGGAAAAAATAAAAAAATTGAGGAGGAGAAGATGATATTGGAGTTGCATGTTGCGGATGTCATCGATGATCACAAGATCAACATGGATGCAATGCGGTTGAAGATTAGAAAGATTAGAAAATATGCCATTCTACTGAGGCTTGGTATCATTATGCCGTTGGATCAATTGTTACCTTGGTTGTGATAATGATCACATTTGTTGTTGCATTGAAAGGTTTTACATAGTTTCAATGTATGGTTTAACTAGATGCTCTGGAGAGCTATACGTTGTTCAATTTGAACTATCTATGTACTTTGGTTTTAATGTGATGATGAACTACTATTAATTTGGTCACTTATCTATCCATGTGAATCTTTAATGGTTTTTGACACACATAATTATATATAATGCACGCGGATGAACCAGCAATGGATGTATGGTGACAGACGCATATAATTATGTTTCTCGAAGTGGCTGAGGCAAACAAGCAGAATGGTTTTATGTGTTGTCCATGCCCTAACCCTCTCAACTTTTTAGCACATGCTATGTGGGTGAAATGATGATACCATGCCAAATTTCAACCTTTTCAGAGTTCATTTGAAATGCTTTTGAATTTCAGGGTCTTATAGCTAAAAAATCAGTAAATGCATGAAAAATAACAAATGAAGTTAGAAAGGGTTGAAAATTGATGATGTGGCTTTGAACGGTGCATTTTGAACACACAAAAAGTCTGGTGTTCAAATAATTTCAAAAAAATGAAATCCCTCTATAACAGATGAGTTTTCGTATGAAACCCTGATACTTCGAAAGAAGAGATTGTCCGTTTTGTACACGAAGTGCATCTAGTTTTTGCCGTAACCCTCTGAGCCTTTTAGCACATGCAATGTGGGTGAAATGATGATACCATGCCAAATTTCAACCTTTTCAGAGTTCATTTGAAATGCTTTTGAATTTCAGGGTCTTATAGCTAAACAAAATCAGTAAATGCATGAAAAATAACAAATGAAGTCAGAAAGGGTTGAAAATTGATGATGTGGCTTTGAATGGTGCATTTTAAACACACAAAAAGTCTGGAGTTCAGATAAGTTCAAAAAAATGAAATCCCTCTGTAACAGATGAGTTTTCTTATGAAACCCTGATACTTCTAAAGAAGAGATTGTCCGTTTTGTACACGAAGTGCATCTAGTTTTTGCCGTAACCCTCTCAGCTTTTTAGCACATGCAATGTGGGTGAAATGATGATACCATGCCAAATATCAACCTTTTCAAAGTTCATTTGAAATGCTTTTGAATTTCAGGGTCTTATAGCTAAAAAATCAGTAAATGCATGAAAAATAACAAATGAAGTTAGAAAGGGTTGAAAATTGATGATGTGGCTTTGAACGGTGCATTTTGAACACACAAAAAGTCTGGTGTTCAAATAATTTCAAAAAAATGAAATCCCTCTATAACAGATGAGTTTTCGTATGAAACCCTGATACTTCGAAAGAAGAGATTGTCCGTTTTGTACACGAAGTGCATTTAGTTTTTGCCGTAACCCTCTCAACTTTTTAGCACATGCTATGTGGGTGAAATGATGATACCATGCCAAATTTCAACCTTTTCAGAGTTCATTTGAAATGCTTTTGAATTTCAGGGTCTTATAGCTCAAAAAAATCAGTAAATGCATTGAAAATAAAAAATGAAGTCAGAAAGGGTTGAAAATTGATGATGTGGTTTTGAATGGTGCATTTTGAACACACAAAAATTCTGGAGTTCAAATAAGTTCAAAAAAATGAAATCCCTTTGTAACAGATGAGTTTTCGTCCGAAACCCTGATCAACTAAAAAGCCACATCATTTAGCTCAAAAATAATCAATTAAAATATTCTGTTATGATCAACTAAAACAAAACTATAATATTCTTTAATAGCAAAAAGAAAATCAACTTAAAAACTTTTATAAAACTCTAATAGCAAAAGGAATCAACTAAAAAGCTTTTATAAACCTCTAGTATTTTTTAAACGAAAATTATATAAAATTTATGGAACTAAAATTATCAAAGTATTTTTTGTTCAAAACATGAAAAGTAGAAAGAAACAAAATAAACTTTAATAAATAAGTAGAAACGAAATAAAATAAATATGTAGAAACAAAATAAAATAAAATAAATTTTAATAAAATAAATAAGTAGAAACAAAATAAACTTTAATAAAGTAAAATAAATAAACTTTAATAAAATAAAAAAAAGTGCCACCTACTGGGGCCACCACGGCCTGAATACGACTAGAAACCCAACCATGGGCCAGGATTCAGGCCCGCAGGAGGCCCAGTAGGCCCACAGGCACATAGTGACAGATTAGGCCCGAAAGCCTGCAGTTGAGAGGAGCTCGAGAGGGTGGGCGCAGCAGTGCTTATAAACCACTCTCGATCCCTCTCAACTAGCGAGGTGGGACTAAACTTTTGGCCGTGACGCGGGCAGCAAGAGGCCTTTGGCGGGACTAAAGGGGTGCATTGGTACCGGTTCGTGGCACCAACCGGAACCAATGCCCCCCTTTAGTCCCGGTTGGTGCCACCAACCGGGACCAAAGGCCTCTGCTTCCCGCCCGTTGGCCTGCTGAAAAAAGACATTTGGTCCCGGTTGGTGGCACCAACCGAGACTAAAGGGGGGCATTGGTCCCGGTTGGTGCCACGAACCGGGACCAATGCTTCGTCTATATAAGAAAACACTTAGCAGTTTCTGCAAAAATCACTTCTTCTCCGCCCCGACGCCCCCACTCTGCTCCTCATCGCCGTCGCCGCCGAGCCCTGCCCCGACGCCGTCAGGCTGCTCCACCTCGCCGTCGCCGCTGAGCCCTGCCCCGACGCCGTCAGGCTGCTCCACCGCCACTGCCCTCTGCCCCGACGTCGCCGCACTCCCCGCGCCCCTGCTCGCCCCGACACCGCCCGCCGCGCGGCCCTGCCCGCCCCGACGCCGCGTGCCCCTGCCCGCCCCGACACCGCCCGCCGTGCCGCCCTGCTCCTGCCCCGACGCGTCCCTCTGTGAGCACCGGGCCCCTGCCGGCCCCGCCGCCGCCATGCTTTTTTTACTTATATATGCTATTTTTTACATGTTTTTAGATTTTCATATATGTATGTATGTATTTTTTAGATATATGATTTTTTTTATGTATGTCCATATATGTGTGTATGTATTTTTTACATGTTTTTTGTATGTATGTATGTATTTTTTCAATTGTAATATGCATGATGTTTAAAAATACATATATGCAAAAGTTAGATTTTTGGAAAAGTTTTATCTATATATGTTCTCTGATTTAGTACATTTTAGGTTAGTTTCATTTTTAGGAAAGTTTTATATATTTAGGAAGAAGGAAGCGAAGGAAGAAGGAAGAAGAAGAAAATGTTTTATATATGCAAAAGTTACATTTTTAGAAAAGTTTTATATATCTAGCTAGGAAAGGAAGAAGAAGAAAAAGAAGGAGAGGAAAAAGGAAAATAAGAAGAGGAAGAAAGGAGAAGAAGAGGAGAGGAGGAAGAGGAAATAAATAAGAAGAGGAAAAAAGAAGAAAAAGAAGAGGAGAAGAAGAAAGGAATAGAGGAGAAGAAGAAAAAAAATTCTTCTTCTCCTCTATTCCTTTCTTCTTCTCCTCTTTTTTCTTCTTCTTTTTTTTCTTCGATCTTCTCCTCTAATCCTTTCTTCTTCTCCTCTTTTTATTTCTTCTTCGTCTTCTTATTTTTTATCGGGTATGTCGTTGTCGATATACCCCCTCCCGATAACTTCAACATGAGGGGGGGTCGATATACCCCCTCCCCGATAACATTGTTTTCCCATGTATGTAGGTCGTCGTTGTCGATATATAAACCCCTCCCCGATAACTTTGACATGAGGGGCAGTCGATATATATAACCCCTCTCGACCGCGATAACTTATACCACGGGAGCACCCCCGGCCCTCTCGCTCGACCAAAACTCTCGAGGACACCCAAACCCTAGAAAAAAACGATGTCGGTCTCCTACCCCTCCCGCCGCGCCCCTACCCGAAAAACTCTCTCGAGGCCACCCAAATTTACCAAGTTAAAAGAGCGTTGTCGTTGAGGCCACCCCAAACCCTTGAAGCATTGTCGAGGCCACCCCAAACCCTTGAAGCGTTGCCGAGGCCACCCCAAACCCTAGAGAAGCGTCGAGGCCACTAAAATGATTCCTTATTGTGATTAGCTAGCTAGTTCTACGTTTGCCACTAATATATCCATCTGTCATGTTTAAATAATAATTGCCATGTTGTAAATATTTCCAGAAACTATGGAGCACCCTCGAGACGAAGCAACAGAAGCGGTGTTGGGGGACATAATCGCAGCCAGAAGTGATGCCGTCTTGTCTTTTCTCAATGACACCGATGGTCTGGAAGAAGAAGTAGGCTACGGTGATCGAACAATGCAGGAGGAAGGACATGATTATGATGGCTCCGGTGACCGAATGCCGGTGGAAGAAGGACACCGTGATGACGGCTCCGGTGACCAAACGGAGTCTAGCCAGGTATATATATTAATTAAGCATGTGCTGACTATAGCTAATTGATGCATTAATTGTTTTTGGTATGTACACATATTAACTCTCTTCGTTCCTCTTTTCCAGCCCTCCGGATCGAGCAAAACTGAGGTAACGAGACGAGGCCCGAAGTGAAAGTTGCGCTCGGATGAAAGGTACCCGATCACCGAAATCGATCGCGATGGCCAACCGATTGAACCCCTCCGGACCAAGCAAGCATTTTCTGCGTAGTGTGGGGTTCTTGTTAGGGACATGATCCCAATTAGCATCGAGCAATGGTTTAAGCCTAAGGACGAAGACTCTGCGGTGTCTTATGTCGACGATGGGCAGAAAGCTGATCTTTGGACCGCGCTGAAGGCAAATTTCACCCTACCGCCAGAGGAGGATCCGAAGAAGCCAGTTAAAGAGCCATTGATCAAGGCTCATGCTCTTAAGAAGATGGCTGAGCTATTCAGGAGGTGGAAGAATGAGCTGAAATCAACGTTTGTCGATAATGACAAGACTCCAGAATTCATCAGCCGATTTGAGAAGATCAAAGATCACTGGGACGCATTTGTCGCCCAAAAGAAATCTGAGAAGGCCAAGAAGATGTCAGCGACAAACAAGATAAATGCTGCAAAGAAGAAGCATCACCATCGCACGGGGTCAGGTGGCTACCTGAAAGCCTGGCCATTTTGGGACAAGGCTGAGAATGACCTGCAAGATAAAGGGATCGAACCAGAGACATTGCGCTGGCCAGACCGTTCAAAGACTTGGTTCTTCGGGGTTGGGGGAACATTGGACACTGAAGTAGGGAAGTGCGCTTGGACGGACGAGCAGCTGAATACACCCATCACGAGGCTTCAGGAGTTTATCAAAAAAGCGCAGGAAGGGACGTTCGTTCCTAACAGAGAGAACGACGAGCTCACAATGGCCTCGGGAATCCTGAGCACCCCGGACGGACACGAGGCACGCCAGGCTCCGTTTCATGGAAGGCTGGGTTTCCCGGCGCAGGCGGTTACAAACGCCGGGACAGGAAGAAGAAAGTGGAGTTGACCGCACTACAGGCGCTGCACGCAAGGGTACAAGCGCTAGAGGAACGAGACGCAGTTCGCAGCAAGCGACCTGCCGAAGCTACCCCCGAAGCTACCCCGCCATCTCAGTGGAGAAGCAGTGTGGCTTCCACCGAGCTGCTTCAGGAGCCTGTCTTCACGGCTCCTGCAATCTACCCCGTGGATGCTATCACGGAGTCTCAACATTGCCACCTTATGACGCAATGGCTGAAATTGAAAGTCAAGGCGGCTGTTGGCTCTGTTGCACCTCCTGAACCTGGTGCAACTTTTCACTGCCAACCGATTCCAGAAGGATATGCTAGGGTGATGGTGGATGAAATAACGGACGGATTTGTGGACCTCGAGCATGACCACCCTACGGGTGAAGGGGAGACTCGGCTGGGTTCTTCTCTGAAGACTCCATGCCTATGGCGGAAGGAGCTCATCAACCTTCCGAACTGATAGCCTCCGCCTCCTCCTCCTCCTTCTCCGGCAAGTCTGGGCACTCCGCCTCCTCCTACGGCAAGTGATCAGGGCACTCAGCTTCCTTCTCCGGCGCGTGGCGGCACTCCGCCTCCTTCTCCAACTGCGCCGACGCGCCCGAGGTGTTTGGGATCGTTGCAGAAATTAAAAAATTTCTACGCATCACCAAGATCAATCTATGAAGTAACTAGCAACGAGAGAGAGGGGAGTGCATCTTCGTACCGTTGAAGATCGCGAGACGGAAGCGTTGCAAGAACGCGGATGATGGAGTCGTACTCGTAGCGATTCAGATCATGGTGGATTCCGATCCTAGCGCCGAACAACGGCACCTCCGTGTTCAACACATGTGCAGCCCGATGACGTCTCCCGCGCCTTGATCCAGCAAGGAGGAGGGAGAGGTTGAGGAAGAAGGCTCCAACAGCAGCACGACGGCGTGGTGGTGATGGAGTGGCAGTTCTCCGGCAGGGCTTCGCCAAGCTCACGCGGAGGAGGAGAGGTGTTGGGGAAGGGAGGGGCTGCGCCTTGGATATGGTGCTGCAGCCCTCCCTCCACCCCTATTTATAGGGAGAAGGGGAAGGGGGCCGGCCCCTCTAGATGAGATCTAGAGGGGGGGCGGCGGCCAAGGGGGAGGGGGCTTGCCCCCCAAGCAAGGGGGGCGCCCCCTTTAGGGTTCCCCCCAACCCTAGGCGCATAGGCCCTAGGGGGGATGGCGCCCAGCCCACTTAGGGGCTGGTTCCCTTCCACCTACAGCCCATAAGGCCCTCCGGGGCAGGTGGACCCTCCCGGTGGACCCCCGGAACCCCTTCGGTGGCCCCGGTACAATACCGGCATACCCCCGAACACTTCCGGTGACCGTCTGATGACTTCCCATATATAAATCTTCACCTCCGGACCATTCCGGAACTCCTCGTGACGTCCGGGATCTCATCCGGGACTCCGAACAACATTCAGTAATCACATACAAATCTTCCTTATAACCCTAGCGTCATCGAACCTTAAGTGTGTATACCCCCGAACATGACCGAGACAGCTCTCTAGCCAATAACCAACATCAGGATCTGCATACCCATGTTGGCTCCCACATGTTCCACGATGATCTCATCGGATGAACCACAATGTCGAGGATTCAAGCAATCCCGTATACAATACCCTTTGTCAATCGGTACGTTACTTGCCCGAGATTCGATCGTCGGTATCCCAATACCTCGTTCAATCTCGTTACCGGCAAGTCACTTTACTCGTTCTGTAATGCATGATCCCGTGACTAACTACTTAGTCACATTGAGCTCATTATGATGATGCATTACTGAGTGGGCCCAGAGATACCTATCCGTCATACGGAGTGACAAATCCCAGTCTCGATCCGTGCCAACCCAACAGGCACTTTCGGAGATACCTGTAGTGCACCTTTATAGCCACCCAGTTACGTTTTGACGTTTGGTACACCCAAAGCATTCCTACGGTATCCGGGAGTTGCACGATCTCATGGTCTAAGGAAATGATACTTGACATTAGAAAATCTTTAGCAAACGAACTACACGATCTAGTGCTATGCTTAGGATTGGGTCTTGTCCATCACATCATTCTCCTAATGATGTGATCCCGTTATCAATGACATCCAATGTCCATGGTCAGGAAACCGTAACCATCTATTGATCAACGAGCTAGTCAACTAGAGGCTCACTAGGGACATGTTATGGTCTATGTGTTCACACATGTATTACGATTTCCGGATAACACAATTATAGCATGAACAATAGACAATTATCATGAACAAGGTAATATAATAATAACCATTTTATTATTGCCTCTAGGGCATATTTCCAACAGTCTCCCACTTGCACTAGAGTCAATAATCTAGTTACATTGTGATGAATCGTACACCCATAGAGTTCTGGTGTTGATCAAGTTTCGCCCGTGGAAGAGGTTTAGTCAACGGATCTGCGACATTCAAATCCGTATGCACTTTACAAATATCTATGTCTCCATTTTGAACATTTTCATGAATGGAGTTGAAGCGACGCTTGATGTGCCTGGTCTTCTTGTGAAACCTAGGCTCCTTGGCAAGGGCAATAGCTCCAGTGTTGTCACAGAAGAGAGTCATCGGCCCCGATGCATTGGGAATAACTCCTAGGTCGGCAATGAACTCCTTCATCCAGATTGCTTCATGTGCTGCCTCCAAGGCTGCCATGTACTCCGCTTCACATGTAGATCCCACCACGACGCTTTGCTTGCAACTGCACCAGCTGACTGCCCCACCATTCAAAATATACACGTAACCCTTTACGACGAGCTCTTCGTCACCTCCATAAACGAGAAACATATCCTTAGTCCTTTTCAGGTACTTCAGGATGTTCTTGACCGTTGTCCAGTGTTCCATGCCGGGATTACTTTGGTACCTTCCTACCAAACTTACGGCAAGGTTTACATCAGGTCTGGTACACAGCATGGTATACATAATAGACCCTATGGCCGAGGCATAGGGGATGACACTCATCTTTTCTCTATCTTCTGCCATGGTCGGGCATTGAGCTGTGCTCAATCTCACACCTTGCAATACAGGCAAGAACCCCTTCTTGGACTGATCCATATTGAACTTCTTCAATATCTTATCAAGGTATGTGCTTTGTGAAAGACCTATGAGGTGTCTCGATCTATCTCTATAGATCTTGATGCCTAATTTGTAAGCAGCTTATCCAAGGTCCTACATTGAAAAACACTTATTCATGTAGGCCTTTATGCTTTCCAAGAATTCTATATCATTTCCCATCAATAGTATGTCATCAACATATAATATGAGAAATGCTACGGAGCTCCCACTCACTTTCTTGTAAACACAGGCTTCTCCATAAGTCTGTGTAAACCCAAACGCTTTGATCATCTCATCAAAGCGAATGTTCCAACTCCGAGATGCCTGCACCAGCCCATAGATTGAGCGCTGGAGCTTGCAAACCTTGTCAGCATTCTTAGGATCGACCAAACCTTCCGGCTGCATCATATACAATTCTTCCTTAAGGAAGCTGTTAAGGAATGCCGTTTTGACGTCCATTTGCCATATTTCATAATTGTAGAATGCGGAAATTGCTAACATGATTCGGACGGACTTCAGCTTCGCTACGGGTGAGAAGGTCTCATCGTAGTCAACTCCTTGAACTTGTCGATAACCCTTAGCGACAAGTCGAGCTTTATAGATGGTAACATTTCCATCCGCGTCCGTCTTCTTCTTAAAGATCCATTTATTTCCTATCACTCGCCGATCATCGGGCAAGTCTATCAAAGTCCATACTTTGTTTTCATACATGGATCTTATCTCGGATTGCATGGCTTCAAGCCATTTGTTGGAATCTGGGCCCGCCATTGCTTCTTCATAGTTCGAAGGTTCACCGTTGTCCAACAACATGATTTCCATGACAGGGTTGTCGTACCACTCTGGTGCAGAACGTGTCCTTGTGGACCTACGAAGTTCAGTGGTAACTTGATCATGATCGTCATCATTAACTTCCTCTCTAGTCGGTGCAGGCACCACAGAAACATTTTCTTGTGCTGCGCTACTTTCTGGTTCGAGAGGGGTCATCTCATCAAGTTCCACTTTCCTCCCACTTACTTCTTTCGAGAGAACCTCTTTCTCCAGAAAGGACCCGTTCTTGGCAATGAAGATCTTGCCTTCGGATCTGAGGTAGAAGGTATACCCAATGGTTTCCTAAGGGTATCCTATGAAGACACATTTTTCCGACTTGGGTTTGAGCTTTTCAGGTTGAAGTTTCTTGACATAAGCATCGCATCCCCAAACTTTAAGAAACGACAGCTTAGGTTTCTTTCCAAACCATAATTCATACGGTGTTGTCTCAACGGATTTCGATGGAGCCCTATTTAAAGTGAATGCAGCAGTCTCTAAAGCATAACCCCAAAATGATAGCGGTAGATCGGTAAGAGACATCATAGATTGCACCATATCCAATATAGTGCGATTACGACGTTCGGACACACCATTACGCTGAGGTGTTCCAAGCGGCGTGAGTTGCGAAACAATTCCACATTTCCTTAAGTGTGTGCCAAATTCGTGACTCAAATATTCCCCTCCACGATCTGATCGTAAGAACTTTATTTTCCTGTCACGTTGATTCTCAACCTCACTCTGAAATTCCTTGAACTTTTCAAAGGTCTCAGACTTGTGTTTCATTAAGTAGACATAGCCATATCTACTCAAGTCATCAGTGAGGGTGAGAACATAACGATAGCCACCGCAAGCCTCAACGCTCATTGGACCGCACACGTCAGTATGTATGATTTCCAATAAGTTGGTTGCTCGCTCCATTGTTCCGGAGAATGGAGTCTTGGTCATTTTGCCCATGAGGCATGGTTTGCACGTGTCAAATGATTCATAATCAAGAGACTCCAAAAGTCCATCTGCATGGAGTTTCTTCATGCGTTTGACACCAATGTGACCAAGGCGGCAGTGCCACAAGTATGTGGGACTATCATTATCAACCTTACATTTCTTGGCATTCACACTATGAATATGTGTAACATCACGTTCGAGATTCATTAAGAATAAACCATTGACCAGTGGGGCATGACCATAAAACATATCTCTCATATAAATAGAACAACCATTATTCTCGGATTTAAATGAGTAGCCATCTCGCATCAAACGAGATCCAGATACAATGTTCATGCTCAAAGCTGGCACTAAATAACAATTATTGAGGTTTAAAACTAATCCCATAGGTAAATGTAGAGGTAGTGTGCCGATGGCGATCACATCGACCTTGGAACCATTCCCGACGCGCATCGTCACCTCGTCCTTCGCCAGTCTCCACTTATTCCGCAGCTCCTGCTTTGAGTTACAAATATGAGCAACCGCACCGGTATCAAATACCCAGGAGCTACTATGAGCGCTGGTTAGGTACACATCAATAACATGTATATCACATATACCTTTGGTATTGCCGGCCTTCTTATCCGCTAAGTACTTGGGGCAGTTCCGCTTCCAGTGACCGTTTCTCTTGCAATAAAAGCACCCTCAGGCTTGGGTCCATTCTTTGTCTTCTTCCCGGCAGCTTGCTTACCGGGCGCGGCAACTCCCTTGCCGTCTTTCTTGAAGTTCTTCTTACCCCTGCCTTTCTTGAACTTAGTGGTTTTATTCACCATCAACACTAGATGTTCCTTTTTGATCTCCACCTCCGCTGATTTTAGCATTGAATATACCTCAGGAATGGTGTTTTCCATCCCCTTCATATTGAAGTTCATCACAAAGCTCTTGTAGCTAGTGGGAGCGACTGAAGGATTCTGTCAACGACCGCATCATCCGGGAGATTAACTCCCAGCTGAGATAAGCGGTTGTGCAACCCAGACATTTTGAGTATGTGCTCGCTGACAGAACTATTCTCTTCCATCTTACAACTGTAGAACCTGTCGGAGACTTCATATCTCTTGACCCGGGCATGAGCTTGGAAAACAATTTTCAGCTCTTGGAACATCTCATATGCTCTGTGCTGCTCGAAACACTTTTGGAGCCCCGGTTCTAAGCTGTAAAGCATGCCGCACTGAACCAGTGAGTAATCATCAACATGTGTTTGCCAGGCGTTCATAACATCTTGGTTTGCTGGGACGGGTGCTTCACCTAGCGGTGCTTCAAGGACATATGCTTTCTTGGCAGCTATGAGGATGATCCTCAAGTTCCGGACCCAGTCCGTATAGTTGCTCCCATCGTCTTTTAGCTTGGTTTTCTCTAGGAACGCGTTGAAGTTGAGGTTGACATTAGCGTGGTCCATTTGATCTACAAGACATATTGTAAAGATTTTAGACTAAGTTCATGATAATAAAGTTCATCTAATCAAATTATTAATGAACTCCCACTCAGATAGACATCCCTCTAGTCATCTAAGTGATACATGATCCGAGTCAACTAGGCCGTGTCCGATCATCACGTGAGACGCACTAGTCATCATCGGTGAACATCTTCATGTTGATCGTATCTGCTATACGACTCATGTTCGACCTTTCGGTCTCTTGTGTTCCGAGGCCATGTCTGTACATGCTAGGCTCGTCAAGTCAACCTAAGTGTATTGCGTGTGTAAATCTGGCTTACACCACCCGTTGTATGCGAACGTTAGAACCTATCACACCCGATCATCACGTGGTGCTTCGGAACAACGAACCTTCGCAACGGTGCACAGTTAGGGGAAACACTTTCTTGAAATTTTAGTGAGGGATCATCTTATTTATGCTACCGTCGTTCTAAACAAATAAGATGTAAAACATGATAAACATCACATGCAATCAAATAGTAACATGATATGGCCAATATCATTTTGCTCCTTTTGATCTCCATCTTCGGGGCGCCATGATAATCATCGTCACTGGCATGACACCATGATCTCCATCATCATGATCTCCATCATCGTGTCTTCATGAAGTTGTCTCGCCAACTATTACTTCTACTACTATGGCTAACGGTTAGCAATAAAGTAAAGTAATTACATGATGTTTCAGTTGACACGCAGGTCATAAATAAATTAAGACAACTCCTAGGCTCCTGCCGGTTGTCATACTCATCGACATGAAAGCCGTGATTCCTATTACAAGAACATGATCAATCTCATACATCACATATATCATTCATCACATTCTTCTGGCCATATCACATCACATGACACATGCTGAAAAAACAAGTTAGACGTCCTCTAATTGTTGTTGCAAATTTTTACGTGGCTGCTACAGGTTTCTAGCAAAAACGTTCCTTACCTACGCCAAAACCACAACGTGATATGCCAATTTCTATTTACCCTTCATAAGGAGCCTTTTCATCGAATCCGATCCGACTAAAGTGGGAGAGACAGACACCCGCTAGCCACCTTATGCAACTAGTGCATGTCAGTCGGTGGAACCTGTCTCACGTAAGCGTACATGAAAGGTCGGTATGGGCCGCTTCATCCCACGATGCCGCCGAATCAAGATAAGACTAGTAACGGCAAGTAAATTGAAAAAATCGACGCCCACAACAACTTGTGTTCTACTCGCGCATAGAAACTACGCATAGACCTAGCTCATGATGCCACTATTGGGGATCGTTGCAGAAATTAAAAAATT
This sequence comes from Triticum aestivum, assembly GCF_018294505.1. NCBI lineage: Eukaryota > Viridiplantae > Streptophyta > Magnoliopsida > Poales > Poaceae > Triticum > Triticum aestivum. Next base: position 557,441,946 of record NC_057808.1, on the reverse strand, counting down.
TCTACGCATCACCAAGATCAATCTATGGAGTAACTAGCAACGAGAGAGAGGGGAGTGCACTTCGTACCGTTGAAGATCGCGAGACGGAAGCGTTGCAAGAACGCGGATGAGGGAGTCGTACTCGTAGCGATTCAAATCGCGGTGGATTCCGATCCTAGCGCCGAACAACGGCACCTCCGCGTTCAACACACGTGCAGCCCGATGACGTCTCCTGCACCTTGATCCAGCAAGGAGGAGGGATAGGTTGAGGAAGAAGGCTCCAACAGCAGCACGACGGCGTGGTGGTGATGGAGTGGCAGTTCTCTGGCAGGGCTTCGCCAAGCTCACGCGGAGGAGGAGAGGTGTTGGGGAGGGGAGGGACTGCGCCTTGGATGTGGTGCTGCAGCCCTCCCTCCACCCCTCTACTTATAGGGAGAAGGGGGAAGTGGGCCGGCCCCTCTAGATGAGATCTAGAGGGGGGCGGCGGCCAAGGGGGAGGGGGCTTGCCCCCCAAGCAAGGGGGCGCCCCCTTAAGGGTTTCCCCCTAACCCTAGGCGCATGGGCCCTAGGGGGGATGGCGCCCAGCCCACTTATTGGCTGGTTCCCTTCCACCTACAGCCCATAAGGCCCTCCGGGGCAGGTGGACCCTCCCGGTGGACCCCCGGAACCCCTTCGGTGGCCCCGGTACAATACTGGCATACCCCCGAACACTTCCGGTGACCGTATGATGACTTCCCATATATAAATCTTCACCTCCGGACCATTCCGGAACTCCTCGGGACATCCGGGATCTCATCCGGGACTCCGAAGAACATTCGGTAATCACATACAAATCTTCCTTATAACCCTAGCGTCATCGAACCTTAAGTGTGTAGACCCTACAGGTTCGGGAATCATGCAGACATGACCGAGACAGCTCTCTAGCCAATAACCAACAGCGGGATCTGGATACCCATGTTGGCTCCCACATGTTCCACGATGATCTCATCGGATGAACCACGATGTCGAGGATTCAAGCAATCCCGTATACAATTCCCTTTGTCAATCGGTACGTTACTTGCCCGAGATTCGATCGTCGGTATCCCAATACCTCGTTAAATCTTGTTACCGGCAACTCACTTTACTCGTTCCGTAATGCATGATCCCGTGACTAACTACTTATTCACATTGAGCTCATTATGATGATACATTACCGAGTGGGCCCAGAGATACCTCTCCGTCATACGGAGTGACAAATCCCAGTCTCGATCCGTGCCAACCCAATAGACACTTTTGGAGATACCTGTAGTGCACCTTTATAGCCACCCAGTTACGTTGTGACGTTTGGTACACCCAAAGCATTCCTACGGTATCCGGGAGTTGCACGATCTCATGGTCTAAGGAAATGATACTTGACATTAGAAAAGCTTTAGCAAACGAACTACACGATCTAGTGCTATGCTTAGGATTGGGTCTTGTCCATCACATCATTCTCCTAATGATGTGATCCCGTTATCAATGACATCCAATGTCCATGGTCAGGAAACCGTAACCATCTATTGATCAATGAGCTAGTCAACTAGAGGCTCACTAGGGACATGTTATGGTTTATGTATTCACACATGTATTACGATTTTCGGATAACACAATTATAGCATGAACAATAGACAATTATCATGAACAAGGAAATATAATAATAACCATTTTATTATTGCCTCTAGGGCATATTTCCAACACGAGGAGCCAGCCTCCTCCTTCTCCGCCTCGCCAGCAAGGGCAGAAGAAACCCGCCGCCGCTCCGGCTGCTCTGGCGCGTCGTAGTCCTTCTCCTCCGCCTCGTAAGCAGGCACGAAAGAAGACAGCCGTAGCCGCTCCGTCTGCTCCGGCGTCTAGCAGTACAGCCAGAGGTGGGAGGCAATACAGATTCGGTCCATCTCTCAAGCCTCTAGAGAAGTTACCATACGAGATGACCATGGAGGAAAACAAGGAGATCATGGAAACCGAAGTGAGGGACTTCTTTCAAGCGGTGAAAGCAAAGAAACATCCACCTCCGGAGGAGAAGATAGATCCGGTGAAAGCAAAGCGCACTATCAATGCCCTAAAGCGACCACCACCGTCTCCGCCGCAATCCAACTATGATCGCATTATTGAAAGGTCATTTATCAAAGCGGATCGGTTGGGAAGTACTGTCAGTGATCGAAGGTTAGCAGAACGACGAGCTGGGAAAAAAATAGCCCAGCTCGGCGAACAAGCGAACCAATCATGCCCCCCGCTCAAGGTGTCTAGCGATATCGTCGCTAATCATCCGGATATTTTGCCCCATAACAATCTTGGAGATTACCTGCCCAATGATGTACATTATGATTTCTTGGAGGTGGACGAACACAAATACCATTACGGGAAGCCTCTCGTCAAAGATGAAAGATCTCTAACAACGATGATGCGAAGATTCCATGATTGGTACATGAAAAGCTGAAGAGAGTCTGGGGGGACGAATACTTTGACGCTGAGAGTTAGAGAGGAGCATGACCTCGTTGGAATTGAACTGTTGTCTGTTCCATTTGAGGAGTTCTTCCAGTTTTTCAATCAAAAGGCCCTCGCTAAATTAACGGTCACTTGCTACTATTTGTAAGTACTACTTCTGTCATTAAGTATCTATATATAGGTCAGCTCTTTCATTGCATGTATATATATATAATTATCCTCACTATATTATGCAGATTGAAGATCGCCGAATTGAAGAAAAGACAAATCGGTGATATTGGGTTCATTAACACAAATCTCATAGATGCATATACGGTTGAATTTCATGCCAAAGATACCGAGGCCAAGGTGCTACGATCGTTGGTATTAAATCAAAACAAAGAAATAATACTCTTTCCTTACAACTTCAAGTGAGTGTTACTGTCTTTTGCATATTCAGTTTCCCTTATTAGTCGAGGTTATAGTAATGTAATTGATGAGTTATGCATGCGTGCGCAGGTTCCACTATATTCTCCTAGAGATTAAGCTTGAGCAGGGACTAGTAACCGTCTTAGACTCGAGATGAAAAGATCCCCAGGAGTATGCGGACATGACTGAAATGCTCGAGAAGTAAGTTAAATCGATCATTATCGCACCATATCGGCAACTTTGTTCATTTCTTGATATCAAGTAATTGTTTTCTTTGTCTCGCAGGGTTTGGAAAAAATTCACCGCAAAAGCTCCGGGACTGCCGAGGAAGCTGCGATTTACACACCCGAAAGTAAGTACTACTAGCTTGTTCCGCGCATCTCCTAGTGATTCAAGCGCTAGTTTCATCAATACCATTTAGCATGCTTGCTTATAAGTTTGATTGACCTCTATTTCTTGTAAAGTGATTGTGGCAGGAAGCCGGGAATAATTACTGTGGATACTACGTTTGCAAGTCCATCCGCCACACGACCTGTGAGCGGGGCTACTCTGACAAACAATATGAAGTGTGTAAGCAATAATATTCACAATTTTATTTTATTACCATCATTTGTGTTGAGTTTCATTCATTCATATATATGTATTGACCCCCTTCTTCAAATTTAGATGTTTCAGATGCGGGATGAACTCCTAACACCAGGTCGCATGCGAGCAATTCAAGAGGAATTGGCGGCATTCTTTCTTGACCACGTGATCGATAAAGACAGAGAATACCATGTCGACCCTGAGTTCATATATAATTAGTGGATTATATTGTAAGAGATCTTATATTGTATATATGTAGCCAGTAGTGTCGGATAGATATACGAAAACTTGTTGTTCGACAAATCTCTCGGAGAAGGAGAGGGCGATATCACTTCTCTCTGTATGCATATGTTCATGACGATCTTCTGTTTCCTTCATTTGCTTACTAGATAGCGTGTCAAGTCCTCTCTATACGTATAGTATGTAGCATCGACCAAGCACGGAGATAAGAGAATACACTTCTCTCTATTAATTAGCTAGCTAACACAATATATGAAACACCTAAATTAACCCCCCAAAATCCCCTAACCCCCCCCCCTTTCAAAAAAAACAAAAACCCCAACCCCTGAAATGCTGACGCGTGGAGGCTTATTGGTCTCGGTTGGTGCTACCAACCAGGACCAAAGGCCCTCCTGCCTGGGCTCGCCGCAGCGGCCATGTGGAGGCCCATCTGTCCCGGTTCGTGTAAGAACCGGGACTAAAGGTATAGGGCTTTAGTAACGACCCTTTAGTCCCGGTTCCACAACCGGGACAAATGGGCCTTATGAACCGGGACAAATGGCCCTTTTTCTACTAGTGATAGGTTTCACTAAAGGCTTCTCTTAAGATAGAAAATATTACGTGGGTGAACAAATTACTGCCGAGCAATTGATAGAAAAGCGTGAAGCTATGACGATATCTAAGGCAATGATCATGAATATAGGCATCACGTCCGTATCAAGTAGACCGACTCCTGCCTGCATCTACTACTATTACTCCACACATCGACCGACTCCTGCCTGCATCTAGAGTATTAAGTTCATAGAACAGAGTAACGCATATAAGTAAGATGACATGATGTAGCGGGATAGACTCAAGCAATATGATGAAAACCCCAGCTTGTTATCCTTGATGGCAACAATACAATACGTGTCGGTTCCCCTTCTGTCACTAGGATCGAGCACCGCAAGATTGAACCCAAAGCTAAGCACTTCTCCCATTGCAAGAAAAACCAATCTAGTTGGCCGAACCAAATCGATAGTTCGAAGAGACTTGCAAATATATCAAATCATGCATATAAGAATTCAGAGAAGATTCAAATAATATTCATAGATAAGTTGATCATAAATCCACAATTCATCGGATCTCGGCAAACACACCACAAAAGAGTATTACATCGGATAGATCTCCAAGAACATCGAGGAGAACATGGTACTGAGAATCAAAGAGAGAGAAGAAGCCATCTAGCTACTAGCTATGGACCCGTAGGTCTGTCCTAAACTACTCACGCTTCATCGGAGAGGCAATTGTGTTGATGTAGAAGCCCTCCGTGATCGAATCCCCCTTCAGCAGGACGCCGGAAAAGGCCCCTAGATGGGATCTCAAGGGTACAGAATGTTGCGGCGGTGGAAAAGTGTTTTCGTAGCTCTCCTGGAAGGTTTTGGGATATTTGAGAATATATAGGCAGAATAAATAGGTTGGTGGAGTCACGAGGGTCCCACAAGGGTGGGGGCGCGCCCTACCCCCTGGGCGCACCCTACCCTCTGGGTGCGCCTCCCGATCTTGTGGCCACCTCGTGTCTTCCCTGACGTGTACTCCAAGTCCTCTAGATGTCTTAGGGTCCAAGAGAAATCACCGCGAAAGTTTCATTCCGTTTGGACTCCGTTTGGTATTCCTTTTCTACGAAGCTTTAAAACAAGGGAAAAACATAAACTAGCACTGGGCTCTAGGTTAATAGGTTAGTCCCAAAAATAATACAAAATAGCATATTAATGCATATAAAGCATCCAAAACAGATAATATAATAGCATGGAATAATAAAAAATTATAGATGCATTGGAGACGTATCACTTGACACCTTGATCTCCATCGTAGCATCGTGGTTGTCTCGCCAACTATTGCTTCTACAACTATCGCTAACGCATAGTGATAAAGTAAAGTAATTACATGGCATTTGCATATTCATACAATAAAGAGACAACCATAAGTCTCCTGCCAGTTGCCAGTGACTTTTAGAAAACATGATCATCTCATACAATAATGTGTATTGCATCATGTATTGACCATATCACATCACAACATGCCCTCCAAAAACAAGTTAGACATCCTCTACTTCGATGTTGCAAGTTTTACGTGGTTGCTACGGGCTTCTAGCAAGAACCGTTCTTACCTACGCATCAAAACCACAACGGTGATTTTTTAAGTTTGATGTTTTAACCTTCAACAAGGACTGGCCGCAGTCAATTTCGATTCAACTAAAGTTGGAGAAACAGACACCCGCCAGCCACCTTTATGCAAAACTAGTTGCATGTCTGGGTGGAACCGGTCTCATGAACGTGGTCATGTAAGGTTGGTCCGGGCCGCGCCATCCAACAATAATACCGCCAAATCAAAATAAGACATTGGTGGTAAGCAGTATGACGATCATCGCCCACAACTCTTTGTGTTCTACTCGTGCATATCATCTACGCATAGACCTAGTTTGGATGCCACTGTTGGGGAACGTTGCATGAAAAACAAAATAATTTCTACGCACACGCAATGATCTATCCATGGAGATGCATAGCAACGAGGGGGAGAGTGTGTCTACGTACCCTCGTAGACCGTAAGCGGAAGTGTTTCACAACAAGGTTGATTTAGTCAAACTTCTTCGCGATTCAACCTATCAAGTACCGAACGCACGGCACCTTCGCATTCTGCACACATTCAGCTCGGTGACGTCCCTCATCTTCTTGATCCAGCAAGACATCGAGGTAGTAGATGAGTTCCGTCAGCACGACGGCGTGGTGACGGTGATGGTGAAGTGATCTCCGCAGGGCTTCGCCTAAGCACTACGAAAATATGACCGGGGTTGTAAACGGTGGAGGAGGGTGCCGCACACGGCTGGCAATTGTCTTTTGTGTGCTAGGCACCCCCTTCTCATATATATAGGTGGGAGGGAGGGAGGAGCAGCCATAGGAGGCGCCCAAGTACGAGGGCTCCTACTTGGAGTCCCTCACAAGCCGCGCGCCCCCTGCCATATATAACCGAGGGTGGAGGAAAGAGGGGGGAGACGGAAGGAAGTAGGAATCCTAATCTACACTTTCCTTGCCCTTCCCTCTTTCCTTCTCCTCATGTAAGTGCATCTAGTGCCCCTTAGTGATTTTGGTGTATTAAAGACTTATAGGTTAAGGGACTAATGTGTTTATGAGTGTACACAGGTCTATAAGTCTATGAGGATTTTGCTATTTACAGAGAAAGTCGACCCCTAAAAATGAAGTTCTTCAACTGAAGACTTTGGATTTCTGAAGACTTTGAAAGTGAAGAAATTGGTGTGACCTTGAAGACTTGGTATTCATTCGAGGAACATGAAGCGTGAAGACTTTTGTTTTCGTAGTTTCATTTTCTCTTTCTTGAGTCCCAGGAAACACCGTACTGTTAAAGGGGTTCGAGGAAATACTAAGGAAAAATTTCCATGTGATGCTCAACTCAAAATCCTACACCTACCAATCCCTTCGAGTGAAGCCATTGGAAATCTCATACAGTTCAGTCATATTCTTCAGTGACAGAGACGAAGTTCTTCTGGTCTCTGAGGAATTTGTTCTGACTGAGGAGTTAGGAATTCGCCAGTGCGGATTGCCTACACAGTGAGGAACATGATAGCCCTGAGGAATTTGATACTCAAATTTCCGACCGTTGCTGTGCTATGCGCCAGCTGTCCCAAAATATCTACCCACCTAACGGTCATATCATTGAAGGGCATTTATGTCTTATCATGTCGGGCTGCTCCCTAGGCTATAAATAGCCGCCCCCTACAACCACTAGCTGGTTGGCTGCTCCGAGAGAAACTGACACTTGTCATTTGAGAGCATCCCATCCTCCGAGGACTTTGAGCGAAAATCATCGAGTGAGGAAAACCCAAACCCAAACACCTACAAACCCAAAGTGATTGAGCATCACTGAAGAGATTGATCCTGCGTGGATCCGACGCTTGTTACCTTTGAAGACTGTGCTTCTTCCAGACGGTTAGGCGTCATGGTCTAGAGCATCCAAGAGGAATTGTGGATCGCCGAGTGACCGAGTTTGTGAAGGTTCGGAAGTCACCTGAAGACTTACCACGAGTGATTGGGCGAGGTCTGTGTGACCTTAGCTCAAGGAGAATACGGTGAGGACTGTGTGTCCGGGACTGTGTGTCCTCAGGTTTAAATACCTAGCCGCTCCAACCAGATGTACAACTGAGACAGCAGTTGGAACTGGTCTACCAAATCATTGTCTTCACCAAGCTACTGGTTCTATTTCCTCAACTCTTTCATTTCCTCATAACTGTGTTGTGTGCTTGTCATATCTGTGTTTGAAGACTTTGACTGAAGACTTTCTCAATTTCCTCAGTTCAATTTCTTCAGTCTGTTTGTCTTCATCCTGTGTTATCCTGTGTTTACGCTTTCTGTACTCTGTGCTTGTCTTCATTTCATCATGATGACCATGCTTGTGTTCTGTTATGTTTACTTCTGAGTACTTATTCCGCTGCAAGTAGTTCTTCGCTAAGGAATTTCCTCACCGGCAAATTTCTCAGTGAAGAATTCATAAAAATCGCCTATTCACCCCCCTCTAGTCGATATAACGCACTTTCAATTGGTATCAGAGCAAGGTACTCCCTTGTTCTGTGTGATTTTGGTTTAACCGCCTGGAGTTTTAGTTATGTCGACCACAGGAATGAAGACTGTGTCATGCCCCATCTTTGACGGTCACGAGTATCCCAAGTGGAAGGCCATGATGAAGAAGCGCCTCATGGCAATGAACAACGAGCTGTGGACTGTCACAGAGATTGGTCTGACCGATCTGTGCAAGATGGCGGAAGCTGATGAAATTCGCAAGTACACTCTTCTCAACCTCACGGCGAAGGACGTCATCTGCTCCTGTCTGTCTCAAAATCAGTTCAGGAACATCATGCATCTCGATCATGCGAAGCTTATCTGGGACCGTCTCTCTGAGGTCTATGAAGGTCATCGAACCCGTCATGATCCTTGGTTTGAGGACTTCAAGGAATCTCTCAAAGCGATGACATTCGAACCAGAATCATCATCCTCTTCATCATGCCTTATGGCAAAAAGTGCTGAGGTAACTGAATGCTACCTATCCGAGTCTAGTGATGATGAATCTGGTGATGAATTTGGACCCAGCTATGTCAAACTTGCTTCCCTTGCCACTAAACAACAAAGAGCTTTGGAAAAAGTTCAATACATGCTAAATAGGAGCGATGATATGTTGGGTGAAGAAATGGATCAGTCAAAAGCTTTGGCTGAAAGTCTTCAGAGACTTCATACTAAGTATGACACCCTTCAAGATCAACATAACACTCTCTTATCTGATCATGAGAAGCTTTCTTATGAATTTCTTCAAAGAAAGCAAGATCTTGAGAAGCTAAGAGTGAGTTATGAAGATCTTCAGAAGGAGCGCGATTCATTACTTGCTCAACAAATCAGCGCTGCTCAGGAAGAATTTGTTCCTCCATGTTTGAAATGCATTGAACGTGAATCTGCTAATTCTTCACCTGAATGTTCAAATGCTTCTAATGTTACAAATTCTTCACCTGCCTCTGCTATCACTAATTCCTCATCTGAGGACATTGCTAGTATCACTGACGATGCAGGGCTGAAGGAATTGTACATGACAGGCATGTACAAAAGCCTCAAAGGGCATCAGACTCTTTGTGATGTGCTTAAAAAGCAGATCCTCAACAGGAACCCTAGGAAAGAGGGTATTGCCTTTGAGAGGAAACTCAATGCTGATGGTACATATTGGAAGCCTGAGCAGTACCCCAAAACCTCATGGGTTGCTGCAAAGGGACCTCCAGTTGATCCATCTAATCTATCTGGCTTTACATGTGAATCTCCTCATTCTTCTGATGAGTCATTTGACTCCAACTATAAACTGTTCAAAAATCAGAATGGTGAAGTATTTGCTAGATATGTTGGCACTAACTGCAGGAACGGTTCCCCTATGAAGAAAATCTGGGTTCCCAAAAGGTGCCTTGAAAGTCTTCAGGTGAATGTCCTCATGACACCACCTGTGAAGAATAGGAACCCCAGATCAAATTCTTCATATGGACCAAATTCTTCATATGGATCCAAGTCCTCATACGGACCAAATTCCTCACGTGGATCAAATTCCTCAAAAGGATCAAAGTCCTCATATGAATATCATCGTGCTAACAACTCTGTTTCGCAGGGAAGAGCTAAGGGCTATGAATATGAGCATTATTCTTCTAATCATTATGTTCATAAGTCCTCGAAGAATTTCTCTGCTTATTCATATGCTTACCCTAACTCCTCTTATGTGAAACGAAATGGATTGGCTTCTATGCCACCTTTCTCGTATGGAGCTCGCAGAGTGATGAACTCTTTGCCACCCCTTCAGATGTGGGTGGTGAAGAAAAAGAACTAATCTCTTCTGCAGGGTCAGGTCTCCAGACGTGCGTAAACGTCTGAAGAATTTGCTGGAGACCTGAAAAGTGCCTGAAAGGACGCAGGCTAATCATGAAGAAATGAACTTTCATTTCTCACGTCCTCATACTGCTTTATCTGTTCTATTACTTGATGAAATTGATCTGATGAATTTGATGTCATATTCTTCACTGATGAAGTATATGAGTTCGTAAGCTGCACTAATTCATCTGCAGGATGATCAACCCAAAGCCACTGAGTGGGTCCTCGATAGTGGATGTACAAATCACATGACTGGTGACAAGAATCTATTGATGGATGCTCCCTTATCTCCATCGCATCTGAAGCATATCATCTTCGCTGACAAAGGCAAAAGTCAGGTATTGGGTCTAGGTAAGGTTGCGATCACAAAGGATCGACACATGGACAAAGTCATGCTTGTCGAGTCCTTAGGATACAACCTCATGTCTGTCTCAATGCTTTGTGATCTTGATATGGTTGTTGTCTTTGGCAAGTATCTTGTGTTGTGGTTATGGAAGCTGACAATTCCAAAGTCTTCGAAGGCTTTAGGAGAGGAGACTTGTATATTGTTGATTTCTCTACAGGACCGCAACCAGCCGTGTGCCTACTTGCAAAAGCTTCAGAAGGCTGGCTATGGCATCGACGACTTGGTCATGCAGGCATGAGGAATTTGCACACGCTTGCGAAGAAGAAGCATGTCATTGGCATTGAGAATGTCAAATTCCTCAAGGATCACTTATGCGGAGCCTGTGAAGCTGGAAATGACCAAGGCTAAGCATCCAGCGAAGACTATCATGACCACTACTCGACCATTTGAATTGCTTCACATGGACTCTTCGGTCCTAACCATTACTCAGCAGTCACAAATGATGCATCTCTCTATGGCTTTGTTATTGTTGATGATTACTCTCGTTACACATGGGTACACATTGTTACTTACAAACATGAAGTGCAGGAAGTCTTCAAACGATTTTCCTCGAGGGCTTCAACCAACTTTGGTGTGAAGAATCAGAAGTGACAATGGAACTGAGTTCAAGAATTCTGGTCTTGATGACTATCTTGATGAACTTGGTATTACTCATGAGTTATCTGCTCCTTATACTCCTCAGCAGAATGGCGTCGTGGAGCGCAACAGAACTCTTGTTGAGATGGCTCGCACTATGCTTGATGAGTACAAGACGCCTCGTCACTTCTGGATTGAGGCAATTTATACTGCATGCCACATCATCAACAGGGTATATCTTCACAAATTCTTCAAGAAGACTGCCTATGAACTCCTCACTGACAAGAAACCCAATGTGAGTTATTCAAAGTCTTCGGTGCTAAATGTTGGATTAGAGATCCTCATCACAATGCTAAATTTGCACCGAAAGCACATGAAGTTTTATGCTTGGTTACGGAAAGGACTCGCACACCTACAGAGTCTTCAACAACGTTCTTCACAAGGTTGTTGAAACTGTAGATGTGCGATTCGATGAAACTAATCGCTCGCAAACAGAGCACCTACCTTCTGTGATAGATGAGCCAGCACCTGAGGAAACTATTAAGTTCAAGGCTACTGAGGATGTCATTCCTACTGAAGAATCTGCTGAAGAATTCATTCCAGAACATGAAGAACGTCGAGCTAATGCACCTGAAGAAATGCTGAAGAAAATGGTGCTGAAGAAAATGCTGATCAAATTCCTCGACGACAACCAGCTCATCCTCGCGTTGCAAAAGAAGTGCAAGTTGAAAAGATCATCGATGACATTGAAGCACCAGGTCCTCTCACACGCTCAAAAGCTTCACATTTATCTAACTTTTGTGGGCACTATGCTTTTGTCTCTATCACAGAGCCCACTAAGGTAGATGAAGCATTTCTGGAGCCTGAGTGGATTCAGGCCATGCAAGAAGAATTACATCAGTTCGAGCTCAACAACGTCTGGGAACTGGTCAAACGTCCAGATCCTCGCAAGCACAATATCATTGGCACAAAGTGGATCTACCGCAACAAGCAAGATGAAAATGGCCTTGTGGTGAGGAATAAGGCACGGCTTGTAGCTCAAGGCTACACACAGGTTGAAGGAATTGATTTCGATGAAACTTTTGCACCTGTTGCTAGACTTGAGGCTATTCGCATATTACTTGCTTATGCTAACCATCATGATATCACTTTATATCAAATGGATGTGAAAAGTGCATTCCTCAATGGTAAGCTTGAGGAAGAAGTATATGTTGCTCAACCCCCAGGTTTTGAAGATCCAAAGCATCCTGACAAAGTCTTCAGACTCAATAAGGCCCTCTATGGCCTCAAGCAGGCCCCTCGGGCGTGGTATGATACTTTGAAGGAATTCCTCATGAAGAAAGGCTTCAAACCCGGTTCACTCGACCCTACTCTTTTCACTAAATCTTATGATGGTGAACTGTTTGTGTGCCAAATATATGTTGATGATATTATCTTTGGCTGTACTGACCAACGTTATAGTGATGAATTTGCCTATATGATGAGTGAAGAATATCAAATGTCTATGATGGGAGAATTGAAATTCTTCTTAGGTCTTCAAATTCGTCAACAACGCAATGGCATATTCATATCTCAGGAGAAATACCTCAAGGATGTACTGAGGAAATTCGGCATGCAAGATTGCAAAGGCGTCAAAATTCCTATGCCCACAAATGGCCATCTGTGCACTGATGAAAATGGTATTGACTTCGATCATAAGGTATACCGCTCCATGATTGGTTCTTTATTGTACTTATGTGCATCTAGGCCAGATATAATGCTTAGTGTTTGCATGTGTGCCCGATTTCAAGCTACACCGAAGGAATCACACCATAAGGCTGTGAAGCATATTCTTCGATATCTAGCTCACACACCAACACTTGGATTATGGTACCCCAAGGGCTCGGCTTTTGATCTCATTGGATATTCTGACTCTGACTATGCTGGTGATCGTGTGGACCGCAAGTCAACATCTGGTACATGTCATTTCCTCGGACGATCTTTGGTCTGTTGGTCCTCGAAGAAACAGAACTGCGTATCACTGTCTACTGCTGAAGCTGAGTACATTGCTGCTGGTTCTTGCTGTGCTCAATTGCTGTGGATGAAGCAAACTCTCAAGGACTACGGCGTCAACGTGAAGAATGTGCCTCTCTTCTGTGACAATGAGAGTGCCATCAAGATTGCTCACAACCCAGTTCAGCACTCGAAGACAAAGCACATTCAGATTCGTCATCATTTTCTTCGTGATCATGTGTTGAAGGGCGACATTTCTATTGAGCATGTGAAGACTGAAGAACAGCTAGCCGATATCTTCACAAAGCCCTTGGATGAGAAGAGATTTAGCAAGTTGCGGTGTGAGCTAAATATCTTAGAATCTTCGAATGTTCTTTGAAAAGGACACTCATCCTAACACTTATGCAAAATTGATGACTTAGATGTGCAACACATGAAGAAACGTTTTTCTTCAATCAATGAAGAATAACACTCTAAGTGTGAAGAAATTAACGAAGAATTTGATTCTCAGAACCCTACGACAATTGTACGCGGTGTCTGAAATCATCATTCTTATACGGTGGGTCACGCCACCACCAAAGTTGAAAATCTTCAATTTGAGTTTTTCCTCAGTTTTGAAATTCCTCAGTTGTTCATTTCTTCAACTTTGCATTGACTTCACTGTTTCCGTCGTTTTTCATATATATATATATATATATATATATATATATATATATATATATATATATATATATATATATGAGTTTATGTCCTCTACAGCATTCACTTATGGCTAATTCTTCAAGTTGGTTTTTCTGCTAAGTGAATGTGATCGGACCCTTCGCCCTCTATGCTAAACTCAACCCATTCTATTCATAAATTCTTCATGTGCGTTCTATTTGAAACTCGTTCAAAATCTTCACTGTGTCCTTCTCAGCTGAAGAATTTGCGAACGGAATGTTAAAACTTATCTTATCAAAAATTTCGGCTTTGCCGCTCAAACCGTTCCGCATCCCACGAAATACTTATCTATTCACCCACGATCTAACACGATCACCACTTCTCAGTACGTGGGTGACACATGTCAAGCGAATGAGAAGGGTCAGGGGCACATTTGTCCAATTTCTTTGGGCGAACAGTTTTTCACCGTGGCTACAAATACCCCCTCCCCTTCCTCACTTCCTTTACTCCGCTCGACCTCTCTCTCCGGCTCGAGCTTCTCAAACCCTAGCGCTGCCGCTACTTCATCGTCGCCGGTGAGGAAGAGGTTCACTGCCTCGACCTCGTCGCCGTCGTACTCGCGCCGGCCGCGGAAATCTTCACTCCGCCGCCGCCGTAGCCGTCTTCCTCCGCCGAGTTAGGGCGTGGAAGATCTGCACATACGAACTTCACTTCTCCACCTCACAGTTCGTCGTGTTCTTCGTTCAGGGTAATTAAAAGTTACTTTTACTGCCCTCTTTGATTCAAATGATTTCTACAAAATCTTCAAAGGTGTTTTTCTTCAAATTCTTCACACACTAAACACCTCACATGTCATCTGTTCTTGATTCATTTCTCTAAGCATAATTTTTCTTCAAGATTCCTCAATTGTGTGGATCTTCGATCTATACAACTCTGGAACCTAAGACAAAGAACGCTTAGTGAAATTCTTCAAGACTCATCTGGTCAAATTCCTCAAACTTGTTCTTTTTACAAAACCTTCTGAGAACGCATATGACCTCTCCAAATTCCTCGCAACTATACTCTGTTCACAGGTACTCATGTCCGCTGCTGAATCACTAGGTTCTCATCAACTTAACTCATTTGCAGCGTTCCTCGAAGAAAAGTTGCATACTTCTTCAGAGAATTCAATTGTTCAAATTCCTCAACTGAAGAAAATGGCTGATGGAAAGAAGCCACAGAAAGGAGGAAAGAGGCCTGAAATCAATACTGCCTTTGAAATCCCTGATGACATATACAAGGACTATTGCACTCCTGATGAGGCCAAGTTTGGAAAAGAGGACAAAAATCAGCGCAAGGTGCGCATCCAGAGGATAGAAAGGAGATGGGCAAGGGAGTGGAGGGAGTACAGATATGTTACTCCCAAGTACATGAAGAAATTCGCACTCAATCCTCCATGCCCAAGACCTCCGTTGGCACCTGGCCAAGAAGCGGATCCCACCAGCCTCAAGCGCGGTGAGGATTATCCTGATGAATGGGCCAAGCGCCAGGCCAAGCTGGCTAGACAAGCCAGAGAAGCAGTGAGGAAATTCAATGAAGACTCTGCTGCTGCTGCTGCCGCTGAGGCCTCTGTCAAGCCGAAGAAATCCATGGCAAAGAAGCCTGCGCACAAGTCAAGTGCTTCACCTTCAATGCCCTCAAGGCCAAGTTCCTCAGCAATGCCCTCACGGCCAGAATCCTCAAAGCCCTCACGGCCAATTCCTCACGCTGCTCCTGCTCCTCCAAAGTCCTCAGCTGCTCCGACAAAGTCCTCGGCACCTGTGCATCTTGCCACGTGCCAAAGGACTACAGGCATCTCTATTGCCTCAGGAGCTTCTGCTAGTTCCTCAGCTGCACCAAATTCTTCAACGGGACCCTCTCTGCTGAAGACAAAGGCCACTGCTGGACGAGGTTCTCGCCCAAGTCCTCACAAGAAGCAGGTCGCCTTCCAAGTGCCGTCTGAAGAAGACGAAGCTGATGATGATGAACTTGCAGAAATCATCAGAGATAGGCAAGTCAGGGCCGCTAGAGCCAAGGGCACAAATGTGCCTCTGCTTTTGGATCCAAAGTTGATCCTCGACTACATTGATCTCTGGCACAAGGACCCAAACACTCCTATGCCTGATTTCAAGTTGACTCCTGGCCAAAATCATATGCTGACTGCCTTCATCCAAGAAGAGAAATGGAAATATGAGAAGGCCAGGCAGATCAAGAAAGCACAGTATAGGAAAGAAAAATTTCTGAAGAACAACGTTGTCTCTATGACAACTGATGATCTTGTGAAGATCCAGTCTGAAATCAAAGTCCTCAGCGATGATTTCAATGCTTACTATGCTGATTGGCAAGGAGCCAAGGTTAGGTTTGTTAAACTGACTGAGAAGTTCACCTCCAATGTTGCAGCCCCATCGCAACAAGAAATTCCTCAGGCTGAAGCATCTGCTCAGCCGACTAAAGAACATGCCAGCACCGCTGATGACATTCAGGCTGCTGAAGAAAATGTGAGTTCCAGGGCTGATAACTGCATTCCAGCCACTGATGAAATTGCCAGGGCATCCACTAGTGGTGCGCCTGAAGAAAATGAAGAGGTCAGGGCAACTGCATCAGTTGTGCCTGAAGAAACTCAACCAACTTCCTCTGCTCCTCCTGCGCCTACTCCAACTCCAATCCTTCCATCTGCATCAAATGTGAAGAAGATCAAGGCTGCAGAGCGTGCAGCAGTGAAGAAAAGGAAAGCATCAGCTTCTTCAGATTCTTCAGCTCCGAAGAAAATGAAGTCTATGACCAGCTCATTTGCAAACCCCATTGATGTTGTTCCTATCTCAACCATGCCATCAAAGGAAATCGTCCCTTTTGATGAAGAATATGTGATCCCTAGCGGATCCGATGAAGAAAATCCTTCTGCTGCTACGTCAGAGCAGATGGATGAAGAAATTGAAGTGGATGAAATCCCTTCAACTCCGGCTGTTTCCTCGCCTATGCCTCAGTTTACTACGGAAGAGGCCGGCGTTGAAGAAATGGAAGATGAAGATGTGGACATTGGCTGCACCACACCAGTGATGAATGATGACTTTTGGGAAAGTCAGCACCCCAACTCTCCACTCTTCACACCATTGCAACAAATTCCTCAGTCCCCTAGCAACTAAGTTCAAATGGGATCTGATGAACCTCATGCCACACCATCTGTCCATGAAGAAATTCCAGCCACTAGTGCTGAAGAAAATGAAAATGAAGAATTGAAGACCCAGGCTGTCACTGGAGTAGAAGCTGAAATTCCTCAGCATGAAGAACCTGAGATTGCGATTCCTGAGGTGATAATGCAATTGACTGACACTCCTCAGCCCAAGCCAAACGATCCATTCTCAAAGAAGCAGAAATTCAAGGCTGATGATTTCTTCGGCGAGCACGTGTTCTTCACTGACTACAATCCCTATGATTCTGCTCGTCTTAGAAGGAAGCGCTTCTGGACCGCCAGCCAGGCCAACTTCTATTCTTCACTACTTTTCAACAAGGACAAAGTCTTCGACCACGAGCATATTCCTCATGTGGACATGGAATCACTGCCATGCTTCACTCCTGTCCTCAGTGTGCTTCATGACACAGGCCTCCTCAACTTTTGCACAGACATAGTTGATTGGAATGAAGAACTCATTCTTCAATTCTATGCAACTTTGCACATCACAGGAGATGCTGACGATGTGAACTCCTGGGTTTTGGACTGGATGACCGAGAACACTCACTATAAGGCACCGGCCACTGAATTACTTCACGCCCTGCCCATCAGTCCTCCACTTGAAGGAGCTCGTTGCATGTACCAAGAGCCTGAGCTTACTGATCACTATATGCAAGTGCTGATGAATCCATTGAAGCCCGGTCAAGCCTCAAGGACAAAATTCCTCGTGAAGGAATTGCAGTATGTACCAAGGACAGTCTATCGCATTCTGACGAAGACTATGAGTCCAATCAAAGGCCACGACTCATCTGATGAGGAAATTGTTGGCATCATGAAGAATCTGGTATTCAACATCATTCATGGCATTCCTGTCAATTATCACGATTTCTTCATGAGGACTCTGGCAAATGTTGCACTTTCACCATTTGAGCTGAAGCCTTATGCACCGTGGATTATGAGATTCCTCGGGACAAGGTCTTCACTCAACTACAAAGCTGATTTTCAGAATCACCTCAGCTACTTGCCCCCGATTGAAGTCCTCAAGCGGACCTATTCCTCAGCTGACGAAAAGGGCAAGGCACCAGCTGTTATAGATGAAGGCATTCGTCCATTGGATAGTCAGTTTCGCAAAGCTGCATCTTATTCCACCAATGATGACTCTGCCACTCATGACTCTGCTGCCCATGCCTCCAAGCCAAATCCTCAAGCCACTGCTCCTCGTGTGATGACTGACCATGAGCTTTTGCTAAGTCTTCACCAGAAGGTGGATCGAAACCATAAATGGGTTAAGCGTCAGTTTGGGTCAATTCTTCACAACATGACTGCTACACATAATGCAGTGAAGAAAAACCATTACTACCTCCACGAAGTCTTCGATCGCACCTGGGCTATTCTGTCACATGTATATGGTGAAGAAGATCTGAAGAACATGGGTCTCAAGGAAGACTTTGACTGGTCTGCACCTCCACCGAAGAAATACAAGAAGGTCAAGGTTCCTTCCTTGGTGGCCAGCTCATATTCTTCATCGCGCGACACCGATGAGCATGAAGACTTGGACGACACTGCGGCAGGCCCTACATCAACAAACGACCCCAACAACGCTGGCGCTCCTTCATCAACTTGATATTCTTCAGGGGCGTTAGTCCTCATTTTCGATCCTTTTGGTCATTCGATGACAAAGGGGGAGAAATTTGAGTTAGTCTTCAAGCGGGTCTATCTTATATGGGCGTTTTTTTGCTAAGTTACAACTCTCGTTATTCTGATGACTTTGCTGGATCGAGTTGTAAACTTAAACTCTATGGTGGCCTGATACTTTTGCTGTGTTTTCTGCATGCTTATTCCTCATTAATGTTAATGCACGCATGCTGAATTACATCAGTCACCATATTTCATCATGCATTTCAAATTCTTCATATTATATGTCAAATGCGTGTATGAATTACAAGATATAGGGGGAGATCTCCATGATTCAACTCTTCAAGTGTGCATTGCTTCAAAAGCAAATTCCTCACTATGCACATCTTCAGGGGGAGTTCTTCTATATCTTGCAATCAAATTCCTCAATATCAGTATTTACACTTCATATGTTTATCCCCGTTGAAAACTTAACCTATATTGTCATCAATCACCAAAAAGGGGGAGATTGTAAGTGCATCTAGTGCCCCTTAGTGATTTTGGTGTATTGAAGACTTATAGGTTAAGGGACTAATGTGTTTATGAGTGTACACAGGTCTATAAGTCTATGAGGAGTTTGATATTTACAGAGAAAGTCGACCCCTAAAAATGAAGTTCTTCGACTGAAGACTTTGGATTTCTGAAGACTTTCTGAAGACTTTGAAAGTGAAGAAATTGGTGTGACCTTGAAGACTTGGTATTCATTCGAGGAACATGAAGCGTGAAGACTTTTGTTTTCGTAGTTTCATTTTCTCTTTCTTGAGTCATAGGAAACACCGTACTGTTAAAGGGGGTCGAGGAAATACTAAGGAAAAATTTCCATGTGATGCTCAACTCAAAATCCTACACCTACCAATCCCTTCGAGTGAAGCCATTGGAAATCTCATACAGTTCAGTCATATTCTTCAGTGACAGAGACGAAGTTCTTCTGGTCTCTGAGGAATTTGTTCTGACTGAGGAGTTAGGAATTCGCCAGTGCGGATTGCCTACACAGTGAGGAACATGATAGCCCTGAGGAATTTGATACTCAAATTTCCGACCGTTGCTGTGCTTCGCGCCAGCTGTCCCAAAATATCTTATCCACCTAACGGTCATATCATTGAAGGGCATTTATGTCTTATCATGTCGGGCTGCTCCCTAGGCTATAAATAGCCGCCCCCTACAACCACTAGCTGGTTGGCTGCTCCGAGAGAAACTGACACTTGTCATTTGAGAGCATCCCATCCTCCGAGGACTTTGAGCGAAAATCATCAAGTGAGGAAAAACCCAAACCCAAACACCTACAAACCCAAAGTGATTGAGCATCACTGAAGAGATTGATCCTGCGTGGATCCGACGCTTGTTACCTTTGAAGACTGTGCTTCTTCCAGACGGTTAGGCGTCATGGTCTAGAGCATCCAAGAGGAATTGTGGATCGCCGAGTGACCGAGTTTGTGAAGGTTCAGAAGTCACCTGAAGACTTACCACGAGTGATTGGACGAGGTCTGTGTGACCTTAGTTCAAGGAGAATAGGGTGAGGACTGTGTGTCCGGGACTGTGTGTCCTCAGGTTTAAATACCTAGCCACTCCAACCAGATGTACAACTGAGACAGCAGTTGGAACTGATCTACCAAATCATTGTCTTCACCAAGTTTACTAGTTCTATTTCCTCAACTCTTTCATTTCCTCATTACTGTGTTGTGTGCTTGTCATATCTGTGTTTGAAGACTTTGACTGAAGACTTCCTCAATTTCCCCAGTTCAATTTCTTCAGTCTGTTTGTCTTCATCCTGTGTTATCCTGTGTTTACGCTTCCTGTACTCTGTGCTTGTTTTCATTTCATCATGATGACCATGCTTGTATTCTGTTATGTTTATTGTTGAGTACTTATTCCGCTGCAAGTAGTTCTTCGCTAAGGAATTTCCTCACCGGCAAATTCCTCAGTGAAGAATTCATAAAAATCGCCTATTCACCCCCCCCCTCTAGTCGATATAACGCACTTTCACCTCCTCATAGGGCTGGCCTCTATAGGGACGCACCAGGGCTGGTGTGTTCCCTCACTTGGCCCATAAGGCCCATATCTTTGCCGGGGGTGCCCGAAACTCCTTTCCGGTGACCAGATAAGTACCCGGTACCATCTGGAACACTTCCGGTGTCGGAATACCATCGTCCTATTATCAATCTTCACCTCTTGACCATTGTGAGACTCCTCGTCATGTCCGTGATCTCATCCGGGACTCCGAACAACATTCGGTCACAAAATCACATAACTAATATAATACTATATCGTCATCGAACGTTAAGCATGCGGACCCTACGGGTTCGTCCCCGACCGCCACTCGGAAGGAAGACAATCAATAAATAAATCATGCTCCGACTTCATCACATAACGGTTCACCATACGTGCATGCTACGGGAATCACAAACTTTAACACAAGTATTTCTAAAATTCACAACTACTCACTAGCATGACTCTAATATCACCATGTTCATATCTCAAAACAATCATAAGGAATAAAACTTCTCATAGTATTCAATGCACTTTATATGAAAGTTTTTATTATATCCCTCTTGGATGCCTATCATATTAGGACTAAATTTATAACCCAAGAAAATTACCATGTTGCTTAGAGACTCTCAAAATAATATAAGTGAAGCACGAGAGTTCATCAATTTCTATAAAATAAAGCCACCGCCGTGCTCTAAAAATATATAATTGAAGCACTAGAGAATATTTCCTAGCTCAAAAGATATAAGTGAAGCACAACGAGCATTCTAATAAATAATGATTCATGCGTGTCTCTCTCAAAAGGTGTGTACATCAAGGATGATTGTGGCAAACTAAAAAGCAAAGACTCAAATCATACAAGACACTCCAAGAAAAACACATATAATGTGGTGAATAAAAATATAGCCTCAAGTAAAGCTACGGATAGACGAAGACGAAAGAGGGGATGCCTTCCCGGGGCATCCCCAAGCTTAGGCTCTTGGTATCCTTGTATATTACCTTGGGGTGCCTTGGGCATCCCCAAGCTTAGGCTCTTGCCACTCCTTATTCTATAGTCCATCAAATCCTTACCCAAAACTTGAAAACTTCACAACACAAAACTCAACAGAAAATCTCATAAGCTCCGTTAGTATAAGAAAATAAATCACCACTTTAGGTACTGTTGTGAACTCATTCTTTATTTATATTGGTGTAATATCTACTGTATTCCAACTTTTCCATGGTTCATACCCCCCGATACTAGCCATAGATTCATCAAAATAAGCAAACAACACAAAGAAAACAGAATCTGTCCAAAACATAACAGTCTGTAGCAATCTGTATATTTAGAATACTTCTATCACTCCAAAAATACTGAAAAATTAGGACGACCTAAGCAATTTGTTTATTAATCTTCTGCAAAAAGAATCAGTATTTTATCACGCTTCTGTGATTTTTAACAATTCTGGGACTGAGCGCAAAAGTTTCTGTTTTTCAGCAAGATCAAATCAACTATCATCGTAAGCTATCCCAAAGGTTTTACTTGGCACAAACACTTATTAAAACACAAAACCACATCTAAACAAAGGCTAGATGAATTATTTAAGGCAAAACAGAACCTAAAAAGCAAAAACATAAAAATAAAATTGGGTTGCCTCCCAACAACGCTATTGTTTAACGCCCTTAGCTAGGCGTAAAACACGAATAGATCTAGATATTATCATCTTTGGTAGGCAATCAATAAGTGGCTCTCATAATAGATTCATAAGGTAATTTAATTTTCTTTCTTGGAAAGTGTTCCATACCTTTCCTTAACGGAAATTGAAATCTAATGTTTCCTTCTTTCATATCAATAATTGCACCAATCGTTCTAAGGAAAGGTCTACCAAGAATAATAGGACAAATAGATTGCAATCTATATCAAGGACAATGAAATCCACGGGCACATAATTCCTATTTGCAACAATAAGAACATCATTAATTCTTCCCATAGGTTTCTTAATAGTGGAATCCACAAGATGCAAATTTAGAAAGCAATCATCAAATTCACGAAAACCTAACACATCACACGAAGTTTTTGGAATCGTGGAAACACTAGCACCCAAATCACACAAAGCATGGCATTCATCATCTTTGATCTTAATCTTAATAGTAGGTTCCCACTCATCATAAAGTTTTCTAGGGATAGAAACTCCCAACTCAAGCTTTTCTTCATAAGATTGCATTAAAGCATCAATGATACATTTGGTAAAAGCTTTATTTTGACTATAAGCATGAGGAGAATTTAGCACGGATTGCAACAAGGAAATGCAATCTATTAAAGAACAATCATCATAACTAAATTCCTTGAAATCCAAAATAGTGGGTTCATTGCTATCTAAAGTTTTTACCTCTTCAATCCCACTTTTACCAATTTTTGCATCAAGATCTAAAAACTCCAAATCATTGGGACGCCTTTTAACTAAAGTTGAATCATCTCTAGTCCCATATTTATCAAGATTTATATTGGAAAACAAAGATTCAATAGGAGTCACATCAATCACTTTAATATCTTCATCATTATTCTCTTGGAAACTAGAAGACCACGCTTTTATAAACCAATCTTTTTTAGCACGTATCTTAGCGGTTCTTTCTTTGCACTCATCGATGGAAATTCTCATGGCTTTGAGAGGCACATTGATATCATGCTTGGGTGGAATAGATCTAAGTTTCAAATAATCAACATCAAGAGAAATTATATCCACGTTCCTAGCCAAATCATCAATCTTAAGCAATTTTTCTTCAATTAAACCATTGAAATTCTTTTGCAAACTCATAAATTCTTTAACACTATTCTCAAATTCAGAGGGCATCTTATTATAATTTCCATAAGAATTGTTGTAGTAATTACCATAATTATTAGAGGAATTACTAGGAAACGGCCTAGGATTAAAATTACCTCTATACGCGTTATTACCAAAATTGTTCCTACCAACAAAGTGCACATCCATAGATTCATCATTATTCTCAATCAAAGTAGACAAAGGCATATCATTAGGATCAATAGGAGCACCCTTGCTAGCAAATAATTTCATAAGCTCATCCATCTTTCCACTCAAAACATTAATCTCTTCAATTGCATGCATCTTTTTACTAGTGGAAGATCTTTCGGTATGCCATTGAGAATAAGTAACCATAATATTATCTAGGAGTTTGATAGCTTCTCCTAATGTAATTTCCATAAAAGTACCTCCCGCGCCCGAATCTAAAAGATTTCTAGAAGCAAAATTCAATCCGGCATAATTTTTTTTGTATAATCATCCACAAATTCAAACCATGAGTAGGGCAATTTCGTATCATCAATTTCATCCTCTCCCAAGATTGTGCAACATGTTCATAATCAAGTTTCTTAAAATTCATAATATCGTCCCTAAGGGAGATGATGATCTTAGTGGGAGGAAAATACTTGGAAATAAAAGCATCTTTACACTTATTTCATGAATCAATACAATTTTTAGGCAAAGATGAAAACCAAGTTTTAGCATGATCTCTAAGAGAGAACGGAAATAGCTTCAATTTAACAATATTATTATCCACATCTTTTTATTTTGCATATCAGACAAATCAACAAAATTATTAAAATGGGATGCGGCATCCTCATTGGGAAGACCGGAAAAATTGATCCTTCATAACAAGATTCAACAAAGCGGTGTTGATTTCACAAGATTCCGCATTAGTAGCGGGAGCAATCGGAGTACTAATAAAATCATTATTATTGGTGTTGGTAAAGTCACACAATTTGGTATTCTCTTGAGTCATCGTGACAAAGCAAAAATCCAACACACGAGCACACAAAAAGCAAGCGGAGAAGACGAACGGAACAGGGGCGAAGAAAAGGCAAATCTTTTTGAAAATCATTTTAGAAGTGGGGGAGAGGAAAATGAGAGGCGAATGTCAAATAATGTAATGCGAGAGATGAGAGTTCATGATGGGTACTTGGTATGTCTTGACTTGATGTAGATCTCCCCGGCAACAGCGCCAGAAATTCTTCCTGGTACTTCATGAGCTTGCGTTGGTTTTTCCCTTGAAGAGGAAAGGGTGATGCAGCAAATTAGAGTAAGTATTTCCCTCAGCTTTTGAGAACCAAGGTATCAATCCAGTAGGAGACAATGCTCAAGTCACTGAATACCTGCACAAACAAACACCAACTTGCACCCAACGCGACAAAGGGGTTGTCAATCCCTTCACGGTTATTTGCAAAGTGAGATCTGTTAGAGATGGATAAACGGTAAAGTAATATTTTTGGTATTTTTGATTTATCGAACGGAAAGTAAAAGATTGCAAAAGAAGTAAATAGGAAACTAAAATTGTAGATCGGAAACTTATATGATGGAAAATAGACCCGGGGGCCATAGGTTTCACTAGAGGCTTCTCTCAAGATAGAAAATATTACAGTGGGTGAACAAATTACTGCCGAGCAATTGATAGAAAATCGCGAAGTTATGACGATATCTAAGGCAATGATCATGAATGTAGGCATCACGTCCGTATCAAGTAGACCGACTCCTGCCTGCATCTACTACTATTACTCCACACATCGATCGACTCCTGTCTGCATCTAGAGTACTAAGTTCATAGAACAGAGTAACGCATTAAGTAAGATGACATGATGTAGCGGGATAGAATCAAGCAATATGATGAAAACCCCATCTTGTTATCCTCGATGGCAACAATACAATACGTGTCGGTTCCCCTTCTGTCACTAGGATCGAGCACCGCAAGATTGAACCCAAAGCTAAGCACTTCTCCCATTGCAAGAAAAACCAATCTAGTTGGCCAAACCAAATCGATAGTTCGAAGAGACTTGCAAAGATATCAAATCATGCATATAAGAATTCAGAGAAGATTCAAATAATATTCATAGATAAGCTGATCATAAATCCACAATTCATCGGATCTCGGCAAACACACCGCAAAAGAGTATTACATCGGATACATCTCCAAGAACATCGAGGAGAACATGGTATTGAGAATCAAAGAGAGAGAGAAGGAGCCATCTGGCAACTAGCTATGGACCCGTAGGTCTGTGGTAAACTACCCACGCTTCATCGGAGAGGCAATGATGTTGATGTAGAAGCCCTCCGTGATCGAATCCCCCTCCGGCAGGACGCCGGAAAAGGCCCCTAGATGAGATCTCACGGGTACAGAAGGTTGCGGCGGTGGAAAAGTGTTTTCGTGGCTCTCCTGGAAGGTTTTGGGATATTTGAGAATATATAGGCGGAATAGAATAGGTCAGTGGAGTCACGAGGGGCCCACAAGGGTGGGGGCGCGCTAGCCCCCTGGGCGCGCTTCCCGACCTTGTGGCCACCTCGTGGCTTCCCTGATGTGTACTCCAAGTCCTCTGGATGTCTTCTGGTCCAAGAAAAATCATCACGAAAGTTTCATTCCGTTTGGACTCTGTTTGGTATTCCTTTTCTGCGAAACCCTAAAACAAGGGAAAAAACAGAAACTGGCACTGGGCTCTAGGTTAATTGGTTAGTCCCAAAAATAATATAAAATAGCATATTAATGCATATGAAACATCCAAAACAGATAATATAATAGCATGGAACAATCAAAAATTATAGATACGTTGGAGACATATCACTTGACACCTTGATCTCCATCGCAACGTCGTGGTTGTCTCGCCAACTATTGCTTCTACAACTATCGCTAACGCATAGTGATAAAGTAAAGTAATTACATGGCATTTGCATTTCATACAATAAAGAGACAACCATAAGGCTCTTGCCGGTTGCCAGTGACTTTTACAAAACATGATCATCTCATACAATAACGTATATCACATCATGTCTTGACCATATCACATCACAACATGCCCTGCAAAAACAAGTGAGACGTCCTCTACTTTGTTGTTGCAAGTTTTACGTGGCTGCTACGGGCTTCTAGCAAGAACCGTTCTTACCTACGCATCAAAACCACAACGGTGATTTATCAAGTTTGTTGTTTTAACCTCCAACAAGGACCGACCGCAGTCAAATTCGATTCAACTAAATTTGGAGAAACAGACACCCGCCAGCCACCTTTATGCAAACTAGTTGCATGTCTGTCGGTGGAACCGGTCTCATAAACGTGGTCATGTAAGGTTGGTTCAGGCCACCTCATCGAACAGTAAAACCGCTGAATCAAAATAAGACATTGGTGGTAAGCAGCATGACAATCACGGCCCACAAATCTTTGTGTTCTACTCGTGCATATCATCTATGCATAGACCTGGCTCGGATGCCACTGTTGGGGAACGTTGCATGGAAAACAAAAAAAATCTACGCACACGCAATTATCTATCCATGGAGATGCATAGCACCGAGGGGAGAGTGTGTCTACGTACCCTCGTGGACCGTAAGCGGGAGCGTTTCACAACAAGGTTGATGTAGTCAAACTTCTTCGCGCTTCAACCGATCAAGTACCGAACGCACGACACCTCCGCGTTCTGCACACGTTCAGCTCAGTGACGTCCCTCGCCTTCTTGATCCAGCAAGACGTCGAGGTAGTAGATGAGTTCTGTCAACATGACGGCGTGGTGACAGTGATGGTGAAGTGATCTCCGTAGGGCTTCGCCCAAGCACTACGAAAATATTACCGGGGTTGTAAACGGTGGAGGAGGGCGCCGCACACGGCTAGGCAATTGTCTTTTGTGTGCTAGGCGCCCCCTCCTCATATATATAGGTGGGAGGGAGGGAGGAGCAGCCATAGGAGGCGCCCAAGTAGGAGGAATCCTTTTCGGTGACCCGATAATTACCCGGTACCCTCCGAAACACTTCTGGTGTCCGAATACCACTGTCCTATATATCAATCATTACCAGTCGACCATTTTGAGACTCCTCGTCATGTCCGTGATCTCATCCGGGACTCCGAACAACAATCGGTCACCAAATCACATAACTCATATAATACTATATCGTCATCGAACGTTAAGCGTGCGGACCCTACGGGTTTGAGAACTATGTAGACATGACCGAGACACCTCTCCGGTCAAGAACCAATAGCAGAACCTGGATGCCCATATTGGCTCCTACATATTCTATGAAGATCTTTATCGGTCGAACCGTTATGACAACATACGTAATTCCCTTTGTCCATCGGTATGTTACTTACCCGAGATTCGATCGTCGGTATCTTTATACCTAGTTCAATCTCGTTACCGGCAAGTCTCTTTACTCGTTCCGTAATACATCATCTTGTGATTAACTCCTTACACTAGTGCAGAACCGGCCTTTATCACCAGTTCGTGATCTGTGGTGGGCCTTTAGTGCCGGTTCTGCAACCGGCACTAAAGAGTGGAGACTAAAGGCCCACCACGTGGCGTGAGCTCGCGCTATGGTATGGGGGGACCTTTAGTACGGGTTGGTGTTACCAACCGGTACTAAAGGTTTTTTTGAAATTTTTTCTGAAAATTTTGGAAAAAAATGTGAATTTTTTTCGATTTTCAATTTTCTGAATTATTTGATGATTTAGTCTCTAATCACCCCTCTTAACTACTCAGGTGTGGATCACTCATTTCAAATCGTCTAACTTCCCGGCCGGTCACCCATCCTCTCACTCCCCCAGCCTGAGCACGCTTAACTTCGGAGTTCTATTCCCTCTACTTTCCAAGTCTGCACTTGTTGTTTTCCTAACAAATGTAAGCTGACAATCCTATTAACCCTCAGCAGTTTAGCTTGAGCATTAGGTCACACATTTCACCGTTTGAGTTTGAAACTATTATTCTAAAAAAAAGTAATTATTTAGTAACACTAATATTTTTTGAATAAGTTTGACCACAGTTTGACCAGATTTGACCAAAATTCAAAAAATTGAAATAATTATTTAGTAACACTAATATTCTAGAATAATTATGTAGTAACATTAATACTTCTTGAATAAGTAGTTTGACCATAGTTTGACCAGATTTAACCAAAAAACCTGAAATTTGAGCATATCTTTTTTTCCTTTTGGAATTTGAGGATTCTAAAAAATTGCAAACAGGCCGTAGGCCGTCAAAATCGTATGCCGATTTTCGTGCTGAATTTTTTGATATATTATACGTTTTTCTGACATCGTATGCAAAAGTTATAGCCGTTTTACATTTTCCCGGCACTTTTTTGCAAAACGTGTCCAAATTGAAGTTTTCAATTTTTCCTAACTAGTAGATGTAGTAATATAACTACCACTCGAAGGATTTTATTTTTTGAAGTTTTTATCATTTTCTTTTGATTTTTTCAAAACTGAAATGGCGATAAGGGGGGTAGAGTTTGAAAATTGCCCTATAGTCCCGGTTTGTGTCTCCAACCGGGACTATAGGTCAGATCCCTTTAGTCCCGGTTCATGGCACGAACCGGTAGTAAAGGTTAGCCCTTTAGTACCGGTTCGTGCCACGAACCGGTACTAAAGGTGATCGTGGGGCCCCGGCCTGACGCCAGCCTGTCACCACCCCTTTAGTACCGGTTCGTGGCACTAACCGATATTAAAGGTTCAACACGAACCGACATTAATGCATAGCCGTTCGAACCGGCACTAATGCACACATTAGTGCCGGCTCAAAAGCAAACCGGCACTAATGTGCTTGACATTTGACCCTTTTTCTACTAGTGTTAGTCGTTTGCTTGCAAGCTTTGTCCATTTTTTATCATTCCCTAGGTGTGTGGCGACACCGATCGACATCATCATCACCGTGCTCGATCTCGAGATAGGTGATAAAAAATTTGTGCTTTAGCAAGACTGGAAATATGTGTATGTGTGTGATATGACATAATCGGGCGATATGATGGAAATTATGTGTGTGGCATGAGTTGCCGCCGAATTGTGATTTAGTTGCCTATGTTTTGCCGAAATGTCAATTTATTTCTTTTTCGGCGAATTTCGGGCAAACTCTATATGTCTTATTTTTAGGGAAGGTCATGCCGAATTTTTGTATGACTTTGATGCACGCATGCATTTTAATAATTAATTTGTTTATTATTACAGCGCAGGCGTTCATGATGGTCAGTGGAACGATGGTGGGAAGGTGGTTGCGGTCGGCGGTGCAGGACATGAATGAAAATAACCGGACATAGATTTTATGTCCGTATCGAAGATGCAAAGGAGTAGTTTGGCTTGACCCCTATGAGGATGGTCGCTTGACGGCGCACCTTCTCATGACTGGTTTCATGGATGGCTATACTCGGTGGATAAGTGAAGATGCTGATGATGAGGAGGACGCCGATAGTGCAACCAATGACGACACATGCCAAGACGAAGAGTTGACCGATAATGGCGATGGAGAAGGGGCCGAACATGGCGGCGGGGAAGCGGTCGGACATGGCAGCGGAGAAAACATGGACTACACGCCGCAGACTTCATCGCTACTAAGTTTAATCGTGCGGGACCCTCATGTTCGAGACCTGCTTCGCAAGGAGATGGGTACTGATAGAGCTGCTTCTAGAGAGGAGGCCAAGCTGGAGCAACTAGTAGTAGACTCAAATACTCCATTATATGATGGTTGCAATCCCGACATGACCCGCTTGAGTTTCACGCTCGAACTTCTGATGACGAACACTACAAGGGAAAACCCTAGTAGTAGCACTTGAAATACCTATAGCAGTAGCGCTGGGTCCAGCGCTACTGCTAACGCGCTACAACTAAGTTGTAGTAGCAGCGCTGGTCAGGGCAGCGCTACTGCTAAGTATGGTTAGTAGTAGAGCTTCCCTGACAAGAGCTACTGCTAACTATCTGTAGCGCTTGTACAAATGAAGCGTTGCTGCTAATACAGCGCTGCTAGTAGATGCTTTCCAGCACTACTGCTAGTGTTCCTGCTCTCACAGATTTATACCCCCTCTACAGATTTATACTGCTTGTACAAAATTTGTTCTCTTTTTAAATTTTTGTTCACCAATTCAAAAAAAATTGGGTTGCAAAAAATGTTCGGGATTTCAAAATTTGTTCCAGTTTTCAAAAAATTTCACCAATTATTTTTTTTCTTGTTTTTAGGAAAATATTCTAAAAATTTTAAGCATATATAAGTTTCTAAAAATATTAGCATTTTAGCAATTTTTTCGAATTTAGAAAAGACGTACCTTTTTCAAGTTTTTTGTACAAATTCAAAAAATATTCGTTTTAAAAAAAATTGGAATTAAAATTCATTTTGCAGTTCAAAAGATGTTTAGAAAGTTTGATATTATTCGTGGTTTTCAAAATTCCCTAATTTCCAAAAAGTGATCGAAATTTGAATTTTTAGTTGCAATTTCTTAAATAATGTTCAGTGTACGCCGCTGCTCATAGTTCTTTATAAGTCGCGCTATATTTTTGTCAACAAAACTTTGTAGCTGTACGGGAGAACCACGGTTCGAAACCCACTTGGCGCGCGCCGTTGTTTTTTGCACATTTTTTCTTCTGATCGCCAGCTCTTATTCAGCCCCGACGGGCCTGCCCAGTCAGGCGCGTCATGTGCAAAGGGACGTCCTTTTGCCGCAGAATGCGGGAAATAGGAGCTCTCCCACCAAGCCACCTAGCGCGCACCCCCTCCAACGCACGATCCAGCTTTTGGGCCAGCCCATTAACGGTTTATTCCCCATCGGTTTCGGAATCATTTTTTCTTTCTCTTTACTTTTTCTTTTCCATTTTTTCTCTTTTTTATTTTCATTTTTCTTTTCCTTTTCATTTCATTTCATTTATTTTCCCTTTTCCTTTCTAATTTTTCCGAATATTATTCAAACCTTTGATAGATTTTTAAATGAAGAACATTTTATGATTTTTTTACAAATTTGTGTTTTATTAAATCATGAACATTTTATGAATGTGTGACCTTTTTCGAAATATTTCGAACATTTTTTAAAATTGTGAACTTATTTAAAAGCCATGAACATGTTTTGAATCGACGAACAGGTTTTGAATTTTGGGGACAATATTTGAATTTCACGAATAATTTCTGTTTTGTGAACAGTTTTTTGAAATGTACGATTTTTTTTCGAATTCATGAACATTCTTTTTGAATCAGAGGAAACTTTTGAACAGATAATTTTTTTAATTTTCTAGAACAAGTATTGAAATTCATCATATAACTTTATGTTTTTTGTGGACCATTTAAAAAATTGCATGGACATTTGGATTCGGGAAATTTTGTTATAATCCATGAACAAATTTTTGAATATGGAAACATTTTTAAAAATTGTGAAAATTAATTGAATAAGGTAAAAAAAATTCAAAATAACGAACGTTTTTTAACAAGTTTTGTGATTTCTTGAATAAATTTTGAAAACCATGACCATTTTTTGTCTGAATTCACGATCATTTTGTGATTTCTTGAACATTATTTTTCAAAAGTCAAAATCCCGAATTACTATAAAAATGAAAAAAAATCATAAAAAAAAAATTCAAAAACAAGAAAAACGGGGGGCATCCCGTGGCACTCATGGGTCGGCTCAACAGGGTGCACGGGCGCAGTGGCTAAATCCAGCGGATGCTATCTGGAGCGCAGGGCGCCCCATAACGCCGTTGCACGCACCCCTTGCCCATGTGGGGCGTGAGGTCCCTCGATTTTTTTTTCTTTTATACTTATTATTCTGTTTCCTTTTTTGTTTTTGTTTTTCAATTTTCTTTTTTTTTTGTTTTCAAAGCGAGCGGTGCAAAAAAATGAGGACAAGGCAACGCCAGGTAGTATTCGAACTCGCGATCGCACTATTGTCTTCTTGGCACACAGGCAAGACGAATTCCTTAACGCTTTCTAAATCGGTTGATCGGGTTATTTTTCCTTTTTTTAGGGATTTCTTGAAAATATTGAATATACATTTCTAAAATGCCGAACATTTGGCCAAACACGCACGAGTTTTGAAAAACGAGGAGGACTCGGCGCAGTTGTCGCCATATAGAAGGGGGACGCTACGCATCGGCCGGCAGATCTTTTAAAGAGATCCGCCACCTTCGCATCCGTTTGATTGGGGCCATCCAGTGGCGTGGCTCCTTCCTCATCATTGCAACAGACCTCTTGTTGCAGAAACATTGGCAAAGAGGTTCTGTTGCAGAGTTTTTTTTTTCGTCTGAACTCTTTTGAAACATGAGTGTCGTTGCGGAAAGGACTTTTGCAATAGTTGCGAATTTTTTTTTGGTCTTAACTTTTTGCCAACATGGGAATTGTTCTGGAAGGACTTCTGCAACACAGAGGATGTTGTAGAATTTTTTTGTCTTAGCCTTTGTGCAACATGGGTGTTGTTGGGGAAGGACTTCTGCAACATGGGTGTTGTTGCGGAAGGAATTCTGCATCTAGTGTTGAAGGTCCTGGCCGGTTGTGCGTCGGCCGATCAAGCTCGTATCTGACGGTTGCGCATGCGACGGAAGCTCGTATGACGGCTGTGCATGCGAGACGTGGATCTGCCGAATTAAGTGGTCGAGCATTATCCTCTACCACTGCAACAAAGGTCGTGTTGCGGTAATTTTCTGCAACACAGGTCATATTGCAGAAATTTTTGCAAAATATAGGTAAAGTTACATTTTTTTTGTAACAGGGGCATTGTTACAAATTTTTTTCTTGCAATGGAGGTCATGTTGCAAATTTTCTTTTTGCAATAGAGGTCTTATTATAGTTTTTTGTACAACAAAGTCCTCGCTCAATTAATTATTTTCGTAATAAAGGTTTTGTTACAGTTTTTCTGCAATAGAGATCTTGCTGCAGAAAGGAGAGATTGTAGGGAGTCAAGTCCACCCCGTGAGACGCGTGGCATCCAAGCAAGACGCGGACGTGAAAGGCTCTAAGTCAGAGTCGCACTGTATATGTCCAGCGTGGCGTGAAATCACAATGAAGCGATCGAACGGTGCAGCGCCCGGCGGACGCGCAAGCTATAATCAGCCGACTGATTAATAACGTTTCCTCATATAGAAACCCCTCAAAATAAAAGGAACCCCTCCGACCGCCGCAGCCGGCCAGCCAGGCTGCCGTGGCGCCGCCCTTCCCCTCCCCTCATTCCCTGCCCGCCACGTCTGCTGCTGGCGTGCTCGGCCTCCTGGAGACCCCGCCGTCCAGAGCGCCTCTCCCTCCCTCGGCAGTACGAACAGGGGCGAGTGGCCTCCCCCCTCCGGCCTGCGGCCTCTGCTTGAGGCCTGAGCTGCCTCGCCGCGCCGCGCCGTGGAGGAACGCCGAGTCGAGCTCGCTGCTCGCCTGCTCATCTGCTCCGGTGCTCCTGTTCCTCCCGGAACGGATTTGGTAACTTGTAATCTAGCTAGCTCCCGAGTCCTCAAAAATGCATGTGCTGGACTGAACCTGAACCTGAACCGATGCATTTTATTATTAGTTCAATTTCATTTCATGCTATAGTAGTAACAGAAGATGATAGAGATACTTTACGTCGATGAATGACCCAAACCCATTGAATATTTGGCTATCTTCTGTAGCATAGACATACAGAGTGCCTGGCTCTGAGTATGACTGCAGCTATGACACTGCCATATCCCCCTGCAAACTGATCGAATGTAATGCCTGAAAACAGGCCGTGCATTTTTCCACTTGCCAAATCTACCGTCATTGCCCTCGGAAATTCAGGACATGCCAGACTACTCAATGTATTCCTAATCCCTGGTCTTATACAAAACAAATTTCTCACGGACCAATCCACACTGTAATATCTACTGTAACAGAGAGTCCCGGAAAATTTTGAACTGTACTCGTGGGAGAAGGAAAGGCGGAGAGCATATATACACACCAGGTGAGTTCCTTGGCACGCGACGCTGAATATTCTCGTTTGATTGCAGAGACTTCTGAGTAGACGTCTGGCATTGTGGGTCGATCTTTTGGTGTCTCTGTGGAGCATGAGAGACCAAGCTGAACAAGCTGCATAATGCAGCTCAGCAACTCCACCATTGCATGGTTTCCATGGTCCAGGCCTTCGTCTCCGGATCTCGGGATTATGAAGGTAGGATCAAGTATATCACGGATCTTTTTGGGGAATGCATTTCCCACAAATTTCTGAAGGGTCAGGCCATTCTTGAACAACACATCTGTTGGGCATTTCCCCGTGAGCATTTCTAGGATGATAATTCCATAGCTATAGACATCGCCCGCTGTTGAGATCTTGTTCCCGATGCCATACTCTGCATTGTTTAACATTGAGTTATCTTACAACATTGATTACTGAAAACCATGCAAGTTTCCTTTTAAAGAATGGAAAAGTAAAACTTGAATGATACTAGGGAGTGAGGAAAGCTAATAATAATATAGTGAATGTTTACCTGGTGCAATGTTTCCAACTGATCCTCTTGGTCCTTGTAAGCTCGTGGAAGTAATAGTACTTGAAAGAGTTATGACTTTGAAGGAACTTAGCTAACCCAAAGTCACTGAGACGGGCACCCATGTCATCATCTAGAAGCACATTGCTAGGCTTCAAATCATAATGGATTACAGGGGGCCACACAGCTGTTATGCAAATATCCAATGCAGCAGCTATGTCCTGCTATTGTTACTCTAAATCTGCCAATCAATGTGAATATCGACGTCTACAGCTATGGTATGGTGCTTCTAAAGCTGGTGGCTGGGAGTTGTACAAGGGATGACAAAGTTATCAAACTGAAACATTTTTGTCCAGGATGTAAAGAACCTTAGCTACTGGAGATGCTAGGAGTATAATGGATGCTAAGCTTCTTAGACAGTTCCATACCAAGCAGGTGATAATCATGATGACAAATTCTGTATCGGACTTAACCCTCTGTTGGCCTTTAACTTGATAAACCAATTCATCATGCTTTTAGGTTCTTTTCCACATCGACCATGTTCCATCATTTTCAGAATTCTTTCAATCAACACCTTACTAATAGTCTATCATAGTTTCTCAAACGATATGTCCAGTTTTTATTCCAAAAAAGAGAGAAAGAAAATTGCCTTCGACAAAGGAAAGCAGAAAGCAACAGAGTGCCTGACTCTG
The DNA here is from genome assembly GCF_018294505.1 of Triticum aestivum. Classification (NCBI taxonomy): domain Eukaryota; kingdom Viridiplantae; phylum Streptophyta; class Magnoliopsida; order Poales; family Poaceae; genus Triticum; species Triticum aestivum. The sequence continues at coordinate 557,406,489 of NC_057808.1, read as the reverse complement.
ACTGCACTCCACTCGACCACTCCTAGTTTATCTCCTGAATGTGAAGTTCTGAACTAATTTACCTAATGCAGCTTTGACACATTGACACTGCCACATACCTGTTAAGCCACAAGCAACAGCAATGTATCTTGCCTTCAACCTGATAAAATCTTATGCCTGTAACAGCTACATGTTCCATTGCCCTCAGAAATTCAGAACATGCCAGATTAATGAATATATTCATATACCTGATGCTAGACAGAACTGATCTCTCACAAAACAATTCACACTGCGTGTAGGATAGAAAAAGTTCTTAAACATTAAACCGTAATATTTGGAGAAGGAAAAGCAGAGAACATATATATATATATACCGATAGTGATGTCGCACGTTGCAACTGCCCGCCAAAGAACTCACTGTCAATGTAGAACTTCAGGAAGGTGGGCCAGCTGGAGTACATCTTGAGCCCCTGGTGGAGCGCCTCGTTGACGAGCATCTCATCCAGCGGCCACATGATCTGCACAGTGCTGTGGGAGAAGCCGCACCATGGGAAACCGATCAGACACGTTGAGCGCTGCTTCAGCAAAACGTCGATACAGACCACATGAAAATTGTGCCGTAAGAATGCAGAGCACAACATTCTGAAAGAAGAATGCAGAGCGCGCCTTGCTCTCCGTACTCCGTGAGACATCTGCAGATGAGGACACCGGCAAATTAGAATATAGCGTTTGTGTAATTAGAGGACAACTGCTAATGCCAATTCAGAATCATTCTCGATAAAAAAAAATGACAATTCAGAATGTATCATCAGACGTAACAACAGGGTGCCACTGTTCTAACTTTAGGAACAACTGGCAGCAGGTGTCCAACATACTTACTCTTGTATAATATAACACATTCAGAATAAATCATACAATGTCACTACAAGTCTACAATTACCACAAAAAAATCCTTGACATCCTTATGCCGCAGACTGAGAACACTTTTTCTTCCGCAGTTTAGCACTCAGTGGATTTACATTTTTCTTGATGAAGTATCAGCAGTGCAACAAAATGTAAAGCGCACGCATACCCTGTAACTTGATAGAGGAATGCAGTTCACTTAGCATGTAGCATGTGGTGCTTAGTGACAAAAGGTGACCCCTGCAATTAGGCTTGGGTACCATTCAGTGGTTTGTCGAACCAACAAATTTATTCCTCCTTACAAGTCATCCTCAGTGACCATTATTTTTCCTTGGAGTAGCCCAAAACGGATTCTGCAATTTCAAGAGAGCCAGTAAGATCTGGTGCCACTAGAATATGGGCATTAGTGACTATACTATTTTCTTCTAATAAAAGCACATGATGAATCTGATAACTGGTCATTTATTTCCGTACATATATATTTAAAGAAGCAAGGTATAACGGAATTGTGAAAAATCTGGCCACATCATATATAAAGACTGATCAGTAACAAACCTTGAGCTGCAGATGTAACAAATTAATGCCAAGGACATCATAACCGCTGGCTTCATTTCCTTGAAGTAGAAATGCTACAAGACTAACTTCCAAGAACAGCATTCCTGAATCAGTAAACATTGAAAGAACATCAATTCCAGGAAAAATGATCTATCAATAAATTCCATTCAAGCAATAAATTAACTGTCATACAGGGGTAAGAGATACAGAAAATATACTACAGTGTAACACATGAGCTACATTACTGATGACAGTGTAGGTTAAAATTCACATGCATAAGAGCAGGGGTTGCTCGTTCAGTTGTTCCTTAGATCGATAGCATTACTCAACACATACATCTGAGATCTGGATCTAACTACTAGGCCAATTAGTGTGTACTCAAACAATCTGAATCCAATACCAGGCTATTGTGTCGTTGTTCACAGTTCTGCTAATAACTTGAGTAATTACCAGCTTCGATCAAAGCTCGACACACACATTCAGTTGGAAAACTGAAACACCAAAAGGCAAAACGTATGCACTCAAAACGAAGCTATCTGATGACAAGTCAACCTAACCTGTGTCCATTTATTCTACTTCCCATTCAAACATTAACAAGCATACAAAGGTTGCACTGTTTATTAAGACTTAAGGCCTGCTTGGATTGGGGAATTTTTTGTGTGTGCTCCACAGTACTTAGCTCAGTTCACACAAAAATTACACCCAATCCAAGCAGAGCCAGACATGAAATTTATCTCGACGAACGCATCCTCGGATGCCAGGAAGAAGAGTGCATACATGGAACGCATGGACAAACAACAGGACAAGAACTTATTGACCCAGAAACAAGAAACATATTCACAATACGTTGGCAGATCACGGTGACATACAGACTCGCATTCACTAGCACAACATATCTTCCAGAGTATCAAGAAACAGAACCTATCTACTAAAGATGTACCCATAAATAACCAAGCAGATAACCACTGACGGCACCAAAATTTCTGGACAGAATACAAATGAATCGTTGATTGACCAGACCAATCGGCTATCCCTGCAGTAGGTAATATCAGAGCTTAAATGGGATGAACCCACCCACCGAGATGACAAGGAGGAGGAGCACGTAAGCGCAGGGAAGGAGGTACCAGGCGAAGACGCGGAGGCGGCCATCACGGCCGTGGCCGGGCAGGCAGAAGGCAGTGGCCAGCTCCACCGGCACTGCGACAAAGAGAACAAAGGCAAGGATGGCATAGTATGCTGCCTTGTAGTGGGCGAAGACAGGTCCGGCGGCCGGCAGGTGGAGCACGGTGGTGAGGGCCAGGACAAGGGTGAGGGAGCCCAGCCCCCACAGCGCGCGCCCCAGTTGTGCTACCGCCGGTGGCGAGGCAGAGGGTAGCATGGAGTGCAGTATGTTGATTATGGTGGATTGATCGATCTCCATGGTGGGTTGACCGATCTCCAGGTCGGGCATAGCGTTGTCCCCGACGGCGTTGCCTTGGTGTTGGGGCAACACGGTCCCCATGGTGTGGAGCGATCTTGATTCTGATTGAGTCGTCGTGTGTGGGGAGGGAGATCTGAGGCAGGAAGAGAGAGTAGGGGATCTCCATGTCAGCAGCAGCTTAAAATAGATACAGAGACAATGATACATACTGCTAGAATTGAAGTCCAGTCTAACTCTGCTGGGCTAATTTGCGCTCTAATCTCTAAATTAACAAGGCAGGCCCTTTCTACTGAAGTACGTTTTTACAGATCTAAGAGGTGTATGCGACGGAAAGAATTATCCGGACACAACATGCCGACATAGTATACTGCCACATACTGCGACGGAAAGAATTATCACTATGGGCCTTAAGTCGCCTCTGGGCTTTGGGCCCTTAACTGAGCCGCCATCTTCAACCTTGGTCTTGGGCTTTGAGTACACTCATAGGTATAACCCGGCCCCTCCTGGGCGGGTCATACCAGTAGTTATATCCCCAACATTAGGCCCCAGATTGATTTGGACTGGTTCATGTCAATCTTCAACACTTCGAAAAAATCTTCTGGTTCTCGCTTATGAATTTTTTTGTAACCCGCCATGACGTCATCCTTAGAACCCGCAGTAACCTGCCATGATGTCACCTGTCATAAATGAACATTTTATCCGATATATCTCAACGGATCTTTTTCTCAATGACCGTCCCGAAAATCGAGGCGTCCTTGTAGCTGGATAACTTAATTTTTCGGCCTCCTTGTTTTTCGCGCCCACTTATCAGTCTTCCCCTTATAAATAGGCACGACTGGTCTTTCTTCATTCTCCCCCTTTCCATCGTCTTCTTCCTTTCGCAACCCCACTGCCGCTCGAGCTTCCACCGCCGCCGCAGCGCACCCCGTCTTCGTCGACCTTGGCCGCTGCATCGACCTGAATCTGTCTAGAGAACGGCGGCGCCCCTCCGCAGAAGATCTGCTGCTGTAAGTTTTCTCCTTCCCGCCCCTTAGATCTGCATTAGGGTTTCGCGGGTTCATGTGTTCTTCATATTTCATCACATTATCTTCGTAGTTCCTCCTCTGCGGCCTCTTTTGATCCAAGAATAATATGGAACCCATGCGGTAGCTGTTTAGCATCCGTTTTTGGCGCTAGCAGATCCTCTTTCTTTGAACAGAACCTTCATTAGAACGCATGCACTCTGCAGTACCATATTTTTAGGTCTAGAAATATTTCTTTTCCGAACGGCCATTTGATCCAAAATAATAACTGTAGTTTGTGAAACCTGTTTATGCCATACTTAGGCAAAAATCTGGACTTGTTAGATCGCTCTAGCCATGGCGACTCTTATCACCGGTTTAAAGAGACAATGCTTATTTGATAACCTTGAACACCCATGACGGTTTAAACAATCTTAACGGCTTATAGAACCTATGGCGGCTTAAATAACCGTGACATAATTATCCTTATACCATTAGGCCCCTTCATAAGCCGCCATCTTGAATATACCTGTCGTATTTTTTCTTTCCGGCTTAAATTTGAACCGGTATTTTATTCTTTCTCAGGCCTCCATCACAATGGCACCCAAAGCTCCCACTTCTTGCAACTGGGTTAAATCCATTGTCACAGACAGCACTCTTGATGATTATGTGAAAACCGGCTATCTGCCAAAGAAGGAAACCATGTCTTATCGTGGTCCAAACCTGGAGGAGGAATTCCCTCAACCCAAAGAGGGGGAAGTTATTGTTTTCACGGATCATATGAACCGGGGTTTCTCTCCACCCGGCTCAAAAATCTTCAGAGATGTGTTGCACTTCTTTGATCTTCGCCCACAAGACATCGGACCCAATTCCGTGTCTAACATCTGCAACTTCCAAGTATTCAGTGAAGTTTATCTTGGAGAAGAACCCAATATTTTACTCTTCAGAGAGTTATTCTATTTGAACCGCCAGAATGAATGCGCCAGCGGCCAGAGCTTAGAACTTGGTGGTGTCTCGATCCAGCGTCACAGGGACGTAATCTTTCCTTATGCCAACCCACCAAGTCATCTAAAAGACTGGAATCAGACATGGTTTTACTGCGAAGACACCTCTCCGGCTGGTGAGAACCCTTTGCCCGGGTTTCACGCAGTACGTCTTGGGCCCAACCACCCGCTTCCAGACAAGATTACAGCCACCGAACGCAAAACACTCGCCCCCACTTTAGCTAAGATCAAAGCTCTTCTGGGGAACGGTTTAACTGGCATCGACCTGGTCTGGGTCTGGCTCGCCTAGCGAGTTATTCCATTGAGCTACCGCCCCGGCTTGCTGTGCACCTACTCAGGCAAGAAGGATGATCCTCTGCGGCACAGCCCTGATGACGTACCTGAAGATGTGATCAATGAGATGACAAAATCCCTTTTGAACGAGAGCTTGGCAGATTGCGGTAAGGTGGGCCTGGCCCCCTTCCGCGAAGCTAACCCGACTCCAAAGGTAAACCGCCCATCTGAACAAATTACTTGAGTCTTTCAATATTTTACCCGTACTCATGCTTCTGTTACTCTCACAGGCGGGTGATAAATTCTGGAAGGTCAAATATGACCATGAAGCTGCAAAGAGAGCCAGGAAGACCAAGAAAGCCGCTAGGAAAGAGGCTGCCAAAAAGAAGGGCAAGAAAGCTACCGCCTCTGACTTACTTCGGCTAGAAGACTCTTCTGAGTCGGAGGTAGCCCTTGATTCTCTTGGCTCCTTTTTTAACTATCTTATTGACACTGATTCTCAGTAGGAGGACACAGGATCCAGCCAAAACAAGGCTGAAGAGGTAACTATCCTTTCCTCCGACTCCGAGCCTTTGCCAAGACAGAAAATCCGCAGAGTAACCCGGAAAGTAAGATTTTCTCATCCCTTAGCTTATCAAGACCCTCAATTTCTTTTGAAGCAACAGATACACGAGAACCGGAGGCAAACCCGGACCAGCAAGGACGCGGAGCTCTCCTCCGGCTTGCCAAACACCCCAAAGAAGCGTCGGAACAAGGTCATTTCTGACTTAAATCTCCTTTATCCTTTGGCGGGTCTCACTCGTCAACCTCTCAATTCCTCTGACTCGGATTATCAGGAAACTTCCCCTTCTTCCGGCGACTCAATGCAGTCTAACTTGCCGACTTTCAAGACCGCACCAGGGTAATAATGACCTGTTTATCCTGTATTCATTGCACTTCATTGCATTTGCACTAACTCTTATGATTTTATGTAGTGGCCAAGCCAAACCCAGTAAACGGGGCAAGAAGAATAAGCCGGCTAAAGATACCATCGTGACTGAGCCAGTACTTGGAACAACCGCGCCTGAATCATCAACTCATGAGCCGCCGCCTGAACCGGCTCAAGACACACCAACTCCAACTGTTGATCCGCCTACTGAACAAGCTATCGATGACTTATAAAACCCGGAGGCTCCTAGCCCGGTCAGGACGGACGATCCTCAAAATACTGATGTTGAGATCACCGGAACCAGCTTTGTTGAGCCGGGAAGACCAAACGTATTGGCCAAGTGCTCTGCCAAGGAAGAACTTCTGCAACACCGCCGGGTCAAACTTGATGTCACTGACTATAGTCACCTGAGCGTTGACGAGGTTCCGGCTATATGAGTCAAGTGCACAGCAGCCATGACACTGAAATTAATCTGGTAAAGCAGATGCACCAGAAATTTGAGGTACAACCCTCTCTCTGCACTTACTTATCTTTACTCATGACAGCCCCCAAGTCTATTGCTTATGATAAATATGTTGTAGACTTAGAAGACAACTTAACAACATTAACATAAATGGATAAAATATGTTAGAAATCCGGCTTACACTGTAGTCCCCAAGGGGCGGCTTAAACAGCATGGTTGAACCGGTCCTTCATATGATTATAAAAATGCTTGTAAGACTTTGAACAACAATATGCATTAGCCCCCAAGTGCCAAGTGTTGTTGCTTGCAAAAGGCTTGGGACTTAATATTGCATCATGAACAACCTAATTTTTGACCCGGTCTTTGTACAGGTCACCGTAAGTCAGCTTGAATCAAAAGTGTCTGATCTGAAGAACCGCCTGGAGGTCCAAGAGACAAAAACTCAAAGAGCTGATTCCAAGTTTAAATTCAGCGTTTCTAAACAAGAAAAACTGAAGAAAGAATTTGAAAAGGAGAAGAAGGCATGGGCTGATGAAAGGATTGCACTGATGAACCGAGCTGAGAAAGCAGAGGCGGCTCTTAAGGAAGCAACTGATGAACTATCCGGCTTAAAATGCCACATCTCTTAGATGGTCTCTGCGATCTTTGGTAAGTCGCCCTGCAAATGTTAAATTCTTGCAACTTTAAACTTATCATACAAAGTGGATTTAACTCACCTTATAATATCTTTGCAGGCCCTAGGAGTTCAAATCTGAACCAAGATATGCTGATCAAACTGAAGGCAGTCTATACACTAGTGGAGCAACTGTATACCGGCTCTCAGCGTGCCTTAGCCACAGTGGACTTATCAAATGAAGTGCCTACCCTTTTGGCGGATGTACTGAAGAAGCTGTCTGTACTACCCGGACGGTTCAATGAACTAAGGCGGTCAACGGCGAGAGCCGGAGCGGTGAATGCTTTAAGCCGGGCTAAAGCTTGGCTACCAGAGTTAGACCCGGCCGACATTGCTATCGGTTATCCAAGCTTAAAGGAGGATGGTACTTCGTTTGAACAAGAAGACTTTACCGCTTGTGTGAAAGAAGTACGCCCCGTGGCCACCCTTATAGCTGACGAAGTGGATCTCACCAAGTACCAGGCGGGCTATGACAAAGAGAACCGGAGAATTCCAACGCCGCATTATAAAGTGATCAGCATGATCCCCCCAATTCGTAAGCATACCTTTGCCCCTGAAGTTGACCCGGCTGGACTAGTAGACGATGAAGCTGAATTTGAAGCTTTGAACAACATTGACTGGTCATCGTCAACCTTCCAGGAAAGGGAACAGGGCGAAGAAGCGGAGAGGGCTAACCCGGATGCTTCAGGCCAACATGAGAGCTAGTCTGCCGTGGCGGCTCATACCTGTGGTGTGCTAAGAAAACAATATGAATTTTTGGGACTCGGGGAGTTATGTAATAGAATAGAAATAACTTTGATGTGGTGGTGCCATCGTGCACGTTTTTGGCGCTGAGCACTATTATGCCGCCATATTACATTAACCCGTGTTATACTTGTCATCTGCTTTCCTGATGCTTCGACCAAGTCTTTCCACTGTCCTGCATAGAAAAATAGATCACCAGATCACTTGACGGCTTAACCGCCAGGTGGGTCATAATAACTTGAAACATTAAGATAGAAAAAAGAAAACATGAATGAGCCTGTTGTAACATATGATGTTGAAACATAGCTGTAATCGTATATCCGTAATCTTTCTAAATTTGTAGTACCGGCCTATATAACCCGCATAATGAGGGTGAAAACCCAAGCTTCGGAAACCTGTATTTCCAAAGGTATGATGATTCTTATATTTTGGCGACTTATCAGCCAACATCAAGCCGGGTTAAATTTAACCACACTTGTATTTTTGAAACCTCAAAAAGTCTCAAGTCAAATAAAAGCAATGCGATCATGTAGCCTCCAGTGGCTTTGGCATTGCGCCGATCAAGAGGGTACCGACAGCTATGTTCTCTTTGGTTCAAATATGACCTATGTTTGAACAGGAAGCCCCCTAATGACCTTGAGAGTTTTTTTAACGACTCTGATTCGAATACGATCAAAGTCGGTTCCCAAAAGGGGTTGAGCTATGATTCGAATACAATCAAGAAGCCCCCTAGTGGGCTCGGCAGTGTGCCAATCAAAAAGGGTACCGACGGCTATGTTCTCTTTGGTTCGAATACGACCTATGTTTGAACAGGAAGACCCCTAGTGATCATAATGTTTAACAGCTAGATTCGAATACGATCATAAGCCGGATCAGACGGGTCAAGCGAGATTCGAATACGACCAGGCCCCAAGTGATCATGTGAGATGACAATGATAACAACAATGACACATTTACCTTTGAGGAGGAAAAAGGACAGAGGTCCTGCTTTATTATTTATCATAATATATACATTGTCAAAAATATGTACATCATGAGAGCCGGCAGCTCAAGTGTAGTAAGGCTGAAGATGAGTGATATTCCACGGCCGGCGGGTCTCCTCCTCCAACTTATGTGAATCTTTGTGTTCTCGAACATCGATAAGGTAGTATGACCCGTTGTTCAAGTTCTTGCTGACCACAAAGGGCCCTTCCCAAGGTGGGGATAACTTGTGTGCATCAGTTTGATCCTGGATGAGCCGGAGCACCAAATCACCTTCCTGAAAGGTTCTAGACTTAACCCGGCGGCTATGATAGCGGCGCAGGTCTTGTTGTTAAATCGCCGAGCGAGCTGCTGCTACGTCGCTGTTCATCCAACAAGTCAAGTGCATCCTGACGCGCTTGTTCATTGTCCGCCTCAACATAAGCCGCCACGCAGGGCGAGTCATGACAGATGTCACTAGGGAGAACCGCCTCGGCTCCGTAAACCATGAAGAAGGGCGTATAACCCGTAGACCTGTTAGAAGTAGTATTGATGCTCCATATCACAAAGGGTAATTCCTCCAACCAACAACCCGGCGTCCGCTGCAAAGGAACCAAAAGCCGGGGCTTGATGCCTTTCAAGATTTCCTGATTGGCTCTCTCAACTTGACCTTTGGATTGGGGGTGATCCACTGATGAAACATCAAGCCGAATATGCTCTCGTTGACAAAATTCTTCTATGGCGCCTTTAGACAGATTAGTACCATTGTCAGTTATAATGCTGTGTGGAAAACCAAAGCGAAATATCACCTTTTTCATGAACTGAACCGCCGTGGCTGCATCACACTTACTAACTGGCTCCGCCTCAACCCATTTTGTGAACTTGTCAACCGCCACCAAGAGGTGGGTCTTCTTATCTTTGGACCTTTTGAAAGGCCCAACCATATCAAGCCCCCAGACTACAAACGGCCAAGTAATTGGAATCATCCTCAACTCTTGAGCCGGCACGTGAGCACGTCTTGAGAACTTCTGACAACCGTCACATTTACTGACTAAGTCCTCTGCATCAGCATGAGCCGTCAGCTAATAAAAACCATGACGGAAAGCCTTGGCCACAAGGGATTTTGAGCCGGCATGATGGCCACAATCCCCCTCGTGAATCTCACGCAAAATTTCTTGACCTTCTTCAGGGGAAACACAACGCTGAAACGCCCCAGTGACACTGCGATGGTGCAACTCGCCATTGGCAATTGTTATTGACTTAGACCACCGGGTTATTTGTCTGGCCAAAGTTTCATCCTCGGGCAATTCTCCCCAGGTCATATAAGCCAAATATGGCACTGTCCAATCTGGGATGACGTGAAGAGCCGCCACCAACTGTACTTCCGGGTCAAGAACGGCCAAGTCTTCCTCTGTTGGTAACTTGACAGAAGGGTTATGCAGAATATCCAAGAAAGTATTAGGCAGCACCGGCTTACGCCGAGAGCCTAGCCGGCTTAAGGCATCATCCGCCTCATTCTTTCTGCAGTCAATGTGCTCCACTTGGTAACCCTTGAAGTGTCTAGCAATGGCATCAACTTCACGGCGATAAGCCGCCATGAGGGGATCCTGGGAATCCCACTTTCCTGATACTTGTTGAGCCACCAAATCTGAGTCACCAAAGCACCTTACCCAGCTTAAATTCATCTCCTTAGCCATCCGAAGACCATGGAGTAAGGCCTCATACTCAACTGCATTGTTAGTACAGGGAAACATCAACCGTAGCACATAACAAAATTTGTCACCTCGAGGGGAAGCTAACACGACTCCAGCCCCCGAGCCCTCCAATTGCCTAGACCCGTCAAAGTGAATTGTCCAGTATGTGTTATCCGGCTTCTCTTCAGGCATCTGCAGCTCTGTCTAATCATTGATGAAATCCACCAATGCTTGAGATTTGATAGCAGTGCGTGGCACATATTTTAGACCATGAGGCCCAAGTTCAATGGCCCACTTAGCGACTCGTCCTGTGGCTTCTCTGTTTTGGATGATATCTCCTAAAGGAGCAGAACTAACCACAGTGATAGGGTGGCCCTGGAAATATTGCTTAAGCTTCCGGCTTGCCATGAACACCCCATAAATGAGCTTCTGCCAATGTGGATACCGTTGTTTGGACTCAAGAAGTACTTCACTGACGTAGTAAACCGGCCGCTGAACCGGATGTTCCTTACCCGCCTCCTTGCGCTCCACCACGATGGCCACGCTGACAGCACGTGTGTTAGCGGCCACATATAACAATAAGGGCTCTTTATCAATAGGAGCAGCAAGAACCGGCGGCTCAGCTAACTGTCTCTTCAAATCTTCAAAAGCAGCATTGGCAGCATCACTCCAGACGAAGTTATCTGTTTTCTTCATCATCTGATACAGTGGTATAGCCTTCTCGCCCAACCGGCTTATGAACCGGCTTAAAGCAGCGATACGACCTGCCAAACGCTGAACATCATTTATGCACGCCGGTTTTGCCAGAGAGGTGATTGCCTTGATCTTCTCCGGGTTAGCTTCAATGGCCCTGTTAGAAACCAGAAAACCCAAGAGCTTGCCTACAGGAACGCCAAAAACACATTTGGCCGGGTTAAGCATCATCTTGTAGATCTGGAGATTATCAAAGGTCTCCTTCAGATCGTCTATCAAGGTCTCCTTTTCTCTGGATTTCACCACAATGTCATCCACATAGGCATGAACATTGCGCCCAATCTGATCATGAAGACAATTTTGCACACACCGCTGGTAAGTCGCCTGGGCACTCTTGAGCCCAAAAGGCATAGACACATAACAGAAGGCTCTAAATGGAGTAATGAACGCCGTCTTCTCCTGTTCCTTAACTGCCATTTTGATCTGATGATAACCAGAGTAAGCATCCAAAAAACTCAAACGCTCACAACCCGCCGTAGCATCAATAATTTGATCAATACGAGGGAGAGCGAAGGGATCAGTCGGACAAGCTTTGTTTAAATCCGTATAATCCACACACATACGCCAAGTGCCATTCTTCTTGAGCACGAGCACCGGGTTAGCCAACCACTCTGGATGAAAGACTTCAACGATGAACCCGGCCGCCAAGAGCTGGGCTACTTCCTCACCAATGGCTTTACGCCTCTCCTCATTAAACCGCCGAAGAAACTGCTTGACTGGCTTAAATTTTGGATCCGGCATGTCAGAAGGTTTCCAGCAAAGATGTCCCGGTTCTCACGGATGAACTCGATGAGCGCGCTTTCCTAGTTAGGATCCAGATTGGCACTGATGCTGAACTGCTTAGATGAATCGCCTGGAACAAAGTCAACAAGCTTAGTCTCATCGGCCGACGTAAATTTCATTACCGGCTCATGCTCTGTGGTTGGTTTTTTCAAAGACGTCATATCTGCCGGGTCAACATTATCCTTGTAAAACTTCAATTCCTCTACTGCGCAAACAGATTCGGCGTAAGCAGCGTCACCTTCCTCGCATTCCAAAGCTATCCTGCCATGAACCGTAATGATCCCTTTGTGACCCAGCATCTTGAGCTGTAAATACACGTAACACGGCCGTGCCATGAACTTGGCGTAAGCCGGCCGCCCAAACAGAGCATGGTACGGGCTTCTGATCTTGACCACCTCAAAAGTCAATTTTTCCGCCCTAGAGTTGTACTCATCTCCAAAGTCTACCTCCAGCTCGATCTTGCCAACTGGATATGCCGACTTACCGGGCACCACGCCATGGAAAACAGTATTGGACTGCTTGAGGTTTTTATTAGTTAATCCCATGCGACGGAAGGTCTCATAATAGAGGATGTTGATGCTACTGCCTCCATCCATGAGCACATTAGTGAATTTATACCCACCAACCTGAGGAGCCACCACCAGGGCCAGGTGACCCGGATTATCAACCCGGGGAGGGTGATCTTCCCTACTCCATACAATAGCCTGCTCAGACCATCGCAAGTAACGTGGAACTGCCGGCTCAACAGCGTTCACAACCCTCTTATGAAGCTTCTGGTCTCGCTTGCACAAACTGGTAGTAAACACATGATACTGTCCACTATTGAGCTGCTTTGGATGGGTCTGGTATCCCCCTTGCTGCTGCTGCTGATTACCCTGGCCAGATTGCTGGTTAAAACCACCTTGATTACCTTGGGAATTCTGAAAATTGGAATTTGAACCGCCGCCCAGGCCATGAAAGCCGCCGCCACCTGAGCCGCCGCCCTACCCATTATTACCGTCAAACATGTTGGAATTCTTGAAAGCCTTCATGATCGTACAGTCTTTCCATAGATGAGTGGCCGGCTTCTCCCTAGTGCCATGCCTTGGACAGGGCTCATTCAACAACTGCTCAAGCGTTGGGCCTGACCCGCCAGACCGGGGAGGTGGTCTCCCCTTACGTCGTTGATTGTTACCCTGCGCGTTGGTGTTAGCCACAAATTCCAAACTATCATCAGCCTTACGTTTGTTACCTCCTTGATTCGCCGGGTTATGCTGAGGGCCCTTGCCGTTGCCATTCTTCTTTCCCTTCCCTGTCTTTTCATCATCAGATGCGGGATCCTTGGTACTATTAGAGTCGGCGTACTTGACCAGAGCCGCCATCAGCGTACCCATATCATTGCAATCGCCCTTGAGCCGCCCAAGCTTCATCTTCAGAGGCAAAAAACGGCAATTTTTCTCCAACATTAAGACTGTAGAGCCGGCATCCATCTTATCAGACGAATGTATTATTTCCTTGACCCGGCGCACCCAATGGGTTGTAGACTCGCCTTCTTCCTGCTTGCAACTAGTCAAATCCACAATTGACATAGGCTGCTTGCATGTATCCTTGAAGTTTTGGATGAACCGGGCTTTCAGCTCTGCCCATGACCCGATGGAATTAGGTGGCAGTCCCTTCAACCAAGTGCGGGCAGTCCCATCCAACATCATGGTGAAGTATTTGGCCATCGCAGCGTCACTGACCTCCAGCAACTCCATAGCCATCTCGTAGCTTTCAATCCATGCTCCGGGCTGTAAGTCAGCCGTGTAATTAGGTACCTTCCTAGGTCCTTTGAAATCTTTGGGCAAACGTTCGTTACGGAGAGCCGACACCAGACAAGGGACACCTCCGGTCCTTGTAGCTATGCCTGCCTCGATAGAAGCCGTCGGGTAAACTGGAAGAGGCTGGTAAGCTGTCAGCTGAGCCGCCTGCTCAGCGTCTTGACGTGCTCTGTCTTGATCTACCGTGTTAAAGGCTCCGTTGTGCATCGGGCCATGCCCACCTGGCTGGTCACGGCGCCGGGCGTTGCTTGAGCCGGACGCCGAAACCATGTGCCTGCTATAACTCGGACTCCGGCTTGGACGAGGGGTTGAATGAATCCTGTCCCAGCTATATGAATATGCCTCCTGTTGCGCCAAAGCCATCTGAAGAAGTTCTCTGACCCTGCGGGTTTCGATCGCCGTTGGAGAATCGCCCTCGACCGGGAGAGCCGCCAGTCGTGCCGCCGCAGCGATCATGTTTTCCAATGGGTTAGAATAATGACCCGGAGGTGTTGGTACATATTGAGGTGGAGCAGTATTCACACGGGGAGGCCCCATCACTTGTGGCTGAACTAGCATTCCAACCCCGGGTGCCGCGACCCGATTCATCTCTGGCGGGTTACTGGGCCCTGCATCGGGTGTGTTGAAGAGGTTTCGAGGATCATAAGCCGGAGGGAGCCAAGATTGAGCCTTCTGATATCTCCTTCTCATGACCTCATTGGATGCATTCTGATCCACTGTGAGCCGGAAAGACTGCGCCTGAATCAGCTGAGTCTGGGTGTCCAGAGTCGCCCGCTCTGCAGCCATCCTGACTCCTTCCGCTGCCAGATCTTCCTTGGCCTGCACTATATCCAGCTTTAACTGTGCCACTTCTGCATCATGTTGAGCTTGATCCGCTGGGATGACCGTGGCGGTTAACAGGGTGGTCATCTTATCCGTGAGATCCATTAGCACCTGAGCCGGCGAATGCACAGGGCCTCCTGCCCCGGCTGCTGCTGACCCGGAGATCATTGCTGCCGCAGCTGTGGAGTCTTGAATAGGCTGTGTGCCGGCCATGAAGATTCCAACCCGGCTCGGCGGCTCAAAGGGGTCAGGAATACTGTTGCCATCGGAACAGCCCCCAAGCCCACCGTCTTGAAGTTGATACAACGAGTCCGTCTCACCTGTGGATGACTCACCATCAGAATAGATGGCCGTCTCACCGCCAGATGCAGATCCTTCAGAGAGTCCTCCGTGGATGCATCCCACGAAGGCATGCTTCATGGCAGGCAGAGTCCAGGCGGGTCTCGCACACTGAGCCATCTCGACGAGGTCGGTGCAGATTTCTGGCTCAGGACCCGGCTCACCGATCTTGCCGATGAAAACGTGGATTCCGCCGAAGGGGACCCGGTACCCGTACTCAATTGAGTCGGCGTCGGGGCCCCAGCCTGCATCATCGATGTAGAGCTTGCCACGATGACTCTTGGTCATCCGGCCCACAGCGTATCCCTTGAGCCCTTCGAAGCTGCCCTTCAAGAACTCAAATCCACCATGCGCCGGCCCCACGGTGGGCGCCAACTGTCGTGGAATTGTCACGGCAGATATCCTCGTGAAAGGACTTAGTCGTGGAGCCATCGCAACTAGGAAGCTTAAAGGGGTTAAATCGGGACAAAGGACACGAGGATTATACTGGTTCGGCCCCTTACGGTGAAGGTAAAAGCCTACGATCCAGTTTGGAGTGGGATTGCTTATGTCTCGATAACCAGGGAGTGAATCGCTTGACCTAGCTCTCGATCTGATGTTACTTGCCCTGAGCCGCTGCCGGGTCGTCCCTTTATATACAGAGGTTCACGCCCAGCGGCTCTCAGAGTCCCGGTCGGCTCATAAACAGTGTCCGGCTGGGTTTCTTAACTATTCTTGCCTTACAATACAAGTCATGTACATATGGCGGTTTATCACTACGGGCCTTAAGTCGCCTCTGGGCTTTGGGCCCTTGACTGAGCCGCCATCTTCAACCTTGGTCTTGGGCTTCGAGTACACTCATAGGTATAACCCGGCCCCTCCTGGGCGGGTCATACCAGTAGTTATATCCCCAACACCGGGTGCGTGTAGGACATTAGTACCGGTTGGTAACACCAACTGGTACTAAATGTTTGGGGGTGTTTTGGTTTTATTTTTTATTTTTCCTTTAATTTTGTGTTTTCAATTTAATTTAGTGATTGTTTTACATTATAATGAGTTGTTATATCATTAGGTGAAAGTATCGCAGATTAGTTTCGACTGGATGCGCATGTGGATCCTATAGCTAAGTGATCAAGTATATGCCATATCCATATTACTTGATCACTTAATTAGGTGATCAAGTAATATGGATATGGCATATACTTGATCACTTAGCTAGGATCCATCCAGTTGAAACTAATATGCGGTTTCTTTCATAAATGATATAATAACTCATCATCATCATCATATTAATATAAAAACTCTTGCATCGATCATATCATCACAAACAACAGTCTATACTAGCTAGCTAAAATTCATCATAGTCGTCATCACCACTATTTAATCATCATAGTCATTACCGCTATCTAATCACCACCAACACTAGCTTAAAGAAGAAACATTCACTGGTACCAGAAGCAAAGATATCATCGAGTTCAACATGGTCATGATATTATAAGCATTCATAACACCACAAAAGCAAATCACTTTGAGATTAAGTTCAGGACGAAGAACACGGACATGAGAGGACAAGTACTAAGAGCATGAACTAGCTAAATCACTCCTGCTGCTCTCTCTCAGGTAAAATAGCATAGAACATGTATAGCTCTCCTGATTCATCATATTGGAGCATGCAGATGAACCTGTCTCCTAATCGTGGGCTGCGCTTCTGATTGCTGCCCCCTAGTACTTCTCTGCGATCGTTAACAATTTTGCTCCAATCTTTCACTATTAAGCATTCATCGCTTTCAGAAATCCTGAATGCACTCATGTGCAATGTAGGATATCTTGGCCGTAAGCTAACAATTGACATGCGACCTTTAGTCTCGATCCACTGAGGCACAACTGTCATCGGGAGTCCCTGTTGAAGAACGTCGTATAGTAATTAATATACATAGCAATGAAAGTTTAGCTTGAAAAATAATTTATGCAAAAGATGCATTGAGGACTAATAGTAGAAATCTTACCATCTTTCCTAAATAGATGTGACCGTAGTTCAATACGATCACTATTGGTCGCACGTTTTGAGTACTAAGATTTTCAAATTCAGGAAAATAATTTCCCTTGACAGCATCAAGATCCTCAAGCCATGAAACATAATGACTTATCTCCTCGCAGTTTAGTTCAGCCCCGGGACAGTGGACGGTCCTGTCTACCAAGCGTCGGACATGTTTGCTTGAATGGAAATAAGTTGTCAATAGAAATTAGTTGTCAACTATTTTTGAATAAACAATATCGAAGACATAAATATGGTTGAGAAGCTCACATAATGGTAGAACTGGAGGCGTCTGCACATCGACCCAGATGTCTCTATTACCTTCAATATCATCTTCCGGACGAATATCAAAGGTGATAACCATATCAGGCTCAAATGCATAAGCCTTGCATAGTGCTTGCCAAGTTTTGCATTCAAAATAGGTGTATGTGTCTGCATTGTATAATTTGACGTTGAAAGTATAACCATTCTCGGTCTTCAGGTAAACTCTCTTTACCTCCATAGTTTCCATAGCACTGAAACCTATCTTATCCAAGACAAAAATTCTTGCATGGCAGGGGATGCACTAGTAGAATAGTGAAAAATTAAAATTATAAGTTGAAGCAAATGAAGCATAAGTCATGCTTAATTATGAAAAAAGACTTGTCGTTGTGACTTACTGTATCCACTTCGAAGGTCTCATCCAGCTTGATGCTGAAGCGCCTATCATCAACAAGGAAATTTCTGTCGCACAGGCCGTGCTGGTCTTCACAGTATTCGCACTTAATGAAATCTTTTTCGTCGTCAGACGACATTTCCTATATATGTTCATATAGGTGAAATATTAAACACTTACTAGTTCTATTAATTCAACTAATTCAACTACTTCTATTAATTCAACTAGTTCTATTAATTCAACTAATTCAACTAAGCATTTACTAAAAATAAACTAGTTCTATTAATTTTCTTACTAAAATAAAGTAGCTAGTTCTATATAGTAATATTTTAATTAGATCATCAAATCTCAGATACCTAAATTTTCTTACTAAAAATAAACTAGTTCTATTAATTCAACAAATTCAACTAAGAATTTACTAAAAATAAACTAGTTCTATTAATTTTCTTACTAAAATATATAAAGTAGCTATATATAGTAATATTTTAATTAGATCATCAAATCTCATATACCTAAATTTTCTTACTAAAAATAAACTAGTTCTATTAATTCAACTAGTTCAACTAAGCATTTACTAAAAATAAACTAGTTATATTAATTCAACTAGTTCAAATAATCTCATATACCTAAATTTTCTTACTAAAAATAAACTAGTTCTATTAATTTTCTTACTAAAAATAAACTAGTTATATTAATTCAGCTAGTCAAATCTCATATACCTAATTAATATCTAGCTAATTCATCTAACAATTTACATTAATATTTAACTTTTCTATCTAATTCATCTAACATTAACATTCTAACATTCTTATCTACGTAATTCACCTAATTCAATCATCTAATTAACAATTTGATATGCATTAATCTAAACAACAGAAAACAGAAAATAAGTAAAAAAAATGTGTGTGTGTGTGTGTGTGTCTCTCTGTGTGTGTATGTGTGTGTATGTGTGTGTACGAGCGGGGCGGCGGCGTACGAGCGGCAGGCCGGGGGCCACGGCGCGAGACGGCGACGTACGGGGCGGCGGCGATGACGGGGACGGCGACGACGGGCGGTGGGCCGGGGGCGACGGCGCGAGACGGCGACAACGGGGACGGCGACGACGGGCGGCGGGGCCGACGGCGCGCGGCTGGGGCGGCGAGGGCGAGACACAAAAGAAGTGGTGGTCGACGGCGCGGCGGCGGCGGCGATGATGTCACGCGAAGCAGTTGAAGAAGAAATGGTGGTCGATGAAACTGAATTTTCGTTAGTGCCATATATATAGGAGGGGCCTTTAGTACCGGTTGGAGCCACCAACCGGTACTAAAGGCCAATTTTGGCTAGGTCAAGGGGCGGGAAGCGGCCCCCTTTAGTACCGGTTCTTGGCACCAACGGGTACCAAAGGACCCCCTCATTAGTACCGGTTGGAGCTACGAACCGGTACAAAAGGTGTTGCGCTGCCACCCGCGGTGCATAAAGTTTAGTCCCACCTCGCTGAGCGAAGGGCAGCCGCACTGGTTTATAAACCCAGCCGCGGCTGCTCTTTCGAGCTTCTCTCTAAAGTAGGCTTCTGGGCCTAACTTTGCACGCTGCCCTATGAGCCTGCCTGGCCTTATGGGCCTGCATATCCATGCCCAAGGCCGAGCAGGCCCACAGGGTAGCGTGCAAATATATTTTTTATATAGTATTTTCTTTTATTTATTTCGGAGTCGTTTTTTTTGCTGTATTTAGTTTCTTTGAATGGTGCATACGGAACGCGTCTAGTTTGTACACGAAGTGCGTCCAGTTTAAAAAAATCGGTAAATAAGTTTAAAAAAATGAAGTTCCCGTGAAACAGATGAGTTTAAAAAAATGAAGTGCCCGTGTAACAGATGAGTTTAAAAAAAATGTAGTGATTTTTAATTTCACGGTCATTTAGCTCTCTAAACAAATCGGTAAATAACTGAAAAATAGCAAATGATGTCAGAAAGTGTTGAAAATTGATGACGTCGCTTTGAATGGTGCATACGGAACGCAAGAAAAGTCTCGAGCTCAAATAAGTTTAAAAAAATGAAGTGCCCGTGTAACAGATGAGTTCTCGTCCGAAACCCTGATACTCCGAAAGAGATTGTCCAGTTTGTACACGAAGTGCGTCCAGTTTTTGCCGTAACCCACTCTACTCTTTTGCACCTGCTATGTGGGTGAAATGATGATACCATGCTAAGTTTCAACATTTTCAGAGTTCATTTTGTAGTGATTTTCAATTTCACGGTCATTTAGCTCTCTAAACAAATCGGTAAATGACTGAAAAATAGCAAATGATGTCAGAAAGTGTTGAAAATTGATGACGTCGCTTTGAATGGTGCATACGGAACGCGAGAAAAGTCTGGAGTTCAAATAAGTTTAAAAAAATGAAGTGTCCGTGTAACAGATGAGTTCTCGTCCGAAACCCTGATACTCCGAAAGAGATTGTCCAGTTTGTACACGAAGTGCGTCCAATTTTTGCCATAACCCTCTCTACTCTTTTGTACCTGCTATGTGGGTGAAATGATGATACCATGCCAAGTTTCAACATTTTCAGAGTTCATTTTGTAGTGATTATCAATTTCACGGTCATTTAGCTCTCTAAACAAATCGGTAAATGACTGAAAAATAGCAAATGATGTTAGAAAGTGTTGAAAATTGATGACGTCGCTTTGAATGGTGCATACGGAACGCAAGAAAAGTCTGGAGTTAAAATAAGTTTAAAAAAATGAAATGCCCGTGTAACAGATGAGTTTTACATTAAAAATATATATCAAAAATTCATTGATTATCAATGATCTTTTTGTGTACAATCTGAATTGTCAATATGAGTCCTCAACGGTTTAGAAACCGGTGAAGACTCATATTGCGACCACAAATTCTACACATAGAGTTCAATGAAGACCAAGTGCTTGTGATAATTTGAGAAGTAACATATTTAAGATGGTAAAATCCTGCTAGGGGAGCAAGGTGGGACTAAAAACATTCTGCGACAATCTCTTTACTACCGGTTCATGCTACGAACCGGTACTAAAGGGGCTGGCCGGGCCCTCAGCCTGACAACTGCCTCTTTAGAACCGGTTCGTGCTGTGAACCGGTACAAAAGGTTTGCTACGAACCGGTACTAAAGATCTTCTTCCACCTAGCCGTTGGAACCGGCACTAATGGACACATTAGTGCCGGCTTAAATTCAAACCGGGACTAATGTGTCTCACATTTGACCCTTTTTCTACTAGTGATCAAACAATTGAGTATAGAAGGAACATTAGCATTCATCTTGAGCATTACAGAGAGCAACACTAATCTTTCTCGACACGTTCTAAGTTATACACTAGGTACAGATCTTGTCCATTTATTTCTATAACTTTCAGATACTGTGACATAATGGACTAAATAACACCAGTTGTACAGCCTAGAACAGAAAACCGGATCAGCAAACACAATAGCTGTGGACATGTTGAGCGCTGCTATGGCAAGACATCGGTGCAGACCATATGAAAACTGTGGCAGTAAGCAAGAAAGCAGAGCACGTCTTGCTGTTCATATTCTGTGAGACAACTGCAGAGGAGGCACCGGCGGTTCACAATATAACGTTTGTGTAATCAGAGGGCAACTGCTAATGACGATTCAGAATGTAATCATCAGATTTATCAACAGGGTGCCACCATTTGACGTCGAGAGTGGGCAACTGACTGTGTCGCTCGGGAGGGGCGACCCGGGAGATCAAATCGCCGCCCCCAGGTTTCCCTTCTCATCGAAGCCACACGCACCGCCGGCGCTTGCTGCGGTGGCGGCGGGGCTTGCCCCTTGGACGCAGTGCTTCCTCCCAGCGGTGCGCTCCTCTCTTATGGCGGCTTGTTTCTTGAATGATGAATCCATCTAGCTTGTTGGTTGTGGCTACATGCATCGCACAGATGCAGGGGCGGGGAGTCTTCCTCTTTTTTCAAAAAGAAAAAAAATCTAACTTGTTGGTCCTGGTTTGCAATCCGTTCACGGGTGGTGGTTGCATGGCGACGTAGAGGGCGCTCAGCGTCTGGAAGCTCAAGGACGAGTGGCCTCCGGTGGGTCTCGTTGTCACGGACTTGCCTACGCAGCAGGTTGTTTCTGTCATCCAGCTCCGGTCGACGGGACCGAACAAGGCTCTTTGTCGACGTGGTACTCAGCGGTGATGTACTCCGCCATCGGTGTTGGTACTCTGCGGATTATGATGGCCACTGGAAGGTCTTCGTGAGTGAGCCTCTTCAGACTCGGTGGTTGACTTCGACGTTGAGATACAAACTACCGACGACAACTTGATGCAGAGGGGTGGTTGTGCAGTGACGACGGTCACACATCACATATAGCTACTGGGATTGCGAAAAAATGGCGCGACGACACAAAAGTGGCGTCAATGGTTGTGCCACTCCAGCGCTCGGTCTCGAGCTCCGGGGTGAAAGCCTAGGTCTGTTTATACCTCGCAATGGAGATGTTTTTATGTCGTTACCATGTTGAAGGCATTGCTCGGATATGTTTGGATTGGTTCTTCAGTGTGAAATCTAGATTCTGGCCTTGCGTGGTTGGATCCGGTGACGGAGGCGATTGAGCGCCGCTCCCTTCCTGAAAGCGTTGTTGTCGAAGAACATCATCAACCATGTAGTGTCATGAGATTATTAGTGCAGATATGGTCGTGGTTGTAGTTTTGCCGACCATGGAATTTATCGGGTTTTTTCTCTCGCTAGAGCATAGCTTTGATCTTATATGGCTTTATTATTTACCCGTGTGTTTTGTGTGTGTTTTGATTTTTCCTGAATAGCTATGCAGAGGTCGGGTGTATGCTCTTTATGTTTATATCTTCTTGATGCTCCATTTTAAGCTAATAAAATTCACCCTTTAACGAAAAAGAGTGCCATCATTTTAAATTTAGGAACAATGAGCAGGTGTCTCAACTTACTTACTCTTGTACTCCCTCCGTAAAGAAATATAGTGATCTAAACTCTCTTATATTTCTTTATAGAGAAAATAAAATATAAAACATTCGGAATATTCTTTATAGAGGGAGTATAATATAGCACATTCAGAATAAATGGACAACGGCACTACAATTAACAAAGCAGTTGTCCTCCTTAATTTAACGCCAGGCCTCTTTCTACAAATCGATGGTATATCTTAATTAAGAATGAAGCATGAAAGGATATGACAAATTTATGAAAAACTGGCTACATCATAAATACTGAGCAGTAAACATATATGCCTTGAGCATTACATCAACACTGGTTAGAGCAACTCCAGCGCACTGATCCAAATCGTCCGCATGCGTTTCTTTGGGTCCGCGCGGACAAAAATCGATGCCCAATGTATATACTTATTTTCATTTTCTATCCATTTTGTGACCGTGCGGATCCATTTCCGGCTCAAATTTGAGATTGATTTGGATCTAAAGCGAACACAAAGCCTTGTTGCGTCCTCTTCGTCCGCCTCGGCCCGCTGCACGTGCTCTCTAGCCCACCTGGCATTCACCCATCCATTCTCTTTTTCTCTCTCTCTGGCCCACCACTCGCCCACCCATCAAGCCGCTTTGCCAAATGCCAACCGTGGCATCGCCGTGCGCCGGAGACGTGCACCACCGCGCCGCAGCGGATGTGCACAACTGCGCCACCGGAGATCTGTGCCGCCACGCCAGGAGGTGGGCCGCCGCTGGGGGTGCAGCAGCAGCTAGGCACTTCGGCCTGCTCGCTGGTGCCGTCAGGGCCGAGCTGGTGCTGCTCGAGGCTGCTCTAGCACACGTACGCGGCCACTGGCTGGCTGGATAGCACACCTGCACCTGTGCAGGGCGTGGATAGCTAGCTGGCTAGCACATACACAGCGACCAGTTCGGCCAACGGCGGCGCCTAGCTAGCTAGCCCGTATGCAAGGGCAAGCATCCGATCTGCTCCCGACCAGCATCCGACCAGCATCCAACGCGTCGGCTTGCTCCTCAGCATCGCTATGCTCACTGTGCCGCGCCGTGCTCGCTGTGCCTCGCCTCACGCCGCGCCTGGCCGGTGCTGATACAGCCGTCGACCTCGCCTCGCACCCGCACCCGGCCTCGCCTCGCCTCCCCGCGCCCGAACTCAAGCAGGTGGTGCCGCCTCTAGGCGCCCTTCGTATGCGCCCGCATGGGTGCAGCTCATCCCGGCCATGGTCAACGTGCACCGGCCGTGCCCACCCCCACCCCACCTCTCTTCTCCTCCGCGCCGTCGCCGAGGCACGCCTCTGGTGCACAGCTCTGACGCTCTCGCCGCCCCACTCGACCACCTCCTACTCGCGGGGTGCGGCGCGCGCGGGCGGGGCACGGGTAGAGCAGCGGCCGCGGAGGCGAGCTGTGGGGCGAATGACGAGGCGCACGAGCGGCCGAGGCGAGCTGGCGCGAGCAGGCGGGCGCGGGCACGGCGGCCGCTGCAAGCTGGCGCGAGCAGGCGAGCGGGGGGCTACGGCCGCCGCAGGCGGTTCGCGCAACGACGGGCGGCGGGCCGCGGCCGCGGTAGGACGCGCGCAGGCAAGCGACGTGAAGCGGGCGCGGCGGGTGCTCGGGGCTGGTGTCGACCTCTTCTGCGGGCAGGGATGCGGCGCGGGAGATCGGCGGCCCATCAGGTGTTCGACGAAATGCCGGCATGGTCATGTCCAAAATGCGTCAGCCCCGCGTTGGGCACGCCGGCCGACGCAAATGAAAAGGCAGTCACGGATGTTTGCTCGGCCGATCCAAACAAACAAAATGCGGACAAAATCCGCGTCCTTTTGGGTCTCTGCGGTGGAGTTGCTCTTATAGCTCCGGAGATAACAAATTAAGTTGCACGCCAAAGGGATCATAATCACTGGCTTCATTTCCTTGAAGTAGAAACGCTGCAAGACCAACTTCCAATAAAACCATTCCTGAATTGGCAAACACTGAAAGGGCATTAATTCCATGAAAATGCCATATGAGGCATACTTTGCCAGACCTGCCATTTAAGCACTAAAATAACTGTCATACAAGAGTAAGACAAACAGACAATAGACTACAGCGTAACACATGACGAACATTACTAACAATGTCATAGGTCAAAATTGGCATGCATAAGAACAGGGGTTGGTCGTTCAGTCATCTGTTGGATCAGTAGCATTACTTAATACATATGCATGAGATCTGAATATAATTACCACACCAACTAATGTGTACTCAAACAAGCTGAATTCAATACTAGGCCAATTACTGTGTACTCAAGAAATATGAAGCCAATAACAAGGCAATTAAAGTACTCAAAGCAATCTGAATCGAACACTATGTCAATTTTAAGAGAGAATTCCTTATTCGGTCCTTTCTTAAAATTTGCTTCCTTTTTTGGCCCAAAAAACTTCTGTCTTTCTTTTTTGACACTTAAACTTCATTTTGTTCCCTACGTGACACTTTCATCTACTTCTTCATCCAAAGATGTTAACTACTTACAAAGACAATTTTACCTTTGGTGGTAGTATTGTCACCAAAAAAGGGAAGAGAAGAAGCGTGAATCTACCATTCTTAAGAAGTTGCTCCCCACTACTCCCTATTCTTTCACCATGCGCACTGTCCACATCAGCGATGTGCCACGTCATCCCCATTATAGTATTTCTCTTTTTTTTGCGAGGGAATTTGAGAGCTTTATTCAACAAACGCATTCGCCGAGCAGTCAGTCAGGAGGCTGCTGATCAGGAAGCTAGGGGTAGAGTCCAACCAGCTTTCAGTCACATTAAGCGAACAACCTCGCTTAGCACAAAGATGTGCGGGACCGTTTGCTGATCTCATTACATGTTGAATGGTAAAGGAATTAAAACTAAGAGCTAGCTCTTCAACTTCTGCTAGGATAGGTGCAATCCTCTAGACAGTCGGTCTCCATGATGACATGCATGTAGCCGCGTAAAGTAGCAAATAACACTCCTTCCTTGAGAGCTATGGCCTCCGCGATGAGAGGATCCGTAACATCGGGAATTGGCTTGCACCATGCACCTTTAAGAACCGATATAGATCGAGCAACTCCACCAGCTCCCGCATGACCATCATCAAGGTGTGTTGCTGCGTCAGTGTTGATCTTGATGGTGGCGTTCTCTGGTGATTGCCAGCCATAACCAGGTAGCACCGTTTTTTGCTGTCGCGGGAGATCGAGAATGGCAAGGTCTTCTCTGATCTTCCGAATGGAGCTAGCTGGATCAGCCCCTTCTCTGTCGTGTGTCAGGTGATTCTGAGACGTCCAGATGGCCCACATTATGGTAATAATGATCTCCTGCTCTTTCTTGGAGAATCGTTGGTCGCATAAAATGTCCCTGGCCCATGTGTGGGGATGCAACCGTGGGACGTTTATGTCAAAAAGCAGCCGAACTTCCTCCCAGAAGCGGCGTGCGTGGGAGCACAGCAGGAGTGCGTGCTCCATGTCTTCATCCATGGCAAGACATACCTTGCAGGTACTGATCTCTCGGATATGGCGATGCTTCAGGGTGCTTTCATCTGGCAAAATCCCCCTCAAAACATGCCACCAGAAGACTCGTACTTTTGGGACTACATTGAGCTTCCAAACATCTTTCCACATCTGTTGTTGGTTCACTGAAGTGCCGGTAATCTGCCCCTCTTCTAGAGCTAGTCGCTCTTTCTGATTCACCAGAGCTCGATACGCCGATTTAACAGAGTAGATGCCTGATTTCTCATGTGCCCATGCTAGGAATTCATGCAAGCTACTGTTCCGAAATCTTCTTCAGCTATCTGGAGAGCGATAGTGGCAGGACGAAAGCACTAAGCGCAGGGCTTGTGAAGCGAGTGGGTGATGGTACATCTACTCGGGTGTGGGAGGACAAGTGGATATCCTCCACCAACACCATGTCTCCCTTACTACGGCCAGACAACACAACAGTTCACACTGTTAGTGACTTAATTGATACTTCGAATTGGTCATGGCGTAGGGATCTGGTCCGGGAAACCTTCATTGCTCCTTATGCCGAGGCTATACTGAACATACCCTTGCGGCGAGGTGGAGGAGATGATTTCCATTATAGTATTTCTCTTACATGCACATTATCCACATCAGAAGCCCATGCATGTACGTATAATCCCACGAAGTCTATTCTCTCGGGCCGTTGGCTGCATGGGAGGTGAATAAACGGGCAATATTTACGTGAGTTAATAGTTGGCTAATTTTAAGCATATTATATGGAGAGTCTACTCCTCCCAGCACGGCTGCATGGGGAGGTAAATAAACGAGGCAATAATTATGGGAGTTAGTTGGCTGATTTCACGCATCAAGGGAGAGTCCATTCCTCTCAGCCCGTTGGCTTCATGGGGAGGTGAATAAACTAAGCAATAATCAAGGGTGAGTAACCGGGCACTAATTAGGCCTTGAATAATTCAGAAGACAGACGAACAGGTTGGCCTCCTCCACAGATTGAGGGTGTCTTCTCCCCTTCCATTCTCGACCCACTTCCCTTCCATGTGTATATATGTTCACTTTCTCTCCATGTCCCTCCCATGCCTCCTCCCTCACAAGATCTGATCACTGCCTCCATTCCTTCTATTGTTGGTGTCTCCTCATGATTGTAGGCAGGCCAGAGCTCTTGCAATCCTCCCTGTGTTGGCGTTCGTCTCGGATCCATTTCATAGTTTCCGTGAGAAGGAGCAATCGATGCCCCCAATCATGATGGATCCTCTATGATGTTGTAGACCAAACCCCATCGACATTGCCCCTTTTGCCTCCCTCCACCATGGCAGCAGATGTTTCTTCTCCATCAATACCCATCTATGTGCAGCGCATATGGCTCCTTCATATGCTTTTCCCCTCTTTTTTTGACATTATATCCATATGCATGCTACATCTGGGTCTGTCAATGGAGAAAAATCAAACAAAGGTTGTGCATGTGCTTTTTTTTACATCAAGGTTCTGCATGTGCTTAATTACACTGACCTCCGGTGTTTTGTTTTGAAAAATTAGCAGCCGATGCGTTCTGTTGTACAATTTTATTTTATTCAACAAGCAAGACTGCCTGCTAATTAGATGCTAGCACAATGCCTCGACAACCTAAGAAATTTCTTAGGAAGTAATTAGATTTATATATTACTCCCTTCCCTAGAATGTTATATGAGTTAGAGGGTGCTTGGATACGTTTTAGTCTCATGACTAAAAGTACTGGGACTAAAATTTGCTAGCCTCACCCATGCTTGGATCCAAATACTAAAGAGACTAAAATCAAGTTAATGAGCATTTATTATTCTCCAAACCCTCCAATCCAGAACTCGTGTGTGTTAAAGGAGAGGAGTTAAATGAGAAGAGAAAGGACTAATCCACATTTTAGTAGGGGTACCCCTGACTAAAAAAATTTAGTCTCAAGACTAATTTTAGCCCCTCTTTAGTCAGGGGTGCTTGGAACTTTAGCCTCTTAAAGAGACTATTTTTAGTCAGACTAAAATAAGTCCCTTGGATCCAAGCACCCTCTTAGCTATTAGCTATTGCTATTTAGTAGAGTTTTAACCTGCCTAATATAGTAATATGTCACCCGCAAAAAAAACAGGAATATGTGACCACGAGTAATCCATGGTGACCACAATTATCAGAAATTGAATATGCTTCGCCTCCCAAGCAAATTTTTGCGATTGGCTACTTATGGCTGATACCGGTGGTATGGATGGAAAAATATCTCTATTTAAGTGGTTCGCAGCACTTTTTTTTTGCATATTGCTTCTACCCTAATCAATAAACCACATTAGTTACCTAGGATACTACCTAACATGACCCCAAAAAATGCCCCCTAATTCGGAAAACATTCGTACTATGCAGAAATTGATGTGAATTAAATCCCTCGTCGATTTTTATATTTAACCTATCATATTGTTAGTCGAACTACTCTTATTCACTACATGTAAATTGATCCAATACATTGCTATGAGTTCCTGCAGCAACGCGCGGGGATTTATCTAGCATGAATGTATGAAAGTG
The DNA here is from genome assembly GCF_018294505.1 of Triticum aestivum. Lineage (NCBI taxonomy): Eukaryota > Viridiplantae > Streptophyta > Magnoliopsida > Poales > Poaceae > Triticum > Triticum aestivum. The sequence continues at coordinate 557,377,800 of NC_057808.1, read as the reverse complement.
TTGCACCAGCGCTCTGCGAGAGCACAACACAGCATGCATCCGGTTCTGAGTCACCACGCCCCGTGACCTGCAGTTGGCTTTTAAAATCCTTGACCAAATCACCCGGTTGCTCACGCATGAGTACGTGCAAAGCTAGCACAAGAAGGATGCAAGCTAGCAGCTCCATTGATTTTGCCTGGAACAGTCCACGCACGTCTAGCCGGTACCTCACGTCGTCACGTGCGTACGCGACGGTAGAAGCTAGCTCTTAATCGATTCGATCTCGGCGAAACACTATCTCTTCTATCTACCTAATAATAAAGCAAATTAAGTTTCTGGTCGTACGTCATAAAAAATACCCTCGAAGTTGGCAAGAATTATCCACCACTGCCACCCGTAAGTTAAATAAAAAAACGATTCATTTTTTTCCAAATTCGTCGTCGTACTCAGTTCTTATATAAAGGTGATACTGCACCTGTAATAGAAACCCGGAGATGGCGCAGTGGCTCAAGCCTTTCTGTCCCACACCATTTTTGTCACGCACCTCCCCTCCCCACCCAGTGCGCGTTCATGGGCCGGCCGGCAGGGCGTGACGCCTATGTTTTTTCTTTTCTTTTTGCATTTCGTCTTTTCTCTTTTTTTTTCCTCATTTCTTTTTTTTTTTTGCGTTTTTCCTTCTTTAAATTAATTTGAGATTTCCAAATGTCAAAACATTGCAATTTCTTTAAATCATGTTCGAGAAATCATAAAATATTTGTGATTTCAAAAATGTGTGGGACATCATAAAAAATTCGCAGTTTTAAAAATATTAGTGATTTTAGAACAGTGTTTGCAAATTATTAAAAAAATCAAAATTTGGAAAAAAATGACAGGAAATAAAAATATGTTCATGATTTTGAAAAATAATCGCGTATTCAAAACAAATTCGTGAATATGAAAAAAATGTCCACGAAATTTTAGAAAATATTGAAAAACTCAAAAAAATTGCAAGTTTGTGGTCGATGAGATTTGTTTTAAAAGTTAAAAAGTGTGTCGTGCAATGGCAAGCTCATTGCCTTGGGATTTACCATGTCGACTACATCGCGATCACGTGGATATCGCATCTATCATCAGCGAGGGTTGAAAGAAAGATAAGTTGCAACATGGCGAGTCACTGTGTCAAAATAGAGGACGCTCATATGTCAGGGTATTGAGTCATACTTATTTAGCTAGAGTGTAATTCTTTATCCTCAGGTTCTGCAGATTTTCCCCTCTTTTTGTGATGCACCTCCCCTCCCCCAGTGCGTGTTCATGGGCCGGCATGCAGGGCGTGACTCCCCTATTTTTTGCATTTCATCTTTCATCTTTTTCTTTTATTTTCTCATTTCTTTTTTTTGTTTTCTCCTTCTTTAAATTAATTTGATATTTCCAAATTTCAAAACATTGCAAATTTTGAAAAACATGTTTGAGAAATCATTAAATGTTTGTGAATTCAGAAATGTGTCGGAAATCATAAAATTTTCGCAGTTTCAATAAATATTAGATTTTACAAAACTGTTCGCAAATTATAAAACATGTTCGCAACATCGCGAGTCACTGTGTTAAAATAGAGAACGCTCATATGTCAGGGTATTGAGTCAAACTTATTTGGCTAGCGTGTAAATTTTTCTCTCCCGTTGCAACGCACGGGCATGTTTGCTAGTCCTAACTATCCCATTAATTCGAGTATATCTCTACTAGGAGTTGGTAGCCTGGTATGCTGGTTTATTTTTGTCCATCTCCCCTCGTCCCTTCCACTGGTTTATTTTCGCCTCACCTCTTACACAATGGGAGAAAATCTAAACTGATCTGAACTTTCCATGCGGGTGCAAGTTATTTAGTAATGTTTTTATGTGAAAAAATCAATCAATCACGGTCATTCTATAAAGACGAAATTTAAATTAATTATTCTTACCATAAATCGCTCAATCACATTAATTAATATTTCCTAAAATCTAAAAAGTGATTACGCACTATTTGGGCAGAACGAGCGGCTGGCTCCTGTCCGCTCGATCTTGATGCTGAAGTTTCGACCTTGGCCATCTGCAAGTAGTGCCATGTGATGTTATGAGAATTGTCAAGCAGACTCCTATTTTCATTCGTCCCTTGTGACAATGTGAGAATTATACCGCAGTCTCTTTGGATAGCTTATAATTTCACTCATGTTGAGTTTTCAAATAGATGTCTATTGTTTGTGCACACCTTGTCAGGAGCTTGTGCTTGCTACATGAAACTATGGACTTCCAAGAAGATACAGAGGTGTGTTTGGTGCTTATATAAGGGCCTAGAAGATCAATATATGTGCTGCTTTGCATTATTCTTTACGTATTTGTCTATATTATCAAATGGCTCTAGAGTATAGCCATTGCATTATGTGGTATCTGTGTCTTAAAGGAAGAAGATGGCAATGAGCATGGAATTTTAGAAGATGGGGAGGGAATAGAGGATGGTCAGGGGCAACGCTGAACCTACGGGAAGCCGGCTCGGGCAGCGCGGCACTGATTGCGACCAGAGGGTGGATTGGGGGCAACGGTGGATCGAGGTACGTAGAAGGCGGCTCGGGCAGGGCGACACGCGACGTCAGCACTGGTCACGACGAAAGGGTGGATAGGGGTAAAGGTGGATCGAGGGAGAAGGCAGCTCGGTCAGGGCGACACACGACATCGACATCGACCGTTACCGGTGTCGGAGGATGGACTCTGGGGCGGAAGGAGGATGATCATGCTCTCATAGTATCTGTTAAAGTAATTGATAAAAGGTGATATATACATGGAAAGATTTCACTCGTGTCACTTAGTCATCAATTTGATCCGTTTTTCTGTATTTTGCCCGTAGCAATGCATCGTACTGAGAGGTCATTTGAAGTGGGTGACTCTGTTTTCCTAAAGATGCAACCCTACATTCAATCTTCCATCGCTCCGAGGGCAAATCATAAATTGGCCTTCAAGTACTTCGGTCCGTTTCCAATTACAGAGAAGATTGGTGCAGTGGCTTACAAACTAGCTCTGCCTGAAAATTGCCACGTTCATCCGGTCTTCCATGTTTCCTTGCTTAAATAGCACATCAAAGCTGATCAAGAGGTACTTCCTATGCTACCGTCCCCTGATGCACTTTTGCAGGTTCCGCTCGAATCCTCGACCGTCGCCTGGTTTAGCGAGGAAACAAATCAATCGCTCAAGTCTTGATCAAGTGGAGCCGTTCGCCTGAATCCATGGCTACCTGGGAGGATCAAGAGATGCTCAGGCAAAACTTTCCTTGGGCACCGGTTTGGGGGCAAGCCGCTTCTATTCAGGGGGGATTGTCAGCAACTCTATTGCCACTACAACGACAAGGCGACAATTGCTATAGGGCGAACCGGCAAGCAACGACAAGGCCAGGACCAAGAGGAGCCAGAAACAGCCTGCTCGGTCATTTGGGCCGGAATGGGTCTAGTAGACAAGTGTATAAGTGAACCAGTGACACTTGTAACGTGTGGGCGGACGGAACGGCTTCGGCCGGCTGGCTAGGATAGCGTGTGACTGGCGTGCGTTCTTCTCCTGTTCTTCCCCTCCTCTGATTCGAATCGGATCTGTAAGCAATTGAGATACTATAATCGAGAGAGAGTCAATTGGTGCTTACAGAGGAGGTGGCAGCAGGAGCTCAGAGCACCCCAGGGAGCACGGGACGGGAGCCTCCAGCCCTCCAACGGCGGCAGCAGGAGCTCGGTGCCACCATTTTTTTTTTGTGGAACAAAACAATGCGCAGGTGCCCAACATCATAGTTTCTCTTCTTGTATCATACAGTACAATGCATTCGGAGTAAATCAGACAAGACAACGTCATCCTGGAGATTTTTGCGCTGCAGACTGACAACATGTTTTCTCCCACGCTTTATCACAGTGGTGGGTTGGTATTTCTCTGAATGAACTATCAGCAGACCAAGTTGAAGGCATCCTCTGCTTATGAAAACACGAGAGGATGCGGCCTGCTTCGAGTTCGAGGCGCCAAGGTCAACAAATGCATACGATAGACAAGGGCTAGAACATGTACCGCTGAATTTATGATGTGGCCCATCGTACACTAAGAGAGCACATTGCTTTCAGATTAATCTACAGAGGGAGTATTTGAGAAATATTAATCAAGCAATTTAAAAATGTGAATGTTAAATAAAAATGTTGACCATGTATTAAAAAACTTTATATTTAATTTATTCAGAAAAAGTTAAAAATTGTATTTCAAAAATGTTAATCAACCATTAGAAAAATGTTAAATATATACAAAAAATATATTAACCATGTATATAAAATATAGTTAGTCTTGTATTTGAATAAGTGTTCATCAAACCTTTAAAAAATGTTAAATGTGCATAGAAAAATGTGGACCATGCATTAAAAATGTTAATACATATTCAGAAAATGTTAATCAAGTATTTAAAAATGCTAAAAATATGTATAAAAAGTCTTTTTTATCATGTATTGAAAACAATATAATTTTTATTTGAAAATATTAATAAATCAATGAAATAGTTTTTAAAAATGTTTATATAAAAATATTGACCCTGTACTAAAAAACTGAGAAAAACAAAGAAAAATAAGAAAACCTATGCTAACCAAGAAAAGAAAACTAGAAAATCAAAGAAAGGAAATAAAAAAGCAGAAAACCCACGAAAAGAAAAAAAAAATAAAGAAAGACGAAAGAATAAAGAACAGTGAAACCCATGAAAGAAACAAAGAAAGACGATGAAAAAAAAGAAAGAAAACCAATGAAAACCGTGAAAGAAAGAAAGAAAACTGGTGAAAAGGAGAAACTTATAATAGAAAGAAAACCAATGAAGAAATAAAGAAAACCAGAAGAAAAATAAATAAAGGAAAACTTAAAAAGCGCCTCAAGAAACCAGTACATCAACCACCACTATAGCTATCTTATTGCTCGAAAACAGCGAACAAAAAAAAACAGACGAAACAGCGTGGCCCATTGCTGTGGCGGGGTTGGAAATGTTTCAAGAGTAACACGGACGCGGAGTTTCTCAGTCTGAGTTCAAATGAGCTTGGGTGCACAGTAAAATACAAAAAAAATAAAAACAAAATAAAAAATCCTAATTTTGTTTTGACAATCATTGAGAAAAGTTTAAAGTGCTTGCAAAATGTCCTCATGGAATCACATTTGTAGAAAATGTGGCAAAAAAAATACAAAATCGGTACTCTGAAAATGATACTTTCAAAAGCATTTTGAAGCACTGATTTTGTGTTTTTTTGCCACGCCTTACAGGAATATGATTTCATGACGCTTTTTTTGCAAGCAGTTGAAACTTTTGTCAATATTTGTCACAAGAAAAATTCAGAAATTTCTGAAATTTGCTCGATTTTTTATTTTACTGTTCACCAAGATCATTTGAGCTCGGAGGAGAAGGACACTTTCGAAGTAACGCTCGCTATAAGCAAGATATAGCCTTTGCGTCCTTGCTGCTTACCCCGAGCGTGAGCGTGCAGATCGCCCGCCGAGTCCCCGACCGGCGCCCCGCTGCACGGCCGCCAGGCCGCCACCTCTGCTGCTGACCCGCTCGGCCTCCGCGCAACCGCGCAGTCCAGGGCACCTCTTGTCCTGGGCGGTGCGAGCAGGCGTGAGTACCCCCCCCCCCCCCCCCCCCCCCCCTCCGACCTGCGGCCCCTGCCTGAGCTGGGGAGGAACGCTGGGTCGAGCTCCCTGCTCGCACTGCTCAGCTGCTCCGGTGCTCTTGTTCCTCTCCGAATCGATCGGGTAAGCTCTAAATTTAGCTTCTGGGTCCTGATAAATGTACGTGTTGAATTGAACTTAATAAACTGACAGAATGCCTAACTCTGTCTGCACTCTCCTCCTATTTTGTCTTTTGGATTTCAATATCTGAACTAATTTACTGGGTGTGGCTATGACACATGGGCATCGTCAAACGCCCCTTTAAATCACGGTACCTTGTTGAATTGGGCTTAAATTGATGCATAGACAGAGTGCCTGGCACTCTTCAATGCTAACATCTGGCACTACCACATACTACCCACCCCTTTAAGCCACAAGCAACACTGGTAAATCTTGTCTCCATTTGCCACCTGAAACAGCAGCATGTTCCCATTTGCCAAATCTACCATCATTGCCCTCAGAAATTCAGAACCCGCCAGGCTAATGAATATGATTCTTTTTGGCACTAATGAATATGTTCCTATGGCCTGATGCCAGAAAAAACAGATTTCTCACAGAGCAATATTCACACTGTAATATCATGACTGTAATCAGAGGAAAACTGCCAATGACAATTCTGAATGCAGTCATCAGATTTAACCACAGAGTGCCACCATTTTAACTCTAGGAACAATGAGCTGCAGGTGTCTGAACATAGTTACTCTTGTATAGTAAAACATATTCTGAATAAATCAGACAACGTCATCCTTATGCTGCAGACTGAGAACATGTTTTCTTCCGCACTTCATCATGTAGTGGATCAGTATTATTTCTCTTGATGAAGTGTCAGCAGTACAACAAAAATTCAAAGAAGCCCAACATAAAGGCTCTCAAGAAGATATCTTCCAGTCACCTGAGCAAACTAAGCATAGACTACAACTCACTTGTAACATACAAACGAACAAAACAAAAGTGTCCTATTCCTTGACACGCAATGCTGAATATTCTCGTTTGATTGCAGAGACTTCTGCATAAACGTCCGGCATTGTCGGTCGATCTTTTGGTGTCTCCGTGGAGCATGAGAGACCAAGCCGAACAAGCTGCGTAATGCAGCTCAGCATCCCCACCATTGCATGGTTTCCATGGTCCACAACTTCGTCTCCAATGATATTAGGATCAAGTATCTCACGGATCTTTTCGGGGAATGCATTTCCCACAAATTTCTGAAGGCTCAGGCCATTCTTGAACAACACATCTGTTGGGCGTTTGCCCGTGAGCATTTCTAGGATGATAATTCCATAGCTATAGACATCGCCCGCTGTTGAGATCTTGTTCCCAATGCCATACTCTGCATTGTTTAAATTTTAGTTATCTTTTGAATAAAGGAAAAGGGAAACTTGAATCATATTAGGGAGTAAAGATAATAATAATAATATAGTAAATGTTTACCTGGTGCAATGTATCCAATTGATCCTCTCGGCCCTGCTAAGCTCGTAGAAGTAATAGTACTTGAAGAGTCATGACTTTGGAGGAACTTAGCTAACCCAAAATCACTGAGACGGGCACCCATGGCATCATCTAGTAGCACATTGCTAGGCTTCAAATCACAATGTACTATAGGGGGCATGCAACTGTTATGTAAATAATCCAATGCAGCAGCCATATCCACTGCGATTGTTACTCTGGAGCCCAAACTCAACGGTCTTCTCGTTTCCGAATAAATCCAGCTCTCTAGGGTGCCGTTAGCCATGTATTCAATAATAAGAGCCTTGAAATCATTCCCTTTATTGTCCCATGTTGAGCATGCAGAAATCACCCTTACAAGATTATGATGACGAGTGTTTCTGAAGGCCTCACACTCGGCAACAAAGCTTTTTGGTGCTCCAAGTTGGTCAAGCTTGAAAACTTTGACAGCAATCATTCCATTTGCTTCAGACTCAAGTACACCCTTGTATACTGATCCGTAAGCCCCTGAGCCAACCAAATTGTCTGGAGAGAAACCATTTGTCGCTTTGGCTAGATCAGCATATGAGAAGCTCTTCATCTCAGTGTATGATGGTTGATCTGACTGTTTAGATCTCTTACTCCTCCTCTTCAAGAGAATAAATACTACACATGACAAACAGACCAAAGCAAGAGCCGCCACACTGATCCCAGTTATCTTTAGAGTTCGCCAAGTGCGCCGGTGTCTGGATGATGCAAAGCAAAGTGGCAGTTGTAGCATTGGGGAACTAGAACATAACATACTGTTCCCTTGGACAGACACCTCACTAGAATTTTGAAATATCCCCCCTTGTGGCATTTGACCCTCGAGGTCATTGAAGGACAAGTTGAGAAGCTTCAGAGAATTGAAGGACTGGAAAAAGTTTGGGATTTCACCGCTCAAGTTGTTTCGAGAGAGATCAATCTCGGCAATGCCTCTCAAATTGGAGAAAGACTCAGGAATTCTACCATCAAGTAGGTTACCCTGCAAGCGAAGGGACTCCAGGCGAATACAAGCACCTAGAGCAGTTGGAATATGCCCGGAAAGACGGTTGTTGGAAAAATTCAGTGGCCCTATATTAATCAAGCCACCAATCTCCCGTGGAATCTGTCCAGAAAGCTGGTTGTGGGACAAATCCAAACCTGCTGATAAGGAGTCAAGAAAGAAGAGCTCTCTTGGTATGCTCTCGCTGAAGGAGTTACATGAAAGGTTGAGAGTGATCAAACTTCGGCAATCACCTAGCGTTCTAGGAATGGGTCCACTGAAATTATTTTCTTGCAAGAAGAGGTTGTTCAGTTGACGGAGTTTGCCTATCGAACTTGGAACCTGTCCGGAAAGTCTGTTCCGTGACAAGTCTACGTATGTCAAGCTTGCGAGGTTTCCGATTGTGCTGGGTAGATCGCCAGCAAACTGATTCTGCTCCATTCTAAGAAATGAGAGGTTTGTGAGGTTCCCTAGCTCCGGTGGTATGCTACCAGACATCTTATTTGCATGCAGAACCAAAGCCCCTAGGCTAGTTGCAAGACTACCAACTGAACTCGGCAGATTTCCTTGCATCATGTTGGTTCCCAAAGACAAGACCTGCAGCTGCGTGCAATTTGCCAACGAGGAGAGGAATGACCAGTCTCCAGCTTCTAGCTGATTACTTGCCAGAATTAGCTCTTCTAGGTTAGAAAGAGACCCAAAAGAAGGGATAATGCCATAGAATGCATTAGCCCCTAGGTTAATGGACAGGAAATTGGTTGCGTTGGCTAGCGATGCAGGGATTTTTCCTCCAACCTTATTTTGTTGCAATATGAATGTTTGGATGCTTGGAAGTGTATATCCGATGTCAAATGGAAGTTCCCCAACAAAATTGTTAACCGCTAAACTAAGGTAGGTGAGTGAAGACATGTTGAATATGGAGAATGGGACAGTCCCTGACAGAATGTTGTAAGAAATATCTAGTTCTTGCAAGTTTGGGATTTTTGCTATACTCACTGGGATACTTCCTTTGAAACTGTTGGCCGCAAGCAGAAGGATCCGAAGGGAAGAAAAATTACCCAGAGTCGACGGTATGGTGCCTGCAAGACTATTCACCGACAATATAAGAGATTGTAAAGGTGAATTGAAGTTTGGAACGACAGCTGGTATGGACCCAGCGAAGTTGTTCCACCCAAGGGCTAATCTCACAAGCGATGTGCTGTTGAAAAGGGCAGGAGGGATCTCTCCATCGAGGTTGTTTCTCACCAAGTTCAACACCTGAAGAGATGAACTGTGAGCAAGGGCCGACGGAATGGGTCCCGTGAGGGAATTGTTTGCGAGGATGACCGAAACAAGGGAGTTAGAGCTGCTGCTTCCAAGTGAAAGCGGAATGCTGCCCGTCAAGCTGTTGCGAGCAAGGCGTAAAACCGAGAGACTGCGGAGCGTCCCGAGGCTTTCTGGGATATCTCCACTAAGCTTGTTGTTCCCAAGATCAATCACCTGGAGGGATGTGGAGGACAGAGTGTTGGGAATCGAACCAGTAAGGCTGTTGGAGCTGAGGTTAAGGTAGGTCAACCTGCTCAGCTGCCCGAGTTGCGATGGGATGTGGCTGCTCAAAAGATTGCCCGGGAAGTGGATTCTTGAGAGGAGGGTGAGGTTGGCGATGCAGGGCGGTATCTGGCCATCGAGGCCAGAGTTCTCGAGGTCCAGCGCAGCGACGCGAGATGCGTTGCAAGTGAGACCGAGCCAGCTGCAGAAAGGGAGGGAGTTGTTCTGCACCCATGAGCCAAGGAGGGAGTTGGGGCTGCTGGCGAGGTGGAGCTTCAAGCAAAGGAGGGTTTCGAAGTCGGTGGCGTTGGAAGATGAAGAAGAAGCAGCAGCAGCGAAGCTCAGAAGAGAGGTTACAAGAACAATGGCTAGGAGCCTTCTTGGTCTGTCAGACATGTTGTGCCTCTTCAGTAAGCTGCGTGTTTTTTTGTGCTAGTGATATGCTGCACTTATACAAGGAGGACAGGTGAGCTGCAAGATTTCTGTCACGTGAGCCGCTAATTTCTTCTTCCATATTTGCACCTAACCTACTTTCTTGCCATTTCTGCCATGTGAGGAATTCAAGTCTTCTTCCAGTTATCTCCGTCCTAGTTTCAGACTACCTTTCCCACCAGCTATCTTGGTCCTCAGTCAGCTAGATGCATGAATGCGAAAAAGAATGTATGTATACTTGACCACTTGGCTGTTGTAGGAAGCCAACTCGATCTTTCCCCCTTGGATATATATGCTCCCTGTGATCTAGAATATAAAAGAATACATGTTATTTAAGTCTTTTTTTTTGTGAAAATCCAGGAACACTAACCTCTGCTTCTCAATCTACATGATATTATTTTATTTAGTGATGGTCAAACTAATTTTGACCGACAGTAATTGTAACCTCTGCTTCTCAATGTACATGCAATTCACGCACGTGGCCACTTGGGCAAGTTTTTTCCCTGAACCCAACTTGACAGGCGTGCGTTCATATGCAGATGCCTTTTTTCCTTTCTTTTCTTTTCAGGGCGGTGATATGCAGATGCCCTGAATTTCCTAGTACTACAATTGTCAGACAGTTTGATTTATTTGCTTATTTGTGTTACCTGAACCTGAAATTTTTCATGGACACGCATATTCTCTCTAGAACTCTGAATCCCCAATCATGGACACGGATATGCGTACGTTGCCATCCTCAATCATCGTTTGAATCCAAGATTGTGTTCCGCATGTGCAGAGGTGTGGGCCCGCACACAAAAATGACTAGACGTTCCACCATGGAGGGCACTTTACAAACAAAGAATTCGAAAAAGACTCCAGCATGGGGTCATCAGTCAATGTTCCTACTCGCATAGGATAGGAGTATCATATCCTTTGATTTGATCAACTTGTACTACAATACTCCTTCCTTCCTCAATTGTCCGGCATACTAGCCTCCTTCCACCAACCCCCAAACACCATTTTTCATCTTCTTCCTCCGCATCTGCGCCTCCCCTACTTTCACATGGAAACTATACGTTCTCTCTCTCTATATTTTTTTTGATCAAAAGGGGTTTCCCCCCGCCCCATTTTTATTAAAAACGGAGCAAACGCAAGTCACCATGACTGTTACAAGCAATCAGGTCTACCCGAAGTAGCAGACCGGAGAATATGAAAAGTAGAACTACGGCCTAAATGCTCGCAAGCCAAACTGTATCAAACCTGCCGAAAGGGAGAAAGCATCTACTGCCAAACAAGGCAAAATCCAAAGACAACGTTCTCTCTATATATAAGTGCTCGAGTCGAGCATCCATTGCACAAACTGTGAGCCAGGTCGCCAATCCAAGTAGAATAGAAACACAGGAAGTAGAATAGAGACGAACGATCGAGGATGGTGAAGAACAACTCCTCTGCGACCTCGGTTCGGCTGATGCTGATCCTCCTCGTTCTGCTGGTTTTCGTTGGTGGCATCCTGGCAAATAGTGGGCCGTCCAAATGCAGCAACCGTAAGCACGCTACCACAGCTCCTGTTTCCTTCCATGCATATGCATGTGAACCCTCTCCCAGTAAATTAAATCATCTACTCCTGTCTTTCTACCCAATTAACTTGTTTTTCCTTAATCATTTGTGGCAGCTGCGGCTCAGCGAGACTGCCCGCGGATCCCTAATGGCGGCTCATAAGCACGAGATGGACCATTTCCGCGTGGCAGGATTCGGTAGGATCTTGTGTTGGCAGGCGTTGGAAGCTTCCTATTATACATGCGAAAAAAACAATATACATGTTCTTGAGGTGTTGGTGTGTGATCTGTGATGTTTGTTCGTATTGATATGTTTGTACTGTGACATGGTTTACATATAAATAATATGGCCTACCCCGTACATTAAAAAGTACTGTTCAGATCTACTACTGAATGTGGGCCATGGGCTAAGAATGAATTCCCAAGAAATTTCTTGACTGTTTCGAATTATTAGATATTTTTGTTTTTGATTTCTGGGACTGGTTTCACATGATCCAACTATTTTTATAATTATCTGTGATGAGCATCTGAGTTTATTTTTCATGTTCAGCTTCACTAACTAGTTCTTCGGTATATATCTCACATAAAAATATATTTATACAGTTTGCAATTTCTCAATCGATTGAGAAATATATACAGCTCAGTAGATGCTGTAGCCACGGGATTATGCGCAAGATTCGTGCTGATTTTTTTTGAAGTGTTTGGTCATTGTCTTTCTATTGTTTTTCACAGGAGATTAGTGCCGATTAAGCTCTAGGCTCTCACATATCTATATCTATACTACTAAGTATTACCATATGAACCATTAGATCTTTAATCAAATGGATCATGTCAAATGGATTTCTTTCTGCAACAATGTGGACCAAAATGCACCTTTTGATTTGCCAATCTAATGGCCCAGGTTATAGGTGGCAACTTTGGTATGGACAGCCACACCGTCAATTATTTAAAATCAAAAGGGACTACATGGTAGATTTTTCAAAGGCCCCATATTTCACACAAAATATATTTATAAGATGTACCGATTCAGTTGAAATTATATACACTTCAGCTATGGACGTGCTTTGCATGTGCCAGCATGCTAGTATAGCAGTTCTTCAAAGACATTTATTGGATCATAGACGTTTTTTTTTTGCGGGGATTAGATCATATACATTGTCGATTGCTCATTCACTACTACATGTTACTAGATACAATTAGGGACGGTCCTGAGTTATCGGGGGTCATGAGTTATCGGTTTTTTTCAGTTTGATCCCAATTGCACACCTGATCGTTTGGTTGGATCGGTTAACGCCTTGGTTCCTTTTTTCCTGTTAGACCGCCGATCCAGTATGATCCTAACAGCTATGCATGAAGGGCAAAGATGGCAATTACAGTTTCTTGTAACTTATATTTTGTGTCTTTGTAACTATGTATGTAACCTTATAACTTGTATTTTGTGTCTCTTCAACTATGTGACTTGGCAATGAGCTAGGAGAGCGGATATGATGTAGAGTTGGCCATGATGGTAGCAATGACGACGGTTATCGTCAAAAGGGCATAGGATGAATAAGTAAATCCATTGTAATTATAGGTAATTGTAGCTAATAACATGTAGTAGTAAATGAGCAGTCGGAAATCCGTTGGTGCTCCCGGGAGCGCGCGCTCCTGCACGTGATTTTTTTTTTCAAAGTGTGAAAAAATTCCAAACGAAAATTCGGCGCATACATCTCGACATTATATGTGTGCACGTCAAGTTTCACGGAAAACCAACATTTTTTGTGACTTGTGTAAAAAAGACAAAAGGATGTCTTGTGAAAAACATTTTTTTAACACCGGATTTTATCTTTTTCACATGCGACAAATAAGTTGTCAGTTTTTCGCGGAACGACTTTGTGAGCATGTACAATATAGAGATGTACGTGCCAAGTTTTATTTGGAATTTTTTGACATTTCAAAATATGTTTAAAACACATTTTAAAAACTAGGAGGGCGCGCTCCCATGTGCCAAATTGCCACTCTCATGAGCAGTAGACTATATATGATTAATGAATTTCTTTGAAGAACTATTTTCTACTAGCACTGTGGCATGTGCTAAGCAAGTCATAGTTGAAGCTTATAGAGTTTCGTTTGAATCAGTACATCTCGTAAAATAATTGTTCTATGAAATATGTGGAGCCCTTGATAAATAATTGAAGGTGTGACTATACATCGGACCATATAATCCGGTCCGACGGACGGCCCATATTCACCGGAGGTCAGTGTATTGTTACCTGTAACTTGGGCCGTTAGATTGACAAGTCAAACGGTGCATGTATGTCCACACTGCTCCAGAAAGAAATCCATTTAACATGCTCCAATCGATTAAACATCCAACAGTTCATATGCCGTGATATTGGTATACTATATAGTGGTATAGACATCAATACAAACTTCTATGTGGTACGTATTGAAGAACTAGTTAGTCAAGTTGAACAACTGAGATGCATATCACAGAAAGTAATAAAAATATCTGGGTCATGTGAAACCAGTCCCACAAGTCACAAACATCTAAAGAGCTCTATTAACATAGACCCTCTCCTGACTCTTATCATTTTAAGCAAAATCCTCCTCTCTATTCTATGTGAGCAATTCAAGTCTCCTTCCAGTTATCCCGGTCCTAGTTTCAGACTACCTTTCCATGAAGAATTGAAAGATTATCTTTTGGACTACCCAAGTTGATTTTGCTACCTCTCTCAGATGCATGAAGGCCAAAAAGAATGTGTGTACACTTGGGCCACTTGGGCCACTTGGCTGTGATAGGAACCCAACTCGATCGTTCCCCCTTGGATATACTCCCTGTGATCTAGAATATAAATATCGTTTGAGATAACTAATTGATAAGATCTTCTAGGTGGCACTTTGACTAGCAATTTAAATTTAAAATAAATTGTTTCAAATAAAAAAAGATTACATGTTATTCAAGTCTGTTTTGTGAAATCCAAGAACACTAGCCTTTGCCATAGGATAGGAGTATCATATCCTTTAATTTGATCAACTTGTACTACAATACTACTCCTTCCACAAACCCCCAGAAGCACCACACCATTTTTCTTCATCTTCCGCATCTGCACCTACCCTACTTTCACACATGGAAACTATACGTACTACTCTATATATAAGTGCTCTAGTCGAGCACCCATTGCACAAATTGTGAGCCAGGTCGCCAATCCAAGTAGAATAGAAACACAGGAAGGAGCAAAGAGACGAAAGATCGAGGATGGTGAACAACAACTCCTCTGCGACCTCGGTTCGGCTGATGCTGATCCTCCTCGTTCTGCTGGTTTTCGTTGGTGGTATCCTGGCAAATAGTGGGCCGTCCAAATGCAGCAACCGTAAGTTAATTAGCCACCACAGCTGATGTTTCCCAGTAAATTAAATCATGTACTCTTTTCTTTCTAACTAATTAACTTGTTTTTTCTTAATCATTTGTGGCAGCTGCGGCTCAGCGAGACTGCCCGCGGATCCCTAATGGCGGCTCATAAGCAAGAGATGAACCATTTCCGCGTAGCAGGATTCGGTAGGATCTTGTGTTGGCAGGCGTTGGAAGCTTCCTGTTATCTGCGAACCAAACAATATACAAGTTCTTGAGGTTGTCCGTGTGTTATATGTTTGTTTGTATTGATATGTTTGTACAAAGGTTTTTGAGTCCCGACTTGGCGAGTCGCCGCGAGCCCTGCGGCTAGGCGATTAGTCGACGGAAGTCGCTGTATAGTCGCCATAAGTCGCTGTATAGTCGCGAGTCGCCTTGATTTTTGGAAAATGACTTGGCGATTAGTCGGCGACTATACAGCAACTCAAAAACCATGGTTTATACTGTGACCTTGTTTACGTATAAATAATCCCGCCTACCCCTTGCATTAAAAAGTACTGTTTAGATCCATTACTGAATGTGGGCCATGGACTAAGAATGAATTCCCAAGAAATTTCTTAACTATTTCGATTTTTTTTTTTACTTCTGGGACTGGTTTCACATGATCCAACTATTTTTATAACTATCTGTGATGAGCATCTGAGTTTATTTTTCATGATCAGCTTCACTAACTAGTTCTTCACTATATGTCTCACATAAAAATATATCTATACGGTCATGTGAAACCAGTCCAAGAAGTCACAAATATCTAAAGAGCTCTATTAACATAGACCCTCTCCTGACTCTTTATCATTTTAAGAAAGCAGCAAATCCTCCACTCTATTCTACTATCCGATCTCGTCTGTTGAAAATAGATCTAGAATATGGTCATATCTTTGTTATCTCGAAAGACACAAAAAAATTTGTTATTAGCTTATTTATAAGTTGTCGAAGATCCTTAAAAGCCTTGATTTTTGGCTTACAACTTACTTGCCTTTTTCCTTAAAGCCTATATAAAAGAAGACCGTTTTCCTTTCTTTTCTTCCCTGGCACCCTAGCATAAGTTATAGGGCGCCCTGAGGGTAGACCCAGTAATTAGTCAAGAAATTCCCCTGGAAATTAGATATTCTCAGTCCACGACCCACATTCAGTACTTTTTAACTATGCATGCGCCAACTTATAATCCTCGATGGCTCTGAACATTTTAACTATGCATGCGCCAATTAGACTGCTTTTGAATTATTTATATGTAAACCAGGTCACATTACAAACATATCAATACGAAGAAACGTCACGGAATCGACACCTCAAGAACAATGTTGTCCGGTTCGCATATACATCAAACAGTTTTTCAATAAGAAGCTTCCTACGCCTGCCAACGCAAGATCCTACCGAACTTTTCATGCTTATGAGTCGCCACCAGGGATCGGCGGGCAGTTTTGCTGAGCTGCAGCTGCCACAAATGACGAACAAAAAACAAGTCAATCATCTAGAAAGAAAGGAGTGCATGATTTAATTTGCTGGGAGGGTTCACATGTATGAAACAGCAGCAGTGGTAGCTAGCTTACGATGGTCGCAGGTGGACGGCCCACCTCGTCCGACGATGCAACCGACGAAAACCAGCAGAACAAGGAGGATCAGCATCAGCCGAACCGAGGTCGCAAAGTTGTTCTTTGCCATATACATCCTCGTTCGGCTGACGAGATGGATGCCAATTTTGCTTTGTTCCTGTATTTCTATTTGGAGTGGCAACCTAACAATTTGTTCAATGGGTTATATATATAGAGTACTTATGTACGTATAGTTTCCATGTGAAATTAGGTTAGGTGCAAAGAAGAGAAAGAAGGAAGTACACATGTGCCGGACGAGGAAGGAAGGAGTAAGTTAATCAAAGGATATACTCTAATAATGCACGTTGCTATACATTGAATGATGACTCAATACACAAGTCCTTGTCGATTCTTCTTTCTTTCTTTCTTTCTAAAATGCTTTTAATCCTCTCTGGTGGAACATCTAGTCATTTTTATCGGCATTCATCTGAGAATTCAAGGGCCGAGTGTGCGGACCCGCCTCTGTACATACATGTGGTGAAATTGAAAACCAAACCAGAATCTTGGATTCAAGTGATGATTGAGGGTGGCAAATTGGCAATGGCTGGTTGGTGGCAAAAAAGCAAGTCAAGCCTCAAGTAGCAGCACGCAAGAAACAAAGGATACATAGTACTCGTGCTGATTGATTCCAAGGATGGAAGTTGGTACCTGGACTGGAGGGGGCTAGCTGATGGTGGTTGGGTACTTGGGTGCTAGATGTAAAGGGAGGCCCAGAGCGAGTGGTAGCACATCTGCTGCAACAACACAATTACTTGTAATTAATCAGTGCAAGAAGCACAAATAATGATGGAAATTCATCAGAGCTTATTTCAAAAATTCTAAAACGAAATGCGCAGCTCTAGATGAGAAATTTCAGGCGCAGATAGCACAAATGAGAAGCCAGATGAACGCATCTGTTGGTACTCATCTGTGAAGGTGGGTCCATATATATTATATTATTGGCCAAGTGGTCACCTTGGCTGTACGTGTTGGGATCAAGAGATGGTTGGGAATCATATGCTTACCTCCACTTCAGTTGCCATCGCATGAAAAGGGGAGAAACTGCATGAAGAGCTGGTGTACATTGACCGACGACTCCTTGCACGAGTATCATGTGGAGTACAGAGTAATTTGTCCAGTCAGTTTTCTAATTTGTTGGTAATTGCAGAAAATATACAAGTCGGTATTTTACAATTACCGCCGGTCAAACTTCTACAGTTTTGACCATCACTAAATAAGAAAATATCATGTAATATTTTTTATTTGAAATAATATATTTTAGATATAAATTGCTAGTCAAACTGCCACCTCAAAGATCTTATCAATTAGTTATCTTAAACGGTATTTATGTTCTAGATCATATGGAAAGATCGAGTTGGGTTCCGATAACAGCCAAGTGGCCAAGTGGCCAAGTGTACATATATACATTCTTTTTGGCATCTGAGACAGACAGAGGTAGTCCAAAAGATAATTATGTGGTGATTGAGGACCAAGACAGACAGAGGTAGTCTGAAATTAGGACCGAGAAGAGTTGAATTTCTCACATGGCAGAAATAGCAAGAAAGTATGTTAGGTGCAGATGTGGAAGAAGAATTTAGCGGCTCACATGACAGAAATGGCAATTACTACTTTGCAAAGAGCCAGGGTATGTGCAAGGAAGGAGCTTGCAGCTCACCTGTCCTCCTTGTATAAGTGCAGCATATCAATAGTACAAAGATACACGCAGCTTACTGAAGAAGCACATGTGTGACGTCAGACCAGGAAGGCTCCTAGCCATTGCTGTTGTAACCTCTCTTCTGAGCCTCGCTGCCGCTGCTTCTTCTTCTTCATCTAACACCACCGACTTTGAAACCCTCCTTTGTTTGAAGCTCCACCTCTCCAGCAGCCCCAGTTCCGTCCTTGGCTCATGGGTGCAGAACAACTCCCTCCCTTTCTGCAGCTGGCTCGGTCTCACTTGCAACGCATCTCGCGTTGTCGCGCTGGACCTCGAGAACTCTGGCCTCGATGGCCAGATACCGCCCTGCATCGCCAACCTCACCCTCCTCTCAAGAATCCACTTCCCGGGCAATCTTTTGAGCAGCCACATCCCATCGCAACTCGGGCAGCTGAGCAGGTGGAGCTACCTTAACCTCAGCTCCAGCAGCCTTATTGGTTCCATCCCCAACACCCTGTCCTCCACATCCCTCCAGGTGATTGATCTTGGGAATAACAAGCTTAGTGGAGATATCCCGAAAAGCATCGGGATGCTCCGCAATCTCTCGGTTTTACGCCTTGCTCGTAACAGCTTGACAGGCCACATTCCTCTTTCACTTGGAAGCAACAGCTCTAACTCCCTTGTTTCTGTCATCCTCGCAAACAACTCCCTCACAGGACCCATTCCGTCGGCCCTTGCTCACAGTTCATCTCTTCAGGTGTTGAACTTGGTAAGAAACAACCTTGATGGAGAGATACCTCCTGCTCTTTTCAACAGCACATCGCTTCAAAGATTAGCCCTTGGATGGAACAACTTTTCTGGGTAAATACCTGCGGTCGTTCCAAATTTCAATTCACCCTCGCAAGCTCTTATATTGTCGGTGAATAGTCTTGCAGGCACCATACCGTCGACTCTGGGTAATTTTTCTTCCCTTCGGATCCTTCTGCTTGCGGCCAACAGTTTCAAAGGAAGTATCCCAGTGAGTATAGCAAAAATCCCAAACTTGCAAGAACTAGATATTTCTTACAACCTTCTGTCGGGGACTGTCCCAACCCCCATATTCAACATGTCTTCAGTCACCTACCTTAGTTTAGCCGTCAATAATTTTGTTGGGGAACTTCCATTTGACATCGGATATACACTTCCAAGCATCCAAACATTCATACTGCAACAAAATAAGGTTGGAGGAAAAATCCCTGCATCGCTAGCCAACGCAACCAATTTCCTGTCCATTAACCTTGGGGCCAATGCATTCTATGGTACTATCCCTTCTTTTGGGTCTCTTTCTAACCTAGAAGAGCTAATTCTGGCAAGTAATCAGCTAGAAGCTGGAGACTGGTCATTCCTCTCCTCGTTGGCAAATTGCACGCAGCTGCAGGTCTTGTCTTTGGGAACCAACATGATGCAAGGTAATCTTCCGAGTTCAGTTGGTAGGCTTGCAAATAGCCTACGGGCTTTGGTTCTGCACGCAAATAAGATGTCCGGTAGCATACCACCAGAGCTAGGGAACCTCACAAACCTCTCATTTCTTAGAATGGAGCAGAATCTGTTTGCTGGTGATCTCCCCAACGCAATTGGAAACCTTGCCAACTTGAGTTCCGTAGACTTGTCACAGAATAGACTTTCTGGACAGATTCCACGTTGGATAGGCAAACTCCGTCAACTGACCAAGCTATCCTTGCAAGATAACAATTTCAGTGGACCCATTCCTAGGGAGCTAGGTGATTGCCAGAGTTTAATCACTCTCGACCTTTCGTGTAACGCGTTGAGTGAGAGCATACCAAGAGAGCTCTTCTTTCTTGACTCTTTATCTGCAGGTTTGGATTTGTCCCACAACCAGCTTTCTAGACAGATTCCACAGGAAATTGGTGGCTTGATCAATATAGGCCCACTGAATTTTCCAACAACCGCCTTTCCGGTCGCATTCCAACTACTCTAGGTGCTTATGTCCACTTAGAGTCCCTTCACTTGGAGGGTAATTTTCTTGACGGCCGTATTCCTCACTCTTTCGTCAATTTGAGAGGTACTTCTGAGATAGATCTCTCTCGAAACAACTTGAGTGGTGAAATTCCAAACTTGTTCCAGTCCTTCAAATCTCTGAAGCTTCTCAACTTGTCCTTCAACGACCTTGATGGTCAAATGCCACAAGGGGGCATATTTGAAAATTCTAGTGAGGTATTTGTCCAAGGGAATAGTATGTTGTGCTCTAGTTCCTTGATGCTACAACTGCCACTTTGCTCCGTGTCATCCAGACACAGGCACACTTGGCGTACTCTAAAGATAACTGGGATCAGTGTGGCGGCTCTTGCTTTGGTATGTATGTCATGTGTAGTATTTATTCTCTTGAAGAGGAGGAGTAAGAGATCTAAACATTCAGATCATCCATCATATACGGAGATGAAGAGCTTCTCATATGCTGACTTAGCCAAAGCGACGAACGGTTTCTCTCTAGATAACTTGGTTGGTTGAGGGGCATATGGATCAGTATACAAGGGTGTCCTTGAGTCTGAAACAAATGGAATGATTGCTGTAAAAGTTTTCAAGCTTGATCAACTTGGAGCACCAAAAAGCTTTGCTGCCGAGTGCGAGGCCTTTAGAAACACTCGTCATCATAATCTCGTAAGGGTGATTTCTGCCTGCTCAACATGGGACCACAAAGGGAATGATTTCAAGGCTCTTATTATTGAATACATGGCTCACGGTACCCTAGAGAGCTGGATTTATTCGGAAACGAGAAGACCGTTGAGTTTGGGCTCCAGAGTAACAATCACAGTGGATATGGCTGCTGCACTGGGTTATTTACATAACAGTTGCATGCCCCCTATAGTCCATTGTGATTTGAAGCCTAGCAATGTGCTACTAGATGATGTCATGGGTGCCCGTCTCAGTAACTTTGGGTTAGCTAAGTTCCTTCAAAATCACAACTCTTCAAGTACTGTTACTTCTACGAGCTTAGCAGGACTGAGAGGATCAATTGGATACATTGCACCAGGTATACATTTTCTATATTAGTATTATTATGTTTACTCCCTAATATCATTCAAGTACTTTTATGGTTTTCAATAATCAATGTCCTAAGACAACTCAATGATCAACAATGCAGAGTATGGCATCGGGAACAAGATCTCAACAGCGGGCGATGTATATAGCTATCGAATTATCATCCTAGAAATGCTCACTGGGAAACGCCCAACAGATGAGTTGTTCAAGAATGGTCTGAGCCTTCAGAAATTTGTGGGAAATGCATTTCCTACAAAGATCCACGAGATACTTGATCCTAATGTCATCATCCAAAATTTCGGAGACGAAGGCGTGGACAGAAACCTAGACCAAGGAAACCATGCAATGGTGGGAATGCTGAGCTGCATTATGCAGCTTGCTCAGCTTGGTCTCTCATGCTCCACGGAGACACCAAAAGATTGGCCGACAATGCCGGACGTCTACGCAGAAATCTCCGCAGTCAAACGAGAATACTGTGCGCTGCGTGTCAAGGAATAGGACATTTTGTTTTTGCTCGCATGTATGTTACTTACGGGTGAGCTGTAGTCTATGCTTATTTTGCTCAAGTGACTGAAAGATATGTTCCTGAAAAGCCTCTTGAAATGTAGGATTCTATGGTGTACATTTTGTTTTTTTAGAACGAAGACGCTTGAAGCGTCCGGCTTTAACTGAATAAAGCCCACAACAGGCAGCGTACACACACATAAAGTCTTACAAGACGACGAGCACCCTCAAAAGATCAGGCAGGGCGAGGGAATGGTGTACATTTTGTTCTGGTAGTGATATTTCATCAAGGGAAATACTGATCCACCGCGTGATAAAAGTGCGGAAGAAAACATGTTGTCAGGCTGCAGCATAGGGATGTCAAGGCTGACTGTCTGATGTACTCTGAAAGTCTGAATGTGTTGTGTTATATTACAAGAGGAACTATGTCGACGCCTACTGCCCAATATATACTATCAGTAGCACTTGTCCTCTGATTGCGCGCATGATGCTACGGTGTGAATTGTTCCGTGAGAGATCTCTTGTCTAGCATCAGGCATAGGAATGCCGCATTCATTGCTCTGGCAGATTTGGCTGTTCCGGATTCAGCTTCAGGCAAATTAGTTGAGATAAACTATAGGGGTGGAGTGCAGTGAGAGTCAGGCACTCTGTCTATGCACTCATTTAAGTTAGCACTCAGTAGCTGGATTAGAAATTACCCGATCCATTTCGAGAGAAGCAGGAGCAACGGAGCAGGCGAGCTCGACCCAACCAGCGTTCCTCCGCTGAGACCCGGGGAGATTTTGGCGGAGCAGGCCGGCAGCAGAGGTGGCTGGCAACGCCGCGGCGGCGGCTGGGGCAGAGGAGGGATCGAATCGAGTCTAACCAGTAACCAGACCAGCGAGTGCCTCTGCGCCTTCGGACCTCGGTGACGTACTACTGGGCTGGGCCTCGGGCTGAATCTCAAGCCTGTATAATTTGGGGTAGCTTTTTCTGCTCTCAGAAAAAAATTCAGTACGCTTTGCAAAGGTCATCTTTGATGGTGAAACCTGGGAGTTTTGCAATTTTTTTGCAGATTTATTTTTTCAAAATGTTTTATCTCCTTTTTTTAGGGGGACATTTTATATCTTCAACGGTGCGTTCAAATCACGAACCGTCTTCATCATTGAATTTCTCACATCAGGATATTTAAAACTAGCTAGATCTCATGATGATATGTTTTTATGAAATGTTTTTTAATAAAAACATAAAAACCAGAAAGCAATAAAAAAAATTAACCCAAGAGAACACGAAACTAGGAAGCACAACTGTACTTTTCACTCTTTTTGGAAGTTGTTCCTTACCTTTTCGGGGCGCACAGTTGTGCTTCTAGCACAAGTACGGACCGTGCTTTTTCATTTTTAGGAAGCACATATAGAAGCACATATGTACTTGGCACCCTCCCGGGCCAAGAAAGTGACCGCTGCTAGAGCCCATCAAGAGGTATCCCTTGATTAATTGCTCCCAAAAAAGAAGGTCATTTTTTTGCGACAGGAAAAGAAGTTTAATTTTGGGTAACGAAAAGAAATATAAGACAGGTTCAAAATTCCAGTCTACTTTATGGCTGTACGAGTGGTAGCATAGAGATCAGGCTGCATGTAAGAAATAAACGAACAAGATTCATAGCTTCGGAAGGATCTGCTTGTTGATCTCTACCTACCATGTCTAATTCACAGCGTATATGCCAAATTTATAGATAGATATCAATAAAGTTTCAAATGCGCGTTAATGAAAGTGTGATACTCCCTTCGTTTCTAAATATAAGTTTTTATAGAGATTCCACTATAGACTATATACGGAGCAAAATGAGTGAATCTATACTCTAAAATGTGTCTATATACGTCATACGTAGTTTGCAGTGGAATTTCTAAAAAGACTTATAATTAGAACGGAGGAAGTACCAAATTTACAGATAGAGGATCAAGGATGGGCTTTTAGCCCTCGCTCCCGTGTCGCCCCCAGTGGCGGCACCGGGGTGCCCAAATCCCTTTCTCCAGGAGCCCTTCTCCTCGGTGGTTCTTGCCGCCGTCGCAGGCGGCGGCGGCGGGGCCTGCTGCTCTCCAAAGGATACGGCCTGGTGGGCTCTTAGCAGGCTGCAGGCGCGATGCAGATCTGGAGTGGCGGTGGCTGGTCCACAAGGCTGCTCCTGGTGTAGCGTCTTGGCAAGCGGGAGGAGTAGGAAGTGCCCTGTGGTGATGGATCTAAACTGCTCTCCGGCGAGCGTCTTGTGATGCGGAGATGCGGCGGATTCGGAGGCCACTGTCTGCTGGGAATCGGAGCTGCATCTCGTCTCGCGGCATCGCGCTCAGATCGGGAGCTCCGTGGGGTTCTAGCCTCATTCCTTGTCGGCCTTGTGGCTACGTGATGCTGCGGCACCGGAGCAGTGGCGCAGTGGGAACACACCTTGCAGCTGTGCGGGTTGGCCCGTACGAGTCTGCAGCAGCGAGGTGCTGACCTTCCGCTCCGGCCAACAAAGCCGTGGTGATTCAGATCTGATCAGCCCGATGTTGGTGACTGCAAAGCACTGCAGCAACTTCCTACGGCTCTACGACGACGGTGGTCATCGAAAGATCTTTGTGAGTGTTCATCTCTTTTGATCTGGTGATTGACTTCGGCGGTGCGATACAAACTATGGAAGAAGACTTCACGTAGAGGAATGGTTGTGCAGTGGCAGCAGTCGCATCGCATGTAACTGCTGGATTCGCGGAGAAGTGGTGGCAATAACACATGAGAGATTTCGATGATGGTACTACTCGAGCACCTGGCATCGAGCTCCGGCGCAAAAGCCTAGGTCATGCCCGAATGGCTATACCTCGCAATGATGATGTTTTTCTTACATCGTTACCTTGTTGAAGACATTGCTCGCATATGCTTGGACTGATTCTTCAGGGTGAAAACCTAGATTCTGGCCTTTTGGTTGGATCCAGTGACGGCGGCATTCGAGTGTCACTCCGTTACTGAAGGCGTTGCCGTTAAAGAACCTCATCGTCCATGCGGTGTCATGAGATAATTGGTGCGGAAATGGCCATTACTGTAGTATGCTGATCGCAGATATGATCATTTTAGGGATTTTTTTCTCACCTACATGTAGCTTTGGTCTTATATGACTTTGGTAGTTGTCGACGTGTTTTCGTGTGTGTGAGTTGGTATTGGTTGTGTGCATCCTAGCTATGTAGAGGCCGGGTGTGTGCTCATTATGTTATTTTTTTTGATGCTTCATTTTGAGTCAATAAATTCCACTCTTTGTCCAAAAATTTATATGTAGATATCAAGAAAGGTTAGTGTTGCTTTCCGTATACTCGAGATTAGTTGATGCTTATGTACTTTGTACTCAAATGTTTGATGTCACTGCTTGAATGAAATGAGCTGTAATGCTTGTGTAGAAGCATTTTTTTTTCGAAAAAGGGGATCTCCCCGGCCTTTGCATCAGAATGATGCATACGGCCATCTGTGTAGAAGCATACAAGAGCACAAACAAACAAACAAACAAAATTGGTCAGCACACTTGGCTACTCGGCCCTTCTTCTCAGATGAATGCCAACAAAAATGACTAGACGTTCCACGATGAAGGGCATTTACAAAGAACCGATAAAGACTTGTGCAAGGAGCCAGTCAGTGCATGTATAGGACGTGCGTTCATACTCCTTCATTGCCCGGCAGAGTCATGCATACTTCCTTCCACCAACCCCTCATTTCCACCTAGCTAGCCATTTATTTCATGGAAGCTACGCACCTACTCTATATAAGCGCTGCTTGAGTTGAGCACCCACTGCACAAACTGTTAGCTTGCCACTCCAAATTCAACAAGAAAGCAAACATCCATCTCGTCGGCAGAACCTTGATGGCAAACAAGTACTCGGCCAGCTCGGTTCGGCTGATGCTGGTCGTCCTGGTTTTACTGGTTTTCATTGGTGGCATCCTCGGGCAACAAGGTGGACCGTCCACCTGCGACGACTGTAAGCCAGCACTCGATGTTGTTGTATTTGCATAAACACACATGAAAATTTTGTTGTCTTTCTATCTAACTTGTTTTGTTTCATCATTTGTCCCAGCTGGACCGGTTCAGCAGAGCTGCCCGCCAATCCGTGGTGGCTCATAAGTGTGAGATGGACAACTTCTACGCAGCGGGATTTGGTGGGATCTCGCATTGGCCGGCGTAGGAAGCTTTCTATTCTATGTGAACGATAATATATATGATCTTGAGGTGTTGGTGTGTGTATGTTTGTATTTTCACCTGGTTTATAAATAAATAATATGGCCCATACATTAAAAAAAAACTGGTCAGAACATGCTTCAAAATATTTAGATGCTTTTGTTCGATTCCCTGCACCACATATTATTTGTAGGGCTTCTTCAAGATTTTCGTCAGGTATTTGGATGGTTTCAAGATTCACACAAGTTATTTTCAACCATTTGGGAAAAAAAACCCTACCAAATCCTTCACGAGTTTTCTTTCTATAAAAAGGAACCCTAACTCTACTTGACTGAGTTCACTCAAACCATTTGAGGTAAGATAATTTGCGAAGCAAAAAAGAAACAGAGGGAGGAGGTATGTAGAATCCAACTTGATATTGGCCCCTCTCTGATGAATGAATATAATGCGAACATCTGCATGCGAAAGTCAGTCAATGCATGGGGAGATTGCAAGGAGCCCTGTGCGTTCTGATTTGGAAGACTTCTCTTGACTTCCATGATGGCAGCTCAAGTCATCCAGCAATCCCAAGGCTGCCCCCAATTCGGAAATTGGCACCTTCAAGTATAATTTAGATGCTTGAGAATAGTACCCTGACTTTCCTAACAGTGTAGTACCATACTGAATGAAAAATTTCAGATTAATGTTGGCACGTGGCTCCATTTAAGTAACCGAATACAGTTTGGAAAACGAATACTTATTTGTGCTACCAGCACCTGGAAAAGTTTCGTTGTCACGCACACGCATATTATCTTAGAGTTGTGCATTCCAAAATTTGGAAAGCTCAGATTAAAGTCCTATATTTCAGTACCCAGGTTTTTTGTTCATGCTTTCTTGTTTGCATGTTCCTTGAGAGCATGGGACTTGAGGCCTCGCTCTCTCGCATGCCCTACTCCTTGTCGGAGTCCGGGACTTGTCCGTCACTTGTGGATGTTGATGTGGTCATCTCCTACGGGGTAGGCCTATAGTGGTCTAAACCTAGCAAAAGACCATGGGGGCTCATGCCCACATACTCCAGGTATCGGAATACCAACAACATCATGGGGGTTTACTCACTCGGGTAAGGCACCCGAATGAAGATTCACTCGGATGACAGGAGCATGATTCCACTTGGATGATCTTCACTCGGACAGAAGTAGCCCAATTGCAAGGAGCATTGATTAAGTCATAAGGGCTTTACTTTTGTACATCAAGACGTCCGTTGCTGTTAAAAGTAGGCATGTGTTATTACCTATCTTAACTCACTTTGCAACATACCATGCGAGGAGGGAAGCAAACTTTATATAAGCATCCCCGCAGCATCTAGTTACAGGTTCGAAACCTTTGTACTCAAACACTTATACGCAAGAACACACTCTCTGGAGAACATGACTAGGGTTTTTAATTCCTTGCGTCACCCCCTACGTCTCACCAATGCATGTACTCCACACGACAAGCAAAGTTGTGCAAGGAGTCGTCAATCGATGAACATGACTAGGTTTTTTAGAAAATCCACTAGACAAGTTAATTTGTTCACCAATGCATGTACTCCACATGATACTTGTGCGAGGAGTCGTCAATCGATGTACAACAACATTGATGCAATTTCTTCGCAAAGTCATTTTGAGTGGTGATGCTACCTAACCGTAGATCTCACACCGCTCACATTTTCTGACATGCGTGCGAGCTATGGCCAACCTAGATATATCACATATTTCGCCTTTTATGTATTTCAG
Source organism: Triticum aestivum (assembly GCF_018294505.1). Classification (NCBI taxonomy): domain Eukaryota; kingdom Viridiplantae; phylum Streptophyta; class Magnoliopsida; order Poales; family Poaceae; genus Triticum; species Triticum aestivum. Next base: position 557,350,128 of record NC_057808.1, on the reverse strand, counting down.
AGTCAAGTCACTGTGTGTGTCCTATCATAGTCAGAAAAAAGGATGCATGCATGATAGACATCTTTCTCTCTTTTTTGATTCAAGCACATGCTCTCGCCCTCTCTTAAATCCATCAGTTTAATTTTCTTTCATAATTTGAATGATTCATATATCTTAAACAAAAATTATGTTTCTGATTTTCAAATATATTTGAACTCCTGGTGTCAAGACCTTTGGAACAAGATCAAATCTGGATACATTTGAGACAAGTTTAATTTTTGACATTTCATATTCCATGACAAAACAATTTTTACTAGAAAAATGTAAAAAAAAGCCAGCGAAATAGATGCATTTTTTGTAAAACAAGCCAGCAAAAAATGAAATGTAAGTTCTGCAAAGGAAAACAATATAAACTGAAATGTCAACTTGTGAAACTGATTATGTGGAATGAGTGAAATATGTTATTATGAAATACTTTTTGAAACGAGTGAAATATGTTAGTATGAAATGAGTGAAACATGTTACTATGAAATCTTTTTTGAAATGACTGAAATATGTTATTATGAAATCTTGTTTGAAATGAGTGAAATATGTTAGATGAAATGAGTAAAGTTTTTTTTAATGAGTGAAATATGTTATATGAAATGAGTGAAACATGTTTTGGAATGTGTCAGATTGGTTTTAAAATGGACGAAATATGTTATTATGAAATGAGGGAATATGTTATTCTGAAATGAGTAAATATGTTATTATAATATATATTTTTCTAAATGAGAGAAATATGTTATTAGTAAATGAGTGAAATATGTTATTATGAAATCGATTTTTTAAACTCGTTCGAAATATATTCGAGGTCGGTCTTTTTTTAAAGGTCTCTTCGCCATGAGTCAAATATGTAAAAATAATATTAAAATTAGAATTTTGTTTTAAGAGATATGAATTATTTGAAGTTAGCGAAGGTCAAGTAAATTGATTAATTAGCTTGGGAGAGAGAGAATGGACATCACATGTATGCAAGACTAATTTATTATCTGACTAAAAGCTAACATTGATGGGACCTGTTTACCGCGTTTACAGATTGTATTGCTGTATATTACCGAAGCAAAATGACTGGCGTTTTATACTGCACATTGGTGCATGAATCTTGAAACTGCAATGAGCGGATAGGGACGTGCGATACCTACTTTCGCAAATTTTTCCCTTTTCGTGATGGCAACACAAGCTCAGGTAAGCGTATTAATCACTAATCTTCTCTTGATTCCAACATGTACAGCCAAGGCGGCCACTTGACCAAGAATATTATATATATATAGACCGACCTTGACAGATGAATGCCAACAAATGCATGCATGCATGTGGAAGTAAAGGCAACATACATCTATTTAGAAATACCGTATTTCCACTATTTGTGCTTATTGTACTGATTAGAAATACTTAACTGTTGCACCACTTAACTGTTGCACCAGGTGTGCTTAGGGCCTCCGTAACCAGCTACCACCAACTTCCATCCTTTGAATTAATCTGCACGAGTTCTTGCATGCATACATGAGGCTTGTCTTCATTATTTCCACCAACCATGAATACGTTGGGATCCTAATCATCATCTGAATCGAAGATACTCCCTATTAAAGATAGTACAAAGTTGAGTCATCTATTTTAAAATAAAGGAAGTACTATTTTATCTGACCTGACCATATGCGCCCAGGTGTGGGTCCGCATACTTCGCCTTCTCATCAGTGACTAGATGTTCCACCATGGGCATAGAGGGTATTTAGAAACAAAGAACTGAAAAAAGACTCCAGCAAGGGGTCATCAGTCAATGTATAGCAACGTGCGTTCTTACTTCTCACTCGCATAGGAGTATCATATTATCCTTGATTAACTTGTGTGATACAATACTCCTTACCTTTCTTCGTCCGGCAGTCATGCAATGCATGCATACCTCCTTCCACCAATCCCCAAAAGCACCACACCATCTCCTCTGCTTCCACATTTGCACCTGAACTACTTCCACATGAAAATTAACTATACTCACAACTTCTATATATAAGTGCTTCCGTTGAGCACCCATTGCACATCCAAGTAGAAACACAGGAACGAAGCAAAGAGCCGAACGATCGAGGATGGCAAAGAAGAACTCCTCTGCGACCTCGGTTCAGCTGATGCTGATCCTCCTCGTTCTGCTTGTGTTCGTTGGTGGCATCCTTGGACAACGTGGCCCGTCCATCTGCAGCAACCGTAAGCTAGCTGCCACAGCTCATGTTTCCATGCATGCATGTGAACCCTCCCAGTAAATTAAATCATGCATTCCTCCCTTTCTACCTAATTAACTTGTTTTTTTGTTAATCATTTGTGGCAGCTGCGAATCAGCGAAACTGCCCGCCGATCCGTAATGGCGGCTAAGCACGAGATAGACCATTTCTACGCAGCAGGATTCGGCAGGATCTTGCGTTGGCAGGTGTTGGAAGCTTCCTATTATACGTGAACCAAACAATATACATGTTCTTGAGCCGTCGGTGTGTGATGTTTGTGTGTATTGATATGTTACTACTGTGACCTTGTTTACATATAAACAATCCCGCCTACTGTAACGCCCCGGGTCCGAAGCGCCAGGTGTCTTTCAGTTATTCGCCGTCGTTGCCATGTCATTTGCTTGCGTGTTGCATTTTTGCCATGTCATCATCTGCATGGTTTTCAAAACTTGCATCCGTTCGGGTTCCTCCGGTTCTATCCGTTGTCCGTTCTAAGCCCAACCACACTCGCACGCGCCCGTCGCCCCTCTCAGACCTTGTTTCGTGAGCGGGAGAAAAATGTTCTCGGAATGGGCCGAGATTTGCCGAGTGGCCTTGGTATATCACCGGTAGACCGCCCGTCAAATTTCGTTTCATTTGGAGGTCGTTTGATGCCCCAACGGTTAACCGAGTTAACCGAAACCCTCTTCTCTTTGCAGCCCAGCACCCCCCACAACAGCCCGCTAGCCCATCTAACTCCCCTCCATGCTCTCCGCTGTTCGATCACGATCGTGTGGGCGAAAACCGCACCTCATGTGGACACTCCTAGCTCCCTCTACCTATATATATGTCCCTCCCCGTCCAAAACGCAGATGAAACCCTAGCCTTCTTCCACCTCGCGCCCCGGACAGATTCCCGCCGCCGGACACGTCCAGCCTCCACCTCACCCCGGTGAATCATGCGCTAGCACGCCATCTCCACCGTCGCGGCAGCCAACCACACCCCGCCACCTGTCCCACGCCGCCGCGCCCCACATCCCCGGACCCGCCGCGGCCCGCCGGGCCCGAGGTCGGCCCCGCGGCCCAGACCCGGGCCGAGCCGCCCTGCCGCGCCCGAGGCGCCCTGCGTCTGCCGCCGCCCCGCGCCCGCGCCCTCTGCCGCTGCTCGCCGGCGCGCCTCCCCGCCGCCACGCGCCGCCGCCGCCCGGCTGCGCCTCGCATCCGGCCACCCGAGCTAGCCGGAGGAGCACCGCGCCACGCCTCCCCGTCGCCCGCGCCTCCAGCCAGGCGCCCGAGCTCCTCCGCCCGCCTCGTCGCCGGCAGCCCCCGCGCCACCCCGCCGACCTCGCCGGCGGCCCGGATCCACGCCGGCCACCACCGCGCCCATCTCCGGCCGCCTCCCCAGATCTGCACGCCGTCATCCCCGGACGGTCCGAGCCCTCCAACCAAACGGCCCCGCTGCACCGCTTCGTCCCGTGGGATCCCCTCGTCCCGTTCTTCCCCAAGGTCCAATTTTTGGCCAAGTCCCAGTAATTGTTATCTCATGATGCCATGTTTGCATGCCCATAACTTTGTGCTCCGTGCTTCGATTTGTGCATATGATATGTTAAAATGTTCATCTAAAAGTGCTTTTTATGATGGAGTAGTTTGCATGCATGTTCCCATTCATGTTGATAACTTAATCTTCGTTGCAAAACTGCTATGTGATATAAACTGCTGGAATCTGCTGATTGTTGACATCAGGTATGCTTCTTGTGAGTGCCACAACTTTGTCCTTGTTGACGCTATGATGATGATCTTGATATGCACATGTTCTGATCTTCATGGTCTACATGTTGGTGTGCTTTACATTCACGTTAGGGTGCATCTTGATATCTTAATCCCTGTTGCAAAAGTGCATGTTGCTGTTAACTGCTAAAAACTGCTATAACTTGCTGATTTGTCATTTTTGTTGCATTTTGTATGTGCATCCTATGAGCATGATGTCTACATGTTTTAGGGGCATTTTCATGCCATACTTACAGTGGTGTCATCAGTGTATTTGTATGTGCCCTATAATGAGTGCGTCAAACTTGTGAAGTGGACTACTTGCTGTTAATGTTCTGTCAATGTTGAATCTGTAATATCATGATGACATGTTTGCTTGATGCTACCAATTAATTCATGCATATTCTGAAGATGCTTAGTTGACATGTTTTGATGTATATGTTATGATTTATCATGCCATGCCTTTGGATGCCCTATATATGTCCTGTAGTATATGTTTTCATTGCCATGAACATGCCTACATGCTGTTCCAGAATTCTGTTAACTTCATGATGCCTTATTGTGAGCTTGATATTAGTTGATACAGCCTATTATGGAGATACTCCAATTATATTTTTGGTAGTATGATATGAGTATTTTATTCTCATGCCATGTTTGTTAATTTTTGATGTCATATGCCTCTGTTTCATGCTTGTAAACATGCTATGATAATGTTGCTGATTTACACTTGCTGAAACTGTTTTAACATTCAATCTTGTCTTGTTGGTTCCCACTAATCCATGAGCCATATGCATGTGATGCTTGGAGGTTATTTGCTCTTTGTTATGTTTAATTTGATGCCATGCCCCTGGTTGCTATATAAACTTGCTGCAGCTTGTCTCTTTCTTGCTCTCAAGTTGTCATCATATTAACTCTGCTCATGTATATGCTCCTGTGTTATAAAGTTGCATTTTGCATTAACCATATTGGTTTAATATTGATGCCTATGAACCTGAACCTTAATGATATTTGAAATATGTTATCTATACATGAGGTGCATCTCAAGTTTGTGTTCATATGTGTCTTGTAGTATGTTGTTTTGATGTTTGCAAAGTGCCTACTTGCTGTTTTGGGCAGATTGTTGTTATATCTTGTTTGGAGTGTATGTGTTGCACCGTTGCTCCGTTTTGAGCATGCTCTATATGAAACTTGCTTGATTTTGCATGTAGTTTCATCTTATCATGTTGTATCCATGTTTTGAGAGTGTTTGCTTGATGTTTGAATGCATTTTTGCATCAATGTCATGTTTAACTGGTTTTGCTCATATCTTCTAGGCCGTAGCTCCGAACTAAATGAACCTTATATGTAACTTGACTAGAATTTCATGTAGATCATCTTGGTGCATCTTAACTTGCTGTTTAACAACTTGAACATAAGGTTTGTTCAGATCTGGACCAATTTCGAAAGTTGCATATGAGGACTTACCGGATTTGTTATACGTTGTTTCCGGCCTTATTTACACTTGCTTTGATGTGATATTCTTGTATGCTTCATCTCTTGCCATGAGTAGCATCATATAGCCTTCTCATGCATCATACTTGGTTGAGCATCATGTCTTGTTTATGTGTTGTGTGTTTACCATGTTGTTTGCTTTTTTCCGGTTGTGCTTCTTCTCGATAGTTCCTGTTTCGTTGCGATCGTGAGGATTCGTTCGACTACGCTTGGTTCGTCTTCACCCATTCGTCTTCTTCATGGACTAGTTCTTCTCCCTAGCAGGAGTTCAGGCAAGATGACCGTCACCTTGGATCTCACTACTATCATTGTTATGCTAGTTGCTTCGTTCTATTGCTATGTTGCGCTATCTATCACTTGCTTATCAAGCCTCCCAAATTGCCATGTCAGCCTCTAACCTTTTTCACCCTTTCCAGCAAACCGTTGTTTGGCTATGTTACCGCTTTTGCTCAGCCCCTCTTATACCGTTGTTAGTTCCAGGTGAAGTTGAAGATTGCTCCATGTTGGACATGATTATGTTGGGATATCACAATATCTCTTATTTAATTAATGCATCTATGGGTGGAAGGCTCGGCCTTATGCCTGGTGTTTTGTTCCACTCTTGCCGCCCTAGTTTCCGTCATACCGATGTTATGTTCCTTGATTTTGCGTCCCTAACACGGTGTGGGTTTATGGGCCCCTCTTGATAGTTCGCTTTGAATAAAACTCTTGCAGCAAGGCCCAACATTGGTTTTAACATTTGCCATAATAATACTTAAACTAAATAATAAATTTGCATATGGCGTCATGAACCCGAGGATTTTCTACATACAGGGCGGGGCCAGCGCTGATGGTGTTGGTCCCAAACGGGCAGACTGCGGGGACACCACGGGGCAACCCAAGGATCTGGTTTTACTCGTAGGATTTCCCATCCGGACGTGTCCTGAGACTAGATACGCGTGGCTACTATCAGGGTGTCGACACGCCGGAAGGCTTTGCTGGATTAGTTTTACCATTGTCGAAATGTCTTGTGCACCGGGACCCCGAGTCTGATCGGATGTCCCGCGATGGAGGATTGTCTCCACGGATTGTGAGCTTATCATGGGCTAAGTTGGGACACCCCTGCAGGGTTTAAACTTTCGAAAGCCGTGCCCGTGGTTATGTGGCAGATGGGAATTTTTAATGTCCGGCTGTAGAGAACTTGACACCAGATTCGAATTAAAATACACCAACCGTGTGCGTAACCGTGACGGTCTCTTTTCGAGTGAGTTCGAGAAGAGAACACGGTGGGGTTATGTTTTGAACGTAAGTAGTTCAGGATCACTTCTTGATTATTACTAGTTCGCGACCGTTTGCGTAGCTTCTCATCTTATTCCTGTACTCGTAAGTTAGCCACCATATCATGCTTAGTCGCTTGCTGCAGCCTCACCACTTATCCTTTCCATACCGATTAAGCTTTGCTAGTCTTGATACCCATGGTAATGGGATTGCTGAGTCCTCGTGGCTCACAGATTACTACAACAACAGTTGCAGGTATAGGTAATGCGATGATCATGACGTGAGAGCGATGCTTTCTTGCTTTGAGTTCTTCTTTTGCTTCGTCGTTCAGGGGATAGGTTCCGGGTAGGCAGCCTGGACTAGCAGGGTGGACGTCGTTGAGTTTCTGTTTGTGTTTCATCCGTAGTCGGATGTTGCTCTTATGTATGATGTTGTTGTATTCATATGGCATTGTATGCATTTTGTATGTATCCCCAACTATTATGTAATGGTACGATGTAATGATATCCACCTTGCAAAAGCGTCTCCAATATGCGCTTCTATCCTTGGTGGGACCTTCGAGTTCCTTTAGGATAGGATCGCATATTGGGCGTGACACCTACCCTATACATTAAAAAAATTGTTCAGAGCCATCTATACGAGTATAAGTTGGCGCATGCCTAGTTAAAAAGTACTGAATGTGGCTCGTGGAAATTTCTTGACTATTTGGAACTATTATATCTTTTTGTTTGTGACTTCTGGGACAGGTTTTACACAATCCAGCTATTATTATAACTATTTGTGGCGTGCATCTGAGTTTCTTTTCAGCGTTCAGCTTCACTAGTTGAGCCCCCTTAATATAAAACTAAAATAATATTCACTGAACATATATATGAAATAGTATGACTACACAAGTGTGTCAAAAAACGTGCATTTGGGAGTAAAGGCAACCTCTGTTTATTTGGAGCAACTTGCTGAGTCAATGGCAGGAGCTCTGCCATTTCATACAAGAAGAGAGTTGCCTAGTTAATTGAGGAAAACCGGACGAAACCATTCAAAAAGAAACACACAAAAAGGAAAGCTAAAACCTTGGGTGTAGAGTTTAGACGAACATGTGTGCCCACGCGCACACACACAAACCTCAAGGAACGTCATCTGAGCGAGATACAAGAGCGCCAAGGCCCAAAAACATTGGTCACAAGTCATGGGTAACCAAAACGACCCTCAGCGTCAACAAAGGTCTCATCCACCTAGAGATTATCCATCTCCTCTCCACACAAGAATCATGTTGTCACATTATCAAGTGAAGCGCAACCCAGGTCCTCGGAATATACCATCTTGGCAAGGTCCAACTTTGCCATTCTGTCGACGCCCGCCAAAGTTTGGATCCCTGTGATCACCTGCGAAGAAAACGACTTGTTTTACATATCGAGGTAAGCTCTCATCTTGTTTCCGCAAACTCATCTTTGTTCATCTCGGGCAACTCTTCAAAGGTCTTCATCAAGGGCAACTCATCTTTGTTTTACATATCCTGCCGTTGCTGCTTTTGACCTCGGAGGGGTCTGCCTCGCTGGCTGTATTTTTGCTGTGAGCCAGCCAACTATCCTCACCCGCGCAGAAGCGGGTCATGAGTGCCGTGAGGGCTGCCATAGATTTTGGCTTTTCCTGGCCGAGGTGGCGGGTGAGCCATTCGTCACGGATGCTATGTCTAAAGGCCGCTAGGGCTTCGGCATCCGGACAGTCGATCATTTGGTTCTTTTTGGTTAGGAACCTAGTCCAGAACTTCCTGGCTGATTCTCCAGGTTGTTGAACTATATGGCTTAAGTCATCGGTGTCTGGTGGCCGGACATATGTACCTTGGAAGTTGTCCAGGAAGGTTTCTTCCAAGTCCTCCCAGCTGCCGATAGAACTTTCGGGCAGGCTGTTAAGCTAGTGCCGAGCTGGCCCTTTGAGCTTTAGTGGGAGGTATTTGATGGCGTGGAGATCATCTCCGCGAGCCATGTGGATATGGAGAATAAAATCCTTGATCCATACTGCGGGATCGGTTGTGCCGTCATATGATTCAATATTTGCGGGCTTAAACCCCTCGGGGAATTCATGATCCAGTACTTCATCTGTGAAGCAGAGAGGGTGTGCGGTGCCTCTATATCGGGCTGCATCGTGACGTAGCTCTGATGGAGTCCGTTTGTGGCATTCGGCTCGGGCGTGGTTAGGTTTGCCACGTCCGAATAGGTAGCCGTTGTCGTGTCTCGAGGCACGTCCCCGCGATCCGTAGATCGATCTTGTATGTCCTGCTCTACTGTCCAGGGTCTGCCGGAGGTCGTACATGTGATCTCGAGTTGTTCGGTCTCTATTTTTGCGGGGCGGTGGGGCAGGCTGCTGCTCGGCTTGAGTTGCCGCTTTATCCCGACCGCGGGGTGGTCGGTCCGCCGCACTGTTTCGACCTCGTGGTGGTCGTTCCGTATTGCGCAAGGGAGATATGGGCTCCGGCGCCTCCTCATCGAACTGAGGTAGCAATTTGCGTTTTGGGTAGCTCTTGGCTGGGCGCTTAAGGCCGTATTCTTCAGCTGTCAGGACATCAGTCCGTCTGTCGACCAGCAGATCTTGTTCAGCTTGAAGCTGCTGCTGTTTCTTCTTCAGGCTCCTTGCAGTGGCTATGAGTTGAAGCTTAAAGCGCTCCTTCTCCAGAGGGTCCTCTGGCACGATGAAGTCTTCGTTGCCGAGGCTCGTCTCGTCTTCGGAGGGCGGATGGTAACTATCGTCCTCCGAGTTTTCTTATGTGGCCTGTTCGTCAGGGTCGACTTGCCCTGGCTCCCGATTGTCTCGTTCGATAGTTTGCTCATCGGGTTCTTCTGTTTCTTCGGCGCCATCCGGAGTGTTGTCGTCTCCTGTGCCGGTATTGCTGTCCCTGCTGCGGCGAGATTTAGAGCATTAGGGGGGGGAGTCCTCCGTTGCTGGATTTTCCCTGTCATCGCCGCTGTTATTTTTCGGCGTGTCTACCATGTAGACATCGTATGAGGAAGTGCCCGTCCAACGTCCAGTAAATGGCGGGTCCTGGCCCTGCTCCTGATTGGCATCGTCATCCATACCGTCGTGTCTTCGGAGCCGTAGTCAAGCACGTCGGTTAAGTCATTGACGGTGGCTATGAAGTGGGTGGTGGGTAGGAAACAAAATTCTCCCTCCTCAACCCCTTGCCCGATCCGGACATAGTTCGGCTGTGAGTTCCCTGCCAAGGGCAGGTTCTTAAAAGAGTTTAGCACATCGCCCAAAGGTGAGTGTTGAAAGACGTCTGCGGCGCTGAACTTGAAGATCGATAACCGATCGAGTTCGGTATCCGCGGACCCGCAGGCTTCGGAACTTATTGCCGGAGACGAGTCCGGAGTTCCGTTGATGCAGATATCATATGAAGTAGAATCTGTGTGCGGCTCCAACGCCGCGGAATCGGTAGCCTCCATGATGGGGTTGAGCTTCCCGTCTTCGGATGACTCGATCTGCTCCAGGTCTAAGGCCAGAGTTTTTATAGGAGCTATCTCCTGAATGCGGCCCGATGGTAGGTTTAAGCCATGCTTATCGGGGCGAAGGGGAGCGGTTGCCGCGGTCTCCAATCCGTCAGAGATCGAGTCTCCACGGATGTCCGCGACGTGGTTCGAGCTTCCGAATCTGACCTGATGGCCAGGGGCGTAGCTATCGATCTGCTCCAGATGGCCAAGTGAGTTGGCTCACAGTACGAAGCCGCCGAATAAGAAGATCTGTCCGGGGAGGAAGGTTTCTCCCTGGACAACGTCATTATAGACGATCGAAGGGGCCATCGAGCCCTTTACCGATGACACAGTGGAACTCTCAATGAAAGCACCAATGTCGGTGTCAAAACCGGCGGATCTCGGGTAGGGGGTCCCGAACTGTGCGTCTAAGGTCGATGGTAACAGGAGACAGGGGACACGATGTTTACCCAGGTTCGGGCCCTCTCTATGGAGGTAATACCCTACTTCCTGCTTGATTGATCTTGATGAATATGAGTGTTACAAGAGTTGATCTACCACGAGATCGTAAGGGCTAAACCCTAGAGGCCTAGCCTGTATGACTATGATAATGAGTATCCGCCTATCCGGACTATGCTCTCCGGTTTATATAGACACCGAAGAGATCTAGGGTTACATGGAGTCGGTTACATACAAAGGAGTCTACATATTCGGTCGCCAAGTTTGCCTTCCACGCCAAGGAGAGTCCCATACGGACACGGGTGCAGTCTTCGGTCTTCGTATCTTCACAGCCCATCAGTCCGGCCCATGGCTAACAGGCCGGACACCCGAGGACCCCTTAGTCCAGGACTCCCTCAGTAGCCCCTGAACCTGGCTTCAATGACAAGGTATCCGGCGCGTAGATCCGTCTTCGGCATTGCAAGGCGGGTTCCTCCTTCCGAACTCCAAGATAGTCTTCGGACGTATTGAATGTGTCCGGACCTGCAACACACACCACACACAACCGCAGAGAGAATATAATTTTACACGAGTCCAATCCGCTGACAACTTTTCGCAATGTGACATCACGCCTGCTCGGCTCATTATTTCGAACTGTTTCCGTCTGCCGCTTCGTGTTTGAAGACACGGTTTTCATTGGCACGTCTTGTGGAAGCAGAGATCGTGTCCCCTTATCGTGGGATTCTCATCAATACGGGCATGGGTAACCCAACCGTGCCGTTTACACAGGCCTTGGGGATAGGCGAGTTTCGAGGCGAATGGGGAGGCGTTAGATATTCACTACCTTTTACAAGGGGATAAGGATTCCCCTCTTCCCCCACACCTTCTCTCTTTCCCCGCCCTTCCAATCTTGAGCTCCAGCGCCCAAGTTCTTATCTCCTTTCCAGTTGAACTAGCACTGCAACCATGTCCGGATCCGGAGGCCAGGGCAGGTGGATGGTCTCCTCCATTAAGGAGAAGGACATTACCGAGCTTCGGGCGGCCGGTTACTTGGCGAAGGAAATCGCCCACCGTCTTCTAGCCCAGGGGCAAGTTGTTCCCACGCCGAAGCCCAACGAGAGGGTGGTATTCCTCCCTCATTTCTTCCGCGGACTAGGGTTTCAACTCCACCCCTTCGTCCGCGGGCTGATGTATTATTACGGGATAGATTTCCACGATCTGTCCCCGAATTCCTTCCTCAACATCTCGACGTTTATCGTCATGTGCGAGGCCTTCCTCCGCATCCAACCCCACTTCGGGTTATGGCTCAAAGTCTTCAATGTGAAGCCGAAGGTGGTGGATGGCAACACGCAGAGTGCGGCGGCGCCATGGTGAGCAAGATGCCCAACGTCACATGGCCGAAGGGCACCTATGTGGAGACTGTCAAGGAGTGGCAGAAACAGTGGTTCTATATCACTGAGCCACGCGACGCCACTTGGGCGGCGGCTCCGGAATTCAAGTCCAAAGCTCCAATGCGGCTTACTTCTTGGATAGAGAAAGGTCCCAACTGGTCTTCGTCGGACGAACTATTGGTGCTGCAAACGCGCATCCAGAGTATGGTGAGTAAAAACGTCAAGCTTGTCGACGTGATCCAGGTGATGCTGATCCGCCGGATCCTCCCCTGCCAAAGCCGAGGTTCTCCTCTATGGGAATTCGATCCGGAGAAGCACCAAACCCTGGAGAGGCTGTTCGGAACTACTCACGAAGATGCCTGGAAGTTGCTCTTCAAGGGCAATGAGAAGCCACCGGCCGTGGATTCGGACCGCGGGCATAGACTCGCCCGTCCCGCTAATGTGGTTAGTCCTTTACATCTTTAAGGCGTACCCTCTACTTGCCTATCCAAGGGGGATGCCTGCTTTTTACTATGTTGTTTCAGGAGTGGACGGAGAGAGCGGAGCAATTCGAAGTTCAGCTCCGCTGCCCGAAGAGCCAGTCATCCCGCTCCTGGCGAAGATGCTGGTGCCGGCACCATACAAGGCGCTGGAGAAGAAGGCCAAGGGGGCAAAAAGCGGCCCCCACCGCAAAAGTGCTTTGGACGGGCCGTCCGAAGATGAGGAAACCCCCTCCTCCGCCGCTGGGGACGATGACAACGAGGAGGAAGTGGAGGAGGAAAACAATCCTCCTCCCGAGGAGGGGAAGAGGAAGAGGGCGGCCTCCAACAAACTGGAGGCAGGGGTGCCTAAGAAGGGGAAGGTCTCCATCGCGGCTAGTGCCGCGTGGGACATCGCCAGCAGTCCGGAGCGACACCTCCGCACTAAACCCCGAGCCGCGTCGTAAGTTCCATGACTCACACGTTCCCGTGTATCCGGCCTCCCATCTTCATTGTGTTAACGTGATTCAATTGCATTGTTACAGTCCTGCCCGCGCCAGTATCCAGCGTTCCTCATCTGGAGGTTCGTTGGATCCAAAGGAGATGGCCAGCGAGTCACCGCCGACTGCTCACTCCTCCGAGGTGGAAGGTGACGAGGAGGTGAGGTCCCGAAGGACCTTCCCAGGCCGGGGAGGGGCTCAGGAGGCGCCGGAAGGAGAAACCTCCGTCCCTGGGCACCAGGGGGATTCCAGCCCCCTAGAGACTGAAAGTAGGGGCCGTACTCAGTTCGGCACTCAGCCGAACATGGTTCCAGAGACCGAAGTGGTTCCGGAATCCAGAGCGCATCCTCCCTTCATAAGAGGGAGGTGCCGCAGCTCCACCGGCGACCCCCGTCCATCCAGGGGCACTGACTAATCTGATGGAAGTGCTACAAGGCACCACCATCGTGGAGGAGCATCGTGTCCTTATGGGCACGGTGATTGAGAAGGTTCAGTCCGTCGAAAGCCGATTGACCGAGGCCTGTCGCAACCTGCTAACAAGCTTCGAGTTAAGCGACAAAAAGAGAGAAAATCCCAATATAGTCAGTAGCCCCTGAGACACTGTCCGGTATTCGGAAAGAAAGGCCGGACAGAGGATCGATTATGTATTGCAGGGGACTAACGAGGTTTGCATTAAATTGTGATGCATGCATCGCTGTTGGCCGCGACCTCACATACTGCCGAAGTCTCTAAACTGAAGCAGAGGCTGGAGCGATCCGAGAACGAGCTTGGCGAGGCGAAGACTCAGCTCCAGGAGAAGCAAGGTATGTAACCACTTGTTGTGTATTCGGAAAGAATAAGCGGTGTATACTGACCGGAATGTCGTAATATGTGTAGGGCGGCGACCAAGGTCGATGCCCTGAAAAAGGCCCTGGCCGAAGCCGAGAGGAAGGCTGTCCAGCAGCAAGCCGCCCGTAAGAAGCTCAAGGCCCGGGTCGGCGAGGTTCAGCAGGAGCTCCAAGACGCGGTGAAGAAGTGCGAGGACCTGGAGCGCAATGCGTCGGTCCGAGAGACCGAGCTTGCCAAGACTCGTCAGAGCGCGGAGGCCGCACGGAAGGAGGCCAGGACGCCCTCGAAGAGGTCCAGGGGGCCAAGAAGATCGCGGCGGGTAAGGCATTTAACATGCAAAGCAAGTATGCGGAGAGGAAGTACTTTTTACTAACCCGAATTCGGAGTTGCCGAGGGGCTTTTGCGGATCTACCACGCAGTGTGTCCGATGCGGCGGAGTTCTTCCGGGCCAAAGAAGGGAGCTCCACGGAGAAGCTGTTCTGGACGAAGTACGCCGTGCCAGAACATCCGGTGCCCTTTACCGGTCAGCTGAAGCAGCTGGTCGAGCTGCACAGGGTGGCCGAACTGGCCATGAAGGATTTGATAATCCGGTTGTGGCCGGCCGAGGCGATACCCAGTAGTTACTTTGGCCTCGTGAAGCGGGTGGTAGAGGCCTGTCCTCGGCTAGACATCGTCAAGCGATCAGTCTGCATCGAAGGTGCCCGCATGGCCTTCGCCCGCTGCAAGATGTGGTGGGCAAAAATGGACACCGTCGAGGTGGCCAAGGGGCCGCCAGAGGGCAAGGAGCACCGCACACCCGAGCGATATTTTGCGGATGTCCTAGAAGGGTCTCGACTTGTAGCAGCGCAGTGCAGGCAGGACATTGTATTCGAATGAATACACTCGTGTTTTGTCCATGCCTTGTATGATAAAAAAAGCCGGTTTGTGTGATATAATGCTATGTTTTAATTGTTTCCTCCTGTGCGGCCGTGTTGTGTAAAATCTCAAGGTTGGCCAGTCGTCGGCTTCTGCCCTCACGTAGGTAGTACGAAGGTGTTCGGGATGGAATCTAAACAATCTTTATCCAATTATATGGTCCTTGAAGGAGTTGTTTAGCGCAACGAACCAGGCAATCGGACTTTGCGGCTTAAACACCCTCACTTAGCCATAGGAGTTTTATAATAAAACATGTGCGCAGCCCCTGGTATACGAACCAGAGTGCTGTCGGCATCTGTTCGGGAAGTACCGATCCGTCGCGGAATGCGGAAAAAAAAATCTCCAACGATTTTGACCTCCGAACAGCTGATCAGCTCTCGTCGCATCATGACAGTCAGTTTTCGGCTTTCTCTACTGAGGTGCTCATCTGGTTTAGGCGAGGGCACAATCGCAGTAGTTCTCCCTTTACTACCCTAGCCGATGTAGCGGAACATAGGGTAGCAAGCACAGGAGCCGGGCAACCCGACTATTGACCAAAGACATGATGCGGAGCCAATGCATATAATGCTAAATTCGGGGTGCCGAACTTATCTATAAGAAGTGTTCGGACTTTTGCTGCCATATTATGGGGCGATCGTGAGCCCCTGGCGAATATGAAGCGTACCACAGTGTACGGATGCGGTTGATAAGCAAATTGAAATAAGATGCAGTAAGAAGCAAAAACCACAGAAACTGGGCCGCAAACTATTTTTATTATAACTGGATGGATACGTCAAGGCGTATCTTGTACAGATAATGCGGTAAGAATCTGGGCTATTTAACATGCCGGAATCTAGGGGCGCAGCGTGCGGGTCCTGAGAAATAAGTAGAAATACCGTCAAGAAGAACGTATAGAGGTTACCCTACGCACCTATGCTGCTTGCCGCCTTTGTATGTCGATCCTTCGAAAGGACTGGTGATCAGGCCCGCAGTTAAAGGAACCTGAAACAAAAAAAACAAAAAAAGGTGAGAGTATGTGTGAGTCCTGGGTCGGTCGAGCCGTACTGTGGACCACAAGCTATGCCTCCGTCGATGCCCATGGGATTTTGAGTGTGTAATTATGTACGCGTGGTACTAGCACCACTATGTGATCGGGACCGGGACGGAGGCCGGATTGCTAGTCGAGCTCATGACGAGCCAGGCTGTCCTCCTGCAGCGTAGTTCGGACTCTTTTGATGGTGTCCAGGGGCTTGGCAGCCGGATTCCGGTTCTGCTTGAGAAGGCCGCTCTGTACCTCTGCTGCTAGGGCGTGGACCGAGCATCTTGAGCTTAAGATAAGCATAATGTGGCACCGCGTTGAATCGATCAAATGCAGTTTGTCCGAGCAGTGCATGATAGCCGCTGCGAAAGGGGACGATATCGAAGATGAGTTCTTCGCTACGGAAGTTGTCCGGACATCCGAAGACAACCTCCAGCGTGATTGAGCCCGTACAACGGGCCTCTACGCCGGGGATGACTCCATTAAAGGTAGTCTTTGTGGGCCTGATCCGTGAGGTGTTAATGCCCATTTTCCGCTCTGTATCCTGATAGAGCAGGTTGAGGCTGCTACCACCGTCCATAAGGACACGTGTCAGGTGGAATCCATTGATGATCGGATCGAGGACCAGTGCGGCTGAACCGCCATGACGAATACTAGTCGGATGATCGCGACGATCAAAGGTGATCGGGCATGACGACCACGGATTAAATTTTGGGGCGACTGGCTCTACCACATAGACGTCCCTGAGTGCGCGCTTGCGCTCCCTTCTGGGGATGTGTGTAGCATATATCATGTTCACCGTTTTGACCTGGGAGGGGGGGGGGGACTTCTTCTGTCCCCCTGTATTCGGTTGCCGGGGCTCTTCGCCATCGTCCTCGCTTTGTGATCCCTTTTCCTTGCTTTCGGCGTTTAGCTTGCCGGCCTGTTTAAAAACCCAACAATCCCTGTTGGTATGATTGGCTGGTTTATCTGGGGTGCCATGTATCTGGCACGGACGATCAAGTATGTGGTCTAAGCTGGACGGTCCCTGATTGTTCCTTTTATACGGCTTCTTCCGCTGGCCGGACATGGAGCCACTGAATCTTGTATTGACTGCAGTGACATCGGTGTTGTCGCTATTGTTTCGGCGTTTATGCCTGTTACGTTGGAGCCTGCCGTTGCTGCTTTTGACCTCGGAGGGGTCTGCCTCGCTGGCTGTATTTTTGCTGCGAGCCAACCAACTATCCTCACCCGCGCAGAAGCGGGTCATGAGTGCCGTGAGGGCTGCCATAGATTTTGGCTTTTCCTGGCCGAGGTGGCGGGTGAGCCATTCGTCACGGATGCTATGTCTAAAGGCCGCTAGGGCTTCGGCATCCGGACAGTCGATCATTTGGTTCTTTTTGGTTAGGAACCTAGTCCAGAACTTCCTGGCTGATTCTCCAGGTTGTTGAACTATATGGCTTAAGTCATCGGTGTCTGGTGGCCGGACATATGTACCTTGGAAGTTGTCCAGGAAGGTTTCTTCCAAGTCCTCCCAGCTGCCGATAGAACTTTCGGGCAGGCTGTTAAGCTAGTGCCGAGCTGGCCCTTTGAGCTTTAGTGGGAGGTATTTGATTGCGTGGAGATCATCTCCGCGAGCCATGTGGATATGGAGAATAAAATCCTTGATCCATACTGCGGGATCGGTTGTGCCGTCATATGATTCAATATTTGCGGGCTTAAACCCCTCGGGGAATTCATGATCCAGTACTTCATCTGTGAAGCAGAGAGGGTGTGCGGTGCCTCTATATCGGGCTGCATCGTGACGTAGCTCTGATGGAGTCCGTTTGTGGCATTCAGCTTGGGCGTGGTTAGGTTTGCCACGTCCGAATAGGTAGCCGTTGTCGTGTCTCCAGGCACATCCCCGCGATCCGTAGATCGATCTTGTATGTCCTGCTCTACTGTCCAGGGTCTGCCGGAGGTCGTACATGTGATCTCGAGTTGTTCGGTCTCTATTTTTGCGGGGCGGTGGGGCAGGCTGCTGCTCGGCTTGAGTTGCCGCTTTATCCCGACCGCGGGGTGGTCGGTCCGCCGCACTGTTTCGACCTCGTGGTGGTCGTTCCGTATTGCGCAAGGGAGATATGGGCTCCGGCGCCTCCTCATCGAACTGAGGTAGCAATTTGCGTTTTGGGTAGCTCTTGGCTGGGCGCTTAAGGCCGTATTCTTCAGCTGTCAGGACATCAGTCCGTCTGTCGACCAGCAGATCTTGTTCAGCTTGAAGCTGCTGCTGTTTCTTCTTCAGGCTCCTTGCAGTGGCTATGAGTTGAAGCTTAAAGCGCTCCTTCTCCAGAGGGTCCTCTGGCACGATGAAGTCTTCGTTGCCGAGGCTCGTCTCGTCTTCGGAGGGCGGATGGTAACTATCGTCCTCCGAGTTTTCTTATGTGGCCTGTTCGTCAGGGTCGACTTGCCCTGGCTCCCGATTGTCTCGTTCGATAGTTTGCTCATCGGGTTCTTCTGTTTCTTCGGCGCCATCCGGAGTGTTGTCGTCTCCTGTGCCGGTATTGCTGTCCCTGCTGCGGCGAGATTTAGAGCATTAGGGGGGGGGGAGTCCTCCGTTGCTGGATTTTCCCTGTCATCGCCGCTGTTATTTTTCGGCGTGTCTACCATGTAGACATCGTATGAGGAAGTGCCCGTCCAACGTCCAGTAAATGGCGGGTCCTGGCCCTGCTCCTGACTGGCATCGTCGTCCATACCGTCGTGTCTTCGGAGCCGTAGTCAAGCACGTCGGTTAAGTCATTGACGGTGGCTATGAAGTGGGTGGTGGGTAGGAAACAAAATTCTCCCTCCTCAATCCCTTGCCCGATCCGGACATAGTTCGGCTGTGAGTTCCCTGCCAAGGGCAGGTTCTTAAAAGAGTTTAGCACATCGCCCAAAGGTGAGTGTTGAAAGACGTCTGCGGCGCTGAACTTGAAGATCGATAACCGATCGAGTTCGGTATCCGCGGACCCGCAGGCTTCGGAACTTATTGCCGGAGACGAGTCCGGAGTTCCGTTGATGCAGATATCATATGAAGTAGAATCTGTGTGCGGCTCCAACGCCGCGGAATCGGTAGCCTCCATGATGGGGTTGAGCTTCCCGTCTTCGGATGACTCGATCTGCTCCAGGTCTAAGGCCAGAGTTGTTATAGGAGCTATCTCCTGAATGCGTCCCGATGGCAGGTTTAAGCCATGCTTATCGGGGCGAAGGGGAGCGGTTGCCGCGGTCTCCAATCCGTCAGAGATCGAGTCTCCACGGATGTCCGCGACGTGGTTCGAGCTTCCGAATCTGACCTGATGGCCAGGGGCGTAGCTATCGATCTGCTCCAGATGGCCAAGTGAGTTGGCTCACAGTACGAAGCCGCCGAATAAGAAGATCTGTCCGGGGAGGAAGGTTTCTCCCTGGACAACGTCATTATAGACGATCGAAGGGGCCATCGAGCCCTTTACCGATGACACAGTGGAACTCTCAATGAAAGCACCAATGTCGGTGTCAAAACCGGCGGATCTCGGGTAGGGGGTCCCGAACTGTGCGTCTAAGGTCGATGGTAACATGAGACAGGGGACACGATGTTTACCCAGGTTCGGGCCCTCTCTATCGAGGTAATACCCTACTTCCTGCTTGATTGATCTTGATGAATATGAGTGTTACAAGAGTTGATCTACCACGAGATCGTAAGGGCTAAACCCTAGAGGCCTAGCCTGTATGACTATGATAATGAGTATCCGCCTATCTGGACTATGCTCTCCGGTTTATATAGACACCGAAGAGATCTAGGGTTACATGGAGTCGGTTACATACAAAGGAGTCTACATATTCGGTCGCCAAGTTTGCCTTCCACGCCAAGGAGAGTCCCATACGGACACGGGTGTAGTCTTCGGTCTTCGCATCTTCACAGCCCATCAGTCCGGCCCATGGCTAACAGGCCGGACACCCGAGGACCCCTGAGTCCAGGACTCCCTCAGGGGGGGGGGACTCCCCCACCTTAATTATATCATTTTCCTACAATGCTTTATAGCCTTTTGCAAGATAGGTTCAAGTGAACGAGATATACAGGAGACAAAGAAGAAACGACACATGTAAGACAATGATTTGGGGGAACCAGCTCAACCCTCTAGGGGTGGCTTATCTCATATATATAATGGGTGTGTTACAATAGGTACAATATATGTACACAAATATAGAAGCTATACATAGTCTAACACCCTCCCTCAATCTTAGCCACTTTCTAAAGAACTGAGAAGGGTAAGATTGCGCCTACATGCCTCGAACTGTGGTAGAGGCAAAGGCTTAGTGAAGATGTCTGCAAGTTGATCCTTAGAAGAAATGAACTTGATCTGGAGTTGCTTCTGTGACACACGTTCCCATACAAAGTGATAGTAAACTTCAATGTGTTTCGTTCGGGCATGAAATACCGGATTTGCATAAAGGTATGTAGCACCGATGTTATCACACCAAAGGATAGGAGGCCGCGGTTGAGACATACCGAACTCCTGAAGCAAAGACTGCACCCAGATAATCTCTGTAGTAGCATTAGCCACAGCCTTATACTCAGCTTTAGTACTACTACGTGATACAGTAGCCTGTTTCCGAGCACTCCAGGCGATCAAATTAGAGCCAAAGAACACAGCATAACCCCCCGTGGATCACCTGTCATCCGGGCTGCCAGCCCAATCCGCATCAGAGTAGGCCGAAAGAACCCGAGAGGAAGTCGTCCGAATATGCATCCCAAAATACACTGTGAATTGGACATAACGCAGGATGCGCTTAACAGCAGCCCAATGAGTGTCTCGAGGAGCCTGAAGATACTGACAAACCCTGTTGACAACATAAGATATATCTGGTCTCGTGATCGTCAAGTACTGAAGCCCACCAACAATACTCCTGTACTCTATGGCATCCGCAGAAGCAGAAGCTCACCATCAACAGCAGTGATCTTCTCGGTAGACGACATGGGTGTGGTAGTCGGTTTGCACTTAAGCATGCCAGCTCGCTGCAACAAATCCAAGGAGTACTTCTTCTGTGTCACAACAAGACCATCAACACGAGAAGTAACCTCAACCCCAAGAAAGTAGTGAAGCTTCCCGAGATCTTTGACAGCAAAATCAGCACCAAGAGAGTGAACAAGAGCATCAGCAGCATACCGAGAGGAACTGACCAGAATAATATCATCCACATAGACCAAAAGATACATAGTGACTTCTGGCTTTTGGAGAACAAATAATGAGGAGTCACCAGTGGACGACACAAACCCATGAGCACGAAGGGCTGAGGCAACACGGGCATGCCAGGCACGAGGAGCTTGCTTCAGACCATAGAGCGCTTTGGTGAGACGACAGATGTGATCAGGATGGTCAGGATCAGAGAAACCAGGCGGCTATCGCATATAAATCTCTTCCTCCAAGAAACCATGAAGAAAGGCATTCTGCACATCAAGTTGACGAAGTGACCAACCACGAGTAACGGCAAGAGAAAGAAGAAGCCGAATGGTGGTAGGCTTGACGACGGGATTGAAGGTGTCCTCATAATCAAGACCATAGCGCTGCCGAAATCCTCTGGCAACAAGGCGCGCTTTATAGCCCTCAATAGATCCATCCTTGTGCTTCTTCACTTTGAACACCCACTTGGAGTCAATAATATTAACCCGTGGTGGGGGAGGAACAAGAGTCCATGTCTGGTTGCGAAGAAGAGCATGATACTCCTGCTCCATAGCCTCTCGCCAATGAGGAACGCGCATGGCATCCTGATACGAGCGGGGCTCAGAAGATGGACCCGTAACAACAACAGCCAGACATGCCGCCAACCAAGCAACAGTACTATCCTTACGTTCCTTTGGTCGAAAAATACCACTGCGACTGCGTCTATGTGGTGGTAACACAGGAGCCGTCGAGGTTGAGGGAGCAGTCGGCCAGGGGCTGGGTGACGATGATGAAGAAGAATCAGCCGGCGAGAAGCTGGACATGGAGAGCCCAGGCGACGAGGAGCCAGGCGATGGAGCTAAGTCCGCCATCGGGCTAACCGGCGGAGCCGCGGGCGATGCCGGCGTAGCGGGCCGAGCCGCGGGCGAGGCTGGCATAGCAGGCTGAGCCGCTGGAGACGCGGGCGACGCGGGCGTACCGGGCTGATCAGAGGACGAGGCCGGCGCCACAGGCGCATCCGCCGAGCGTGCATGGGCGCACGGATCGAGGCCATGCAACGTCTCGGTGCGATCAACGTGCATATCCGATGAATCCTCCAAAAGCTCCAAACGAGCCCCACGTCCGGTTCCTGCACCATGGTTAGGCAATAACACAGGAGAGTATGCAACATCATCAAATTGGTCAGAGGCAAGAGAGGATGAATGCATGGACGGAGAGGCATCTATGGAGACAGGTAGGTTGGCAAACGGAAAAACAAGCTCATCAAACACGACATCCCGAGAAATGTAGACACGATTAGTGGGAACATGAAGACATTTGTAACCTTTATGAAGGGAACTATAGCCAAGGAAGACACACTTTTTGGACCTAAATTCCAGCTTGCGTTTGTTATAGGGTCGAAGATGCGGCCAACAAGCACACCCAAATACTTTAAAGAAAGTATAGTCAGGTTGTTCATTAAGGAGAAGTTCAATGGGAGTCTTCATGTTGAGAACACGTGTGGGAGTACGATTGATAAGAAAGCATGCAGTGGTAAAAGCATCACTCCAAAACCGGAAAGGAACCGATGCATGGGCCAAAAGAGTGAGACCAGTCTCGACAATATGACGATGCTTACGTTCGACAGAAACCATTCTGCTGATGAGTATGTGGACATGCTAAACGATGAGCAATCCCAAGAGACTGGAAGAAGAAATTGAGGTTGCGATACTCACTACCCCAGTCCGACTGAACATGAACAATTTTATGCTTGAGAAGACGTTCAACATGTTTTTGAAACTGAACGACAATATCAAACGCATCAGATTTACGCTTAATAAGATAGAGCCAATTAAAGCGACTGTAAGCATCCACAAAACTAATATAATAGTTATGACCACTGACATAAGTTTGGGCAGGACCCCATACATCCGAAAAAACAAGTTCTAAAGGATGTTTCACCTCACGACTAGACTCCGAAAAAGGAAGTTGATGACTCTTCCCCTGCTGACAAGCATCACACACTGCTACATCATTACTGCTAGAGACACTAGGAAGCTCATGACGACGCAAAACATGACGAACGATAGGTGTGGCAGGATGACCAAGACGAGCATGCCACTGTGACGACGAGACACGAACTCCACTGAAAACCTGAGAGACTCCAGGATGCTCTAGACGGTAAAGGCCCTGGTAGAGACGCCCACTAAGAAGAGCGTCCCTCGTGTCCCGATCCTTAATAAAAAGATCAAACGGGTGAAATTCACAAAACACATTATTGTCATAAGTGAGTTTAGGAACTGAAAGGAGATTACGTGTCACAGGTGGTACTCTAAGAACATCACGAAGCTGAAGCCTCCTAGTGGCATGACTAGTAAGAAGGGATGCTTGACCAATATGGGAGATGTGCATACCTGCTTTGTTGGCGGTGTGGATCTTATCGGAGCCGTGATAGGGCTCGCGAGGATGAAGCTTCCCCATCTCATTCGTCAGATGCTCCGTCGCCCCAGAGTCCATGTACCAGTGCGGATCAACGGAGTAGGACTGAGTATGGCCCTAAGGCTTCTATGGCGCCGGGCCGTCGGCCATGGCCACCCGTCGCACAGTGTTGCGCGTGTCCTTGCCGTCGTTGCCGAGACCGAGGAAACTCTTCTGAAAACGGCGATGGCACTTGGAGGCCCAATGCCCGTCAAGACCATAGAGCTGGCAGACCCGCGGCACCAGGTAGAGTCAGAGTGGGGGTGGACGAGGCCGGAGGCAGCGGCGCGGGCCCCTTGTCTGAGGCGGATGACTGAGCGCCGCCGGAGGGGCGACCACCTCTGTAGGCCGCGTTGGCGGAAGAGGAGCCGCGGCTGCGGTTGGCACGGCGCGCCTCAACGCGCTGCTCGGTGAGGAGAAGTCGAGAGTAGACCTCATGCGCCATCATGGGGGTCGTGTTGCCGCGCTCATTAATGATCTCAACCAAACCATCATACTCTTCGTCGAGGCCGTTGACAATGAAGGAGTTGAACTCAGAGTCGGTAAGCGGCTGTCCAATGGATGCCAGTGTGTCAGCAAGAGCCTTGACCTTGTTGTAGAACTCCGTTGCCGTGGAATCAAGCTTCTCACAGGCGCCAAGCTCGCGACGGAGGGCACTAACACGGGCTTGAGACTGTGACGCAAAAGAGCGCTCAAGGATGGTCCAAGCCTCATGGGTGGTCTTTGCAAAGACGATGAGCCCGGCAACGGCCGGAGTGAGCGAACCCTGGATGGTGGAGAGATTCGCCTGGTCCTGCCCCGTCCAGACACGGTGCGCCGGGTTGTAAACCGGACCGTTCACGCTGTCCACCAGCGCGGGAGGGCAAGGAGAAGTGCCGTCGACATAGCCAAGCAGATAGTGGCTCCCAAGGAGCGGAAGAACCTGCACACGCCAGAAAATATAGTTGTCGGACGAGAGCTTGACGGTGATGAGGTTGCCAAAGTGGAACGGTGGAGGGAACGATCCCGCGGAAACGCCTGCCGGAGGCGCGTACGCCATGGGGGCAGGGACGGGTGGCGCGAACGACGCCACGGGATCGGGACCCGTGGTTAGCGGCGGCGGATACGCCCCGTAGAGGGAAGCAGCCTGTGCCGTGACCGAAGTCGATCCCGCCAGGGGCACAGACGCCATGTGGCCTGCCGTGATGACCGACGAGGTGGCCTCGGGCGCGAAGGCCAGAGGCGCGATGGCGCCGGTCGATGAGGCGGGTGAAGGAGCACTCGACGTGTGGATCGTCAGCGCATGTCCTAGCGACGAGGAAGCCGGATGATGGTTGGAGAAGAACGAGCCGACGCTCCTGGTCCCGATCTGAGGCGGCCGCATGGTGGCCGAGTCGAGCGGGAGAGAGAGAAGGGCGGCGAGCGAGGCCGGAAGGAACCCGGCGGAGGAGGAGCTGGAGGTGGAGGCTCCTGTCATGGCGACGGCGCGATCGAGAGGCGGCGGCGCAATGTAGGAGGCGGCGGCGAGAGTTAGTGTTTTGCGGAAGCGGACGTAACCAGGCCTGTTACCATGTAAGACAATGATTTGGGGGAACCAGCTCAACCCTCTAGGGATGGCTTATCTCATATATATATAATGGGTGTGTTACAATATGTACAATATACGTACACCAATACAGAAGCTATACATAGTCTAACAACACACATCACAACATACAAACTGGGAGAAATGAAGAGGGAAAACACAACCCAACATAGCTTCCATCTTCATCTGACCAAGCAAGGCCAAGTGTCTCGAACATTGCCGACTGGTGGCCACCCAACCACATCCCGAAAGGGGAGAAGAGGGAACAAGGGGATCCGGTATAGGATCATGCCTCGCTAAGCCGGCGTTGGATGAAAATACAAAACCCAATTCAGGGCATCGCCGAGCCTATATCACGTAGATAGAGCACCACCTCCCGAAAAGGGAGAAGAGGGAACAAGGGGATCCGGTATAGGATCATGCCTTGCTAAGCCGGCGTCGGATGAAAATGCAAAACCCAATTCAGGGCATCGCCGAGCCCATATCACGTAGATAGAGCACCACCTCCCCGTTGCCATCGCCCGCACGAACCACCTACATAACCACATTGAGCCACCGGTCACCCCTAGCCAAGGAAAGCTCAAAGACGAAGCTGCAAGTGGGAGTGTGACGTTTTAACACCACCATCGCCTGATCTAGGAAACCCGAGATCAAAAGTTTCCACCGTAGCAATCAAGGGGAAGACGAGAACCACAACACGACGCCTTCAACAAGGATACGGTACCCACAGGCACCTCCGTCGTTGGCTTCGACCAAAGTCAGAACCGTGCTTAACACCGGCGGTGTAGCGGCCCCAAACCTGTAGCCTGTTAGTCCACCTATAGCCAAACCAACACAATAGAGGGAGTAGTCGCTGTCTGCTCACGAACAGAGGCCGGCGTGCTATACGAAGCCTTCAATCGGCATATATAGCTCGATCCAGGCGCGAGCGATAACTGCACCTGCTTCACGCCAACTCCGCCGCACACCTCGTGCGTAGCACCACACCCATTCTGTGGTCCAGCTCGCCGGAGAGAGCAGAGACCGTCAAATCCGCCGTCGATGACAGCACACGCCCATGCCCGCCACAGCTGTCCAAGCAGAGGCATACGACTCCGCCGCAGCCCTCATGGCCAGGGGAACCGACCGCCCGCCACACTCGTCGTGGAGGGGAGGCACCGCAGGCAGTGGCCAACCCGTCAGATGGGGAAGCGACGCACAACGCGCATACCGCAGATGACCGGAGCACGGGGGGTACCACCTCCCCGCCGTAGGAACCATCCCCCCTCCGACCGCCCCAGAGCACGAACGGCGCGGAGGAGCGCTGGGCTGCCACCACATGAGCCCCCGCTCGCAGACGAGCTGCTTTGCCACACCAGAGCAGCCCTGCCAGGCTGGATCCACGCGGGGGCTTTGGCTGGAGGCGAGGGGATGGGAAACAAGGGGAGGCGGAGGAGGCCATTGTGGTGGCCGGCACCCGAGTCGCCCTGCGGAGGACGATGCGGCGGCCTTGTGAATCTTCCCTTGGACGGATTCTGACATACCATTTCCATAGTTTTATGCTTCTTGCGCTGATTAGAGGTATTACTTAATTGTTGCAGCCTCCAGGTGCCAACTTCCATCCTTTGAATTAATCAGCACGAGTTCTTGCATGCATACTTGAGGCTTGACTTCCTTTTTGACCGATCGACGGCATGTACACGTACTCGAGATGGGTCCGCACGCTCGGCCACTTGGCCCTTCGATCAATGCTCAGATAAATGCCGACTAAAATGACTAGATGTTCCACCATAGAGGATTAGAGAGCACTTAAGAAAGAAAGAAAGAATCAACGCAGACTTGTGCATGGGGTCAACAGTCAAAGTATAGCAACATGTGCGTTCATAGGAGTATCATATCCTTCGATTAACTTGCGCTCCAATTCTCCTGCCTTCCTCGTTCGGCAGAGTCATGCATTCTTTTTTCTAATTCCACTAACCCAAAAGCACCGCACCATTTCTTCTTCTTCTTCGCATCCGCACCTAACCTACTTTCGCCATGGAAGTTGTACGTGCGTACGTGCTCTATATAAGTACGAGATGGACCATTTCTGCGCAGCAGGATCCGGTAGGATCTTGGGTTGGCAGCATAGTTTTAAATAGCCGGCTATAGTCTTTTCAGCAGGGTGCCGCTAAATGATCGCCTTCACAAATAGCCCCGCTTTAGCTCACTATAGCTCCGCTATAGTTGATTTGGAGGCTCGCCGCTATTTTCCATAGCCCGTTATTTAAAACATTAGTTGGCAGGCGTTGGAAGCTTCCTATTATATGTGAGCCAAACAATACACATGTTCTTGAGCCGTCGATGTGTGATCATGTTTGTTCCTATTGATATGTTTGTACTGTGACCTTGTTTACATATATGTAATCCAGCCTACCCCATACATTAAAAAAAAACTGTTGAGAGCGCCATCTAGATATGTTGGAGCGTGCCTAGTTGAAAAGTACTGAATGTGGGTCGTGGACTAAGAATGTCGAATTTCTTTACTTTTTTTTTGAACACAGTATAGATTTTTTGACTATTTGAAATCATTAGATCGTTTTGTTTGTGACTTCTGGGAGTAGTTTCACATGATGCAGATTTTTAACGATCTGTCATGTGTATGTGAGTTTCTTTTCAGTGTTCAGCTTCACTAACTGGTTCTTAAATATATATCTATCACCTAAGAATCTATATACATATGGTTTGTTGTATCTCAGTTGATTGAGAAATATCTATATCTCAATGCCTCGATCTGCTATAGCCATTGGATTATGCGCAGAGATTCATGCTGATTCTTGCTTCTTTTTCTTTTTCTTTTCTACTGTTTTTCCTATTGTTTTTCACAGGAAACGTGAGAAGTAGTTATTTCTAAAGCGACTGAGCTCTAAGCGCTCCCATATCTATATCTATTCCACTACATAGAATGCCAATGTCATGGCATTATGAACCATTTGATCTTTAATCGAATGGATAATGTTAAATGGAGTTCTTTCTAGAACAATATGGACATACATGCACCGTTTGATACACGTGGCAACTTTGGTAGTAAGGATAGTCACACCATCAATTGTCTAAAGGATTCTCCAAAAAAGAAAGAAAGCATCAATTGTCCAAAATGGAAAGGGGCTATATGGTAAATTTTCAAGGCCCCTGCATATTTCATACAAAATTTATTTATAAAATGTACCGATTCAGTCGAACCAATATACACTTCAACTATGGGATTTCTTAGATCATATACATCTTTTTTGCTGGGATTAATAGATCATATAAATGGTCTAGTGCTCACTATCTACAATCATGGCCGGTCCTGAGTTATCAGGGGTCCAAGGTGAAACTATAAACCTGGCCCCCATTAATATAAATATCAAAATAATATTCAGTGTATGTATAGGTTAAATAGTACGGATAGACAAGCGCATCAAAAACAACATCATATAAGGTATTATATGTTTTCCATGTGATGATAAGTATCAACTCATCTACTTGTTTCCATTTTGTTTTCCTCGTGCTAGATCCATAGTTTCTAAATGACATGACAACACTAATATTTAAATAAACAAATAGCAATATCTAAACTAGCACACATATATTAAGTTACTAAATTAAATGAATAAAATCTTACTTATAATAATATAGATCTCACAATTCAAAATTCACAAAGCCCAAAATACATATCCTTATAGAGTGTCAAATCAATTGATTATCAATACCCTATGCAATACTGAGAATACACTATCAATCATCATTTACAAATGAATAAATCTTCAATCATCAAATTTTCTTATTAAATGAGTGACCAGGTCCTCATTTTCACTTAGGAAAATAATAAGAATAAATATGCAATCATCAATTTAACCCTGGCAAAATTGCTAGAGCCTAAGCATTTTGTGTTGGATTTGTGGCTTGGCTGCGTGTTGTCCTTTTTTTCTCTAATGCCCCATTGCTGTGTGGGTGTGTCCCTCCGGACTGCTAACCTTGATGTTCGCCTTTCATGGGCTCCTGGTGGCTAGCTGGTGCTTCTGCAGGCCATGTCGCCAGTAGGGCGAGGCAAAAAGTGATTAGGTGAGACTGCCGATGTGACAAGGGGAGCAACTAGTTAAAGGGTACTCTTTGGTTGGCTTTCCAGAACACTCACCTTATCTTCTTTTTCCTTTTTGCGAATAACTAACATTATCTTCTCAATGTACATGATCTCTTTTTATTTAGCGATCATCAAGTTATAAAAGTTTGACCTGGAGTAATTATAAAATGAAATATATTCTAAATGACCAACAAGCGAAAAAGTTGTCTTGACAAATTAATAAGTTCATCAATGCTTGTTTTCCTTATGATACTTGTTCAAGGAGTCGTCACTCAATGTACGAGGTCTTGCAGTCAATGGTAACGAAGCTGAGGTTAACATGTTAAAATTTTAATCCTCAATCATCACTGATTCCTACATGTGTAGCCCAGGTAGGCACTGTGGCCACCAACTTTGACAGATGTGAAGTCAGGGCATGTAGAGCGCATCCGTGCGTTCATGATGCTTCTCTTATTGTTTGTTGCAGCAGGTGTACAGAACCAAACTACCATCTCAGCCGCCTCAAGGTCCCAATTTTCCATCTTTTGAATCAGCACGAGTAGCACGCAGGTTTGGAGGCTTTGGTTACTTGCTTTTCCCACTAGCCAGCCATTGCGCTCTTCAATCATCACGGTTGGCCACTTTTCCCTTCTCAAATGCCAACAAAAGACGACATCAATGTATCTATATACGTTTGGCCATTAGAAGATTTGACAAAGACAGAGAAGAGAATGAGCATGCATTCCACAATGTAGTGCGTTCGAGATCCAAGTTTGACCGTAAATTTAACCAACGATACCGAGTATGTTGAATTCTGAAATTCCTGTCCAGCACCTCTGTCAGTCTATGCTTCTTCTCTTCTTCCGCATTTGCACCTAACATACTTTCACATGGACGAAGCTATTTAAGTGCTTGAGTTGGACACCCATTACACAAATTGTTATTTTGCCTCCCCAAGTAGAAACAGAGGAACGAAGCAAACTAACATCCATCTCATGAGACGAACGAGGATGGTGACGAACTCCTCTGCGGCCTCGGTTCGGCTGATGCTGATCCTCCTTGTTTTGCTGGTTTTCCTTAGCGGTATCCTCGCACGTGGACCGTCCACTTGCGTCAACAACCGTAAGCTACCACTGCTGCTGTTCCTATGCGTGAACCAAACAAGTTAAATCATGTACTGTTTTCTTGCTAGCTAACTTGGTTTTATTTATCTTGTGTGTAGCGGCGGTTCAGCGAGACTGCCCGCCGATCCGTGGTGGCCGCTGAGGACGAGCATGCTGTTTTTGTGTGAACCAGATATTATGTTCTTGTGGTGTCGATCACCTTGTGTATGTTTTTGTATTGCTTGATGTTTGTATTGTGACCTGGTTTATAATTCAATAAAAGTATTTGTGTCATTCGAAATATTTTGCAATCTATCAAACCATTTATGAGCTTTTCTTTGAAATTTGAGGAACCCTACTCTACGTTTATATGCTGAAGATGGTTGGTGTTATCACCTCATACCTAAAACAACGAAATCAGTGTTAACAACTACTAAACGTCCAAACCACCTGCATATATGTAGTGAGCAAATGAGCAACCCGCCAAAAATAATATCTGCCAGTGCTAGCTGTTCATCTGGTTGAGAAGGTCGGTGATTAACCAAGTGTTAAAAATGTCCCCACTCCAATAAGAATAGCATAAACACTGGGATGGCAGACATTACATTCTTAGTATTTTTCCATGGCATCTATTTTACCAAGAGAATACAAACAATTCTTCTTGTAAGACTGACTGATCCTATATACCTAAATAAAATAGTTGATCATTACTATTTCTAATTCACTCAATATGCAATTATGCTAACTCAACATGCCACAATGGATGAGAAAAGACGCGCCTTAACATGCAACCATGCCAACTTAACATGTCATCATGCATGGGAAATGACACACGCTAACATTCAACTATGCCAACATGTCCCCACTCCAAAAAAAGTAGCATAAACACTAGGATGGCAGACATTTACTTTCTTATTATTTTTCCATGGCATATTTTTTACCAAGAGAATACAGACAATTCTGCTTGTAAGACTGAATGATCCTATATACCTAATAAATAGTTGATCATTACTATCTCTAATTCGCTCAATATGCAATTATGCTCACTCAACATGCCACAATGGATGAGAACAGACGCGCCTTAACATGCAACTGTGCCAACTTAACATGTCATCATGCATGGGAAAAGACACACCCTAACATGCAACTATGCCAACATGTGATCCCATTTACCTTTGGAAAAAGTTCAAAATAAACCTTAAAGTTGTAGACGAAATCTAAATCAAAGCCTGAACTTTGAATCTTGGAAATCGGCACTCTAACTTGTAATCCCGTTCTATTTTGGACCCTAGACCTATTTGGCACACCGGGAATACAATAACCCCGGCCGGGATAACCAGGTACTCCCATGGACAAAAATTTGGGCGGGCCCACTATAACACAACAAGAATTTGTGAAGTTTAAAAAATGTTCGCACATTTCTAAAATTGTTCAGAAGTTGAAAATAGCCATGTTTTATATTTATTTCACGAATTCAATTCATTTTGTGTTTTTTTAATATTTGGAATTCTGAAATGCTATTAGCATTTTAAAAAACTGTTCACGATTTTAAAAAATCACATTTGTCAAAAAATGTTCAGACTTACAACAGTTTTTCACATGCTATGAAAAATGTATCGGATTTCCCGAATTGTTTCACATTTTTTAATATTTTTGGAATTTCGTAAATAATGTTTTAAAAAATGTTTCAGATTGTTGGCTGCGGAGTCGACCGGGACGACTCACCAGACATAAAGCGAGTATTTTTTGTTATCATGCTCCGTAAAAATTCTTTCTTTCTTTTTCTTAATGCACGACGTAATAATTCCAAAAGAGGAAAACATGCCCTGGAGTCGAACTTGCGAGCTAGCAGGGTTGACCTGATTTCAGTAGCTACTACACCAGCCGACTAGTACATAATAAGAGGCCGATTTTTTTTAATCAGAAACCAAAGCGTCGAACTTTGAAAACTTCTTTTAGGGGCAAACAAGTATTGAAATCGTATTTATTCATGAAATCTTTGAACAATTTATAAATTGCATTTTTGAAAACTTCTAATACTTTTAAAAAACCAACAACTTTCAAAAATAGAACACCTTTTGAAACATAAACATTTTTTAAAAACCTGAACAAAATTTTATAGTGCAAACACTTTTTGAAATATAATTTTTTCTGAAACCTGAGCAAAATTTAAAAGTGCAAACAATTTTTGTACAAAGTAAAAAAATGTTTGTGTGTTGTAAAAAAATGCATCACAACCTTAACAAAATATACGTGACATGTCTTTGAAAAATTTGTATGCAAATTTAAAAGGTTGAACCATGTAAAAGAGAGTTCGTGTAGTTTTATAAAATGTGTATTGTCATTAAGAAAATGTAAAACATGTATTTGAAAAACTATTACCATGTATTCGAAAAAGTGTTGAAAACATTTAATTTAAAAATGTCCATAATGTATTTGAAAATATCGAAAGTGTAGAAAATATTTAATGTGTCCATTAAAAATGTAAATTGGGTGCTGAGAAAAATTAGACGTGTGAAAAAATGAAAATAAAACGTAAAAGAAAAAACTAACAAAAAACAAATTAGTGCGCAAGCATGAGCGACTGCCCTAGTGGGCTGGCCCAATTCAGTAAATACCGGCGAAGTCCTCTCAAGGTTTAAAATAGACCGGAATTAAAGAGTTTGGTGTGCTGATTTGTTTGGTTTAGTTTTCGCCGACAAATTTAAGGTTTATTTTGGACTTTTTCCTTTACCATTTCTTTTTTTCTCTTTCCGGTTAAAGATAAAAAAAACAAGCAGGCGCCAGAGTCGAACTCAAGACCTCTTCCTTCAATTCAAATCATAGTAACCAGCTAGGACATCTCAATGGGTGTCCCCATTTACTTATTTTTTTCTTCTCTTCTTAATTTATATTGTTCGCGGTTTATGTATTCATTTTTTTCTAGCCCTTGTTCTTTTCCTTTTTTTTGCTTTTTAAAAATTCATGAACATTTTATGGAAAATATGCAAAAACAATATCCTATTTCGATGAACTTTTTTTTTCAAAATTGATGAATTATTTTCAAATTTGTGAACTTTTTTCAGTTTGATGAACTTTTTTCAAAATTGATGTTTTTTGCAAATTAACTTTTTTCCAATTCAGTGAACTTTTAAAAAAAAATAAGAAATATTTTTTTCAAATCCATGAACTTTTTCAATCTTATGATCTTTTCTCATTTTTATGACCTTTTTTGTTATATTAGTGAAGTTTTTTTCAGTTTCATGAAATTTTTGTTTGCATATGCCTACTTTTTTATACATGTTCGTGAACTTTGGAAATTTATTCACATTTCCCCCCAAAAAGTCACCTTTTTCAATAATGTTTTGAAACAATTCAGTGGCTACTCTGTTTCTTAAATAATTGGCGATGCAATTAGTCACTAGCATGCAGTAGGTGTAGTCGTTAGCCAAACTTGAAGACGAGTGTAAGGGCGCGAATTCGATTCATAGAGAGAACCACTTGTTTGCTGTTTTCGCTCTATAAATACAATTCTCTGTGTGTGCCCTCCGTAGCATGGGAAGACACCCACTTGCCCTTCAGCTCAGCGTCACCCATCGCCAGTGAGGAAATGCGAGCATGAGGAAGAACTTGGAAGCTTGGAAAACATATCTAGGGCGCTAGAGTTGTGTAGGCTGTAAGCAATGGCGCAAGGGATGGAAGCATGGTAGAAGGCATGATTGCAACCCTTTTCTTTTATGGAACACCAAAAGACCAAGAGTCCCCTTAGCTACACCGTGTAAATCACCACATTCCAACCTTTCATGCCGTTGTGTGCGCTCTGGGTGAAACAATTCATTGATGATATCCCTAAAAAACGAAGCACGATATCTGCATTGATAGGACACGCCAATGAGTAAGCTGCCTTGGGCCATGATTCAATTTGCAATAACTAGTTCGATTAATGCTATAGGTGGCGATGGTTCGGTAAAATTTATCTGGCGAAGACCACTGTTCACACCTACACAGCGAGCCTTTGAGGATAAGCTATCTCAAGATTTCAGATGGCCGAGAAGGACCCTTAAAACATGTGGTCGGCAGGCTCTTCCATTGAGGAGAAGCCCGGAAACTTACCTTGGATAAAAAGACCTTAGATTTAAACACAAGTCAGCTTGGGAAATAACTCGCATGTCAAGCCGAGGACTTCAAGCCGGGAATCCGAGGACAGAATTCCATCCTCGTATTTGAGGACAAGTTCATGGGCTACTGACGGTGTCCTAGGCTAGGGGGTACCAACCTATGCGACCCACAGTCCATGGGCCGAGCTTATGGCCCGCCGATGTTGACAAGGAAGGACTCCAGAAGCTACGAACCATGACATGATCAAGATGGACAATGCCGAAGTCTTGTGTGTACTTCAAGGACAACTCCAACAGTCGGCGTGTGTATTCCTAGGGTAGGAATATATCCTCCAAGGTTGCTTGTTTCATATGGGCAGGAAAACAATTTTCAGTAAAGTAATAAATCACATCTTAAGGACTACACATACTGCTAGGAGCAAGATTATAAAACCACACTTTAGCATCACCTTTAACAAAAAAAGGAAATAAATTTAGTATATAGTAAGATCCAATCTTTTCCTCTTGAGTAAATAAGGTTGCAATATCATTTAATTTAGTCAAGTGTGCCACAACCTTTTCAGATTCTTAACCATGAAAAGGATCAGATTCTACCAAAATAATAAGTGAAGGATCAATAGAGAGTTCATAATCAATATCATCAACATAAATATGAGAAGTGTAGAATTTAGGATAAATTTTCATCATTTTATTCATGGCCTTCTCTTTAGGCATTGCAATTAAACCCTCTAAAGAATTAGCACGATCATAAGCCATAAGATCTCTAGTAAACTCCTCATCAAACACCGGTGGTGTATTAGGAAAATTACGTTTTCTACTTCTAATAGGAGAACAGGGTGTACCGGGTGATTCATAATTTCTAGCTTCTTTAGCTTTAGCAATATGAGCATCCAATAACTCTCCTAGTGAAACAGTTGTATAAACAGAGTAGAAGCCTCAACACTAGTATCATCAATAGCAGAAGGAGTACCTATTGTGTGTGACATAGCAGTATGTGAAGTATGTGGTGGTGGTGTCAAAAGTTGACTCAAAATAGTAGGTGAATCAAGAGTAGAGCTAGTCGAAAAGTCCTTACCTCCTTTTTTTTCTTAGAGGGCATGATCTTGGTTTTGGAATCCTTGAGCTTGTTCATAGTGAAAGATAAATTACAGCAGATAAATGACTCCCATGTGAACTTAATAAGGAGAGCTATGCTCTCTGGCAAGGGCGCAAGAAAATAGTCTTGATAACACACTAGTATAGGGATTGTGACAGTCTTTGAGGCAAGTAATTCAACCCAAATTTATTAATTGGAAACAAGGGGAGCCAAAGAATATTTATAAGCCTTAACAGTCGTGTTGTCAATTCAGCCACACCTGCAGAGATAACTTGCTTGCGGAAATTTATTAGTACCAAAGTAATATGACAGCAGTAGTGATAGTAACATAAATAGTAACAACATTGAAAATAGTAGCAAAGTGCGATAGTGGTGATTGCAACAGAAGCAACAGTAATGGAAGCGTAGGCATGGAGTAAGCGATGGGTTTGTCTATATGAGATTCAATATGCAATGGTCATAACCAAGAGCCATAGAAAACTAGCTCCAATTAATCAATCATACGTAGGCATGCATTCCATATATTCTTGTATGTGCTTGCGATAAAAACTTGCACAATATCATTAATCCTGCCATGCCATGGCCGCGAGGTCTTAGTGAAAATTAAGGATAATTAAGTTGCTCCTTTTAATAGAGAACCGGACCAAAACATTAACACATAGTGAATTCACATAATTCTCAAGTTAAAATTATTCCCATCGATATCCCAATTATTTTCACCTTAGGATCCAGGGTTCAAAATGATAAAAGGTGCATACAACTTGCAGGTAACACTACTGGAATCAGGAAATTTGCCATCAGCCAGTTCTTTGTTGTCTGCTAGCTGACGACAAAGAAGGTCTTTGCCGTCTGCTTACAAAAAAGGACGACAAAGAACTGGCTGATGACAAAGAGGAACCTAGCTAACGACCGTTCCCCCCGGCCCCACCCCACCTAGCTAATGGTCAGCCCCGCCCTACCCCCTCTCTCTCCCCTCACCTCACCCATGCGCCGCCCCCTAGCCCAAGCCACCGCCGGCCCGCGCCACCCCTGGAGCCCGAGCCGCCGCCGAACAGCCCCGCCCCCGGAGCCCGCCCCGCGCAGCGGACCCAGGCCGCGGCGTCCGCCCTGCCTCGCCCATCGGCGGAGCCGCGCCGCCCCGCCCAGACACCGGAGCCGCACCGCCCCGCGCCGCCCCTCCTCGCGGCCTTCCTCCACCGCCCCTCCCCATGGCCTGCTTTCATCGGCTGACCTCGCCGGAGCTCGGTGAGTTGTTATCCTCTTTTTTTTAGATTTAGTTTAGTTTAGTTTAATTTAGTTTATTTTAGTTTAGGTTTAGGTTTAGATTTAGTTTAGTTTAGGTTCAGTTTAGGTTTTTTTTTCTGTTTTTTTAAGAAGAAACAAGAAAGATGAAAAAAAAGATGTAGAAGAAGAAAATAAGGAAGAAGAAGATGAAAAAAAGAAGAAGATGATGAAAAAGAAGGAAGAAGAAGATGAAAAAAAGAAGTGGAAAAGTAGAAAAAGAAAGAAAGGAAGGAAAAGTAGGTCGAGGGTCGAGGGGTCGAGGGCCACCGAGGGGTTGAGGATCGCCGAGGGGTCGAGGGTCGCCTAGGGGTCGAGGGTCGCCGAGGGGTCGATGTTTTCCGTTAGCTGGAAGACGGCAAAGCCTCCCGTTAGCCATCTAACGTGGCTAACGTCCCCTCTTTGCCGTCCACCTTCTTTGACGTTTGCCACCGACGACAATGGGGTCTTTGTCGTCCGCTGGCAGAAAACAGACGGTAAAGAGGTTGTTTACCGTAACTTAATTTGTCAGGCATGTTTGCCGTCCGCGGCTGACGGCAAAGACCTTTGTTGTAAGCTTTCTGGTCCTTTGCCGTCTGCCATGGCAGACGGCAAATCAGCTGTTTCCTGTAGTGTAAGATCAAGTACACAGCTATATTCATAAAAACATAGAGAGTTCAAATCTAGAATCATGGCACTCGGACCCTAGTGACAAGCATTAACGTAGTAAAGTCACAACAACATCGATCTCAGAACAGAGTGGATACTGGGCACTTGGTACATGTCACCTCGTCGTGACTCTCCTTTAGTCCGTTTTTGCTCCACACTTCTGTAAATATTCTAAAATGGTCCTCAAAAAAAGTTGCCGTCCAATTTCGAGAACTTTTATTTCTGCATAAAAATACATCAAGGTAGTCAAAAGTGTTGTTCTAAGCCCGAGATGTGAACAGTAAAAAAAGTTCTAATTTTTTGTGTGTGAAACATTGAGTAATGTTTTCATAGCTTGCAAAATTTCATCATTAAATGACATTCTTGGAAAATGTAAAAAAATTTGATATGGTGATGAAATTTGGTTTAGTGTTTGAAAATAATATTTTGGAGCATCAATTTTGTTTTTTTGCTACTATTTACAAATGTCATATGGTGATGAAATTTGGTCAATCACTGGTAGAAAAAAGCCCTTTAGTCCCGGTTCGCAACAGCCTTTAGTCCCGGCTGTGCAACCGGGACTAAATATGCGCGACTAAAGACCCCCCCCCCTTAGTCCCGCCACTTACGAACCGCAACTAAAGGCTTTAGTCCCGGTTCTCGTGGCTGACCGGGACTAAAGGCCCGTCCACGTGGTCGCCAGGGGTCCGTCATGGCGGAGGACCTTTAGTCCCGGTTCTTGTGGCTAACCGGGACTAAAGGCCTCGTCCGCAGGTTTAGGGTTTTAGCCCCCCTAAACCTGGTTTCTTTTTAATTTGTAGTGTTTTATTTCTTTTATATTTTATTTTGTGTTTTGTTTTAATTTTGATGAAGTTTCAGTACCCATATTCTACGATACTATATATATACATGCATATGAAATTTCAAACAAGAAGAATTCAAGAGGAATATATAATATATATTCAATCTCGGGTGACCATATACAACTTCGAACAAGTTTCCATACACAATTAGGATGGAGGACCATATACAACTTCGAACAAGTTTCAATCTCGGGTATGCATATAAATGTCTGCGTCCTCGGTATAGTGTTGTCCTTTAGGATTGATGACTTCCCTCAAGAAAAATCCTGCTAATTCATCTTGAATTGGTCGGAAGCGAGCTTCTGGACTAAGCCTCCTCCGCAAGTTATCCGTCGCGTTCCGCACGCTATCCGATGCCTTCCGCTCAGAGGTTAGTCTCCGGATGTTCTCACAAACATAGTATCCACATAGATTGGTCCCCGGTGGCTGCTTATCCACATTAACTAACCTTCTGAAATCTAGCTCATGTTTGAATTCACCGACAATTTCTTCTGAGAACCGTCTCCAAACCCTACAGGGCAAAGAAAATTAAATGAACAAGGGAGTTATTAGTTACTTGATATTAGGAAATGAACGAAAGAGACCGATCGATATAGAGCTCAAATGATTGAAAATAATTACTTTTGCAGCATTTTTCTCATGTCGGCCCAACGCTTTGGATCCGAATCCATAGAGTCCATGATTAGAACTCTGGAGGTGTGAAGTTCAATATTTAGCAGAATCCAGTGGAACCTGCGGACACGTTACATGCACAGTCATGCATAACTCATCGATTAGACATACCATGCATGGAGTAAACAAAAGAGAATGGGCACAAGAGAGAAACACTCACCCAAAATGGTAAGGAAATAGAATATGACTTTTGAGTTGATGCTTTCTAAGAAACTTGTACAAGTCTTTCTCCACGTCTTCGGGGTGATATTGTAACACATGTCCATTAACGATATGTGGGTCAATGAACCCAACATCATGGATGTTTCTTATTTTGCATTCCCAAATCTTTAATCTGCATAATAGCGTACGCAACAATATAGTTAGGACAATATATATATATATATATATATATATATATATATATATATAGTGCAGGCAATGAAGAACGAGATGAGGTAGAAATAAATCACTTACAGAACGTAGCAACTCAGCATAGATTTGTCGAGGTCGCGCAGATTGAACAGCTGGAACAATTCACTCATATGAACTTGTACAGAGTACCGTTTGGTGTGATGCTCCTCTGTAACATCCGCATAAATATATTCTTTGTCGGCCCATGTTATGAATTGCTTGTACCAACGTAGCAGATTTCGCATTTGTGGCGGTAGACTCTTCTCCCGCGCAGGCTCGACGAGAGGCCCATTCCGCACATATTGTAATGCTATCTCACATACTGGCGCATCCTCAAGGCCTAAGAAGGCACGAAGAGTCAAACCCATCTCGGACGCTTGTTTCATGGCACTCGCTACAGTCAATCCAAGTGCTGCCGCAGCTGCTATGATCTCGGGGTCCTCTTCCGGACCGGCTTTCACTATGAGCGGGGGGATCGATTGTTTCTTCTGCATCCCGAGCTGGTCAACTTGTTTCCCGCTTTTTTTACTTTCTTCTTTCTCCTCCTTCAATATTTTTGCTTGCCTACGAAGTTCATGTCCATAGTCGTCAGGCATATTCAGCTCGGCTTGGGACGGTGTCGTCAAAAAATCCTTAGCCCACTTCTTTTGCTTCTCAGTGAATACTTGCTTGGGCTCAGGCTCTTTTATCGCCTTCATATCCGCCTTCCATTTCTCATAATCAGCAGACGCGGCCAATTTGGTTTCAGCTTCACTAAGTTCCCCAGGCCTTGGGAGGAGAGGCTTCAGTGATGGCTCCGGTACCCTTGTGGTCTTAGGTACATAAGGGTCCGGGTTAATAGTCCAGGAGCGGGTTTCCTTGCTGTCCGCCTGCTTCTGCTTCTTCGCCGGAGGTGGATTGGGGGGCGTCGTACCCGCCGGAGGAGGATTGGGGGGCGTCGTACCCGCCGGAGGTTGTGGATCGGGGGACGGCGTCGAATGGCGTGAAGGAGGTGTAGGTGAACCACCACGACCACCACCACCGCCACCACCGCCACCACCACCACCACCATCGGAGGGGGGTGGACTTGCTAGCCTTGGTGCCTCGCCTGGAAACACTATGTACTTCTTTTTCCATAGAATGAACTGGCGCTTGACATCTCCAAGTCTGCTCTCCCCTTCGGGTGTAGGTTTGTCAATCTCCAGGTCCTCAAACCCTTGGACTATGTCTTCCACCGTGACACGAGCATAGCCATATGCAATGGGGTTGTTGTGGTGGAGTGCTCCAGGTGTACAGGGTAAAGCACTGCCGCTAGCTACCTTCGTGGAAACGTTCCCCACGGGATAATGCAGATCACATTCTTTCATCTCCTTTACATCATCCACGGGGTAGTGAGGCTCCGGTGCACGAATCTCGATCATCGGTGCACTAGCACCAGGCGGGGCATCCGTGGAAGCCACGCTGCTTCTCCGCTGCTGGCTTCCGCGATCCGCTTCATGATCTTCATGCGGCCCTGCAGCCGATTTTTCTTTTACTAGTTCATGCACGGTCTGCTTCAACTCATGGAGTTCCGATGCAAACTTCGTCATAAGATCTGCATCCCGGTCCGTCTTTCTCTTACGGCTTCTGTAACAGTACGGGTCATTGTCCTGGGAAAACCCTACTTTCCACGGAACTTTGCCTTTGCCTCGTACACGTCCTCCGTGTTCATCATTCCCGAGGGCTATTGTCAATGCGTCTTTCTCTCTGTTGAACTTGATCAAGCCCTCTTGAGCTTGGGTCATTGCGTCAATAAGGGCTTGGGTGGGAGCAAACTGTCTCTGCCGGTGAACACACACCCCTGTCTCCGGGTCTAGCGATCCCCCATGCCCGTACCACCAGCTTTTGGCCCTTGGGTCCCATCCCTCTGTACCTAGAGGGATTCCTCGCACCCTCAGGTCCTCCTCCATCTTCTGCCACCTAGGCTCCGAAAGGCGGTATCCTCCTGGCCCCATAATATGATGGAACTTTTTCTTACTCGCATTATCCTTATTTTTTTTTGATATTTCCTTGAAATGCTCCGATTGCTTTTGCCTCACAAATTCTGGCCAATCATCTTTCAGTTTCTCATGTTGTCCATTGAAATCCGGAGTCTTGCCCTTGTTGACATAGTCACGGGTTAAATTTTTCTTGAAGTTCCGGAATGCTTCGCCCATCTTCTGAAGAGCGAACTCTTTAACTAGCCTCCTCCTCTGACGTCCACCCGGAACCTCGTTACCGAATTCATCGACTTTGTTGTATTCCGGAGGTAGAATGAAATGTTCCATAAGCTTTCTCCAGCAATCCTTTTTCGTTCTCTTGTCGACAAAACTGAAACCAATACGTGCCTTCTTTGGCTCCTTCCATTCCTGGACGGTGATCGGGACGTTGTCTCTAACAACGACTCCGCATTGGTTGATAAACTTTGAGGTGTGCTGTAGGGGCTTGCCGGTTTCACTGACAAACTCAATGGCATATGTTTCTCCTGTTTTCATCGCCTTGGATTTGCCACGCTTTGTCGTACTCGATCCGGAGGGCTAAAAAAAGAAAGAGAGTCGCGCGCGTTAATACATATGTATTCACATTTCAGTAAGTTTGTATCACGAGAGGCTCAATGTATATATATACCTCGCCGGAGGTGGTTGCTACTTGCAATTCGAGATC
Source organism: Triticum aestivum (assembly GCF_018294505.1). Taxonomy (NCBI): domain Eukaryota; kingdom Viridiplantae; phylum Streptophyta; class Magnoliopsida; order Poales; family Poaceae; genus Triticum; species Triticum aestivum. Next base: position 557,308,389 of record NC_057808.1, on the reverse strand, counting down.
GTCGTTTGTTGACGGTTGACCTCCGTCGACAATGTCCGTTCCTTCACCTTCTTGATCATCGACAATCTCTGTTCCACCTTCAAGGTTCAGAAAAGAAGAGACTACATCCTCTTCTTGCTCATATTCTGAGCCCGGCACATAAGGAATCTCGTTGTTGATGATGCCCATTAGATAACGTTCAGCCTCCGGATCCCTAAGCGGCTCGGCTCTATCGTCCGCCATATTTCACTCCTGCATGTAGTAAAAATTCTTTAAGTATAAAGGAATTAAAAAATAAGATTAAGGGGACATACAGGAGGAGGAATTAAAAAATAAGATTCTTTAAGTAAAAATTCTTCTTCTTCCTTTCTTCTTCCTCTTTCTTCTTTCTTTCTTCTTCTTCCTTTTTCTTTTTTCTTTCTTTCTTCTTCTTCCTTTCTTCTTTCTTTCTTCTTCTTCCTTTTTCTTTCTTCTTTCTTTTGGTTTTCATTTGGTTTTCATTTTTTTCTTCTTCCTTTTTCTTTCTTCTTTTTTTCTTCTTCCTTTTTCTTTCTTCTTTCTTTCTTCTTTCTTTTTTTCTTCTTCCTTTTTCTTCTTTCTTTCTTCTTTCTTTTTTTCTTCTTCCTTTGTTTTTCTTCCTCCTTTGTTTTTCTTCTTTCTTTTTTTCTTCTTCCTTTGTTTTTCTTCTTCCTTTGTTTTTCTTCTTCCTTTTTTTTCTTCCTTGTTTTCTTCTTTCTTTTTTCTTCTTCCTTTTTTTTCTTCCTCCTTTGTTTTTCTTCTTTCTTTTTTCTTTCTTCCTTTTTTCTTCTTCCTTTGTTTTTCTTCTTCCTTTGTTTTTCTTCTTCCTTTTTTTTCTTCTTCCTTTGTTTTTCTTCTTCCTTTTTTTTTCTTCCTCCTTTGTTTTTCTTCTTCCTTTTTTTTCTTCTTCCTTTGTTTTTCTTCTTCCTTTTTTTTCTTCCTCCTTTGTTTTTCTTCTTTCTTTTTTTCTTCTTCCTTTTTTTCTTCTTCCTTTTTTTTCTTCTTTCTTTTTTTCTTCTTCCTTTGTTTTTCTTCTGTTTTTTCTTCCTTTTTTCCTTTTTCCTTTTTTTTCTGTTTTTTTCTTCTGTTTGTTTTTCTTGTGTTTTCTTTTTTCTTTCTTTTTCCTTTTTCTTTTTTCTTGTGTTTTCCTTTTTTTTGTTTTTTCTTCTGTTTGTTTTTTTGTTTTCTTTTGTTTTTTTCTTCTTCCTTTGTTTTTCTTCTGTTTTTTTGTTTTCTTTTTTTCTTCAGTTTGTTTTCTTTGTTTCCTTTTTTCTTCTTTCTTCTTCTTCCTTCTTCCTTTTTCTTTCTTCTTCTTCTTCCTTTTTCTTCTTCCTTCTTCTTCTTCTGCCGGCGCGCGGAGGACGGCAGGCAGGGCCAGCGGGCGGCGGGCGACGGGCGGCAGGGCGTCGGGCGGCGGGCGGCAGGGCGTCGGGCGTCGGGCGGCGGGCAAGGGCAGGGCACGGGCGGCGGCGGCGCTCACTGGGGACGGGGGCGGCGGCGCGCAGGGCTTCGGCGTCGGCGTCGGGGCAGGGCTTCGGCGTCGGCGTCGGCGTCGATCGGCGTCGGGGCCGGGCTTCGGCGTCGAGAGAGAGGAGAATGGGAAGTGGCGAAACTGTAAGTGCAGTATTTATAGACGGACCTTTAGTCCCGGTTGGGGAGGCGGACCGCGACTAAAGGTACCCTTTAGTCGCGGTTGGCCACACCAACCGCGACTAAAGGGTACCTTTAGTCGCGGTCCGCCTCCCCAACCGGGACTAAAGGGTTTTGGCGCCGCCTACGTTCCCGCGCAGAAAGACCCTTTAGTCGCGGTTGGGGACAACAACCGCGACTAAAGGGTAACCTTTAGTCGCGGTCCGCCTCCCCAACCGCGACTAAAGGCGTTGTGCTGGAACTGGCGCGGTGCGGTGGGATGTTTAGTCCCACCTCGCTAGCCGAGAGGCTTCGACAGTGGTTTATAAGCGCGGCTGCGCTCACCACTTCGAGCTCCTCTCAAATGCAGGCTTACGGGCCTATTCTGTCACTATGTGCTTGTGGGCCTACTGGGCCTTCTGCGGGCCTGAATCCTGGCCCATTGATGGGTTTCTAGTCGTATTCAGGCCGTGCTGGCCCAGTAGGAGGCATATTTTTTATTTTGTTTGTACTTATATATTTTATTAAAGTTTATATTATTTTGTTTCTAATTCATTTTAAAATCTTAAAAATACAATTATATATCAAAAAAATCAGAAAATAAAACTAATTCATTTTAAATTCTTGTTTTTCTTCTGTTTTTTTCTTCTGTTTGTTTCTTCCTTTTTCTTGTTTTTCTTCTTTTTTTTCTTCCTTTTTTCCTTTTTCCTTTTTTCTTCTGTTTTTTTCTGTTTGTTTTTTTCTTCTATTTTTCCTTTTTTCTTCTGTTTTTTTCTTCCTTTTTCCTTCTTTCTTCTTCTTCCTTTTTCCTTTTAAAATCAGAAAAATAAAACTAATTCATTTTAAAATCTTAAAAATACAATTATATATAAAAAAATCAGAAAAATAAAACTAATTCATTTTAAAATCCCTTGAAGGTTTGACAAAAGGTTTGATACATCATTCAGTTCATCGACCAAATACAAAGTTTGGTACAATAAATTATTACACATCAATTCTTCCCTTGTGTCCCTGCTTGCTTACGATTGTGCCGTATCCATGGAGCATCCTCATCATTTAACTTAATGCTTGGGTCAGTGTTCACTTTGAAGGGCGGAATTTCACCAAACATATTATAATCTTCTGACATGTCTGTCTTGTCCTCCACTCCCACGATGTTTCTTTTCCCTGAAAGAACAATGTGGCGCTTTGGATCATCGCATGATGTACTGATCGTTTTCTTATCTTTCCGTTTCCTCGGTTTGCTACTCATGTCCTTCAAATAAAAAACCTGAGCGACATCTTTGGCAAGGACGAATGGTTCGTCAAGGTAACCAAGATTGTTGAAATCCACCATTGTCATTCCGTATTGCTCGTCCACCTTTACCCCACCTCCTGTTAGCTTGAACCATTTGCACCGGAACAAAGGGACCTTAAAGGAGGGTCCATAGTCAAGTTCCCATATCTCTTCTATGTAACCATAATATGTGACCTTTCGCCCACTCTCGGTTGCTGCATCAAAGCGGACACCACTGTTTTGGTTGGTGCTCTTTTTATCTTGGGCGATGGTGTAAAATGTATTCCCATTTATCTCGTACCCTTGGAAAATCGTTATAGTCGAAGATGGTTTCTTGGCCAACATGTACAGCTGATCTCCAACATCATTGTCATTCATTAAATGTTTTTGCAACCAACTGCCGAAAGTGTCCATGTGGGCCTTTCTAATCCAGGATTCAGGCTTCCCCGGGTTGTCCGAGCGTAAAATATTCTTGTGTTGCTCGAAGTACGGAGCCACAAAGCTGGAATTTTGCAGAACTGTGTGGTGTGCTTCAGTCATAGAATGACCGTCCATACATATCGTGGATTTCCTTCCGATCTTGCCTTTTCCACTTAGTCTCCCCTTGTGCCGCGATTGAGGAATACCAATCGGCTTAAGGTCAGGAACATAGTCAATACAGAACTCAATTACCTCCTCATTTCCATAGCCCTTGACGATGCTTCCTTCTGGCCTAGCACGGTTACGAACATATTTCTTTAATACTCCCATGAACCTCTCAAAGGGGAACATATTGTGTAGAAATACAGGACCGAGAATGGAAATCTCTTCGACTAGGTGGAGCAGGAGGTGCGTCATAATATCGAAGAAGGATGGTGGGAACACCAACTCGAAACTGACAAGGCATTGGACCACATCGTTCTGTAACCGTGGTAGATCTTCTGGATTGATTACCTTCTGAGAGATTGCATTGAGGAATGCACATAGCTTCACAATGGCTACTCGAACATTTTCCGGTAGGAGCCCCCTCAAAGCAATCGGAAGCAATTGCGTCATAATCACGTGGCAGTCGTGAGACTTCAGGTTTTGGAACTTTTTCTCCGCCATGTTTATTATTCCCTTTATATTCGACGAGAAGCCAGACGGAACCTTCATACTGCTCAGGCATTCAAAAAAATGACCTTCTCTTCTTTGGTAAGAGCGTAGCTGGCACGACCTTGAAACCATTCCGGATGCCGGTCATCTGGGTCTTTCAAAAGTTGCTGGTCCTGCCGTGCTTCCTTTGTATCATTTGTCTTCCCATACACGCCCAAGAAGCTTAGCAGGTTCACGCAAATATTCTTCGTAACATGCATCACGTCGATTGCAGAGCGGACATCTAGGACTTTCCAATATTCTAGCTCCCAAAATATAGATTTCTTCTTCCACATGGGTGCGTGCCCGTCAACTCCCCGCGGAACTGATTGTCCGCCAGGACCCTTTCCAAAGATGACTTTCAAATCCTTGACCATATCAAATATCTCAGCACCAGTACGTTCCGCAGGCTTCGGCCGGTGATCTGCCTTGCCGTTGAAATGCTTGCCTTTCTTTCTTACGTTATGATTTCGGGGAAGAAATCGACGATGACCCAGGTACACGTTCTTCTTACAATTAACCAAACGTACACTTTCAGTCTCATGTAAGCAGTGCGTGCATGCATTGTATCCCTTATTTGTCTGTCCCGAAAGGTTACTGAGAGCAGGCCAATCGTTGATGGTTACAAAAAGCAACGCTCGTAGGTCAAATTCCTCTCCTTTGTGCTCATCCCAGACACGTACACCAGGTCTGGCCCACAACTGTAAAAGTTCATCAACTAATGGCCTTAGGTACACATCGATGTCGTTCCCGGGTTGCTTTGGACCTTGGATGAGCACTGGCATCATAATGAACTTCCGCTTCATGCACAACCAAGGAGGAAGGTTGTAGATGCATAGAGTCACGGGCCAGGTGCTATGGCTGGAGCTCTGCTCGCCAAAAGGATTCATGCCATCAGTACTTAGACCAAATCTTATGTTCCTTGCGTCAGCTGCAAAATCTTTGAACACTCTGTCGATCTTTCTCCATTGCGTTCCATCAGCGGGGTGTCTCAACTCCCCGTCGGACTTACGGTCCTCTTTGTGCCATCGCAACGACTTGGCATGCTTTTTGTTCATGAACAGACGTTTCAACCGTGGTATTATAGGAGCATACCACATCACCTTGGCGGGAACCCTCTTCCTGGGTTTCTCGCCCTCAACATCGTCACCAGGGTCATCGCCTCTGATCTTATAACGCAATGCAGTGCATACAGGGCATTCATTCAAATTCTCGTATTCACCGCGGTAGAGGATACAGTCGTTAATGCATGCATGTATCTTCAGAACCTCTAAACCTAGAGGGCAGACAACCTTCTTTGCTTCGTACGTACTGGCGGGCAACTCGTTATTCTTCGGAAACATATTCTTCAACATTTTCAGCAAATTTTCAAATGATGAGTCACCTACACCTTCCTGTGCCTTCCATTTTAGCAAATCCAGTGTGCAGCCTAGCTTTTTCAGACTATTATCGCATCCTGGATACAACGACTTTTTGTGATCCTCTAACATGCGATCCAAATTCTCCCTATCCTTGTCAGTTTCGCAGCGTCTCCGTGCATCAGCAATGGTCCGACCAAGATCATCAGCGGGCTCATCATGTGCCTCTTCTTCACCTTCACCTAACCCTTCCCCACCTTCAGCATCATCCTCCATGAAAGTATCACCGAAATGATCATGATAGTTGTCATCGATATCATCCCCTTCTTCATCTTCTTCCATTCTAACCCCTCTTTCTCCATGCTTGGTCCAACAATTATAGCTTCGCATGAAACCGCGCTGAAGCAGGTGCATGTGAACCTCTCTTGAGGAGGAGTAACCCTTCTGATTCTTACAGACAGCACATGGACAGATAATAAAACCTCGCTGCTTGTTCGCATTTGCCACTACGAGGAAATCTTTCAAACCCGTAGTGAACTCGCCGGAGAGTCGGGGACCGTACATCCATTGCCGATTCATCTGCATTATTATTATATAAAGTATATAATTAACCATCATGCATTTGCTAAACTAACTAGCTAGAAATAATACAAATTAAACAATGAACTACACACATGCATATTTTATCAATGACACATGAAAGGTTCAAGTTGCTAACCGCGATCGCGGAGGAAAAATAAATGAGAAAGCTCAAGTGTGGCTCGGACACTTCATATCATGTTTGTTTCAGGCTCTTGGGCATTTCATCGAACACCTTGTGTGCATAGGAGGAACCAAAAGCAAACCCACCACCCCCTTCTGAAAATTGTGAAGTGAGCTGAGTGAAGTGAAGTGAGCTGAGTCCTATATATAGGGATGGGCCTTTAGTCCCGGTTGGCCTGGCCAACCGGGACTAAAGCCCCTCCCGTCCGCCAGCTGGATGGGCCTTTAGCCCCGGTTGGCCTGGCCAACCGCGACTGAAGGCCTTCGGGGACCTTTAGTCCCGGTTGGCCAGGCCAACCGGGACTAAAGCCTCTCCCGTCCGCCAGCTGTCGACCGAGCGCGCTGGGCCCAGATAGTTGGTCGCGGGTCTCCTCCCGAACCGCGACTAAAGGCCCCTTTTGTCGCGGTTCGATTGTTTTGGGGACTAATGGGGGCGTATGGAAGCCTCTTTTTCTACTAGTGAATGTTTCACACAAAATATATTCATGTTTTTTTGAATTTGTTTCCATTTTTCATTTTACTGTTGACCCGAGATCACACGAGCTCGTGATTAGAATAGTCGCGTCCCAAGGTAGTTCTGCTGAAAACATCATTAGTCCGGGTTAGTTTCATTCAAACGATGCAAATTAGAGGCCAAAACATGAGCAAAAGTGTTTGGAAAAGTAGATGCGTTTGGGACGTATTAGTCGCCGGCCAACTAGCTTCTTCGGCAGCCTCGCTCCTGTCATCCGAGATGCCCGCTATAGGTGTTGATGAGAATGTTGCTGGTGCCGAGGATGTCATCGAGGTTGATGTGGCCGGTTGCTCGTATGAGTTCCTAGCTACGGTGACACAGCCTGTGGATGAGACTCATGTTCCGGTCTCAATTCCTGTTGAGATCTTATGGCAAGATGTGGATGAGCAAGCTAAGGCTGATGTGATTATGTCATTCTGTCAACCGGGCTATATGGTGGTCTTATTGGGAAATGGCACAGAGATGGATCCGGCGGCTGTGGAGATCACAAGGACTTCAAAGCTTTAGGAGTTGCCTACTGATGTTGGCGGCCCATGAGACTTGCTTCTTTTACCTTGGTGACTGAGTTCCTCAAAAGATTTACTTGCCCATCGCTCGGTTCTTTCCTCAAAGCTCTGGTGCATCGACGACGTAGTGGAGGCATGGCGCTGAAAGTAACCGAGGAGTATGTGCAAGATAAGATGAAGGCATATCTACACATGTACAAGAAGCTTCTCATGCCAACGGCGATCCAGGCAATCCGGGCCTTTTCAAGAGGTTAGGTACTTGCCAATCTCCTATTGCATGAGTCTTTCTAGATTGCGAAGGTCAATTTGGTTAGATATGAAGTTCTTTCAGTGGTCTTGGGCCTAGACGTCCTTAAATCCGGCTCAGACGAAGTGCCTTGATAGCTAGAGATGTGTGAAGTTTTCGCTGGTTTTCCTTCCTTAAACGTGTCATGTATGGTTTTTGGGTTCGGTTTTCCTTATTAACTAGACCAATGCTCTTCTTTGGGCAATGCGGGAGCTCGTCGCCCTCTGACGAGGTTTTTTTCAACAAAACATTATTGTGTCGTATGAACTATATAGATTTGCTCAAGTTTTTCAACACATAGCCGGTCCATGACAATACGGAAATTAATGCAAAAAACAACATATAACTTGCATGCATGACTTGTTGAAGTGGCGTGGTATTATGGCTAGAGTAATAAAAATGTACTCCCTCTGTCCGGAAATACTTGTCGGAGAAATGGTTAAAAATGTACGAGTATAACTTAGTACTGCATACGTGATTTGCTAAGGTGACATGGTTACTTAAAATGATTTGATAAGTTCTCTGGGCTTAGTGGCATGAGTGTTAGAGTTCACTAGACGATACCCAGGCATTGCTGCGGGAATTGGTTGGTGAAATTTTGGGTTGATAACATGAGAAACAAAATTAAAAATACATATGAGTATAGTTGTAACAATGTTTATTGAATATAAGTAGAATAATTTAATGGAAAACCTTTTCCTGTGCGTGGTTGAATGTTGTTGAGGGTATTTTCTCATGCATGATTGTGTGTTGAGGTGGGTCTTATCCCATTCTTAATTGCACGGTGAGATGGCATGCTTACATGTTGAGACAAATAAGTTATTGTGGATTACTCTTTTAGTTATATAGGATGCCACCTATCAGTATTCTGGTTATAGCATATATCAACCAGGTTTTTGGGACAGGTATATGCCAACAATAGCAGGTTACTCCGAAACCAGCAACTGGGTGACCCATGCATATATTTGCACAATAAATTATTGTTACGCATCGTTGCATTTATGATTTTTCATATGTGTTACATTGACATTGCTTCACCTATCGAGTATCAATACCTCCACTTGGCACCTTGAGAGACCCATCAAGGGTTGGTGGATCAAGCGGTCCGGGTGTTCTGCCACAAGAGCACTCCACCGCCGATATTGCTCAGCACCATCAAAGGCGAAGATCGTCCTTGGATAGCTGCAGGCGAAAAGAAATATGAGGTCGATTATAACAGGAGAGTAATCTTTTTGTAACTTGAGGTTGTAATTCACACTCTATTCCCTTTTAATTAATAGATGAGGCAAATATTGTGCCTCCGTTCTGATTTTGTTTTACATTGACATTGGGGCATGGGTGCTATTTTTTCGAGAAAACTTCTGATATATTCATCTTCATTCATAGCAGTACAACGAACATTAGAAATAATAAAAATTACATCCATATTCGTACACCTCCTAGCAACGACTACAAGTACTGAAGCGAGCTGAAGGCGCGCCGCCTTCATCACCTCTCCCTCGCCGGAGCCGAGCAAAACCTATAGAGAATTATAAATCAAGTGAAAACTTATCTGATTTTTGTCTTTCTATCTGCTATTTGCACCAATGTTATATGCTGTTTAGTTTAATTGGAATTGGCAAAAAAAAGATACTGAATAATATAACAGTTTTTTCATATGAAGTAAGGACTATGTTGGTGACCAGTGCTAATACGTAACTTCTCATTCACTATCCTTATCCCATAATTAGTTTACATGTTTTAATCAATAACATATTGAGAAATTTCCTATCAGAAAATGAATCTAAATATTGATCGACTGTACTTGCATCTTGTCTATTTGCCACCCGCCTATCTTTAGCCTGGCCATATTATAGTGGCTCTTTTATTTGTACATTGTCATCCTCTAGATGCTTTTATGCATGTTTGTTTTATTTTAATGATCTATCGAACCTTTGCATCTGAGGCAAAGCCGATGTGTATTCATGAAGTATTGCTCAAACATTTCTCTCCCCTTCTTCTTGTCTTCATCTTTTTTTTTTCAGAATGTCATCACGGTTCGAGCATCTATAGCCGGGCGCCTGAAACCCCCCTCAAACGTCCCGGGAGGACGGCCCGGTTAAAATAAATTAGGACCCAGACGGGTGCCTCAAACAGGCCTTAAACGCCCAGGCTAACCGGCAACCCTCATACGAGCCCAAATCTGGGGCGGATATGGGGAGGTCCGGGCCCAATCGGGCGCGTCCGCCACATCGGACTGACGGCTGGGTCCCACACGAAATCGCCCAGAAACTCATCGGTCCGACGGGCATCTCCTCCAGTGGGGGTATGAACGCCGCGTGGCGCCGCTCCGGCTCGCTGCCCATGGCCAAAGTCCGGCTATTTAAGTCAGGCGACATCCCTAAGCCCTAGCCACATCCTCTTCCTCCCTCTCCGTGCCGCCAGCCCGAGTCCATCCATATCTCTCCGTCTCCCTCTTCCCTCATCATCCGCCTCTACCATGGCCCGACAGAAGAAGACCACGTATGTGATGCTAACGATGGAGCTCCGGTTCTAGATTCAGGAGAAGATCCGGATGAGGCACGCCACCTGGATCGCAGTCAGCCTGCCTCCAGACTCGCCGGAGCCGGATGAGGAAGAGGAGGGGGAGCAGCAGCCGGAGCCTATGAAGGGAGCGGATCTAGAGGAGGAAGAGGACGACTCGGTGCCAGTTGTGTGGTTTTCCATGGGGGACGCCATGGCGGAGGTCGAGGTCGCCCAACCGGTGGAGATGGCAGAGCAGACCACCATCCTCGAGTCTATCCAAGATGTGGCATACGTGAAGTCCAACCGGCGCTTCATCCTGCAACAACAGGCGGAGATCGACACGCTTTTCGACAAGGTGAAAGCGGAGATGGAGGCGGAGGCCGCCACGGAGCCGGAGTTGCGTCTGCAGCCCATGTACCCGGAGCCCGAAATGGAGATAGTGGACATCTTCGATGACAACGAGTAGTGTGTAGTGTAGTTTTAGTTGATCTACGTACTATGTACATGTTTATTTTGCATGGTTTGTATGGTTTTAAGAGTTTAAGTATGAGGTATTTAGATGCAGAGAAGTAAAATTTAAGGGTTGCCCGGTTACTATCAGTGGACGTGCCTGGGTGCGTCCCCGAACATTTGAGAGGCCGGATTTGGTATATCAGGCTGTAGTTGCCCTTACTCCCTATGTATTGTACTTCTATTTAGACACTTATGATTGAAGTGATAACACCATTCTTTACTTTGTACTACGGATATTTCTGCTATGCATTGTAAATTCAAACAAACTACTACAATATGAGAGGAAACATGCACCTTAGTGTTTTTCTTTGTATTTTCCGGAAAGACAAAAAAGGTGACATAAATGAGATAGGGGACAGAGATTCTCTGGCGTGATGCATGATTCTTTTGAACCCGTGTCCGCCTAAAGCTTCACGCGCATACACCATGTGACTCCTGACAAGAGTTCAAGTCCTCGTTTCCTTGCCCCGACCACAAGCATCTCTTCCCGGCAATTCCACCGACGACTCTTCCGTCTACCATTCGCGGTAAAATTGACAATTTTAACCTGTGAACGCAATGAATTCACAAAATACACTGGCCCTAAAACTATTTTACACGCCTGACCTTTTGTGTAGCGCCCGACACGCAGGCGCCACACCCTACGGTGCAGCACCCACCTCTGGGGCGTTGCACACCTATCCACCGTGGCAGCCCTGGGCCCGTACCCAAGCAGTGCAGCGCCTCCGAGCTGGGCGCCACACGTGTAATGTGCAGCGCCTAGCCCTTAGGCGCCGCACTGTGACTTAGATGCCAGCCGCCCGCTCCCCCTCCCCCACCCCACCCATTCGTTCCAGGAGGGGTTACAGAACAGGTGCACCGGCGCCTTCCTCCTCTTCCCCTCTCAATCCCCTCTCCCAATTCCTTCATATCCGACGATTTGGTCCGTGAATTTCTTCACCAATCCATCCTAGAAGGTACTCTCCTCCGATCCCCTTCTTTTTATCCATAGAAAATATGGTATTTTGAAGATTTGGAGAACCCTTGTTTGATTTGATTAGATTTGAATCTTGCATGTATTAGAATTTTGCATGTATTACAACCCTTGTTTGTTCGATTTGTGGAACCCTAGTTTAGTTTATTTTATTGAAAAGATATGGTTGGATACATAGATTGACATGTTATTTCTATGGAAAAGTTATTTGAATGAAGTAGGCCTAGTTTAGTTTTGAAATTATACTCGTATTGAGAAGAATGCTTTGGATACATATGCTTTGAATCTTGCATCTAGTAGGCCTACTTTAGTTTTTTTTAATTGAAAAGATAATCGTGTTGACAAGAATGCTTTGTTGAAATTGTTAGGATGGTTTGGCTTCTCGATGATCACTGGGACTAGAAACACCGGCCGTACGCGTTGTCGGTGCACCAGGAGGTAATTATGAATTTGTGTTTATTTCAAAGACAAATGCCCCATATGTAATTTTCTGATTTGCTTGTTTGTAGGATCTTCAACCTCTGAAGCTTCGGTCTCACGGGGTCTCGGGGATGCGGTATGATGAGCGATACACACCTTATGTAAGGGAGACAGGACTCCTCCCTTTCATTCAGTTGGTCAGCCGGTCGACGCCACCCCTCAATGCTGCAGCAATCACCGCGCTTGTTGATCATTGGAGGCCGGAGACACACACTTTCCATCTTCGGACCGAGGAGATGACCGTGACGCTCCAGGATATTGCTATGATCACCGGGCTTCCTATCGAGGGTAATCCTCTATGTATGAGCACCGATTCTGATGGGTGGCGCTAGCAGATGAATGCCCTTATCGGTATGGTTCCTCCGGAGCCTCGGCAACCAGAAGGAGAAGATAAGAAGAAGGAAAGAGTCGCAACCGGTGCTCCTTATGTCTGGATTGCATGGAACTTTGGCAATTGCCCCGAGGAGGCTAATGAGGATGAGGTCAAGACATATGCTCGTGTGTACATGTGGTACGTTATATCCAGGACTATGTTTGCCGATGGCACAGGCAAGAATGCTCCATGGATGTGGCTGAAGGCGTTGACAGTCTTCGATAGCAAATGGAGTTGGGGTTTGGCGACACTGGCTTACTTGTATAGACAAGTATAAAGTTGTTTCTTTTTCACTTCATTGTTACATTATCAATGCGATCTTCTTGTTAATTCAACCATGTTTTCTTTTATGTGCAGTTGGATGAAGCCTCTTGTAGGAAATCAGGAGGTATTGGTGGTTGTATGCTCGCACTTTCTATATGGAGCTGGGAGCGATTGCCGGTTGGATGACCGAAGACCGTCAAGTACGAGGATTGGAACGACCATGACGACCCGCTACGGTACTCCACTTGGGCTTACAAGTGGGATGTAGTAAATGAGACGACGGATGATCCCTCGGTCATGTACAAGTTGTACAAGAGCGAGCTGGACACGATCACGACTGAGTAGGTGACTCGACATTGTATAAGTGATTCTCATGCTTCTATCGTATCTCATAATTAATTTTGCAATGTATGCTATGCAAGTGGAATGGGAGCCGTATCGAAAAGGGGATAGTCTTGGTATCATTAGATACTTTGTGCTGAATCCGATGTGCTTTAGGGATAGGGATCTTTGGCATATGCGGTGCCCACTCATATGCAACTGGGCGTTTGAGCTTCACCAGCCACATCGGGTCTACCGCCAGTTCGGTTTGTTCCAACCACACCCGCCGGAGTGGGAGGACACGGACAACAGTGTCTCCACGAGTAAGATATAATCATCCTTGAGCACTTAGCAGGTTCTCGGCGGTTTCGATGGTGCTAACATTCTGTTTCTAACCTGCAGGTTGGATAGGAAAAAGCAACGGAAGGTCAAGCATTGGGACAAGCATCACATCAAGTATATCATACAGTTTGCACTTAGTGTGGAGAAAGCTAAGGCTGGAAAACGAGCCCAGCTTCGTTAGCACTGCCCGATCGCGTTCAACAACTATCTCACATGGTTTCTTGCAAGTACCCGTGTGGAGGTATGCAAGCTGGCGTATGCTGAGGAGATTTTGGAAGATCCCACCGTCTTCGATGAGCTAACCCAGCACCAGTACAACAAATTAGTCAGGGAAGGCACCTCAGTCCCTTCAGCTCCAATGATGAACTTTGTGGTATTTCCTCTTTATGCTTTCCCATTCGCACTATTCACATCTTCGCTTGCCTAACACGTTAATGCCGTATCTGTTCATAGCGTGCCCAGAACAAGAAAGCAGCTGATGAGACCGAGACTATTCTGGAGACAACCCGAGCAGGGAAAAGCGATGGGGAAGGTGCCCTTCGAGCATTCATTAAGGTTCACACCTCGTTCAATTTTCCATGTAACATTTGTTGCTACGTTCGATATCTCATTCACTTGTACATGTTGCAGCGTCAAGGACAAAGGTTAAGGCGGCTATCCAACCTTGTCGGTTGTCGTGACCCTGAGTATGTATCACCTCAACGGTCTAGGTCGGCAACACCATCAAATCCCAATTCTGGCCATAGTGATCCTTTGGAGGATGAGGATGTGGGTGTGGTCACCCAAGAGGTAAGCAAATAGCATATAATCAATTAGTGATGCATTGCTAATTATACCCTAACAAACGGTCTTTTCCATATCTTTTGTTTTGTAATAGGCTGATGATGACATGACCTTGGGGACCTTTCAAGTTCGGTCAGCATACATGTTAAAGACTAGGCAGGGAATCAATAAATACACACCCGAAGACTTCACCGAAACAGGCAATAGGACGGTCGGCACCTCGCGGATGGCAGCTTTGGATGACTATGTGGATCAGGTGGATGAGGAGATGGAGCCGGAGCTGGAGCGGGTGCCTCTTCCTAGGAAGGCGAAGGCGAAGAAGATAGCGAAAAGGAAGGGGGAGGAGCCAAAAAGTGCTCAAGGAACTAGTCTTCGTACTCTATTTGTTATGTAACTCGCCTAGTGGGCGTTTGTCGAACTTGTTATGTAGTTGACCTTGAAGTGGTGGTAGCTCTTAGTAGTGTTGAACTTGTTATGGTCACTCTAAGAAATGTTGTCTTTGTTCTAGTTAAAGTGCTATTGAAAATTTCATCATGATCATTACTATTTATTCTGTGACATAAGTATATGTGCCTCAAAATGTGCCTTACCGTGTGTCTGAAATGACCAAGTTTATTTGTTAAAAAAACACAAAGTGCTTGTGCAGCGCCCAGGCAAGAGGCGCCACACTGTATAGTGCAATGCCCAGCTGGAAGGCGTTGCACTATACAGTGTGACGCCCGAAGGGTAGGCGCCACACCAACACTTAGCCATTTTTTCCCTTCGAAAGTGCCTGCAAAGTTTCCAGAGAGTAAAGCCAGATACAACATGGTGCAGCGCCCAGCTGGGAGGCGTCACACTGTATCGTGCAACGCCTAGCTCGAAGGCGTTGCACTCTAAAGTGTGGCGCCTCCAAGCTAGGCGCCACACCAACACTTAGCCATTTTTTTCCTTCGAAACTGGCTGCAAAGCTTCTAGAGAGCAAAGCCAGATACAGCGTGGTGCAGCGCCCAGCTGGTAGGCGTCGCACTGTATTGTGCAACGCCTAGCTCGGAGGCGTTGCACTATACAGTGTGGCGCCTCCAGGCTAGGCGCCGCACCAACACTTAGCAATTTTTTCCCTTCGAAACTGGCTGCAAAGTTTACAGAGAGCAAAGCCAGATACAGCATGGTGCAGCGCCCAGCTGGTAGGCGTTGCACTGTATTGTGCAATGACTAGCTTGGAGGCATTGCACTATACAGTGTGGCGCCTCCAGGCTAGGCGCTGCACCAACACTTAGCCATTTTTTCCTTCGAAACTGGCAGCAAAGTTTCCAGAGAGCAAAGCCAGATACAGCATGGTGCAGTGCCCAGCTGGTAGGCGTCGCACTGTATTGTGCAACGCCTAGCTCGGAGGTGTTGCACTATACAATGTGGCGCCTCCAGGCTAGGCGCCGAACCAACACTTAGCCATTTTTTCCCTTCGAAACTGGCTGCAAAGTTTCCAGAGAGCAAAGCTAGATACAGTGTGGTGCAGCGCCCAGCTGGGAGGCGTCGCACTGTATTATGCAACGGCTAGCTCGGAAGCATTGCACTATACAGTGTGGTGCCTTCCTGTATCTGGCTGTATCTTCTGTTCTTCTCTGGAATCTTACAGCCAGTGTAGCGCCTACCCAGGAGGCGCCACACCGAACAGTGCAACACCTCTGCGCTAGGCGTTGCACTTGTACTTGGACATTTTTGACAAACAGAGAAGTGTGACGGTAGCATATGCACACATGGTATGATGATTTAGAGTAGGATTGATAGCAAACAGACAACATATGCACAAAGTACTTGACGATACATAGTAGTTCATAACACATACCACTTGAACTTGAAGAGTAGCTCATACAACCAAATCGAGGAGGGAATACATAGTACTTCACGACACATAGTACTTCATAATACATAGTAGTTCACGACACATAGTAGTTCACAACCAAATCGAGGAGGAGTCCAGAAGACATAGTAGTTCATGACACATAGTAGTTCATACTCCACAATCCTTATGGAGATGACATAGCTCTATTGCGTAGAGCAAGGCCCTTTCCCTTCTTCTTCTTCCTCTCTTCTTCCTCTTCCTCCTCCCTTTTCATTATGAGGCGAGCCTCCTTAACCACCCTCTCAATGAATATCTTATTCTTCCTCTCCTCTTTTTCAGCTGCGAATGCCCAAACTTTCATGGTTCTTTCTTCAAAATCCTTGAGACGCTTCATTTGTGCGTCCTCACATTTCTTGTGCAACGCTAGCTCCCTAGCGCGACACTCAAAACCTGCTCTAATTCTTTGCTCCCTCTCCTTTTCGAGCTCCTCCTCCTTCTTCTTCTTTAGTGCGGCTTCGTCTTCCTCTCTCAGCTTCTTCGCAGCCTTCTCCCACCACCTCGCCATCTCATCGTCGCCATCCTCCTTCATTGTTGGCTTGTTGGGTTGAGAAGCCGCCATACCTACAAGGAGGGAAACAGAATAGTTAGTAATGACAATAAGAACAAATGGAACAACGTGTACATTGCAACATGAAGACATGAAAAACAAGAACATATGAAACATTGTAATTAGTAAGCAACATACGGAAATGGTCTATCGAGGTATCCAAACATTCCTCTATAACGACTTTGCCCTTGACCACCACCAAGGCGAAGACCATCACCATGACCAAAACCATCCCCACGGCCAAGTCCACCACCAAGGCCAAGTCCACCACCAAGGCCAAGACCATCACCACGACCAAGTCCACCACCACGACCTCTACCACCATCACGGCCTAGACCACCACCATGAGCTCTATCACCACCACGGCCTCTTGTAAGTCCTAGTTGCCTCCCTCTTTGTTGCCTAGATCCTCTTTGGCTACCATTTGGTTGCCTTGGCACTTGTTGGCTACCACTTGGGTGGCTACCATTTGGTTGGCTTGGCACTTGTTGGCTACCACTTGGTTGGCTACCACTTGGTTGGCTTGGCACTTGTTGGCTACCTTGTGTAGCTCCTTGTTGGCTTATGCTTGCATCATTTTTCTTGGACCTTTTTCATGGTTTCGTACATTTTATTTTGTTGTGGCCATGACCATTGCATTCCCACAACGGGAGCTCTCACGAGGCTCTTGGAATTGGTCGTTGCCCGCTTCGTGGCAGCCACCATGACCCCATCCGTCCATGTAGCCTCTAAGACGCTTTGTCTTACGTCTACCACGTTTAACAACCTTCAACACCGGATCCGGCCATAGTTGAACTCCATGGTACTCTGGCCATTGTGATTGCTCAAAGTATGGGTGAAAGTGGGGAGCCCATGTTTTCTTAACCGTCTGGATTGAGAACTCCTACTCCCTCACGGTGCGGGGGTGATTGACATCCACATTCCTAACACGACCGACGGTATACAAGTGTGAGCATGGGAGATGAAGCAACAATGGCCTCCCGCAAGAGCAATCACACCGTGTTAAGGAGACCTTGAAAGCCTGACCTCCATGTTGGTGGCCATCGTTTGTGGTTCCTCCTGGCTCTTTCACTTCGTACTTCCACTCTTCGTTGTCATATAGTATAGCTTCTTCTGAGTCTGCCTTCCGCTATTGAAATTCCAACCATTCACCAACCTTGGGTGGAAACTTGTACTTGTACTTGCGCTTGTTCTCACCCGCTATCTGTGCATCTGTTTCCATCGAGTACTTTAGAAAGTATGCATTCATCTTGGCAAATGTGTATTGAACTATTGCCGTCACAGGTAATCCACGTGCACCTTTGAGCACCTTATTGAAACATTCTGCCATATTGCTTGCCATTTGACCGTATCTCCGGCCATCTTCATCAAAACACGTGCCCACTTGTGCCGATGTTCAGTGTGCCTATTGAAAAAGTCTTGACCTCCGGGATCAAGTTTTTTGTGTGCCAACAATTTGTTGTACAAAGTGGCGAACCGTTTGTCCGAGAAAGCGAGACAACAATCTTGAAGATCATCGGCCAACTCCTTAAGGCCACATGCCCTATAGAAGTTCGAACAAAAGTGCCTCATGCACCATCGATGGTGCAACGGAGCATGCCCAGGAATGTCAATCTCCACCACGTTAATAATTCCTTGATGCCGATTATGACACAAATTTCCCTCTCAGTGGGTAACACCTTCGACCTCAAAAGACGCAAAAACCACTCCCAGCTGTCATTGTTCTCCACCTCAACCAAAGCAAATGCCAATGCCAACAACCGGTTATTGGCATCACTTGCTATCGCAACCAACAAGGTCCCCTTGTATTGTCCGGTCAAGAACGTGCCATCAATGGTGATGACCGGCCTACAGTGTTCGAAAGCCCTCATGCATTGCTCGAACGCCCAAAATGCATGGCCAAATACTCGGAGTTTCCTTCCGTCATGATCCGTTGTTTTTCCCCATGAGGCTCGACCACATGAACCATGCCCGGGTTTGTGGCGGCCATGGCTAACAACAATCTAGGGATTCAGTTGTATGCTTCCTCCCAACTACCATACAACATCTTAAATGTGGCTTGCTTCGCCTTCCATGCCTTCCAGTACTTCACCTTGTAATGAAAGATGGATTTCACAAGGTCAATGATGTGTTGGATGCTCATTGTTGGAAGTGTGGAAATTGAGTTGGAGAGCTTGTAAGCGATGAACTCGGATGTGAGTTGTCTATGGTCTTGGGACACAACCTTGCCATCCACCCTTTTGCTTTGGCACATGTGAGTTGCCACACAACTCACTACGTGCCAAGTGGGACCTCCTTTCCATGGTCTTGCATGCACAATCCACGGACATTTTTCATCATCTTCACATGCACATGCAACCGTGTAGCGCACATTGACGTCCGAGTGCACCACCGTATGTGGACGATAATGCGTAACCGAGTAGTTGTCGAGCCACATCTTCAACTCCAACAAGGTTTGGAACTTAGACCCTTTAGCAATCCCGTTCTTTCCATCATTCAAATCACGGTGAGAGCTTGGCCTAACCCCAAGAGATATACCTTGGCCACCATCTACCACTACTTCATCCGCGAGACTAACATCCTTGAACAATGTAGTCCGATGAACCCGACCGAATACCTTTTCGAAACCTTCGGCCTCCTTCGCCGTGAACCCTTCCTCATCAACTTGTTCATCGGGACCTTCGTCATCCGAATCCGATGCATAGCCACGGGAATAAGGGATGGAATGGTCCATTGTCTCTTGCAAATGATATTTGTCGAGATCACCCACATTTTTTGTCATGGAGATCAACTTCATTGTCATCTTCCGCATACTCATCATTCTCCTCTTGCAAAGCTTCATTTTAATTGTTTAGAAAAGGGCCAATGTTGGCCTCACTTCTTGGGTCATATGAGGTTCAACAATTTCATCTCGGTTAATGCGTGGGGGGCTACTAGCAACCAAAGGGGAGGGGTTCCGGTTCAAGTCCAAATGCAAACTTGAATCAACCTTCTTCGTTGCAAATAACTCAAGAGCCTTGTCTAGTGATTCGGCCACCGTCTCCATGTATGCAACCCAACGTTGCTCCGAGTTGACACCCATTGTCTTCCAACGGATGTGCATTCCAAAACCTACATTATGCCTTCCCTCCAGCTCAACAATATCACTAGGGTCCATCCAATTCAAATCTTTCCTCACTTGTTGCAAGAGCTCCGCATAGCTAGGACTGTTATCAAACACCATGTCAACCACATCCGGGTCCGGTTCAACATTGCCTTTCAAGAAGGCATCTTTGTCCCCATGATGAACAAACACACATGTTCTTCCCATCCCTATAAGCATTCAAACAACACAACGTAACATTTCTTCCATGAGTACTAATCCAAAGATTAACACGGAATAGAAACCCTAACATATATATGAAACAACAACCATAACCCTAACCCTAACCCTAGGACCAACATATATATGAAACAACAACCATAACCCTAACCATAACCCTAACCATAACCCTAACCCTAACTCTAACCATAACCCTGACATACTAACAAGCCTAATCATAGGAAATTGGCAAACAAGCATCTCACATATCAATGCAAATCTCTAGATCCATACAAAACTAGGGTTTCCCCAAACTAGCAACAAATGAGCAATTTGTTAACATTACTTGGATCAAAAGAAGGGGATCGGAGAAGATTACCTTGAGGGAGGGTTTGAGTTCGAAATCCACGGACAAAATCTTCAAATTTGTAGGATTTGGGGAAGGATTTGAGAGGGGGAGAGAGGGGGAGAGGGGGCAGATCTCGGGTGAGCTATGTGTGGGGTGGGGGTGTGTGGGGGGGAGTGGGGGAGGGGGGCCCGGCCAACTAGTAACAGACAGTGCAGCGCCTAAGGGCTAGGCGCTGCACATTACACCTGTGGCGCCTAGCTCGGAGGCGCTGCACTACTTGGGTGCGGGCCCAGGGCAGCCATGGTGGACAGGTGTGCAACGCCCCAGAGGTGGGCACTGCATCGTAGGGTGTAGCGCCCGCGTGTCGGACGCTACACAAAAAGGTCAGGCGCGTGAAATAGTTTTATGGCCAGTTCATTTCGTGAATTCATTACGTCCACAGGTCAAAATTGAAGTTTGCCACCATTCGCTGCAGCAAAAGAAGGGGCCGACTGGTCTATTCTTGCCGTCGCCAAACGAATACCCGCGCGCGCCTAGTGGTGGTCATAACTCATAAATCACGCTAGCTCCAGGTGCCGCTTGCTGATCAATGGAGGAACGAACAACGGGAACAACGGTGGTGATGGTGGCATGGTTGCTGCTTCTCTGCATCACTGCTGCTGCCACCAGCGGGGCACTGCAAGCTCATGCCCAGCTCGAGAGCAATGGTGTGGTCACTACTAACTACTCAATATCATATATTTTCGGGAATAAAATGCTTGGTATCGTATTCATTGTGAAATTGATAGACCTATGATTTAACAAATCTCGGATGTGTACAACTGCAGGTTTTATAAGCATAGACTGCGGTCTTCCAGGGCAAACAGGCTACGTGGATAACACCACCACGTACGCTATCCTACACCACGAACGCCGGATTCATCGACACCGATGCCGGCGTAAACCACAACATTTCCGCTTAATACATTACTCCCTCTATTAGACAAGGTAGAGATAATTATCTGTTTAAACTCCTTTCTTCCTAAATACTCTTTCTCTCTCGATCTCATGTACCTGGACGAATCCTTGCGATAGTTCGATGCTTGTACGCCACGGCAGGCTTTGCCCTCTATCATTATAAACCACCCGCAGCCATACGGGGGTAGACACGCTTCCACTATATCTTACATGGTCATTGAAGAATAATAATGAAACTTCTATATATTGATAATTGGGGGTACAAGAGATATATAAAGGCCTAAGTCACAAACCGACTTAGCCTGGGTTTCCTAAACCGAGCCGCTTTTATCAACTTGTATTACAAGTCTAACATATAATCTAACATCCCCCCGCAGTCTCAACTTGGGGTTCAACAACGTTGAGACTGAAACGAATGTCGATAAATGGCGCAGTCCCGAGAGCCTTGGTGAAGATATCAACAAATTGTGCTGTAGTGGGAACATGAAGAACACGGACTTGCCCCAAAGCAACTTTTTCTCAAACGAAGTGGATGTCAATTTCAATGTGCTTGGTACGCCAGTGTTGCACGGGACTGCTGGACATGTAGATAGCCGAAACATTATCACAATAAGTAATGGTTGCTTGATGAATGGGACGATGCAGCTCCGAGAGCAATTGGCGTAGCCAAACTGTTTCAGCAACGGTGTGAGCGACCGCCCGATACTCAGCTTCAGCAGACGATCTTGAGACTGTAACCTGTCGTTTTGAAGACCAAGAAACCAAATTATTATCAAGAAAAGCACAGTATCCGGACGTGGATCGACGAGTGTCTGGGCAACCAGCCCAGTCGGCATCGGAGTATGTTGTCAAAGTAGTTGGAGAGGAAGAATTGATGTGAAGACCATGGTCGAGAGTACCTTTAAGACAACGAAGGATCCGTTTGATATGATTGTGATGAGGAACACGAGGATCATGCATGTAAAGGCAAGCTTGTTGGACAGCATAGGAAAGTTCAGGGCGTGTGAGGGTGAGATATATTGGAGAGCTCCAGTGAGACTGCGATAAAGTGTGGGATCGGAAAAGTGCTCACCATCAGAAGATAGTTTGAAGGTGGTGTCAACGGGTGTGCGAGAAGGTTGGCAATCTTGCATGCCCGGCTTGGAGAGGAGATCAAGAATATACTGACGTTGAGAGAGAAATAATCCTTTAGAATCACGTGTGATAGAAATGCCAAGAAAATGATGGAGAATACCAAGGTCAGTCATAGAAAATTCTTTGTTGAGAAGAGTAATGATGTGATGGAGAAAAGGCTCTGAAGAGGCTGTAAGAACAATGTCACCAACATATAAAAGTAAATATGAAGTGTGAGAATTTTGGTGAAAGACAAAGAGAGAGGAATCGGAGAGAGAGGGAACAAAACCGATGGTTTGAATAAAACTTGAGAATCGTTGAAACAATGCCCGAGGGGCTTGTTTAAGACCATATAGGGATTTTTGAAGAAGACAGACATGATTGGGAAGACTGGGATCCACAAAGCCAAGAGGTTGCTGACAGTAAACAGATTCATTGAGACTGCTATGAAGAAAAGCATTTTTTACATCAAGTTGATGAATGGGCCAAGAGGAAGGAACATCAATGCTAAGAACGGTGTGAATAGCGCTAGGTTTTACAACAGGAGAAAAAGTTTCATTGTAGTCGATGCCATGTTGCTGAGAAAAACCACGACAAACCCACCTTGCTTTGTAACGAGCCGTCGGAGTGAAATTTTTGGCGAAAAACCCATTTACCAGAACTATGTTTGCACCATGGGGACGAGGAACAAGTTGCCATGTGTTATTTTGAAGTAAAGATGTAAATTCATCTTTCATGGCAGCAGTCCATTGAGGATCAAGTAGGGCGGTTTGTAGGATTTGGGAATAGGAGAGATAGGAGATGTAGCAAGAAGACTAAGACGATCTTTGGGTTGGAGACGAAAACCCGACTTAGCACGAGTATGCATGACATGGCCGTTTGTGGGGGTTGGAGTAGGAACAGTATGTGGGGGTAAACAATGTGTGGAGGTGCCCGGCGCAGCGGAAGAATCGGACACGGGGAAGTTTGCTCCCGTGGCAGCGTTTTCAGAAAAATCTACCGTGGCAGCGTTTTCAGAAAAGTCTGCCGTGGCAGCGTTTTCAGGGAAGTCTGCCGTGGCAGTGTTTTCAGAAAAGTCAGCCGTGGCAGCGTTTTTTGTTATTTCATGTGTCGCGGTAGGAGATGGGTTGGGTGCTGGTGCGAGTTGGCAGGGGAAGGTGTGGCACCCCGGCTCAGAGAAACCGTAACGCTCTGTATTCCAGCCCAGAGATCGAGGAAAAGTCTCTGGAATACGACACTGCTTGACATAGAACAAATCAGCTCTTATTACAAGAATAATAATACAAAGGTCTGATGTTACAAAGGTTCATATCAGCACGGCGACACTACGCCTGCGATACCACAGTTGCTCTATGCTAGCAGCGGAACAACTCGTAGCAACGGAAATCTTCTAGCAGCGGAACAACGACGAAGGTAGTGAACTCCACTCCGCAGGGACTCTGGTTGGGACACGATCTAGCTCGCAT
Organism: Triticum aestivum; assembly: GCF_018294505.1. Taxonomy (NCBI): domain Eukaryota; kingdom Viridiplantae; phylum Streptophyta; class Magnoliopsida; order Poales; family Poaceae; genus Triticum; species Triticum aestivum. Next base: position 557,284,779 of record NC_057808.1, on the reverse strand, counting down.
GAACCGAACCACGATAAGCAATCAAGCAATCATGACATCACCTGCAATCTGGCATGACACGCCAGGTCAGTACATTGAATGTACTTGCAAGCTCACAACAACGAAAAACATCAAGGCAAGACAACAACATAGCATTAAGCAGGTTAATTAAATTAACAGCTACCATAATGAAGCAACTAATAACCACAATATGAACTACTAGAATACTGATAAGCCATCATCTCAGATCTCAAGTACCACATGAACCATCTCACACTTGGCTAACCGGCCAAGCAATATACCATCTCGATCACCTCGTGATCAAAATAAAACGGTGATCACTCACGGATCACAAATGGAACCACACCGGGTTCAACGGGTTACCTCGTAACCGAACGGTGATCACTCACGGATCACAAACGGAACCACACCGAGTTCAACGGGTTACCTCGTAACCGAACGGTGATCATTCACAGATCACAAACGGAACATCCACATGATCACCTCGTGTCCACATCACAAACTGAATGATCCTTCTCAAGATCATCCCAACATCATCATCATCATCCTGCCAAACTGTTACAACTCACAATATCAACATATACATCACCTATAAGTCATTCCGTCATGTGAGTGTTGATCAAACGGTGTGACCTAGTACGAACTTATGCTCATGAACGAGGACGCGGCTATCGATAGATTAAACACACACACTCTGCAGAGGTAGCGCACTTTATGCACACCATAGAACCCATGGCCTCGCACTCCCATTCAGGTGGACCAACGGAGGCCCGACAAAACCGATCTACTGCCATGACACTCTCCCGGCCACTCCGACTAACTCCCCACTGGGCTAAGTCAAGGGTGGCCCCGTGTCTACCCCAGACACCAACGACCACCGTCGTGGCAAAACGGACACCTCGTGGCAAAACGGCCACCTCGTGGCAAAACGGTCCCAAATGGGGACAAGAGATCTCAATACCAACTACGGGCACACAAGGTTATGTCTGCTTACCGGGCCAGGGTACCGCGCGCCCATAACCTTCCCTCATTGGAGGCACCGGCGAGAGGCACGACAATAGCATCGCATTAGGGCCTTCCCATAAAAGGCAAATTTGGTTGCACTGGAAAAGCCCGGTTCGGTGGCACCTGACCAACTTAATGACGGAATTTAACCCGCCAAAATATAACTGTGATAACTATTACTCCGATATCAACTATCAAACTATAACCAAGTCATATCAATATCCCACAAATAATCCGAGCATAATATCATCATCTCAAAATACTCCAAGGGTAGCACAACACTACTATCATGATGAATCGGAAAACAATAATCCTACTACTCCAATAACAAGAATAAAGCTATTCGGCTAAGATCCACATGTAAACATCATCTCCGAAAATAATACTCCAAGCAACAGAACATCAACTAGCATCATGAAAATGATCATACTAACCACTAATAATCCAAAGGCAGCATGACATCCAAAGTAATACTCCAAAATATAATAACAGATATCAACATGAAAGTAATCATAATACCAGCCACTAATACTCCAATAGCAACATGGTACTCATCAACTTCAAGTATAACTCCTAGTAATCCAAACAATAGCATGGCAACAGCATGATCAAAGTAATACTCCGAGAAAATGCCATGCACAAAGTCATGTAGCTAAGCAATATTTTAAACAGGTTCAAATAGATTAAACCGTGTCACTGCATTACAGTGATGCAAATGGAGGATGTGGCTTGCCTGGGGTGGAAAAAATCACCGGGAGAAAGTGCGAGAAGCTCGCGGAAAGAAACGCCGAAAATCGTTCTCTCTCGGCGGGGGCTGATTAAAGGTAATGGCAAAATGGTCATTTTCAAAATGTCAAAACATGGTGAAAATGATTCCATCAGAACGGGCTCGACGAAACGAAGAAGTGGGCTTTGGATTCACCTGATTTGGAGCTACGGGTAAAAAGATATGAACGTTTGACTGCCAGGGACCCATCTGCAATTAAAATATTTTCAAACAGGGCCTGGACAGAAACACAGAACGCGCACTCGAGGAAATACGCTTTCGATGGATGAAAGCGTACACAGGCAAAACCGTGTCCACTTATCCATGTCAGCAGGGGGCGAGCGCGGGCCTAGTCTCGCTGACACGCGGGGCCCGCGGCCCAGCGGGCAGGGAGGGGGTCGTGGCTTGGGTCGCTGATGCCTGGGGCCCGCGGGGTCCATGCTGCTGGTCACCTCCCTCCTCCCGCGCCGCTCCTTCTTCTCCGACGACGCGTTGAGGCAGAGGCGAGGCCGGCCACCCCGACGACGATAGGCGGCGGCACGGTCCACCATTCGGGGCGCCCGACCTACTGGCATGATCAGCAGGACGAGGCGGTCCCCTTCAGGTAGATCACGGCCCCCGAAGAGCTTGGGAGAGCACGGGAAGCCGGCTGCGGCGGACGGCTGCTTCGGACGCCGGTGAACTTGGTGCTACGGGGCTCGAGCGGAGAAGGGGAACAGCGAGGGAGCTCCGCCAGGGGCAGGTATACGTGCCTTGGTGGAGGAGGAAGTGGGAGAGGGACTCGGGCTTGAGAAAATCGAGGAGCGTGGCCGCGGCGGCCATGGTGGTCAATCACGGCGAGGAGAGGCTCCAGGGCTCGGGCAAGGCATTGGGGAGGACTAGAGGAGGTGCAGGAGGCCAATGGTGAGCTCGGAGGGATCGGGGAAGGCCTTATATAGGCGGGGGAGGGGGTGCCGCGCTGGCACCATCGCGGACGCATGTCCGGCGCCGCAGACGCGTGCCCCCGCTCGCGAGCTCGAAGGTAGGCGACGGAGGATGCACAGGGGGAGTCTCACGGGGGCAGAGAGGGCCAAGGGAGCGCAGGGAGGAAGACGACGGCGACGAACCGAGCCAAAACGCCACTGTACGTCCGTGGGCACGCGGCGGTTTGCGTCGGTGAGGAAGCTGCCGGAGGGGAAGAGGGGTCCATGGGAACGGTGACGATGAGATGCAGCCACTGGACATGCTCACAAGCTCTAAGACGACAAGGGGAAGTGGTGCCAAAGCACAAACGGTGCTCTGGACATGCCACAATGCACAGAGCGCGTAAACGTGCATGCCAGCAGCGCGGTCACCACACGACATGGCACGGGGAGGGCTGTAGAGGATGGGAAACTATGTCTGGGAGCTAGTCCTTCCAGGGTGGATCATTTATGAGGCATTGGCTCGATCTGGGGTGCTATGGTTAAATGGTAACTAAGCTCTAAAGTTTACTGCAGTAAACTTGGCCGAGCACTGCTGATCAACAGGAACTTGATTGGGGTCAATTTTTTTAGTTGTCTGGGAGGTTTATCTATCGAAGGACTACAGTCCTGGAGGTTTTGAGGGGATTTAAACCAAGATTTAATATAGTTGCTTTGCACCTGTCAAATCTAGTCAGAAACTAAATTTGGATGATGCACTCACCTGGAGAAGCAACTTGGGCTAATATTGGGCAAATATTATTATTTGGACATATGAAGATGCTGTAAAAAGCTCATGTCAAATGGACAAGCCAAAATGACACTTGCTTCACAAACATCTTTTCTGTCCAGAAACTTGGAATAATTTTGGTGATCAAATGGATCAATGAAATGATGCCAAATTGGGTGGAGAGATGTTTTATGGCTATAAGAATGATCTGGTAATTTATCAGGATTTTTGAAGCAATATAAAATACACTTGCTTCACAACCTGAAAATATTGCCAGAATCAAAGATTTGCTCCTGTGCTCACATAGATGATTGGATGGGGCTGCAAATGGGTGGAGGGGGTTAATATGTGCACATTAAGGCGTGTGCAAAAGTTCAACTCATTTGGATACTCCTAGCTAGTACTTCCTTCACAAAGCCTTCTGTTTGACAGAAACTTTGAAAATTCACTGAGGAAGATTGGTTAGGCAAATAAAGTTGAACTTGTGCATGGGGCAATTATTTGAACATATAAGAATGCCCAAAAAGGTTGGGAGCCACTAGGAGAAATATAAATGACACTTCCTTCACAAAGTGCCATTTAGGGCAGAATAGAAAAAGGAATATTGGGGAATTATTTTTCAACTGGCCAAGGAAATGTTTGGGCATATTTGAGCTATATATGACCCAAAGGAATTATGAGTATTATTTTGGGAATTGTTGGATGGACAAAAATATAGGTTGCTTCACAACCTAGGGCAGATAGGGTTATTCCTTTAATAGAAAAAGGAATATTACCTAGAAAAGAATTTTAGGGTTTGGCCAAGGAGTGAAGTGACATGATCTTGGCAAGGTATTTTGAGAATGAGCAGCCACTTGGGAGGGGGGAATGAGGATTATTTCCCAGGTGGCAAGGCCACAGAACCACTCCAAAAAGAAAAACAGAGCAAAAACCAAATAAATCAAAAGAAAACGAAAGGGCCAAAATCCAGGCTGTTACAGAAGGTGTGGCGACAATGGGGCTGTATAGGAGAGGATTTAGCGTGTGAGAGGGAGAGGGAGGAGTGACTGGTGTTGCAGGTTGGGTAGATGATCTAGAAGAGAAGGGAAACACAGTTTCGTCGTAAGTGACATGACGGGAGATGTGGACATGACCAGTAGTGAGATCAAGACAACGATATCCTTTGTGTTCATCGGAGTATCCGAGAAAAACGCAGGGAATAGATTGGGGGGGCAATTTGTGAGGAGAGGTGGCGTGGATGTTTGGAACACAGAGACAGCAAACACGCGGAACTCGGTGTAGTTTGGATGGCTGAGAAAAAGAGAGTAAAAAGGAGTGGTTTTTGGAATGACAGAAGAAGGTCGGATGTTGAGAAGATAGGTGGCTGTGCGGAGGGTCTCTGCCCAAAACTTTGGTGGCATTGATGACTGTATGAGGAGATTGCGAATAATGTCATTGGGTGTGCGGAGAGAACGGTCGGCCTTGCCATTTTGAGATGTGTAGGGACAGGAGAAACAAAGAAGAATTCCATGTTGAAGAAAGAAATTTCTATTTTTAAAATTGTCGAATTCGCGGCCATTATCACATTGAAGAAACCGAATCGGTAGAAGGAAGTGGGTAGAAACATATTGTTTAAAGTTAAGAAAAATAGTATGAACATCGGATTTGTTGCGTAGAGGGAAAGTCCAAACAAAATGAGACTAATCATCTAATATAACAAGATAGTATTGAAAACCCGAAATACTAGTATGAGGAGACGTCCATATATCACAATGTAATAGATTGAAAGGAAAAGTGCTAGAAGAACTAGAGAAGCTAAAGGGAAGGCGCACATGTTTGCCTTGCTGACATGACTCACACATCGAGGGAGCATGATGATCTTTATTACATGGAAGAGCACATTCAGTAAGTAGAGATGACGTGGTGGATGCATTGGGGCGGCCGAGTCGCTGGTGCCAAAGGTGGACGGAGGCCATCATGGATGAGGGTGGACTTGCGGAAGGGGCTCCATTGATAGAATAGAGGTCTCTGGAGGTATTGAAGCGAGCGATCTCCTCCTTGGTTTGAAGATCCTTCACAGATAAACTAAAGGGATCAAATTCTATTGATACAAGATTATCATAAGTGAATTTGCGCACAGATATTAAGTTTTTGATGAGAGCAGGAGCAACAAGGACATCTCGAAGTAAAAGAGGTTTTAGAGTGGATGGTAACTCAGTGTGACCGGTGCTATAGATGGGGATGGTGGAGCCATTGCCGAGAGTTATAGAAGAAAAAGGAGAGGAGGTGCAATTTGACAGCATAGTACTCGAATTAGACATGTGGCTAGAGGCTCCAGAATCAAAGATCCAGTCCATAACTGAGGTTCCTTGAGCAGCGAAGTGGTTCATGGCTCGCAAAAAAGCAGCTTGGTCCCAATGAGTGGTCGATGAAGCCAGTAGGGGTGGTGCAGTCGATGGCGGTGGCGGTCCATGCAGCTGGTGCGGCGTGATCGAGGACGGCTACAGCAGAGGCTGCGGATGGTTGAGGCCGCTGTTGTCGATGAAGTAGGGCTCCGGGGTGCTGTAGTAGTGCGTTGGAGTAGCATGATACACCTGCGTCGGAGGACGGGAGCCCAGGAGGCCAGGAGATCCCATGTGTGGGCGCATGCCCGGCATCTAGGAGCCGGAGTACGCAAGAGGGGCACCGATTGGAGAGGGGGCAGTCCAGGGCATCGGCCAGGCCTGGACGAGTCCTGTCCAAGGGTCATGTGGAGGACGCCATGCTGGGGGCGCTGGTGGCGGTGCAACGTTGGGAGGAGGCGCTGGTGGAGTCGGGGGCCGCGACGGCGACGGCGATGGCGGCCTATAGATTGGATTTTTGCCTCATAGTTCGGACATGGGCGCCAGCCGGGAGGCGGCTGGATTGGAGGCGTCGGCGGCGTGGCAGGTGCAGGAGGCGGGTGCCGTGGAGTGGCGACGAAGACTTGAGGACGCGACTCCTTGTTGTTGACGGCGCGATCGGCCCATTGAAGCATGGAGCGCACCTCGGCGAAGGACGGGGCCGGCCGCATTGGGGATAAATGACGCCTGTTTTTTGAAGCGTTCGCCGAGGCCGACGAGGAGAACGTTAATGAGTTGCCAGTCGTCGATGGGGTCCCCAAGCTCACGGAGTTCGTCCACAGTGGACTTGAGACACTGGCAGTAGACGCTGACTAGAGAATCGCCTTGAACGGTGTTGAGGAGCTCGGTGTGGAGGGTGTTGACGCGGGCGTCGATGTTGTCCTGGAAGAGTTGACGTAGAGCCACCCAAAGGTCGGCGGTGTTAGTGGCATCACGAAAGACGAGGTTGAAGATCTCCGTGGAGACACGCTGATAAATCCAGTGGATGATGGCGAGGTCGTCCTTGACCCATCGAGGATCAAAGGGCCGGGCAATGGAGCCGGGGGTGACGTGATCCAGAAGATTGCAGTGGCCGAGGTGAACTTAAAAAGATGATGCCAATGATAATAGTTGTGCTTTGGAAGATCTAAAGTAATGGGGATGAACGGGCTAACATCGGAGATGGTGTCGGCAGAGTTGATGGTGGTGGGTAGGGTTGGAGCTAGAGAGAGGGTGGAAGAGGAGGCATTGGTCGCAATAGAGGCAGCCTTTGCTTTGGCGGCGACGAGAGCAGCCCGGCGTTCGAAGAAGCCGGGCGGCGGCAGCGGCGGCGGCGTGGGAGGCTCAGCCATGCCCTAGGAACGACTAATCTGATACCATGAACAATAATAATGAAACTTGTGTATATTGATAATTGGGGGTACAAGAGATATATAAAGGCCTAAGTCACAAACTGACTTAGCCTAGGTTTCCTAAACTGAGCCGCTTTTATCAACTTGTATTACATGTCTAACATATAATCTAATAGTCATCAGAGCCCTTCCTCTTGTACATCTAGCCTAACCCGAGATAGATCGATCTAGTTGACCGAGAGAGAGAGAGAAAAGGAGAGAAGTCGCCGAGAGAAAAGCCATGGCAGGCACCGCCGCCAACACCGCTGCATAAACCTCCCCCTCAACCGCCAACTCCTTAGTTAACTCCACCATGCGTGCCCTCTCCACCCAATCAGCCGAACTCACCTATGGATCCTGTTCCACTTCTAGCAGCAATATCTCTCTCGGCCAACCTCCATCAGAGGAGCCCACGAGGACGAACTTCCCCCTCTGGAAGGCCATCATGCTACCCCAAATTAAGGGAGCACAGATGGACCACTTCCTGGACGCCGCAAGCCTGGCGCCTCCTCCTACCCTCACCGTCACCAAAGATGGGAAAGAGGAACAGATCTTCAACTATGCCCGCACGATCTGGTACGCACAACAACAGCAACTACAAGGTTATCTAATGGCCTCTCTCTCTCATGAGGTTCTTGCCCAGGTGATGACTCTCCAGACGCTGGCCGAAGTATGGGCGGTGATCCACGCCACCTTCGCTGCTCAAACACAAGCGCAAGAAATCAACAACAGGATTGAGCTTGCTAATCTCCATAAGGGGAACTCCACTATGGCGGAGTATCTAACCAAGATCAAGGCGCTGGCGGATGATATCACCACCATCAGTGCACCGCTCACCGATCGGGAGATGACCTCCTATGTCTTAAAGGGACTGGACCTCGAGTACAACTCCGTGGTGTTAGCCCTTCAAGCCCGCGTCAAGGCCATCACCACCCCGGAACTCCACAGCCAGCTCCTTAGCTTCGAGGCACGCGTCAATCTTCTGCAAGGTATGCACCACCGCCAGTCATCTGTGAACAACGCTTCTCATGGGCGCGGCAATGGTGGTCGCGGCCGTGGTCACTGATACGTCTCCAACGTATCTATAATTTTTGATTGTTCCATGCTATTATATTACCCGTTTTGGATGTTTATGGGCTTTACTTTACACGTTTATATCATTTTTGGGACTAACCTACTAACCGGAGGCCCAGCCTGTATTGCTGTTTTTTTTGCCTATTTCAGTGTTTCGAATAAAAGGAATATCAAACGGAGTCCAAACGGAATGAAACCTTTGGGAGCGATATTTTTGGAACAAACGTGATCCAGAGGACTTGGAGTGGAAGTCAAGAAACAACCGAGGCAACCACGAGGGTGCCCGGCGCGCCCCCTAGGGCTGGGCGCACCCCCACCCTCGTGGGCCCCTCGGGCGTCCACCGACCTACTTCTTCCTCCTATATATACCCATGTACCCCGAAAACATCAGAAGCGACCACGAAAAACTATTTCCACCACCATAACCTTTTGTATCTGCGAGATCCCATCTTGGAGCCTTCGTCGGCGCTCCGCCGGAGGGGGAATTGATCATGGAGGGCCTCTACATCATCTCCTAGGCCTCTCGGATGAGTTGTGAGTAGTTTACCACAGACCTTCAGGTCCATAGTTATTAGCTAGATGGCTTCTTCTCTCTCTTTGAATCTCAATACAAAGTTCTCCTCGATCTTCTTGGAGATCTATTCAATGTAACTCCTTTTGCGGTGTGTTTGTCGAGATCCGATGAATTGTGGTTTTATGATCAAGTTTATCTATGAGAAATATTTGAATCTCCTCTGAATTCTTTTATGTGTGATTAAGTTATCTTTGCAAGTCTCTTCGAATTATCAGTTTGGTTTGGCCTACTAGATTGATCTTTCTTGCAATGGGAGAAGTGCTTAGCTTTGGGTTCAATCTTCCGGTGTCCTTTCCCAGTGACAGCAGGGGAAGCAAGGAACGTATTGTATTGTTGCCATCGAGGATAAAAAGATGGGGTTTATATCATATTGCATGAGTTTATCCCTCTACATCATGTCATCTTTCTCAATGCGTTACTCTGTTGTTTATGAACTTAATACTCTAGATGCATGCTGGATAGCGGTCGATGTGTGGAGTAATAGTAGTAGATGCAGGCAGGAGTCGGTCTACTTGTCACGGACGTGATGCCTATATACATGATCATGCCTAGATAATCTCATAATTATTCGCTTTTTTATCAATTGCTCGACAGTAATTTGTTCACCCACCGTAATACTTATGCTATCTTGAGAGAAGCCACTAGTGAAACCTATGGCCCCCGGGTCTATCTCTTATCATATAAGCTTTCAATCTACTTTTATTTGCATCTTTACTTTTCCAATCTATATCATAAAATACCAAAAATATATTTATCTTATAATATTATCTCTATCAGATCTCACTTTCGCAAGTGGCCTTGAAGGGATTGACAACCCCTTTATTGCGTTGGTTGCGAGTTCTTGTTTGTTTGTGTAGGTGCGTGGGACTTTTGAGGAGCCTCCTACTGGATTGATACCTTGGTTCTCAAAAACTGAGGGAAATACTTACGCTACTATTGCTGCATCACCCTTTCCTCTTCAAGGAAAACCAACGCAAGCTCAAGATGTAGCAAGAAGTATTTCTGGCGCCGTTGCCGGGGAGGTCTTCGCTCAAGTCAAAAAATACCAAGTACCCATCACAAACTCAACTCCCTCGCACTTACATTATTTGCCATTTGCCTCTCGTTTTCCTCTCCCCCACTTCACCCTTGCCGTTTTATTCGCCCTCTCTTTCCCAATCTCCTCTCTCTTTCGCTTGTCTTTTATTTGCTCATCATTATGGCTAGTCCTCCTATCCTCGTTATTACTCCCGAACATGAAATTATTAATTTTAAGCAAAGGGAGGGAGAAAACCTAAAAGATGCTTGGCATAGAATTTGCAATGCTCAAAATAGATCTACTAGGAAGCTATCTACTTCCGTTCTTCTTCGCAATTTTTATGTAGGCATTACTCCTTGGAATAGATGCATTCTTGATACAATTACCGGAGGGAATTTTTTGGATAGCCACACCTTTGATGCTTATAATGCTATGTTAGATTTGTTTGGTCCTCCTCCTCTCTTGGTAAATGGGACTATTTTGACTCTAGAACATGTGATTCAAAGGCTTGAAATTATTGAAAATAAAGTTGCCACTGTTGAGTTAATTGAAAATCTAGATAAAAAGATTCATAACCAAATTACCCAATATGGATCTAGGGTTGGAGTTACTTTGAATTTTTTTAAAGAGAAAGAACCTATAGTTAATGAAAGAATAGATTTAGATTCTACGAGAATCGGTAAACTTGAGGATATTATTACCAACTTAGGGTCGGCCTTTTCATCCGTGAAAAATACTCCAAATCCTCCTAACAAAACTACCAAATTTATTTATATTCCTAAAAATAAGGGTGAATCTTCTTTTAAGGGAAATGCGGATCTCAAATCAATAAGTGTTCATCCCAATTGTCTCTCTATCATTAAGGAACCTTTTGCTACAAATGAATTTCTTGAATTTTTGCCTAAGGGCTTAATCATTGCTAAAAAGGGAGAAACCCCTAAAGATTATAAGTGCTCTATTGAGGAATTAGATGCCAAAGATGGCACTACTTAGATCTATCCTCGCTTTTATGCCTAGCTTGGGGCGTTAAACAATAGCGCTAGTTGGGAGGCAACCCAATTTTATTTATGTTTTTTTATTTTTGCTTCTGTTTAGTAATAAATTTTTCATCTATCTTCTGTTTATATGTGTTTTCATGTTTTCATTAGTGTTTGTGCCAAGTAGAACCTATAGGATAACCTATGGTGATAGTTAATTTGATTCTGCTGAAAAACAGAAACTTTGCGCGCACGAAAATAATTTTAGTAATTCACAGAAACGTGTTTCTTCATTGATTCTTTTTGCTGTAAATCAATAGACAAATTTCCCAGAACTTCCTATTTTGGTAGGATTTTTAGAGTTCGAGAAGTATTCAAGATTTACAGATTTCTACAGACTGTTCTGTTTTTGACAGATTCTGCTTTTCGTGTGTTGTTTGCTTATTTTGATGCATCTGTGGCTAGTATGTAGGGGTATGAACCATAGAGAAGTTGGAATACAGTAGATTTAATACCAATATAAATAAAGAATGAGTTCATTACAGTATCTTATGTGGTGGTTTTTCTTTCTTGCACGAATGGAGCTTATGAGATTTCCTGTTGAGTTTTGTGTTGTGAAGTTTTCAAGTTTTGGGTAAAGATTTGATGGACTATGGAATAAGGAGTGGCAAGAGCCTAAGCTTGGGGATGCCCATGGAACCCCAATATATTCAAGGATAACCAAAAGCCTAAGCTTGGGGATGCCCCGGAAGGCATCCCCTCTTTCGTCTTCGTCTATCGGTAACTTTACTTGGAGCTATATTTTTATTCGCCACATGATATGTGTTTTGCTTGGAGCATCTTGTATGATATTAGTCTTTGTTTTTTATTTTACCACAATCATCCTTGCTGTACACCACTTTTGGGAGAAGCCCACTTGATTAGAATTTATTAGAATACGCTATGTGCTTCACTTATATCTTTTGAGCTAGATAGTTTTTGCTCTAGTGCTTCACTTATATCTTTTAGAGCACGGCGGTGGCTTAATTTTGAAGAATTTTTTTACCTCTCATGCTTCACTTATATTATTTTGGGAGTCTCTTAGAACAGCATGGTAATTGCTATGGTTATAAAATTGGTCCTAGAATGATGGGCATCCAAGTTGGGTATAATAAAAACTATCATAGAAAGTGAATTGGATGCTATGATCAATTTGATGCTTGATAATTGTTTTGAGATATTAGGATGGTGATATTAGAGTCATGCTAGTTGGGTGATTATGCATTTAAAGAATACTTGTGTTGAAGTTTGTGATTCCCGTAGCATGCACGTATGGTGAACCGCTTTGTGATGAAGTTGGAGCACAATTTTATTTATTGATTGTCTTCCTTATGAGTGGCGGTCGGGGACGAGAGATGGTCTTTTCCTACCAATCTATCCCCCTAGGAGCATGCGTGTAGTACTTTGTTTTTGATAACTTGTAGATTTTTGCAATAAGTATATGAGTTCTTTATGACTAATGTTGAGTCCATGGATTATACGCACTCTCACCCTTCCACCATTGCTAGCCTCTCTTGTGTCGCGCAACTTTCGCCGGTACCATACACCCACCATATACCTTCCTCAAAACAGCCAACATACCTACCTATTATGGCATTTCCATAGCCATTCCGAGATATATTGCCATGCAACTTTCCATCGTTCCGTTTACTATGACACGCTCCATCACTGTCATACTGCTCTTTGCATGATCATGTAGTTGACATCGTATTTGTGGCAAGGCCACCTTCATATTTTTCATACATGTCACTCTTGATTCATTGCATATCCCGGTACACCGCCGGAGGCATTCATATAGAGTCATATTTTGTTTAAGTATTGAGTTGTAAGTAAATAAAAGTGTGATGATCTTCATTATTAGAGCATTGTCCCAGTGAGGAAAGGATGATGGAGACTATGATTCCCCCACAAGTCGGGATGAGACTTCATGATAGAGAGTCTCCTATGTTGTCACTTTTATTTACTAGTGGGAATTTTTCATTATAGAACTTGGCTTGTATATTCCAATGATGGGCTTCCTCAAAGTGCCCTAGGTCTTCGTGAGCAAGCGAGTTGGATGCACACCCACTTAGTTTCTTTTATTGAGCTTTCATACATTTATAGCTCTAGTGCATCCGTTGCATGGCAATCCCTACTCACTCACATTGATATCTATTAATGGGCATCTCCATAGCCCATTGATACGCCTAGTTGATGTGAGACTATCTTCTCCTTTTTGTCTTCTCCACAACCACCATTCTATTCCACATATAGTGCTATGTCCATGGCTCACGCTCATGTATTGCGTGAAAGTTGAAAAAGTTTGAGATTACTAAAGTATGAAACAATTGCTTGGCTTGTCATCGGGGTTGTGCATGATTAAATACTTTGTGTGATGAAGATAGAGCAACAGCCAGACTATATGATTTTGTAGGGATAACTTTCTTTGGCCATGTTATTTTGAGAAGACATGATTACTATGATTAGTATGCTTGAAGTATTACTATTTCTTATGTCAATATGAACTTTTATTTTGAATCATTTGGATCTGAACATTCATGCCACAATAAAGAAAATTACATTGAGAATTATGCTAGGTAGCATTCCACATCAAAAATTCTGTTTTTATCATTTACCTACTCGAGGACGAGCAGGAATTAAGCTTGGGGATGCTTGATACGTCTCCAACGTATCTATAATTTTTTATTGTTCCATGTTATTATATTACCCGTTTTGGATGTTTATGGGCTTTACTTTACACATTTATATCATTTTTGGGACTAACCTACTAACCGGAGGCCAAGCCCGTATTGCTGTTTTTTTGTGCCAATTTCAGTGTTTCGAAGAAAAGGAATATCAAACGGAGTCCAAACGGAATGAAACCTTCGGGAGCGATCTTTTTGGAACAAACGTGATCCAGAGGACTTGGAGTGGAAGTCAAGAAACAACCGAGGCAGCCACGAGGGTGCCCGGCGCGCCCCCCACCCTCGTGGGCCCCCCGGGCGTCCACCGACCTACTTCTTCCTCCTATATATACCCATGTACCCCGAAAACATCAGAAGCGACCACGAAAAACTATCTCCACCGCCGTAACCTTCTGTATCCGCGAGATCCCATCTTGGAGCCTTCGCCGGCGCTCCGCCGGAGGGGCAATCGATCACGGAGGGCCTCTACATCGTCTCCTAGGCCTCTCCGATGAGTTGTGAGTAGTTTACCACAGACCTTCGGGTCCATAGTTATTAGCTAGATGGCTTCTTCTCTCTCTTTGAATCTCAATACAAAGTTCTCCTCGATCTTCTTGGAGATCTATTCGATGTAACTCCTTTTGCGGTGTGTTGGTCGAGATCTAATGAATTGTGGGTTTATGATCAAGTTTATCTATGAGAAATATTTGAATCTCCTCTGAATTCTTGTATGTGTGATTAAGTTATCTTTGCAAGTCTCTTCGAATTATAAGTTTTCTTTGGCCTACTAGATTGATCTTTCTTGCAATGGGAGAAGTGCTTAGCTTTGGGTTCAATCTTGCGGTGTCCTTTCCCAGTGACAGTAGGGGCAGCAAGGCACGTATTATATTGTTGCCATCAAGGATAAAAAGATGGGGTTTATATCATATTGCATGAGTTTATCCCTCTACATCATGTCATCTTTCTTAATGCGTTACTCTGTTCTTTCTGAACTTAATACTCTAGATGCATGCTGGATAGCGGTCGATGTGTGGAGTAATAGTAGTAGATGCAGGCAGGAGTCGGTCTACTTGTCACGGACATGGTGCCTATATACATGATCATGCCTAGATAATCTCATAATTATTCGCTTTTCTATCAATTGCTCGACAGTAATTTGTTCACCCATCGTAATACTTATACTATCTTGAGAGAAGCCACTAGTGAAACCTATGGCCCCCGGGTCTATCTCTTATTATATACGCTTTAAATCTACTTTTATTTGCATCTTTACTTTTCCGGTCTATACCATTAAATACCAAAAATATATTTATCTTATCATATTATCTCCATCAGATCTCACTTTCGCAAGTGGCCTTGAAGGGATTGACAACCCTTTATTGCGTTGGTAGCGAGTTCTTGTTTGTTTGTGTAGGTGCGTGGGACTTTTGAGGAGCCTCCTACTGGATTGATACCTTGGTTCTCAAAAACTGAGGGAAATACTTACGCTAATATTGCTGCATCACCCTTTCCTCTTCAAGGAAAACCAACGCAAGCTGAAGACGTAGCAGTCACCAAGGCCGTGGTCGTGGCGGCGGTCATGTCGGGCGCAACAACAACCAGGGTCCACCCCGCTCTGGTGGTGGTGAACATGGGGGTGGCTACAACAACAACAACATCCACGGCTCCTCCAACTCTCGTCGAACCAGGTGCCAGCTTTGCAAGAAACCGGGCCACGAAATCATTGACTGTTGGCACCGGTATGACGAGGACCACGTGCTTGATGCACATCATGCAGCCGCTGCCATCCGGGAGCAAGGAGGAGGTGATGGTGATATGGTCTGGTATGCGATCTCCGGTGCTACGGACCATGTCACAAACGAGCTAAAAAAGCTTGCTCTTCACGAAAGATATCATGGCAATGATCAGATTCACACCGCAAGCGGTGGAGGTATGGAAATTCGTCACATTGGTCAAGCTTCTATTAATTCCCCTAGCCTTAAACATGATCTACTTTTAAAAGATGTGCTTCATGTTCCTCAAGCCGACAAAAATCTAGCATCTATGTCTCGTTTAACTTCCGACAATAATGTTTTCTTTGAGACTCATCCCACAAATTTTTTTATAAAGGATCGGGCAACAAGGGAGCTCATTCATCACGGTAGATGCATTGAGGACTTTACCCCATCACATCAAGAGTCTTTAGTCGCAAGCATCATCGTCAAGCTTATTCCGCCATCAAGCCCTCACTAGCGAGGTGGCATCAAAGATTAGGATATCCCTCGTCAATAGTAGTCAAGCAAATAGTCAATAAAGACAATCTTTCATTGTCAAGTAGTTCAAATTATGAGTCTGTGTGTGAAGCTTGTCAATGTGCCAAGAGTCACCAACTTCCCTATCCTATTTCAAATAGTGTGTCTCATGCTCCTTTGGAGATTATTTTTAGTGATGTATGGGGTCATGCAAGAGATTCTTTTGGAAGAAACAAAAAATACTATGTCAGTTTTATCGATGATTATAGAAAGATTACTTGGATATATTTGTTTAAATTCAAATCTGAAGTTTTCTCTATTTTCCAAGAATTTCAAAAACTTGTTGAGAGATAGTTCGACAGAAAAATTCTTGCAGTCCAAAGTGACTGGGGAGGAGAGTATGAGAAACTCAACTCTTTCTTTCGGAACGTAGGCATTGTTCATCATGTGTCTTGTCCCATGCACATCAACTGTCTCCCTAGTAGAGTCATTGGCAACACCACTCCATTAGAAAGATAGTTTCATCAAAAACCAGACTACAACTCTCTCAAAATCTTTGGGTGTGCATGTTACCTAAACTTGCATCCATACAATCGCCACAAACTCGAGTTTCGCTCCACTCAGTGTGTTTTTCTCCGATATAGTAATCTTCATAGAGGATATAAGCGTCTAGAGATTGCAATGGGTCGTATCTATATTTCTCGGGATGTCGTTTTTGATGAAACACTTTTTCCTTTTTCCAAACTTCACCCCAATGCTGGAGCTTTATTACGTGCTGAAATTTCCCTTCTTCCAGATTCTATGTCAAATCCTGATCATGGGTGTAAATTAACTAGAACTGATCATGTGCAAAAATCCATGGAAAATTTTGATTCTGGTGATACTTGTGCAGAAGCAGGGCATGATTTTATGTACGCAGATATTGCCAAATCAGGCGCTGGATCCCAGGAAGATGCTAGCTGCAGCCCTGTCAGCCGATCGACGTGATCCGAGGAGGATCTGCATGCAGGTGCGGGATCCCAGGCGCAGTCTGTCGCTGCATTCATTCCAGACGGATGGGTGACCGACAGCCCACCAAGTGCAGAGCCCACCAGCCGAAACGATGCGGGCGGGGTCGACTCGTCCGGCGCCACGAGTCCGCCTGATGGGCCCAGCAGAGCCCGTAGCGGGGCATGCACGCCCGATCGCGTCTCAGGCGCCACTCGGAGCGATGCTCTTGGACGGGGGAGCCCGAGGCTGATTCCACCTACGGAATTAGATCCGGCGCTGGATGCTGCAACTGATTCGCCCGGTTCCTCTATGGAGGGATCTCCAGCTATAGAATCTGCCTCCCCTGGATCTTCTGTGATGAGGTCTACAGCAGCACGAACAGCAGCACCTGTGCTTCCTCTTCGACATACAAGATCTCAGTCAAGCATTATAAAGGAAAAAAGGTACACCGATGGTACGGTCAGGTATGATAAAATCAAGCATGCATTCTTTACTAGCACCGGTGAGCCAACTCATTTGCATGATGCCCTTGCTCATAAAGACTGGAAGAAGGCTATGGATAGCGAATATGATGCACTTGTTAAAAATAGAACTTGGCATTTAGTACCACCAAAAAAGGGTGACAATGTGATTGATTGTAAGTGGGTTTATAAAATCAAAAGAAAGGCTGATGGAAGCATAGACAGATATAAGGCTAGACTAGTTGCAAAGGTTTGGCATTGACTATGAGGATACTTTTAGTCCTGTTATTAAAGCATCTACTATTCAACTTGTTCTGTCTATTGCCATTTCTAGAGGATGGATTTTGCGACAGCTAGATGTTCAGAACGCGTTTCTTCATGGTGTTCTTGAGGAAGAAGTGTTCATGCAGCAGCCATGAGGATATGAAAACAAAAGCACACCACATTATGTGTACAAGTTGGATAAAGCTTTGTATGGGTTGAAACAGGCCCCAAGAGCCTGGTACTCAAGGTTGAACACACA
This sequence comes from Triticum aestivum, assembly GCF_018294505.1. NCBI lineage: Eukaryota > Viridiplantae > Streptophyta > Magnoliopsida > Poales > Poaceae > Triticum > Triticum aestivum. The sequence goes on along the minus strand of NC_057808.1, from coordinate 557,267,057 downwards.
GTTACAGAAGCTTGGGTTTACACCATCAAAGGCAGATACCTCATTATTCTTTTATAGTAAGAACAATATTACCATGTTTGTTCTTGTTTATGTTGATGATATAATTGTTTCTAGCTCAAATACAGATGCCACTACTTGTCTACTCAAGGATCTGAACTAGAGTTTGCCCTTAAGGACTTGGGAGATCTTCATTACTTTCTTGGAATCAAGGTCAAGAAGGTAAAAGATGGCATACTTCTTACACGAAAAAATATACCACGGATATTCTCAGAAGGGTAGGTATGGAAAAGTGTAAGTCTGTTAGTACACCCATCTCTACTTCAGAAAAACTTACTATTCAAACCGGAGAAGTACTTGGATCAGAGGATGCAATAAATTATAGAAGTGTTGTAGGTGCATTACAGTATCTGACCCTTACATGTCCTGATTTTTCCTACTCTGTGAACAAAGTATGTCAGTATTTACATGCTCCTACTACAGCTCATTGGACTACGGTAAAAAGGATTCTAAGGTATCTCAAATTACAGAGTGACTTGGACTTCAGATTGTCAAGTCTCCATCTCTTCTTGTATCTGCCTATTCTGATGCAGACTGGGCAGGGTGTGCTGATGACAGGAGGTCCACAGGTGGCTTTGTTGTGTTTCTGGGAACAAATCTTGTGTCGTGGAGTGCAAGAAAACATGCTACAGTCTCAAGGTCAAGTACTGAGGCAGAGTATAAAGCTTTAGCAAATGCTACAGCTGAAGTGATGTGGATCCAGACGTTGCTTCATGAACTTGGGATCAAAGTCCCACAAGCTGCAAGATTATGGTGAGACAACATTGGTGCAACCTATCTCTCAGCTAATCCTATTTTTCATGCACGTACAAAGCACATTGAGGTCAACTTCCATTTTGTCAGAGAAAGAGTGGCACATAAATTGCTTGATATTAGGTTTCACAATAAGCTGTAGTAGGAGCATGTAAATACTGACATACTTTGTTCACAGAGTAGGAAATATCAGGACGTGTAAAAGTCCGAACTGATGGAGGGAAGCAGACAATGTATTTCAACGAGTTGTAGTAGGAGCATATAAATACTGACATACTTTGTTCAATGAGCTGTAGTAGGAGCATGTAAATATCAGGACGTGTAAAAGTCCAATGAGCTGTAGTAGGAGCATGTAAATACTGACATACTTTGTTCACAGAGTAGGAAATATCAGGACGTGTAAAAGTCCGAACTGATGGAGGGAGGCAGGCAATATATTTCAACACCCCCCCTCACGTCTAGACTATTTTATTCCTTAGACGTCGGATCGATGTAGGCCGCAGAATCATTTTATTTAATACTGCGTTGGCAGGGTCTTGAACTCAATACCTCTTGGCTCGGATACCATATTGAATTCATGCACCAGTCAACTCATCCAAAAATCCGAACTAATTGAGGAAGGCGGGCAATATATTTTAACACCCTCGACGCCCAAGAGCAGGTACAGCGTGCACAACTTCCCCAGTGGCAGGCGCAACTGCTACACTCTTAGCTCACTTGTGTTCGGAATCAAGTACCTTATCCGCAACAAGTTCTTGTACGCCAACTACGATGACCTCAACAGGCTGCCCATCAACGACCTCTACATGGGCGTTAACTTCTGGACAACAGTGAATTTCCGTTGAGCTCACTCCTGCTTCCCCCATGGCTCTCGCGACCCTGCGCCCCCGGCCGGCGGCTCCACACTGCTCTACTCCCTCCGGCAGCCATTTCTTCCGCCAAGACCAGATACGGGGTGCTCTCCGCATCCTCTCTCGGCTGCACTTCTTCTCCCTTCGGAGCTCTCGCTGTGCTGCCCATGGCGCTTGTTGGCGCGGCCCTAGCTAGCTCTCTCTCACAGCTGGACGGAGGTAGAAGAAAGAAGAACGAGAAGGCACAGCAGGATTTTGCCCGGCGCACGAACGCCGCCGGCCGCACGAACGGCCACCTAGTTTCTTTCCTGAGCACGAACTCAGCTGCAAAAAAAACCACCTGCTGATACACAGAGGCTAGCGAGCCTTTATACGTGCGCTCGTACGCACGCCACGCTACTCCATACGGCGCTCCCAGTCGCCCACATCCCACGTCCCACGCCATACCTGGCCTGCGCTCCCGTCGCGCCCGTACGCGGACGACGCGGCCACCAACAGCCCTGGACGCGTTCTCCTCCGGCTCCATCGGCAACAAGCTCACACACGCGCACGTACACGTGCTGCTACACACACGCAGCTACGGCCCTGACTATGCCCGGCTCGTCTGGCACCCGCACGCACGCGCGCCTGACTCGCCCTGGCCGAGCCACGGTTTATTTGTCTAACATTCACCCCCTAAGCCGTGGCTTAGAGGAGTCCGCCGTCTTCGACCCCGACGACGTCCGCCAGCAGCGCGCGCTCCGCCGCCGGTTCCCTCCGCAGCTGGGGGCAGTCGCGCTTGAAGTGCCCGCGCTCGCCGCACTTGTAACAGCGCCCGCGCCGATTGCCGCTGAAGCCCGACGCCTGGCTCCGCATGTCGTCGTCGTCCCGAGCTCCGCCGTGCCGACGCTCCCGCGCTGCCCACTGCGCCGCCGTCATGAGAAGCTTCTCCCCGCCGCGCTCGCCGCCGTCTTGTCCACGGCGCCGAACACGCTCGTCGAACGCGCGCAGCCGCCCGAGCGCCTCGTCGAACGCCATCGTCGTCACGTCGTGGAATTGCTCGATGCCGGCGACGACGGGGAAGAGGCGATCTGGCACCGTATCCAGCAACTTCTTGACAAGTGCTGCGTCGCCCAGCGTCTCCCCGAGGTTGGCGTACCTCGCCGCCATCGCCGCGAGCCGCCCGCCGTACACGTCGAGCTCCTCGCCATCCGCCATCTTCAGGCGGTCGAATTCGCCGCGCAGCGTCGCTAGCCTCGCCGCGCGGACCCGATCGGCGCCGACGAACCTCACCTTCAAGGAGTCCCATACCTCCTTGGCGGTGAGCTTCGTCGACACCTGCAGCAACACGTCCTCCGGTAGCGCTCCGAGCAGCAACGCGCGCGCCGTCTTGTCCTTCCGCGCGTTCACCGCCGCATCGCCCGGCGCCACCGCCTCCCACACGGTGTGCATGTCGAGGATGGCCTGCGCCTTGATCGCCCAGACGGTGTAGTTGTCCACCGTGAGCATCGGCATCGCCATCGACGCCGATCCGCCCGCGCCTCCGCCATGTGGGACGAGCGCCAAGGTCGCCGGTGATCGCCCGAACCGAAGCTCTGATACCAATTGTTGGCGCAGCCCTAGCTAGCTCTCTCTCACAGCTGGACGGAGGTAGAAGAAAGAAGAACGAGAAGGACACAGCAGGATTTTGCCCGGCGCACGAATGCCGCCGGCCGCACGAACGGCCACTTAGTTTCTTTCCTGAGCACGAACTCAGCTGCAAAAAAAACCACCTGCCGATACACAGAGGCTAGCGAGCCTTTATACGTGCGCTCGTACGCACGCCACGCCGCTCCATACGGCGCTCCCAGTCGCCCACATCCCGCGTCCCACGCCATACCTGGCCTGCGCTCCCGTCGCGCCCGTACGCGGACGACGCGGCCACCAACAGCCCTGGACGCGTTCTCCTCCGGCTCCATCGGCAACAAGATCACACACGCGCACGTACACGTGCTGCTACACACACGCAGCTACGGCCCTGACTATGCCCGGCTCGTCTGGCACCCGCACGCACGCGCGCCTGACTCGCCCTGGCCGAGCCACGGTTTATTTGTCTAACAGCGCTCGCGTCCGCGCCGTCAACTCCGGATCCGTCGACCGCCTCGGCTGCTACCGCCGCCCGCCGCGCTCGCCGCGGCTGCTCTTGCCTCCCGCAAGGCAGCCCCAACCGCTGGTGGCCTTTTGGCCCGCGCTGGATGTCCCCCAAGGCCCGTTGGGGCTGCATCGAGCTCCCGGCCTCCCCCGGCCGACGTCGCCGCGAGGTCCAGCCTTCACGCTGTGTGCGCTGCACCAACCCCGCGTGACCCTGCCCAGATGGATGGTGGGCTTGGGGGCCAGCCGCCACCATTGCTTGGGCGTCCCTCGTCCACGACTCCTGTTAGCGCCGCACCGTCCACGACTCCTGTTGGCGCCGCGCTGTCGTGCTCGACTGCTGTTGTCCTCATGCAGCCCCCGTCTCCTACCGGTGCCTCTTCGTCGTCCTCCACTCCTGCTAAAGCCGCATCATCTCCGACTCCTACATGCACTGCATCGGGTTTGGACACGGAGCCACCTATTTTGTGGAGCTCCCTTGCCGACAATGAAGAAGATGAGGATGACAATGAGCTGGCCCCGTGGATGCCACGTTCGGCTACCAAATCCTCCATTTCGGTTGCTCAGTTGGGCCTGGCGTCTGAGGTGGATACGTGCGGAGGTTGGCAGAAGGTGCTCTCGAGGGGCAGCATGCGACGCCCGATGTCGCCGGCCCCTGCATGGGCTCCCCGTCCGGTCCAGGCTTGGCTTCACGGTAGATGTTGCAGATGCCTCTATCCTGGACACCGTGCGACGGATTGTAGAGGTTCGTTTAGGTGTTCTTGGTGCCTGCAAAATGGTCATCAAGCGCGTGGGTGTTGCAATGTCTGGCGTCCCCTCAGCTTATTGGGAAGCGCTACTGCGTCGATGTTGCCCCGCCTCCCCGCCGGGCACCATCAAGCTCCAGCTCCTCGCAAGATCCAGATAGAAGCTTGGCTCCCCTCGAAGACGTCTTGTCATGATTCTTGGGCATCGATTGTTTCTGCTCTTGCTGGCTTTGTGGCATCGACGGATACGCTAGTGCGATCTGCCTTGGAGGGGCAGGTCGAGCTGCTGCACTCTGAGCTCCTTGGCATGGCTTCCTCCCGGCTTGAGAAGACGATTCAGCTTCTGCGCGATGTCGTTGACTCCATGCAGGGTTGGATGCTGCGGATGGGGAGCTTCTTGGAGCGAGCTGAGGCTGCATTGAACTGTCTCTTCGTGGCGCCACCTGTGTTGCAGACTGCTCATGTGTCGTGCCCTTTGGTTGTGCTTGATGTCAGCTTTGAGCTCGAGAGGGGAGCCGGGCTTCATTGCTGTTTCTCCCCTCGTGCAAGTACCAGCTCGTCGTTGCCATCCTTTGAGGGACCGGACACTGATGTGGCTATTACTCCGGTGCTGTAGATCATGCCTGAGCTTCGGGACCTGTGTGGGGCTCCGGTTTTGCCTCTGTCCGTCGAACAACTGAAGGTGGCCCCCCGGCGATCTCTATTGCGGATTTATTGCCTGCATCACCTCGGGAGTCCAGCCAAATACTTGATGCTGAGGAGTGTGGTGATTTGGATGTTGTTGTCTCTCGCTCGCCTAAGTCCATTGAGTGTCAAGCGTCAGGCAGCCTACCTCTCGGTGTCATGGAGCCTGGTCTTTCAGATGTTGTTGCCCTTCCCTCGTCTGCGACCATCGAGCACGTGATGCCTGTGAGTGACACGGCCATTGAGCCAAGTGTGTTGCCACCTACTCCAAACCCAAATGCTTTCTTCGCGAAGGAACTTTGTGACTTGCTCGCCAGTGTGGAGACTGCTATACCTGGTTTGGGTAGGCCGATTGCCTCTTGACTGGGACGCCAATAAGGGGCAAGCAAAAGAAGGTGGGCAAAGGAAAGAGTGGCGCCACAGGCAAGGCGTCTCTGACTGCTTCATGGATGACCTTCGATCTCTTGGCCTATCCTCGAGAGGTGTCAGATCCCTTTGTCTAGGTGTTCTTGTCAGCTGTCTCTTGGTGTAGTAGCAATGTTGGGTTCTGTGGATGTTGAGTTTTGACGAAATAGGGTTTCCCCCCACTTTGTATTACAAAGCAAACATCACTGATACAACCAGATAGGTGCTGGGGTGGAAGCAGCACAGACACGCCCAAAAGAAAAGAAAAGAGAAAAAAAACAAATGCCGACACCGGCGGATCAACAAAAACGAAGAAGCTTCGCGACCGCCGCGCCCACCGGGGATCCTCCAATAAGCTCCTATACTCCGAAGCGCCGGTACCAATCAACACCTCCAAGAATGGATGCGATGATGACGACGCTCCTGCCAAGGGTTTCCCCCAATACGCGATGAGGAGAAAGGAAGGGTACCCCTGACGCCCTCCAGGAAGGTCCGGTGGCACCCTCAGGCACCACCACGTCGGTGTCGGCTCAGCCGACAGGGATTTCTCCCGATCCCAACCTTCACCTCGGGTGCTCCTGAGTACGCCACCAAACAAACCACCACTCTGCGCCAAAACAGTCTTGAAGCTTCCGTGCCGTCTCACCACGGCACCGCGAAAGGGGCCTGCTCAACAAAGAAGAGGAGCCGGGACTCGGGACAACAACATCGTCGGGACACGGGAGGGCCCAACCTCCACCGTCGACGAAGGTAACCGACCGGACGCGACAGCAGGAGCATACCAGGCCAATGGGCCCACAGGCCCGGCCAGGACCGCAATGCTCGTAAAGCTCCCGCCGTCACGCTGCAGAAGGCACGCCGTCGGCCCCACCACAGCGAGTCCGAGCTGCTCCTCCGTGCCATGCAGAGGACGTCAAAGCCACGCCAATGGCCCAGAAGGGGCCGGGAGGGGCCAGATCTGGGCCGGGGGCACGCTGCTGGCCACCGGACGTCACCACGCCGCAACGCCGCCAAGGGGCAACACCACCACCTCGCCCGCCATCGGCGACTGCCGCTGGGTCGCCGGGCCGCCGCCTAGCCGAGCAGCACCGCCGCCGTCCCCTGCCCCGGGAAAGGGAGCCGCACGCGGGGGGACAGGAGGTCCAGCCGCCGCCGACACCACCCGAGCCAGCGGCGGTGGGGAGGAGCTGAAGGACGAGGACGGCCGAGAGGGAGAGCAGGGAGTGCGCCGCCCCGGCCACCTCCCAGGGAGGCGGCGCAGGGGCGGGACCAGGAGGGGGGACGAGAAGGGGGCACAGGAGGGGCCCAAAGGCGCGCGCCCGGTGGCCGGCGACGACGGGAGGGTCCGGCGGCGGCGGAGGGAAACCCTAGCGCTGGAGCCGCGAGCGCGGAGCTGCGGGGCGAGCCTCTGTTGTTCTCGAGATCGGATGTTGAGTTTTTGAAGAGACTGGCGGGGTCACCTGTGCGGTTGTGGGGTTTCTTGCTGTGTGAGTAGTTAGAGTATATCCACCCGCGCCCCCAACAGGCCTCCCACAGGCGAATTTTTAGCGCCGGTGGCCGAAAATCGGCCCAGTAGCGCCCCCAGGATCTCGTTTAGCGCCGGTTTGGGAGAAATCCAGAGCCGGCGATCCCGCCCCGAACCCAAGCGACCGGGTGTCGCCTGGGCGCGCCGGCAGAAGCGAAAAGCGGCGTGGGGCCGCTCTGTCGTCGACAGGAAGCCCTTTTCCCGCCGTTTCCTCCCGCTTCCCCCCCATCGGTTTCTCCTCCTCTACGCCGCCGCCCAGCCCGCTGATGATGATGCCTCCGCGACGCCAAGCCCCACCGACGATGCCTCCACCGCGCCCAGCAGCACAGATGCCGCGCCGACCAGCCCGGAAGCGGCGCCGAGTCCTCCCAGCCCGCGTGCGCCGACGACAAAGCCGGAGGTTGAGCACGACGTTTGGTATATTCCTTCCGCGTCCTTCCTTTTTCGTACGCCGAACTACTGCGTGTCCTTTCATTTGATCGCCGAACTGTGGCACCGAATCGCCGAACTATTGGTATGATCGCCGGTTTGTGGTTTTTTTGAGCGGGAACGATCGAGTTCGAATATGGGGCGCTTTGGGGGGCGGCACCTGGGGGCGTGGATGGGGAGAAACGAACCACAGGGGTCAATCTAGCGCTGGTTCGCCCCCAGGCCGCTCTTTTTCAGCGCCCTGGGGGGCCGAACGGGTGGAGATGCTCTTAGTATGTGCTTCGTTTGTATTGGTTTTCGCCCGGTTTTCCGTAAATTAACTGGGTAATTCTCTTCTTCTTAATTAATCGATAAGACAAAAATTTTGCCTCCGTTTCGGAAAAAAAAACTTCTGGACAGCGGTGAAGATCTCAAAAGCGGACGCAGCTGTATATACGGAGGCCATCATGCTCGTGCCGGATGATTCCATGGAGGTTTGCTTGATAAACACTGGCGGCGGGACGCCCTTCATCTCAGGCCTGGATCTGAGGCCGCTGAAGAACAAGCTCTACCCATTGGCCAACGAGACACAGGCCCTGGTCCTGCTACACAGGTTCAACTTCGGACCCACTGATAGTCACACCATTATCAGGAGATTGAAAAATCTTGAGTCACTTAATTACTTCTACACAGGTCCATACGGTGTACTTCTGTGAACTTCAAGAATACCCCAGTAGTAATGCACTACGGCAGTTCTACATCTACAGGAATGGCGTGCTAACGTACCTTCAAGTCTACACTCCGCCATACCTTGCCGGCGGTTTTGTGAACTCAGCTAAGCCCTTTCAAGCCAGCCACTACAAGATCTCCCTCAACGCCACTGCTAAATCGACGCTGCCGCCCATCATAAATGCCATCGAGCTATTCTCCGTCATCTCAACCACCACCGTGGGCACCAACTCACAGGACGGTGTGGTTACACATGTGTGAGAGTATGATTGCACGATGTATTACTCTTCGTGCATAGGCACGTATATATGATGTACAAAGATGGGCCACGGACCTCAACTATACAAGGAACTAGGAGGCGGGCCCAATACACAATATGCACATAACACATATACTCAACACCCCCCGCAGTCGAAACGGCACCGCAGCTGACGCAAAGACTGGACTGGAACTCCTCAAATGACGCCGTAGGCAAGCCCTTGGTCATGATATCGGCAAATTGTTGGAAAGTAGGAACGTGTAAAACACGAATATGGCCAAGAGCCACCTATTCCCGAACAAAATGAATATCCAACTCAATATGCTTGGTCCGTTGATATTGCACCGGGTTAGCGGAGAGGTAGACCGCTGAGACGTTGTCGCAGTAGACCACCGTGGCACGGTCAACAGGGCAAGAGAGCTCCTGAAGCAGCTGGCGAAGCCACGAACACTCGGCGACGGCGTTGGCCACCGCACGATACTCAGCCTCAGCACTGGAACGAGAGACTGTAGGCTGCCGTTTGGACGACCACGAGATAAGTGAGGGTCCAAGGTAGACACAATAGCCCGAAGTGGAGCGACGAGTGTCAGGGCAGCCCGCCCAGTCTGCATCGGAGTAAGCGGTGAGGGCGGTGTCGGCGGAGGCGTGAAGCGTGACGCCAAGATCCATAGTGCCACAGATATAGCGGAGAATCCGCTTGACGGCAGCCCAGTGAACGTCTCGAGGAGCATGCATATGAAGACACACCTGTTGCACGGCATACTGGATCTCCGGTCGAGTCAAAGTGAGGTACTGGAGAGCACCAATGATAGACCGATAGAAAGCAGCATCCGAAGCAGGAGAACCATCCGTGGCAGAAAGCTTGGCCGTCATATCAACAGGCGTAGCGGCGGGCTTGCAGTTAAGCATGCCGGCGCGCTCCAGGATCTCGTGAGCGTACTTCCGCTGATGAAGGAAGAAGCCATCCGGACGGCGCACCACCTCGACACCGAGGAAGTAGTGCAAAGGACCCAAGTCCTTGATGGCGAACTCAGCGCGAAGATGGGCCATGAGTTGACTGAGGAGACCAGCCGTACATGCCGTCAGGATGATGTCGTCGACATAGAGCAGCAAGTAGGCCGTCTCAGAGCCATGACGGTAGACGAAGAGCGAGGCATCCGAGCGGGTAGAGAGGAACCCAAGCTGGTAGAGAAACGCCGCGATGCGCTGGTACCAAGCGCGCGGAGCCTGCTTGAGTCCGTACAAGGACCGCGAAACCAGGCAAACGTGGTCGGGAAGCGCTGGGTCAACAAACCCGGTGGGCTGCTGGCAGAAGACCTGTTCCTCGAGGTGACCATGGAGGAAGGCGTTGGGGACGTCCATCTGCTGCACCGGCCAAGCACGGGAGACCGCAAGATGGAGAACCGTGCGTATCGTGCCGGGCTTGACGATCGGAGCGAAGGTGTCGGTGAAGTCGATGCCAGCACGCTGTGGAAAGCCACGAACGACCCAGCGCGCTTTGTAGCGATCAAGGGTACCATCAGGACGGAGCTTGTGTTTAAAGACCCACTTCCCAGTAATCACGTTGACGTGCCGGGGATGGGGAACAAGCTGACACGTCCGGTTGCGCAACAGGGCTTCAAACTCCTCTTGCATCGCAGCCATCCAGAGTGGGCTACGAAGAGCGCCTCGTACGGAGGACAGCAACGGCGACGGCTCAGAGGTGAACGCCGCATGGACATAGTCATCCGAGGCGTAGCGCGAGCTCGGGTGAAAAACGCCCGTACGGGCGCGGGTGACTGGACCAGCCACAGGCGCCAAGGGCCGCGGGCGCCGGGGGGGGGGGGGGGAGGGCGAGGGCCCCGAGGAGGCCGAGGACGCCAGGAGCACCGAGGACGCCGAGGAGGCCGGGGGCGCTGGCGGCGCCGAGGGGGCCGCTTGGCGCCGGCGGCGGGCGGCGGCTGTAGGAGGCGTCGCATGCGGGGGGCTCGCCTCAAAGCCAGCAGGGGGCGGGCCAAGAGAGGCACGCGATGGCCCTGGGAGAGGCGTCGAGGAGCCCGCGTCACCGGTGGCGGGAGGAATAGCCGGGGTTACCTGCTGAAACGGAAACACATGGTCATCAAAGTAAACGTGCCGGGAGGTGAACACACGGTGGGAGACGGGATCATTGCATCGATGTCCCTTGGAGTTAGAGGGGTAGCCGATGAAGATGCAAGCGACGGATCGAGGTGCAAGCTTGTGAGAAGCAGTGTCGGCAGTGTTGGGATAGCAAAGGCACCCAAAAATACGCAAGTCGTCATAAGACGGGGGCGTACCAAAGAGAAGATGGTGAGGTGCATAGTTCCACCGTGGGCGGCATGGTCTAAGGTTAAGAAGAAGTGATGCAGTGGCGAGTGCATCCGGCCAGAAACGAGGCGGCACGTTGGCATGAAACAGGAGCGTGCGAACGCAGTCATTCAGAGTGCGAAGGACGCGCTCGGCTCGACCGTTCTGCTGTGAAGTGTACGGACATGTGAGGGGGGAAACGGTGCCGTGACGCACCAAAAAAGTGCGGAAAGCGAGGTTGTCAAACTCTTTTCCATTGTCCGTCTGAAGCGCAAGGATGTGACGCCCAAACTGCGTGCGGACATAAGAGTAAAAAGCCGTCAAGGTAGAGAGTGCATCCAACTTTCTGTGCAAAGGAAAGGTCCACACATAATAAGAATAATCATCAAGAATGACCAGATAATATAAATAGCCTGAGTTACTAGGAACCGGAGAGGTCCACACATCGCTATGAATCAACTGAAAAGGAAAAGAAGCAATGGTGGTGGAATTATTAAATGGCAGGTGAACGTGTTTGCCGACTCGACAGTCATGACAAGTGTGATCCTCGATCTTATTGCAAGTGAAACCGAAACTCCTAAGAATATGACGAAGTGTGACGGGGTTGGGGTGACCCAAGCGAGCGTGCCAGAGATCAACTCCAGCGGAGGGAGCGACCGGTGCAGTGGTGGTGGATGAGGGCGGATGCACCGGATAAAACTCGTCAGGGCTGTCACATCGGGGAAATACCATCCTGGTTCGAGCGTCCTTAACACTAAAACCAAACTCGTCAAATTTAACAGTGACAGGATTTTCACGAGTAAAATAACGAACGGAGATAAGATTCTTAATAAGATGAGGAGACACAAGTATGTTAGACAAAGATAAAGGCGTAGAAGTAGAAGGAAAAGAACCAACATGTGTGATAGAAAGTGTGGAACCGTCGCCGACAATGATGCGCCGGTCGGTGGAGACAGGAGTGAAGGAGGCAAGGTTACCAGGATGAGCATACATATGAACCGTAGCACCGGTGTCCATGTACCAATCACCACCTCCAGTGTAGTTATTCGGCGTAGGAGCGGCATGCAGCCCAGTGAGGAGCACCGGGTCCCAGGGTGCCGGCAACAAGGTCGGCGAGGGGTACAGAGACGCCATGGGAAGGTCGTAACCACCGCTCAGCTGTGGCGGTGGGTACTCTCCATACGGCCGCGGAGCTGCGTAGAACGCATGAGGCGCGGGAGGGGCGGGAGGCCCGTAAGGTATAGATAGCAGCCCCAGCGGCAACTGCGGTGCCGGGTAGGCCGGATGGTCCATCCGAAAAATCTGCTGGCCCGCTGACAGATGCTGCAGGTGCTGGGTGCCGTCTGGCTGCTGTCCAGCGAGCGAGTACTGACCCGCTGATGACCCCCACCAGTACCCGGAAGACCCGTACGTGGGCGGAGCTCCATACGCCCCGTACGTGGGAACGGGCGCGTGGGGAGCTGCGCTGGACGGCGCCGGCGGCCGGACGACGACGGACTGGCCAGAGGGCGCCGGCGGCGGAGCCGTGTCAGAAGGCGCCAGCGGCGGGACGGCAGAGGCTGCGGCGGACGGGCCGGTTGGCGACGCGCCTGGTTGCATCGCGGGCTGCATGCCCCAGGCCCGACCTTGGCGAGGCCGCCGCCGAGTAGTTTCCGTACGGTGCGCTCATACAAACTAGCTGCGGCCGATTATTTTCCGGCGAGACGCGCTAGTACACAAGTTCGGCTGGAAGACACGCGTACAAAATTAGTTACGCTCTCAATCAGCAAGCAGCTCGATTGATTCTCACGTAGACTTAGTACATACACATACGAAATACCAAGTGCGATGGGGCGCTGCGGCTAGCAAGGCAATGCGCTGGCGATCGGGCGCTGCGGCTAGCAAGGCGATGCGCTGCGATTGCGATCGGGACGCGGGAGGATGCAGCAGCGGGTGGAGCGGCTTTGGAGGGGAAAAGCGGCAGCAGCGGCTCGGCGCGGACGGCTGCAGGTATGAAGCGGCGGCGGCAGGTCGCAACAGGAGGGCGCGGGCGGCAGCGGCTTGTAGCAGCGGCGGCACGGGTAGACGCGCGGTGGCGGCGGCGGCGGCGGAGCGGAAGCGAGGAAAGAAACCTAAAAAACTGATATCATGTGTGAGGGTATGATTGCACGATGTATCGCTCTTGGTGCATAGGCACGTATATATGATGTACAAAGATGGGTCACGGACCTCAACTATACAAAAAACTAGAAGGCGGGTCCAATACACAATATGCACATAACACATATACTCAACAACACATACATGCATGCTGGCTCGCTGGCTATTAAGGCTCACGCTGCGTGTTACTGAAAATTATCTTTTGGTTTTCTGTTAACAGTATTTGCCATAAGAGCCGTCAAGAAGATGTATCAGGTGCAGAAGAATTGGATGGGCGACCCGGGCCTTCCCGAGACACTGAGCTGGGATGGCTTGACCTGCAGCTATAACGGTTCCAGACCTCCAATAATTAGAATAGTGTAAGTAGTTCATAGCTATACTGTGCTTATATATGTCGTGGTGCCATAAAACTGAGCTTGTTCAGCGGGTGATTAGGAAAATTACGTTTTCTTCTTATAATAGGAGAACAGGGTGTAGCAGGTGATTCATAATTTCTAGCTTCTTTAGCTTTAGCAATATGAGCATCCAATAATTCTCCTAGTGAAACAGTTGTATAAACAGAGTAGAAGCCTCATCACTGGTATCATCAATAGCAGAAGGAGTACCTACTGTGTGTGACATAGCAGTATGTGAAGTATGTAGTGGTGGTGTCAAAAGTTGACTCAAAATAGTAGGTGAATCAAGAATAGAGCTAGTCAAAAAGTCCTTACCCCCTTTTTTTCTTAGAGGGCATGATCTTGGTTTTAGAATCCTTGAGCTTGTTCATAGTGAAAGATAAATTACAGCAGATAAACGACTCCCAAGTGAACTTAATAAGGAGAGCTATGCTCTCTGGCAAGGGCGCAAGAAAACAGTTCTGATGACACACTAGTATAGGGATTGTGACGGTCTTTGAGGCAAGGAATTCAACCCAAATTTATTAATTGGAAACAAGGGGAGCCAAAGAATATTTATAAGCCTTAGCAGTTGTGTTGTCAATTCAGCCACACCTGCAGAGATAACTTACTTGCGGAAATTTATTAGTACCAAAGTAATATGACAGCAGTAGTGATAGTAACAGAAATAGTAACAAGATTGAAAATAGTAGCAAAGTGCGATAGTGGTGATTGCAACAGAAGCGATAGTAATGGAAGCGTAGGCATGGAGTAAGCGATGGGTTTATTTAGATGAGATTCAATATGCAATGGTCATAACCAAGAGCCATAGAAAACTAGTTCCAATTAATCAATCGTACGTAGGCATGCATTCCATATATTCTTGTACGTGCTTGCGATAGAAACTTGCACAATATCTTTAATCCTGCCATGCCATGGCAGCGAGGTCTTAATGAAAATTAAGGATAATTAAGTTTCTCCTTTTAATAGAGAACCGGACCAAAACATTAACACATAGTGAATTCACATACACTAGTAGAAAAAGAGGCTTTCATACGCCCCCATTAGTCCCCAAAATAATCGAACCACGACCAAAGGGGTCTTTAGTCGCGGTTCGGGAGGAGACCCGCGACCAACTATGTGGGCCCAGCGCGAGCTGGCGGACGGGAGGGGCTTTAGTCGCGGTTGGCCAGACCAACCGGGACTAAAGGTTAGACCTTTACTCCCGGTTGGTCTGGCCAACCGCGACTAAAGGGATTTGAGGCCTCATTTTTAAACTCTACCCCCCCTGGATCGCCTTTTCAGTTTTAGAAAAAACAAAAGAAAATAATGGAAATGTCCAAAAAATAAAATAAAATAAGTTTCTCATGTGATATGTGGTCTAGTTGTTGGGAAAATTAACAAATATGAATTTCGACTTTATTTGCAAAATCTCTCTGTATTTTTCTTAAAATGGGCATAACTTTTGCATACGAACTCAGATGAAAAAGTTTTTTATATGAAAAATCATCTACTCGAAAAGTTACCCCGTTAAACATTTTCAAAATCCTCAAAAACCTAATAGAAAAAAAGATACGGGACTTTTAAGATCTGGAGAGGCAAAAAAATTCAAAAAAATTCAAATTGTGGTCAAACTGTGGTCAAACAATGGTGAAACTAATTATTCTAGAATATTAGTGTTATTAAATAATTATTTCAGTTTTTTTAAATTTTGGTCAAATCTGGTCAAACTGTGGTCAAACAGTGGTCAAACAATGGTCAAACTAATTATTCCAGAAATATTAGTGTTACTAAATAATTATTGTTTTTTACAACAATAGTTTCAAACTCAAACAGTGAAATGTGTCACTTCATGCTCAATCTAAATTCCTGAGGGTTAATAGAATTGACATCCTACTATTGTCAGGAAAACAATAAGTGCAGAGTTGGAAACAAGGGAGAATAGAACCCGGAAGTTAAGCGTGCTCAGGCTGGAGTAGTGAGAGGATGGGTGACCGTCCGGGAAGTTAGATGATTTGGAATGATGAGGGGTGATTAGAGATTAGGGGATAAATTGAGCAGTGATGAGGGGTGGTGATTAGAGATTAGAGGTTAAAATAATTCAGAAATTTGAAAATAAAAAAAAAATTAAATAAATTCGCAAAAAACCAGGTTTAAACCTGCGGAGGAGCCCTTTAGTCCCGGTTGGCCACGAGAACCGGGACTAAAGGTCCTCCGCCCCGACGGACCACGGGCGCCCACGTGGACGGGCCTTTAGTCCCGGTCAGCCACAAGAACCGGGACTAAAGCCTTTAGTCGCGGTCCGTAAGAGGTGCGACTAAAGGGGGGGGGGGGTCTTTAGTCGCGCATATTTAGTCCCGGTTGCACAGCCGGGACTAAAGGCTGTTGCGAACCGGGACTAAAGGGCTTTTTTCTACCAGTGATAATTCTCAAGTTAGAATTATTCCCATCGATATCCCAATTATTTTCACCTTAGGATCCAGGGTTCAAAATGATAAAAGGTGCATACAAATTGCAGGTAACACTGCTGGAATCAGGGAATTTGCCATCAGCCAGTGTTTTGCCGTCTGCTAGCTGATGACAAAGAAGGTCTTTGCCGTCTGCTTACAAAAAAGGATGACAAAGAACTGGCTGACGACAAAGAGGAACCTAGCTAACGTCTGTTCCCCCCGGCCCCATTCCACCTAGCTAACGGTCAGCGCCGCCCCACCCCCCTCTCTCTCCCCTCACCTCACCCATGCGCCTCCCCTGTAGCCCAATCCGCCGCCGGCCCGCGCCACCTCTGGAGGCCGAGCCGCCGCAGACCAGCCCCGCCCCCGGAGCCCCCCGCCGCAAGCACGCCCGCCCGCCCCGCGCAGTGGACCCAGGCTGTGGCGACCACCCTGCCTCGCCCCATCGCCGGATCGCGCCATGTCGCCCCGCCCCGCCACCGGAGCCGCACCGCCCCGTGCCGCCCCTCCTCGTGACCTTCCTCCACCGCCCCCTCCCCATGGCCTACCTCCACCGGCCAACCTCGCCAGAGCTAGGTGAGTTGTTGTCCTCTTTTTTTAGATTTAGTTTAGTTTAGTTTAATTTAGTTTATTTTAGTTTAGGTTTAGGTTTAGATTTAGTTTAGTTTAGATTCAGTTTAGGTTTTTTCTGTTTTTTAAGAAGAAAGAAGAAGATGAAAAAAAGATGTAGAAGAAGAAGAAAAGAAGGAAGAAGAAGATGAAAAAAAGAAGAAGTGGAAGAAGATGATGAAAAAGAAGGAAGAAGAAGATGAAAAAAAGAAGTGGAAAAGTAGAAAAAGAAAGAAAAGAAGGAAAATTAGGTCGAGGGTCGGGGGGTCGAGGGCGAGGGGTCGATGGTCACCGAGGGGTTGAGGATCGCCGAGGGGTCGAGGGTCGCCTAGGGGTCGAGGGTCGCCGAGGGGTCGATGTTTTCCGTTAGCTAGAAGACGGCAAAGCCTCCTGTTAGCCACCTAACGTGGCTAACGTCCCCTCTTTGCCATCCACCTTTTTTGCCGTTTGCCACCGACGACAACGGGGTCTTTGCTGTCAGCTGGCAGAAAACAGACGACAAAGAGGTTGTTTACCATAACTTACTTTGTCAGGCATGTTTGCCGTCCGCGGATGACGGCAAAGACCTTTGCCGTAAGCTTTCTGGTCCTTTCTCGTCTGCCATGGCAGACGACAAATCAGCTGTTTCCTGTAGTGTAAGATCAAGTACACAACTATATTCAGAAAAACATAGAGAGTTCAAATCTAGAATCATGGCACTCGGACCCTAGTGACAAGCATTAACCTAGTAAAGTCACAACAAGATCAATCTCTGAACATAGTGGATACTGGGGATGAAGTTGTAACAAATCTAACGCTGATTACATAAGAAAGATCATCCAACTCACATCTAACTCCATGTGCCCGCAGGGGTATTACTCACACATGGATGGAAGCAGCATAGAATTGTTGTTGGAGAAGGGTTCGTGATGATGAATTTATCTCTTTGGGGCTAGATACAGACCGCAGATCGGATCTCCAAAGGAAGAACTGGAGGTGGCGGGTCTCCGTATCGCAAAAAGCTTCCATGTTTTTCTTGAACTTTTTTGGTATATATGGGATTTATGGCGGTGAAATCATCGTAAGGCGGTACTAGGTCGGCCCACACGCCCCGTTTGTGAACCCTGGGGCCACTTGGCACATGCCACCTCGTCGTGACTCTCCTTTAGTCCGTTTTTGCTCCATACTTCCGTAAATATTCTAAAATGGTCCTCAAAAAAAGTTTCCGTCCAATTTTGAGAACTTTTATTTCTGCATAAAAATACACCAAGGTAGTCAAAAGTGTTGTTCTAAGACCGAGCTGTGAACAGTAAAAAAGTTCTAGTTTTTTTTGTGTGAAACAGTGAGTAATGTTTTCATAGCTTGCAAAATTTCATCATTAAATGACATTCTTGGAAAATATAGAAAAAAATTGATGCTCCAAAATGTGTTTGAAAATAATTTTTTGGAGCATCAATTTTGTTTTTTTTGCTACTATTTACAAATGTCATATGGTGATGAAATTTGGTAAGCAAACAAACTTTTTGTCAATGTTTCACACAAAATATATTCATTTTTTGAATTTGTTTCCATTTTTCATTTTACTGTTGACCCGAGATCACATGAGCTCGTGATTAGAATAGTCGCGTCTAGTTCTGCTGAAACATCATTAGTCCAGGTTAGTTTCGTTTAAATGATGCAAATTAGAGGCCAAAACACGAGAAAAGGTGTTTGGAAAAGTAGATGCGTTTGGGACCTATTAGTCGCCGGCCAACTAGCTTCTTCGGCAGCCTCGCTCCTGTCATCCAAGATGCCCGCTATAGGTGTTGATGAGAATGTTGCTGGTGCCGAGGATGTCATCGAGGTTGATGTGGCCGGTTGCTCGTATGAGTTCCTAACTACGGTGACACAGCCTGTGGATGAGACTCATGTTCCGGTCTCAATTCCTGCTGAGATCTTATGGCAAGATGTGGATGAGCAAGCTAAGGCTGATGTGATTATGCCATTCTGTCAACCGGGCTCTATGGTGGTCTTATTGGGAAATGGCACAGAGATGGATCCGGCGGCTGTGGAGATCACAAGGACTTCAAAGCTTTAGGAGTTGCCTACTGATGTTGGCGGCCCATGAGACTTGCTTCTTTACCTTGGTGACTGAGTTCCTCAACAGCTTTTCTTGCGCATCGCTCGGTTCTTTCCTCAAAGCTCCGGCGCATCGACGACGTAGTGGAGGCATGGCGCTGAAAGTAACCGAGGAGTATGTGCAAGAGAAGATGAAGGCATATCCACCAGGCAATCCGGGCCTTAGTGGAGGTTAATGATTGACTACCCTTTTCAAGAGGTTAGGTACTTGCCAATCTCCTATTGCATGAGTGTTTCTAGATTGCGAAGGTCAATTTGGTTAGATATGAGGTTCTTTCAGTGGTCTTGGGCCTAGACGTCCCTAAATCCGGCTCAGACGAAGTGCCTTCATAGCTAGAGGTGTGTGAAGTTTTCGCTGGTTTTTCTTACTTAAACGTGTCATGTATGGTTTTTGGGTTCGGTTTTCCTTATTAACTAGACCAATGCTCTTCTTTGGGCAACGCGGGAGCTCGTCACCCTATGACGAGGTTTTTTTTCAACAAACAATTATTGTGTTGTATGAACTATATAGATTTGCTCAAGTTTTTCAACACATAGCCGGTCCATGACAATATGGAAATTAATGCAAAAAACAACGTATAACTTGCATGCATGACTTGTTGAAGTGGCGTGGCATTATGGCTAGAGTAATAAAAATGTACTCCCTCTGTCCGGAAATACTTGTCGGAGAAATGGATAAAAATGTACGAGTATAACTTAGTACTGCATACGTGATTTGCTAAGGTGACATGGTTACTTAAAATGATTTGATAAGTTCTCTGGGCTTAATGGCATGAGTGTTAGAGTTCACTAGACGATACCCAGGCATTGCTGCGGGAATTGGTTGATGAAAATTTGGGTTGATAACATGAGAAACAAAATAAAAAATACATATGAGTATAGTTGTAACAATATTTATTGAATATAAGTAGAATAATTTAATGGAAAACCTTTTCCTGTGCGTGGTTGAATGTTGTTGAGGGTATTTTCTCATGCATGATTGTGTGGTGAGGTGGGTCTTATCCCATTCTTAATTGCACAGTGAGATGGCATGCTTACATGTTGAGACAAATAAGTTATTGTGGATTACTCTTTTAGTTATATAGGATGCCACCTATCAGTATTCTGGTTATAGCATATATCAACCAGGTTTTTGGGGCAGGTATATGTCAACAATAGCAGGTTACTCTGAAACCAGCAACTGGGTGACCCATGCATATATTTGCACAATAAATTATTGTTACGCATCGTTGCATTCATGATTTTTCATATGTGTTACATTGACATTGCTTCACCTATCGAGTATTAATACCTCCACTTGGCACCTTGAGAGACCCACCAAGGGTTGGTGGATCAAGCGGTCCGGGTGTTCTGCCACAAGTGCACTCCACCGCTGATATTGCTCAGCACCATCAAAGACGAAGATCGTCTTTGGATAGCCGCAGACGAAAAGAAATATGAGGTCGATTATAACGGGAGAGTAATCTTTTTATAACTTGAGGTTGTAATTCACACTCTATTCCCTTTTAATTAATAGATGAGGCAAATATTTTGCCTCCCTTTTGATTTTTTTTACATTGACATTGGGGCATGGGTGCTATTTTTTTCGAGAAAACTTATGATATATTCATCTTCAATCATAGTAGTACAACAAACATTAGAAATAATAAAAATTACATCCATATTCGTACACCACCTAGCAGCGACTACAAGTACTGAATCGAGCCGAAGGCGCGCCGCCTTCATCGTCCCTCCCTTGCCGGAGCCGAGCAAAACCTATAGACAATTATAAATCATGTGAAAACTTATCTGATTTTTGTCTCTCTATCTGCTATTTGCACCAATGTTATGTGATGTTTAGTTTAATTGGAATTGGCAAAAAAAAGATACTGAATAATATAACAGTTTTTTCATATGAAGTAAGGACTATGTTGGTGATCAGTGCTAATACGTAACTTCTCATTCACTATCCTTATCCCATAATTAGTTTACATGTTTTAATCAATAACATATTGAGAAATTTCCTATCAGAAAATGAATCTAAATATTGATCGACTGTACTTGCATCTTGTCTATTAGCCACCCGCCTATCTTTAGCCTGGCCATATTATAGTGGCTCTTTTATTTGTGCATTGTCATCCTCTAGATGCTTTTATGCATGTTTGTTTTATTTTAATGATCTATTGAACCTTTGCATGTGAGGCAAAGCCGATGTGTATTCATGATGTATTGCTCAAACATTTCTCTACCCTTCTTCTTGTTTTCATTTTTTTTTTCAGAATTTCATCACGGTTCGAGCATCTACAGCCGGGCGCGTGAAACCCCCCTCAAACGCCCCGGGCGGACGGCCCGGTCAAAATAAAATAAATAGGACCTAGGCGGGCGCCTCAAACAGACCTTAAACGCCCAGGCTAACCGGCACCCTTCATACGAGCCCAAATCTGGGGCAGATATGCGGAGGTCCGGGCCCAACCGGGCGCGTCCGCCACATCGGACTGACGGATGGGTCGCACACGAAATCGTCCAGAAACTCACCGGTCCGACGGGCATCTCCTCCGGTGGGGGTATGAACGCCGCGTGGCGGCGCTCTGGCTCGCTGCCCAAGGCCAAAGTCTGGCTATTTAAATCAGGCGATGTCCCTCAGCCCTAGCCACATCCTCTTCCTCCCTCTCCGCGCCGCTAGCCCGAGTCCATCCATATCTCTCCGTCTCTCTCTTTCCTCATCATCCGCCTCTGCCATGGACCGACAGAAGAAGACCACGTATGCGATGCTACCGTTGGAGCTCCGGTTCCAGATTAAGGAGAAGATCCGACGAGGCACGCCACCTGGATCGCAGTCAGCCTGCCTCCAGACTCGCCGGAGCCGGATGAGGAAGAGGAGGGGGAGCAGCAGCCGGAGCCTATGGAGGAAGCGGATCTAGAGGAGGAAGAGGAGGAGTCGGTGCCGGTTGTGTGCTTTGCCATGGGGGACGCCATGGCGGAGTTCGAGGTCGCCCAAGCGGTGGAGATGGCAGAGCAGACCACCATCCTCGAGTTTATCCAAGATGTGGCATACGTGAAGTCCAACCAGCGCTTCATCCTGCAACAACAGGCGGAGATCGACACGCTTTTCGACAAGGTGAAAGCGGAGATGGAGGCGGAGGCCGCCACAAACCAGAGGTGCGTCTGCAGCCCATGTACCCGGAGCCCGAAATGGAGATAGTGGACATCTCCAAATGACAACGAGTAGTATGTAGTGTAGTTTTGTACTTCTATTTAGACACTTATGATTGAAGTGATAACACCATTGTTTACTTTGTACTACGGATATTTCTGCTATGCATTGTAAATTCAAAAAAATATGAGAGGAAACCTGCACCTTAGTGTTTTTTTTTTGTATTTTCCGGAAAGACGAAAAAGGTGACATAAAGGAGAGAGGGGACAGAGATTCTCTGGCGTGATGCATGATTCTTTTGAACCCGTGTCCGCCTAAAGCTTCACGCGCATACACCATGTGACTCCTGACAAGAGTTCAAGTCCTCGTTTTCTTGCCCCGACCACAACCATCTCTTCCCGGCAATTCCACCAACGACTCTTCCGTCTACCATTCGCTGCAGCAAAAGAAGGGGCCGGCTGGTCTATTCTTGCCCTCGCCAAACAAAGACCCGCGCGCGCCTAGTGGTGGTCATAACTCATAAATCACGCTAGCTCCTGGTGCCGCTTGCTGATCAATGGAGGAACCAACGACGGGAACAACGGCGATGATGGTGCCATGGTTGCTGCTTCTCTGCATCACTGCTGCTGCCACCAGCGGGGCACTGCAAGCTCATGCCCAGCTCGAGAGCAATGGTATGGTCACTACTAACTACTCAATAGCATATATTTTCGGGAATAAAATGCTTGCTATCATATTCATTGTGAAATTGATGGACCTATGATTTAACAAATCT
Organism: Triticum aestivum; assembly: GCF_018294505.1. Lineage (NCBI taxonomy): Eukaryota > Viridiplantae > Streptophyta > Magnoliopsida > Poales > Poaceae > Triticum > Triticum aestivum. Next base: position 557,244,650 of record NC_057808.1, on the reverse strand, counting down.
CGGATGTGTACAACTGCAGGTTTTATAAGCATAGACTGCGGTCTTCCAGGGCAAACAGGCTACGTGGATAAGACCACCACGCTATCCTACACCACGGACGCCGGCTTCATCGACACCGATGCCGGCGTAAACCACAACATCTCCGCTGAATACATTACTCCCTCGACGCCCACGAGCTTGCACAGTGTGCGCAGCTTCCCCAGCGGTGAGCGCAACTGCTACACTCTGGGCTCACTCGTGTCCGGGCTCAAGTACCTCCTCCGGGGCAAGTTCTTGTACGCCAACTACGATGGCCTCAACATGCTACCCATGTTCGACCTCTACATCGGGGTTAACTTCTGGACGACAGTGAATATCTCAGCCTCTGACGTAGAGGTCTATGCGGAGGCCATCATGGTCGCGCCGGACGATTTTGTGCAGGTTTGCTTGATAAACACTGGCGGCGGGATGCCGTTCATCTCTGGGCTGGATCTGAGGCCACTGAAGAACAAGCTCTACCCACTGGCCAACGAGACACAGGCCCTGGTCCTGCTACACAGGTTCAACTTTGGACCCACTGATAGCCACACCATTATCAGGTGAGAGAAAAATCTTGAGTCACTTAATTACTTCTACCATCAGATCGATATATAAAAAATCAGGTGGGGAATCTCTCCCCAGGCCCGGTGAGCATAAAAAACAAAACACAAAACTTCCAGCATGAGAAAACACAACTTATTCTTGAAACAGGTACCCTGATGATCCGCACGACCGGATATGGTTCCCTTTTGTCGACGTGGAAAACTGGGTGGACATAACAGCGGGGGAGAAGGTAAACATTTTGGACGAGCTCTTCCAGCCGCCCCAAGAAGTGATGCAGACGGCCATCACGCCGCGGGACGTCTCGGAGAACATAGAGTTCACCTTGGACCTCGAGAGTTTCCCCAGGGACCATTCGCTGGGGTACGTCCATACGGTGTACTTCTGTGAACTTCAAGAATACCCCAGCAGTAATGCACTACGGCAGTTCTACATCTACCGGAATGGCGTGCTAACGTACCTTCAAGTCTACACTCCGCCATACCTTGCCGGCGATTTTGTGAACTCACTTAAGCCCTTTCAAGCCAGCCAGTACAAGATCTCCCTCAACGCCACTGCTAAATCGACGCTGCCGCCCATCATAAATGCCATCGAGCTATTCTCCGTCATCTCAACCACCACCGTGGGCACCAACTCACAGGACGGTGCGGTTACACATACATGCATGCTGGCTCGCTAGCCATTATGGTTCACGCTGCGTGTTACTGAAAATTATCTTTTGGTTTTATGTTAACAGTATTTGCCATAAGAGCCGTCAAGAAGATGTATCAGGTGCAGAAGAATTGGATGGGTGACCCGTGCCTTCCCGAGACACTGAGCTGGGATAACTTGACCTGCAGCTATAACAGTTCCAGACCTCCAATAATTAGAATAGTGTAAGTAGTTCATAGCTATACTGTGCTTATATATGTTGTGGTGCCATAAAACTGAGCCGCTTTGCTCTGTGTGTAGAAACATGTCCTTCAATGATCTCCAAGGTGGTATATCTCCTGACTTCGCAGCTCTCAAGAACCTTCAATCCATGTACGTTCTGTTCTGTTGGTCTACATCAGTTTTACCATTCTTTGTAGTACGTACGTATTCTTTTTGACAAAAGTGGTGAAAGGATATAGTATATTCTTAAACCTGTGAAAGAAAGTATATGTCAATATGTTGCAGGGATCTGTCAAACAATAACTTGACAGGATCAATTCCAGAAGCCCTTTCGCAATTGGAGTCATTAAAATTTTTGTAAGTATTGCCAATATTGAGATCAAGAAAATGTGCATGTTTCCATGCGTTTTTTTTTTCACTCATGTCAACGGTATTTTACTTTCTATAGAGATCTCCCTGGAAGATGGCACTCAGGTAGCAGTAAAGCTGAGGTCTCATTCTTCAAACCAGGGTGTCAGACAGTTCCTTGCAGAGGTAGAACTTGTTGCTAAACAGGAATTTGCATCCAGAAATTCACTTCTTAAGCCTTGATCACCTGTCCAGGCTCAAGTTTTATCACGTATTCATCACAAGAATCTTGTGTCCATGATTGGTTACTGCAAGGATGGGGAGCAAATGGCACTTGTCTATGAGTACATGCCTGAAGGAACCCTACAAGAGCACATTGCAGGTATGCAAGTTGTAAATTGTACTTTACAGATTTAGAATTTGATTAGTATCTGCAATGAGATATGTTCAATCTAGCTTGAGCCTTGAGCACGTCCAAGTCTAAAATGATGAAGCATGTGTTATTTCTGTTATTATCTATATATGACCATTCAAAGTGTCCACTGGTCTGAAATTTACAATGCCTATAAATATTTGAGGAAAAGACAACATCAGACGAGCTTTACCCTGGAGACAAAGACTCCGAGTCGCACTTGAATCTGCCCAAGGTACACCATTGAAAATGCAGTCAGTTATTGATGACCATGTTGTGCTTAATGTAAAGAACTTTGAGCATTGACTGGACTACTGATGTGTAGGGCTAGAGTACCTACACAAGGGCTGCAACCCACCTCTAATTCATATGGATGTCAAAACTGCCAACATCTTGTTAAACGAGAGACTAGAGGCCAAGATTGCCGACTTTGGATTGTCTAAGGCTTTCAACTGCCACGATGACACCCATATATCCACCAACACGATTGCCGGCACACACGGATATAAAGATCCAGAGTAAGTTAATTTCTTCCATGCTCTTCAAAATAATAAACTCTATACATGCAATGTTTCTGAGTAAACATACGTGTCTGTAGGTATAGTAGAACAGGGCAGGCGTCAACCAAGAGTGATGTGTACAGTTTTGGTGTTGTGCTGCTAGAGCTAGTCACGGGGAAGCCGGCCATCCTGCCCGACACCGAGCCCATCAGCATCATCAATTGGGCACGACAGCGGCTTGCGCGGGGTGACATTGAGGGCGTGGTGGACACGCGCATGCAAGGTGATCATGACATCAATGCTGTTTGGAAAGCTACAGAGATTGCGCTCAAGTGCACCGAGCAAGTGCCCCTACAGCGGCCCTCCATGGCTGAAGTTGTGATGCAGATACAGGAGTGCCTTGATCTCGAGGAGGTCTGCACAGGACGTGATGATGAATTCTACACCGGCAGTAGTAGTGTTGGCATGGACCCAAACATGGGTTACAACGCTAGCACTAACCGGTGCACTGATCTGAGGCAGAACAACGCTACGCTTGAGATAGAGTATAATCATAGGAGAGGGCCACAAATGGATACTAGTCCTGTGGCGACACGATGAAGACATCCTTGCCAATCCAGTCTAATAGCCACCATGATTTCTCTTCTTTCAAGATTAGATTTCTCTGAAATTGTTTTAACATGTTGTTTTTTTTTTTGCGTACCTAGGTGAGTAATGTTCTTGCCATATGAATTGTCTAGTTAAAAAAATCTGGATAATGAGAATATTTGCTATGCTAGGGTTAACCGATTAATTGAATGATGACATAGCAGCAATGTCTCTTTAGGGAGATCCAGCGAGTGGGTGCTCATTTGACGAGAAAAGGTTCCCCCATTTATTATAAAGCCAACACCGATTACAACTGAGAGACTGATACAAACACAGATCACGACCGCACACAACAGACACACCCAAGCTAAGATACAGAAGTGCCGGGAACCGACAGACCACCCCAGCGACAATCAAGCAAACTACAGATGAGTGAGAAAGACCACTTGCAGCCGACGGAGACCTCCACCATGACCAGCCACAATAGAGAGGTGAGACGGACAACAAAATGCCAGGACTCCAAGACGATGCCCCAGAAGGGTATGACCATGGATAGCCGCCACTGCCTGATCCCGAAGATCAGATTTTCACCCGGAGTAAGACGACATGAGTGGGAACGCCGTGACGGATCCTTCAGGAAAGGTACGACATCACCGACCGCCGGCACGGTCGGCCAATGTAAGGACTGGCCAAGTGGTGACCCAGGTGCTCTTACCCTCCGTCGCACCCTAGCTCCGTCAACCACCCGTGTGCCCATGGTTGCCCGCCTACACCTGAGACGCACGCTCCATCCACAAATGTCAAACCTCCCACCGTCAGGGTCACCGCCCTACAATTCGATTTCCCCACGACCAACCAAGAGGCCGGCTTTGGCCTTACCGACACCCCAACCACCGGCGGAGCCACCAGCGACCGCCTTGTCCCGAAGAATGCCAGATCGAAGACAAGGCAGCACTAGGCCAGGGAAAAGGGGGAGGAGTAGGAGCGAATCGAGTCCATGACCGGCACCCCTGCTGGTGACGGAGGGCCACCACTAGCCAGTCATCCCTTCTGACATGCCCCTGACCGGCAGCTCATGTGTCGCCCCACCGTGGTTGCCGCCGCGGATCAATGCGGGACCACCAGCCGCCACTCGCCCACCGAGTGCAGAGCCGGAGCCGCCACCACCAGCCCCCGAGGAGGAGCCCCAGAGATGCCATCCCACACCCCCCGGCATCCACCAGGTCGCAGCCGGAGAGGTCCGACCCAAGTGAGGCGCGTACACACCGCCGCTACCAGCCCCCGCGCCATACATGGCCACCTCGATCCAGCCGAGTAGAGTCGCGTTCCTCAAGCTGCATACACTACAAGAAGCAGACATGGATATGGCTTACGAGAAGATATGAGTATGCTCAGTCTGGGGGAGACTAGTAGGATCTTCCCTTTAGGTGAGGTTATAGGATCAACCCCAAAATTTCATATTTAGGCAATCCAAAATTTTTGATTTTTTTACAACATACCTGCATGGTATGTCTACAGCTCTAAAAAAAGTTAAAAAATCTATGTACAGTTAGAGATTCGAGAAAGCCAAATTCAACTATGAATAGTATCATCTTTAGGTGAATAGTATTTGACACTATTCACATCTAATTTTCTCTTTTTTCTTTCTCTAAGTGTAGTTTGAATTAGGAGCTAAAACCTTTTGAGGTTGTACATCAAACATGAATGTGTGTCTTCAAATATTTTTTTACAATTTTTGAACATGTTTTATATCTCCAAAAAGATTGATCTCATTGATCTCACATAAGTCAGATCATATACTAGTCCCCCTCCCCCACTCTACTTAGTCCCAAGTGTCATATAATAAGATTACAAGCAAGATCATGTTCAATCCTCAGCCTTGGCCAGGTGGGAGCTTCCTCCTAGGCAGGGGTAACCAGGTGGGTGGGTCATGGTTGAGCGCCCTTGAAGACGCAAGCATTGTGATGATTCCAGATATTCGACACCGAGAGTGCAATCAGCGAGTCTAAACCCTTCTAAAGACTCACTGAGGAGGCCTGCATGGCCGATGACGATCAGTCGTAGAAGTCTTGGTGGCAACCGTTGGGGTGACGGTGAGATGTGGCCAGGAGACGAGATCATGCCAAATGATGCGGGAGAGCACGCAGCAACCAGGAGTTAGGGCATGCTCTTGGGATCTTGGTCCCAGAGGAAACGGGTGAGCGCGTCTGGGAAATCTCGGCGGGTGAGTCGCGCCACGGTCCAACATCGGCTGAGCCCAGACAACCACAAGAAGAATTTGATGCTTGTGAGGGGTAAGTGCTTCCAAGTGAGCTTCCAATGAGGGGCCGTCTTTGATTGCCGGAATGGGGCAAGGTAGCATGGTCAATTGCAGCATATCAAACATTTGTACTTTGAAACTAGGTGGTTCCATGTAGAGAAGTTTTAGGAGGTCATCCTAGCCAAGTGGATGCTCTAAGCGCCAGGGTGGTGGTGGGACCTTATCGAGTCTTGGTTTGCTCCTCAAACTGGTGTGCTTGTGTCATTTCCTTACAGGTTGGGATGGAAATACGGTGGAGTCGGGACACACTCCTAGAAGAATAAACACTAAATAACTAGATCGGCAAGCAAATGTGGTTGCCTAATGTGATCAGCAACGGGTCCCCGCACGTGCGCTGGGTGGGGTGGCATAGGAAAGGGCTTCACACGCCATTGTGGGGGCACCGCACTGCGAAGACAACCAACGCGCCAATAGTTGCTCGCTTTTTTTTAGGGAATGCCATCATGGTGGTTTATATTTCATGTGAAAGCGGAGATACAGTGTTTGATAATGCCATCAAGGATACATGAATTAGCACTTCTAGAATTTTTCCGCTCAAATAATTTGGCTCATGTGGCAATCTTGAAGCGTAACGAACTAGTAGGGCTACGTTAAAGAGGTACAAGTCTCTAAACCCCAACCCTCCCATTGTTTTAACCAAGTCATAAAATTCCAAGACACCCAAGCAGGCTTCCTTTGATCTTTCTTGCCCCCCCCCCCCCCCACTAGAGCTTCCTGATCATAGAGTTAAGATGTTCAGACAGTCCAAGAGGAAGTTTAAATTAACCCATATAGTACACCAGAATAGCTTGTACTACTGAGTTGATTAGAACGTCTTTTCCCCCAACCGAGAATAATCTCAAGCCATCCCACGATCTTGTTCCATATCCTATCCTTTAAGTACTTGAAGGTGCCATTCTTGGCCCTGCCCATATTAGTTGGCATGCCAAGGCATCTGTCACTTAGAGCCTCATTATGGACATTCAACAGTTGCTTAACTGAATCTTTAATATTTTGAGGGCAACCCTTATTAAAAAATTACAGAAGATTTATCCAGGTTAACCTCCTGTCCACATGCCTTGCAATATGTATCTAGTAGGTTTGAAACTTCTTCGGACACCACTCTACTTAAAAAAATAGCAGGTTGTCATCAGCAAAAGGTAAATAGTTCACCGGGGTGCCGTTTGAACCACTTGAATACCACTGAGTTGCGATGGCTGCCATTAGATTTTAAGAGGCACAAAAGGCCCTCTGCTTTCAGTAAGAAGAGACAGGGTGAAAGAGGATCTCCCTGACGGATACATCTTGAAGGTTTGAACTCATCCAGCTTCTTCCCATTAAACACAATTGAAAAGGAAACCGTGCTCACCATGTTCATAATCTATTCTGCTTTTCTTCTTGAGATTAGTCGTTCCAATACTCCCTCGCGGCCTGCTTTACCCTCACATCACGAAGTCTTCTCAATCGACTAGTCGCATGGCCAATGTCATCACATGCCTGCACATGTATCACCCATTCCTCCCGTTCTCCAATCACCGGAGGTTGTGAAAAATAGAGAGAGCGAGGAATATGTAAGAGTGTGCGCATAGAGGTGGTTGTTGATCATCTGTGTTTAATGCCTTGTATTGTTTTATGTACATTATTCCTTTCAATGTTAATGCAAATGACATGCCAAAGTGTTGGGCAATGAAGAACAGCCGAGACATAGGCGTTGGCCCAGATGGAATGGGGGAGAGGGTGAGGATGCACCTCCAGCATGCCATCCCCGCACTACAGGTCGCGCCAAAACGCGGTACTCCGCACTTCGCCCACCACGCAGGCGGTGCATGCATCGTTCAGATGCAGAGGCCGGGGGTACGTCATCTTTTTCTAAAAAAAAACACAGGCGGTGCATTCACGGAAACGCGGTAGGATCGCCTGAAGGGATTTGCAAGTAGTCATGTCCATGCGGTCGGAGTCGCCACGACCGTTGGCTCTGGACCAACCATGAGGAGGCAAGAGTTCTGCAGGGGCATGTCGGCCAGTCTCAGCGGGCCTCGTGCCCTGAGCTTGCACACCTTGGCCCACGCAACTTTGCACTGGGTGTGCCGTTTGCAAAGGAAGAATTCGATAAAGACTAGTGATTCAATGTATAGCAACTTGCATTCTTACTCGCAATGGAGTATCCTTTGAGGCTTTGACTAACTTGTCCTGTGCTACAATACTCCTTTCTCCTTCGCCGGCACTGCATACCTCCTTCCTTCCACCAACCTCCGAAAGCACCACACCATTTCTTCTGCTTCCGCAGTTGCACCTAACCTACTTTCACTTGGAAACTATACATACGCACTATTTATAAATTATAAGTGCTCTAGTCGAGCATCCATTGAACAGCTCGTTAGCTTGCAATCCAAGTAGAAATACAGGAACGAAGCAACAAAGAGCGGCACGAGGATGGCAAAGAAGAACTCCTCTGCGACCTCGGTCCGGTTGATGCTCATCCTCCTCCTCCTCCTGGTTTTCATTGGCGGCATCCTCGTGCAAGGTGGGCCGGCCACCTGCAGCAACCGTAAGCAAGCTACCACAGCTGCTGATTCCATGCACATGCATGCATGTGAACCAAACATATTTAATCATGTAGTACTACGTACTCCGGAGGGGAATTTTTGGTCCATGGGGACATATGCATCCTATATGAAAAAAATATTATTAATTCAACAAAAAGTCGATAATTGCTGAAAATATTTTTGAAATAAACTTGACCTTCTATTGTACTCGTGAGAAATAAAATCCAGAAAAAAAAAATCCCTTTGACCTCTTTTCAAAAAAGACAAAATTTTGGCTAAAATAGTGTGAATAGTGACCTATAATAGCAAATAAATTTTGTTTTTTTGCTGTGAGGTCAACTTTTGTTTTTTTCGTCGAGATTTATATACTAGTGCAAAAGTAAGTCTAGTGTTTTGTCAAAATAGTTCTTACCTATTTTGACTTTTTATTAAAATATTAAAAAAATCCCCATATAGGGTGCATATACAACCAGGAACCAAAGTGTATTTCCCTACGTACTCCCTTCTTTCTAGCTGATTAACTTGTTTTTTTTTCGTCGTTTCTGGCAGCCGCTGCTCAGCGAAATTGCCCGCCGATCCCTGGTGGCGACTCATAATAAGCACGAAATATGGACCATTTCTACGCATGAAGCACGGACTTTAGTAGGCCGGCTCTCGCGTTTGCCGGCGTCGATTTCGATGTGAACCGGATAATATTGTATGTTCTTGAGGCGTCGATTGGTGTTTGTATGTTCCCCGTATTCTTCTTTGTATTGTGGGCTGATTAATAAATACAATGAGTGGCGGAGTTCTCCTGCTCATGCTGGACTTTGATTATTGGATCTGGTGGCCAAAAATAAATAAAAATATGCAGAGCCATCCATGGGTATATATCGGTGTATTTTTTAACAGTATGTAACTATATGCCGGTGACTCAGTGTATGTTCCACTAAGTATTTGTATCGCCCTTTGAGTATATGATCTTTACTTCATAGGGATCCGATTCCTTGCACTCCGAATAACTTTTTGGAGGTTTTCCCGGGGTATTTGAAATAATTCCTTTTTAGGGTATTTGAAATAATTCTTATTGTATTTATCAAATTGTTTATGAGTGTTTTTCTTTTAATAAACCCTTATTTTCGAAATGCTTCACCAATAGTGCTCGGTGTATGATCTTTTCAGTGCTCGGTGTATGTTTCATTAACAGTATGTAACTATATGCTGGTGACTCGGTGTATGTTTCATTAATGAATTATTTGTGTTGCCCTATGGGTATATGATCTTTACTTCGTAGAAATCCGATCCCTTGCACCCCAAATTATTTTTTGGAGATTTTCCTGAGGTATTTGAAATAGTTCTTTATTGAATTTATCAAATTGTTTATGAGTGTTTTTCTTTAAAAAAACCTTATTTTTGAAATGGATGAAACCCCGGGGCTATGTACTGGTTGATGCACACAACCATATATTATAATTATTGAATGATGCAAAACATATTAGCTTACAAAAAACACCTAGAGGCCATCCAAAAAAGGATATTATCTCCACTATCGCACTACACAATCTATAACATGTGACCAAACAATGACAAGTGTGGTAACCCCAGACAAAGGTTACAAGAAGAGGTCGTGGCACATTCGCTAGTGTTGACTTGTTTAACCAATTTTCAAACAGGGGATTCTCATCCTCGAAGCCAAGCTTTGAGCCAACGTCTTCTACAAGGGCACAACATTTGCACGTTGACATTGCTTGATCAAGCCGAAGTGGCAAGATCCTCGGTTTCACCTGGAGTCCATGCATACTTGTTGTCGAATTTGTCACTTCTAGAAACATTTCTACCTGATGAGAATAACTAGTTAGCTGAACTCTGGCGATGAGAGAGTTTGATGCCGCCATAGCAAACGCTAGAAGCAGGTTGACGACCTTGCCATCCCTCTTCCCGACACTGCCGCACCGCCTTTGACCCCCCCCCCCCCTCGATGAGAGAGGGGTCGACAATGAATTCTTAAAGCGATATCAGGTCATGGATGACCACATCCTAGGGGTTGGAGGCCGCTGCTCCGACGTCCGACACCCTTGCCCCATTGATTGGCCAGATCAGGCCCCTAGGCACGGGCACCGCATCGCCAATTCGGACATGTGTTGATATCATGCATGAGCCCACGTCGAGATAGTAATGGCAAGACATTCACAAGCCATCATTGGCACCGCTCTGCGAGGACCTACATGTACCGGCTTCATGCCCGCCGCATGTGCAACAACACTCCGAAGTGCAGTAGCGTCAAAAAGATTAAAAGGCACAAAAGACACTATTCACGAATGAATTTGGTATTTTTTTTCTCAGTACAAAGTTTTGATTTGGGTTTCAATTTTCATCCGTTTAATTTTGCATGCTACTGGAGACTTGACTTCCATTTCCCCACCGGCCTCAACCCTCGATTCATTCTATGATTCCAATCATCACTCCCACTTGTCCACTTGATCCTTGTCAGATGAATGCTGATAAAAATGACTAGAGGAGACAATATATGGCCATTTAGAAAGAACAACAAAGACAGTCCAGGAAAGTGAAATGAAGAATAGCTAATGTCAGTCAAATGTATGTTGGATCCTGAAATCCTGTCCGGCACCTCTGTCTGCCAATTTCATAGCACGTGTGTTCATACTCTTTCCTTGTCCGACACAGTCATGCATGCATACCTCCTTCCACCAACCCCCATTTGCACCTAAGGACTACTCTATATAAGTGCTTGCGTTGGGTCACAAATTGCAAGGGCCCCCAGCTAGTGCCACTCCAAATACAGACAGGAAGGACGCAAAACAGCTCCATCTCCTCAACTAATACAATGGCAAAGAACAACTACTCATCCTCCTCGGTTCGGCTGATGTTAATCATACTCGTTCTGCTAGTTTTCGTTGACGGCATCCTCTCGCGTGGACAATCCACCTTTGTCAACAACCAAAATTAAGCTACGGCTGCTGATGTTTCCATGTGAATCAAGTAAGTTAAATTATGCATCTATGCCTTTCTATTCACCCCTCACCCTTCCTATAATATAAGAGCGATGCGCTCTTATATTATGGGACGGAGGGAGTAGCTAACTTTTTTCTACTCTTCGTTTGTGGCAGCTCGTTTTAGCAAGGCTGCCCACCAATCCATGGTGGTAGATGAGGACGCGTGTGCCATTTATTTGTGAACCAAATAATATGTTCTTAAGGCGTCTATTGGCATGTGTATGTTCGTACTGATTGATGCTTGTAATGTGACCTGATTTATAATTCAACAAAGTATTTGTGTCACAGACCACATGTAGTAACTTGCAGAAATTAATTGTGACCTTTTCTGTTATCATGTTTTTTTTGAAGATTTCAGTGAAGGATGGCAATTTTGCCCATGGGCATGCATGGATACCTGTGGGTACCTGACTAGCATAGGTAGGGTATGAGAACATTTTGTGTCCATGGATAGTATCCAAACCCTACCCGACTAGTCCTGGGTACCATTTTATGTCCATGGTACGCCCATAACCTACCCGTTTATCTTACTACTGGGTCACATGTGTCCTAAACCGTAAACTGACAATTCATTGTATGTAAGATCTATACCTTCACCAACATCCTCCTCCCAATAAAAAAAACTCTAGCCATAGAAACCTCTCGGTGGCTGGCACCTCCACCACACATGGAACTGGCAATTATGACACCACTTTTCGATGTTGTATTGATTTGCCCAATGGATACCCATCGAGCATGGGTACCGATAGGGTATGGGCATGGGCATGGATATTTACCTGATGGGTAGGGTAAGGGTATGATTTCATACCCATAAGAAACATGGGTATGGGTATGGTATTATTGTACCCGCACCATAGCCTATCCATTGCCATCCTTTCAACACATGTTTTGAAATATCTGGATACTTTGTTCGGCTCCTTGCACCCCTAGATTATTTCTCGGATGATTTTCATGAGGTATTTAGATGTTTCTTCTTTTGCATAAGTTATTTTCATTCATTTGAAAAAAAATCGAACCATTTACGAGCTTTTCTCTACCGTGGAAGAACACTTTCTCTACTAAATTCAGTTCAATCAAAGCACCACCCAAAAGGGCCATTGGACGGTTAAGCAGAAATTAGATATCATAAGGTTTCATTTGTATGATGAAGAGGGTTGATGGTATTGCATCATGCCCAAGAAGACAAAGAAACAAATGTTAAAAGCCTACACATGTAGTGATCTACATGATGGAATTCTCAGCTTTGCGGTTGAATGCCTCTACGACCAAGTTACAGATTATCGTTGAGTTTGTGTGTAGAGAACATGGATCATATAGCAAAGCAAAGCACCACCCCAAGCACAAAAGGAGGACATCCACAAGTAGAGGGACGACCGACATCAACCTAGACTAGAGCAAAAGATAAGACACAAAGCATTAGAGCTAGACTGGTCCACTGCAAAGCTTGAAACACAACCACATAAAACACAACCCAATCTCGACTACCACATATAATGATGACGGTGACCACAATGAGCCAAATCATTTGCACGAGTATAGACACAACGTCACTGAACATCCAAGGCCACCTGCTAGACGCCATAGGGTCTATCTCCACCCAGTCCATAGATTGGGAGCATTGGGGTGGACAGGCACAAACCAGGGGGAGCAAAAAGGGCGCATGTGAGCATTGAGGATGAAGCCAATCATGACCAAAGAGGCCAGAGACGTACCCCGAGCAGCATGTGAATCCATGATCAGCCAACAACAAACCACTAGACGACCATGACAAAAATCGCAAATTGGTTAGAGATGAGCGGGCGGATGGACCATATTATATGGAGCCACAACCAGATCAGCCCAATGATGACCAATTTCACGACCAAGACAACAAATAGGAGACAAGGGGCAAATTGCAGGCACCGCACCGAGCACCGCAGACGTTCACGACGACATGAACGACCAAATCCAGCCAAGGACGAGACGACATCAGCAGAACATACCATATCAGAGGATAAGGGGCCTGAATCTAACAGAGGAAGAATGAGCATAGCAACTAGTCGGATCCTGAGGAAAACGGCCGGTCGCCCAATGCAACATGAAGGGGGTGTGCCTAGAGATGAGAACGAAGGGTCTCGAGGGGGGATCCCATCATGGAAGGGGCGGAGCTCAGGATAGTGGGTCATCACAGGGCGGCACTCCTGTCGGGGAAAGGATGAAGCAGCGCACCGCCGAACAGGAAGCACGACATCGTCCATGGAGATCGCACAACCAAGCGGCCGCCGGCAAACAGACGACAATGTCCGATCTTTTCGATTTTACTATTCCTCGTGTACCTGAAATTTTTGTCCTGTGAGTCACCTTCTTCCTTCACACTGGACCTCGTCGGAGAAGACAACACCACTATCTATCTTAGGGGGAAGCCATGGCCCCATTATCTATCTTAGGGGTGGGGGTGCAGGGGACCGCATATGTTGTTTTCCAGTGCTGTGGGGCTTAGATAGATGGCCGGGGTGGTGGCCAGCACGGCGGTGGGGGGATGTAGAGGGGAGGGTGGGGCGGCGAATAACATGGTCATCTAATGGATCATGACTAGGGTAGAACGGTTCCGTGGAGACATGGAGAACTCCATGCCCTTATCAGTGAGGTGTCGGGCGAAGGAGGATAGGACATCACCGCTAGGTGGCGAGAGAGTACATAATAATCTTCATACTCCAAGGTGGCACCAACATGGCCATAACATATTGGCCTACGGGAGGGGATGTAGAGCAAATAAACACTCAATTTGCATATATAAATGCACATAATAATGCAATAGTGTGTTCCATGTAGAAATAGAGCAGTATAACACGAATTTGCATAAATGAGCCCCCTTGGTCGACCACAGTGTGTACTAGGTAGAAACAGAGGACATGTGCCAGTGTGTGGTAGGGAAAGAAAGCAAGTTGAGTAGACCTTGTACAAACGAGCCCACATGATCAGGGATGTCTAGTTCGGTTGTACTGAATATTATGTCATCTAAGCAATACTATTTCAGCACCAAAACACAGTGAATGCATGTCACCAACAAATATCGAACTCACTATATAATATGTAGGACCCAGTTGACCCAAAATAAAGAATAAAGCAATATCCTAATATTTTGGTACATTCAAGATTTTTCTATTTTCCTATATGCGATCATAAACTAGAAACAATTATCAAGATATTTCATATATCATACAATTCAGAGATTTCTATGAAGGTACCTAAGGATGCACACACAACATATACAATATATTCATGCAAGATCCAAAAATTAATCCGGGAAAACTTGTAATTTTTTTAACAATCAACATAATTTTGGCTTAAATAATTTATGATGTATAATGTATCATAAAAAACATTATAATATAAGTTTTTAACACCCTATGGTATTTGACATGTTTTTCTAATCATGATTTTGATTTGATAAAATGAATATTAAATTCTAGAAGTTCAGTATAAATAATGAAAGATCGTGTAAACTGTGGATGTATCACATAATCACCATTGAATTGATCGACTTTGGCATGGTGCTTATCACATATGTACTTATTGACCATGCCTTCTGTTTCAACACAAAAGGCTTAGTATTGAAATTTATGTTCACAGGAGATAAGTGAACTATTTCAGAAATAAAATTATTTATGTGATTTTTTTACAACACAAAGTTCTTTTTCATACGAGACATGCGAAAATTTAGGATGAAAATACAGTTGTCAAGGGTAATCAAAACTTATAAATTTTATACAAATTCTATTCTTTTTGTTAAAAAGTATGTATAGTTGTGTTTGGCTACTTTGTTCTATCTAGTTGTGTTTCGAGTTTGTTGATATGTAGTTCCTTTCTTCTGTGTTGTCATACTTTAATTGTTGCTGCCGCTTCCTTTAGGGTTTAGGGTCAGTAATTTAGTATAAACAAGACGATAAACAAGACGACTCGCTGAAGGAAATATGCCCTAGAGGCAATAATATATATTTCCTTATATCATGATAAATGTTTCTTATTCATGTTAGAATTGTATTAACCGGAAACTTGATACATGTGTGAATACATAGACAGAACATAGTGTCCCTAGTATGCCTCTACTTGACTAAATCGTTAATCAAAGAAGGTTATGTTTCCTAACCATAGACATATGTTGTATTTGATGAATGGGGTCACATCATTAGAGAATGACGTGATGGACAAGACCCATCCGTTAGCTTAGCATTATCATCATTACAGTTTCATTGCTACTGCTTTCTTCATGACTTATACATGTTCCTCAGACTATGAGATTATACAACTCTAGAATACCGGAGGAACACCTTGTGTGCTATCAAACGTCACAAGTAACTGAGTGATTATAAAGATGCTCTATTGGTGTCTCCAAAGGTGTTTGTTGGGTTGGCATAGATTGAAATTAGGATTTGTCACTCCGTGTATCGGAGAGGTATCTCGGGGCCCTCTCGGTAATGCTCATCACTATAAGCCTTGCAAGCAATGTGATTAATGAGTTAGTTGCGGGATGAAGCATCCTGGAACGAGTAAAGAGACTTGTTGGCAACGAGATTGAACTAGGTATGACGATACCGACGATTGAATCTCGGGCAAGTAACATACCGATGACAAAGGGAACAACGTATGTTGTTATGCGGTTTGACTGATAAAGATTTTGTAGAATATGTAGGAGCCAATATGAGCATCCAGGTTCCGCTATTGGTTATTGATCGGAGATGTGTCTCAATCATGTCTACATAGTTCTCGAACCCATAGGGTCCGCACGCTTAACGTTCGATGACGATTTGTATTATGAGTTATGTGTTTTTGATGACCGAAGTTTGTTCGGAGTCCCGAATGAGATCACGGACATGACGAGGAGTCTTGAAATGGTCGAGACATAAAGATTGATATATTGGAAGGTTATTCGGACACCGGAAAGGTTTTGGAAAGGTTCGGGCATTTTTCGGAGTACCGGGAGGTTACCGGACCCGGCCCCCGGGGGATTAATGGGCCTTCGTGGGCCTTAGTGGGAGAGAGGAGGCAGCGGCCAGGAGGAGGCGCACGCCCCCCTAGCCTAAACCGAATTGGACTAGGGGAGGGGGCCCCCCCCCCCTTTTCCTCTTTCTCCTCCACCTCTTTCCCTCTCTCCCCACTACACCACAACACGGATGCAACGGCATGTAATCTGCGAGGAGAATGCACTTAAGACGGCAGATATATTGCCAGGAGGGTGTTTCTCCCAGCTGATAGAACTGCCACAAGAACGGCTGCCGGGGATTACTTGTCCCGGCAGATAAAGTATTCCCGGCAGTTTGTCTGC
The DNA here is from genome assembly GCF_018294505.1 of Triticum aestivum. Lineage (NCBI taxonomy): Eukaryota > Viridiplantae > Streptophyta > Magnoliopsida > Poales > Poaceae > Triticum > Triticum aestivum. Next base: position 557,228,207 of record NC_057808.1, on the reverse strand, counting down.
CTTGTCTGTTTTATTTGCCGGCAATTCTTTTTTTCTCGGCAGATTGATCATGGCATGGGAACTACAGCCACCGGCAATAGAACTGCCGGCAGAAACATGTTCACCCGGCAGTTAACATGCCATCACATGGATTTCACTAACAGAACTCTACCCAGCTTATCCCTAATTTAATATACATTCAGTATGTTCAGACAATCAGGACAAATCTCATAGCTCATACATACTTTTCAATCAAAGTTACATATAAGCCATATCCAAAACCGTAAGCTTCATTTTGTAAGCAACCAAACACATGTTTCTAAACACATTAAGGATGTTGTGCCGCAAAAGGAAAAACTTACATGTTTCTAGATGTGCTACACAGCCAAAACGAGTATACATCGGCTTATGTGCTAAAACAACCACCAAAATGAGCAGAAAAAACTAAGTATGGACGCCTTGCAGATTTTGCCAAACCTCCAACACCTTCAGAATCTTGTCAAACCTTCACGGGATGTGTTCAAGGCCTAAGCTATGAGCCTATAATGTTGAGCTGAAAAAAGTGAAGTGAAATTTGAGGTTAGTCGAAAGTGCATCTGCATGCTAAATAATCACTTGCTAACTATAAATATGAGACTAATAAAGGCACAATCTAGTGCTTCTATCTATCAGCAAAAGAACAACTCTTAGGAGAAGAGGAGGGGCAGCTCGGCAGCAGCAGCAGCACCATCAGCACAGCGTGTAGAGGAGGATCAGCAAAGCAGACAGGAAAAGGAGTAGCATCAGCAGCAACACAGCATCAGTCTCTCCACTCCCATTTTAATTGTTTCTTCTAATTCATGCTTGAAGAAAATGAACTCTTGGACTAATTTAGGAATAGCTAGATGGAACATCCCCTAACACATTATATAAGCAATTTTTCTTATACTTCCCTAAGTGTGTAACATGCATAGAACTCGGAACCAAAATTCAGATATGTTTCAAGAAACTCATGTCCATGATTTTTTGATTTAGGTCATTCACTTGTCGTCCATCAACCAAAATCAAAACTTAAACAATATTTCATCTATGTGCAAGAGCTAAACAATAATAGAGCATAAAAAAATTGACCACACTGTATGTACATCTGTGACAGCAGATCCAACATTGGTCTTGTCCAAATTCTGAAGCCCTAAAATGATATGTACGTGGAAAGGCAATAATCACTATCAGAGTACACTGAAGCAATGAAATTTATTAAAAACAATGAACTGTACTTATTACCAACTAACATGTTCTTGAACATGTTTCTAATGGCCAACCTAGAGTACATGCACATATATATTTGTTAACCTTTTGGCTGCATAGCACATTAATAACTTCCATGAGATAATGAACATTTCTAGACCTTATCACCTCATTATTTCTTCTAACACTCTCTGCTCTTTTCCTTCCATCACGCCCACTGCCATTGCATCTTCTAATCAGTCATCCATGTCACTTTATCCACCCTGGGTCATTCTTTTTCCGAAGTTATTCACCTTCACACAAGTGCCGGATTAAGAAATTTGCACACCAATATCACTCATGCTCGTCTTTGCAAAGATTAAACGAAGTACGGAAAGTACACACAAACAGGAGACGATGGCTGCAGCTCACTTGTAATTTGGACTTGCTATCCTATATCTTCTGGACTATGTATATGGCTCAGATATGCAAAACACTATCAGTTCAACTATTTTCCATCAGTAACATTTGAAATCTAAATCATGGAATGGTCCTGTGTAACTCTAACTGGCAACATAAACCTTTTTCTAATATAAGATATTACAATAACTTTCAGTCCAGTTCTCACTATTGTAGGATTATCCGTTTATATACCCACTATTGTAGGATTATCTGTTTATACATAAGCTAATCATTGTCTTTTACAGGATCGGAGTAAGCAGATTTAGGCAAATGAACTCTCCAGAAATTCATTGAGGGTGAACAAGCTTCAAATCGAACCAGACAACACAACAGTGAAGTAAATAATAAAGGAAATTCATTAGGCACAACCACACAAGTACTATGTGCTGATTAGAGAAAAGGCATTACTATGTTTTCTCAATACCGTTTCATTTTTTCTCTAAGCAACGGGCCTTGTATTCTCAGGTAATTGATATAACCTATACCATTGCATTGGGTTTGTAAGAATCAGATTACTGTGCTATATATTGGAAATACTAGTAAATGCTCCTTATCCAATCATGTACAAAAGTACATCAATAATGAAGCGTCAACACAGAATATCCCAATCTTTTATTCACACTGCTTACCTGTATGCTATCTACAATTTCACTAGTTTTAGCTCCTCCACGTGAGACACCTAGGAAGCTTCCACTAGCAAGATTTATGTTTTCGACCACATCATGTGAAAGCTGAAGGTTGAAACCAAAATGTAATTCCACAACACAATGAACTTAATAACGTTAGGCGATTGGGGGACGCATCTTACCATCATTTCTTTTTATCCTTTTTAGAAAAGTCCACGATAACCAAACTGAATTCCAATAATATTCTTTACCCCATAGATCTCCAGGGAAAATACTATCTGGAAATAAAATTTACATTTGTTCAATATTGTCAAAAGGCTGTGGAAGCAAGATTTAGACAGAAAAAAAAATCTTTGTAGGCACACCACTTATTTAAACTTCGGGTGTGTAAAGAAGAAGCCATTTTACTTGAACGATATTGAAAGGACAATACCTGTCTAATAACATCATTTAAACCGAGGCAGAGCCCTCCACATGTAACAATTGCCGCTTTTACTTCCTCTGGTTCGTAGTATATTTCCTTCCGAGGCCCTACACGATGCACCCTAGAAAAAGCACATACCACTGGCTTATCAATTTCCCCTTCCTGAAAGATAAAAATTTACAAGGCTATAGAAATTGAAGACATTCTAGTAACATATGATTCTAAAAGCAGACTAAATACTAAATCACCTAATGATCTGATACTTCGTAATCTAAGGCAAAAATATCTATGTCATTTCTGATGTGAAAGTCTGGGCACCAACTGTTTGTGTTTATGTCTACAAGCTTTTGATTTTTTTGTCCGGTCCATTTTTTATTTGCAATTGCTCTTGCTAGTTCTTCTGAATATGTTTCTGTCTGATCATACTCTCCATATACTGCATATTTAATATTACAGAACTGTGTCCCTCATTTTTTTTACAGAATTGTGAATAATCAGTGCGGCACCATCTATTATATACAAGGAAGGCAAGGAGAACCCAACTAAATATTTCACTACATCCTCCCAATTATAGGCACAAACTCCTTTTCAAAATCCTCCCAATTATTTTAGTTGGGAAGAGCATCTTCATTGGTACATGCAAGCACAAGTTTGAGAAAAACAAAAGTTACCTCAGTAGTGAACTGCTATGAAACAATTATCTAGATGATAAATCAGGGCAGGAAAAGTAGCTACTTCTGTAGAGCAATGTTAATATTAAATCTACATTCATATCTATAAATTTATTTCTTGTAGAGTGCTAAATACACAGTCAACAATTAGTGAGTATCGATTCTCAAGCTGTATAACACTTGTCTTCAGTTTTGTAATGTCTGAAACTGAATAAATAAAGACACATCCATGTACCTAAAAAGGGTGGATACAAGTAAATGAAACTTTACAAATCATAGGCACATATACCTTCATATTGAGAATTAAAATAACAAAATCATGAGCACTGGGAATTCCACAAAACCTACCACTGCAAGAACTAGTCTCCAATCCTCTCACTAATAGCACCTGCATCAATTAGGTTTCGGACGGACAACTGGACAACATCCACCGCAAGTTCTCATCAAGCAGAGGAGAGTTTCACAACCTTGGTAATGAAAATCTCACCTGCACCGGGTTTCCCCGGGATGGATCTAAGCAGTGTGTTGTACCAACATAGTGGAGAGGAGGCACCGCGCTCGCCGTTGGCAGGGAGGAAGCCGTTGTGGGGATCTCGCCCATGCTCGCCGGCGTGATGGGCTGTGGAGAAGAGCGCGATGGGAGTGCCGGCATCGTCGACCAGATCTGGTGGGGGTGCGACGCCGACCTCGCACACAGAGGTGTCTGGAGGGAGGCGACACCGGCCTCCACGCACCAGCGCCATAGATCCCGATGGGGTTGCACAGTTCAGCCAAGGGAATGATGGTGGAGGGCGTGGTCAACGGCAGCGGAAGCAGTGACGGCAGTTGAGGAGGTCTATAGGGAGGTTCGATTTGGGGGAGGGTCCGATTTAGGGGAAGAGAACCGGTCGGGTGGCGGCTGCAATTCTTTTTGAGCGAAAATTTTTGGTCTGTCGCGCGGTTGGGCCAAATTATGTTTGGGCTCGCGCCACAGACAGACCCAGCAGATAGTGTGTCGTAGATCAGTTCTCCCGGCAGATTTTATGACCTAAGATGTGGACTTCATTGCTGGCAGTGCTTGTGCCCCTGCTGCTTAACTTCTACCGACAATTCATCCGCCCTTATGCACTTCTACCAGCAGCAACAAGGTTCCCGGCAGATGGTTTGCCCTCGTTCTCGTATTTCTCCCGGCAGTTAATTGCCGCCAATTCAGTGTTGTGGTGTAGTGCCCCCTCTTGGAAAGGGAAGGGGACTCCAACTAGGATTGGGAATCCTAGTTGGACTCCCCCTATCGGCGCGCCCCTTCTTGGCCGGCCTCCTCCTCCTCCCTCCTTTATATACGGGGGCAGGGGACACCTCAAAGACAACAGTTATTCTCTTAGCCGTGTGCGGTGCCCCCCTCCACAGTTTAACACCTCGGTCATATCGTCATAGTGCTTAGGTGAAGCCCTGCGCGGATCACTTCACCATCACCGTCACCACACCGTCGTGCTGACGAAACTCTCCCTCGACACTTTGCTGGATCAAGAGTTCGAGGGACGTCATCGAGCTGAACATGTGTAGAACTCAAGGTGTCGTGCGTTCGGTGCTTGATCGGTTGGATTGAGAAGACGTTCGACTACATCAACTGCGTTAAGCTAACGCTTCCACTTTTGGTCTACGAGGGTACGTGGACACACCCTCCCCTCTCGTTGCTATGCATCTCCTAGATAGATCTTGCCGTGAGCGTAGGAATTTTTTTGAAATTGCATGCTACGTTCCCCCAACAACGGCATCCGAGCCAGGTCTAGGCGTAGATGATATGCACGAGTAGAACACAAAGAGTTGTGCGCGGTGATAGTCATACTGCTTACCACCAACGTCTTATTTTTATTCGGTGGTATTGTTGGATGAAGCAGCCCGGACCAACCTTACATGACCACGTTCATGAGACCGGTCCCACTGACAGACATGCAACTAGTTTTGCATAAAGGTGGCTGGCAGGTGTCTGTTTCTCCAACTTTAGTTGAATCGAATTTGAGTATGGCCGGTCCTTGTTGAAGGTTTAAAACAACAAACTTGACAAAAACATCGATTGTGGTTTTGATGCGTAGGTAAGAACGGTTCTTACTAGAAGCCTGTAGCAGCCACGTAAAACTTGTAACAAGAAAGTAGAGGATGTCTAACTTGTTTTTGCAGGGCATGTTGTGATGTGATATGGTCAAGACATGATGTGATATACATTGTTGTATGAGATGATCATGTTTTGTAAAAGTTATCGGCAACTGGCAGGAGCCTTATGGTTGTCGCTTTATTGTATGAAATGCAACGCCATGTAATTGCTTTACTTTATCACTACGCGTTAGTGATAGTTGTAGAAGCAATAGTTGGCGAGACACCACGACGCTACGATGGAGATCAAGGTGTCAAGCCGGTGACGATGGATATCATGACGGAGCTTTGGAGATGGAGATCAAAGCACAAGATGATGATGGCCATATCATGTCACATATTTTGATTGCATGTGATGTTTATCTTTTATGCATCTTATTTTGCTTAGTACGACGGTAGCATTATAAGATGATCCCTCACTAAAATTTCAAGGTATAAGTGTTCTCCCTGAGTATGCACCGTTGCGACAGTTCGTCGTGCCGAGACACCACGTGATGATCGGGTGTGATAAGCTCTACGTTCACATACAACGGGTGCAAGACAGTTTTGCACGTGCAGAATACTCGGGTTAAACCTTGACGAGCCTAGCATGTGCAGACATGGCCTCGGAACACTGGAGACCGAAAGGTCGAACGTGAATCATATAGTAGATATGATCAACATAGAGATGTTCACCATTGAAAACTACTCCATCTCACGTGATGATCGGACATGGTTTAGTTGATATGGATCACGTGATCATTTAGATGACTCGAGGGATGTCTATCTAAGTGGGAGTTCTTAAGTAATATGATTAATTGAACTTAATTTATCATGAACTTAGTCCTGATAGTATTTTGCAAATTATGTTGTAGATCAATAGCTCGCGTTGTAGCTTCCCTATGTTTTTTATATGTTCCTAGAGAAAACTAAGTTGAAAGATGATAGTAGCAATGATGCGGACTGGGTCCGTGATCTGAGGTTTATCCTCTTTGCTGCACAGAAGAATTATGTCTTTGATGCACCCCTAGGTTACAAACCTATTGCAGGAGCAGATGCAGACGCTATGAACGTTTGGCTAGCTTCAATATGATGACTACTTGATAGTTTAGTGCACCATGCTTTACGGCTTAGAAACCGGGACTTCAAAAACGTTTTGAACACCATGGAGCATATGAGATGTTCCAAAGAGATGAAATTGGTATTTCAGACTCATGCCCGTGTCGAGAGGTATGAGACCTCTGACAAGTACTTCGCCTAAAAATGGACGAGAATTTCTCATCTAGTGAGCATGTGCTCAGAATGTCTGGGTACTACAATCGCTTGAATCAAGTGGGAGTTAATTTCCAGATGATAGTGTTATTAACAGAGTTCTTCAATCACTGCCACCAAGCTATAAAGGTTTCGTGATGAACTATAATATGCAAGGGATGGAGAAGACTATTCCCGAGCTCTTCGCAATGCTCAAAGCTGCGGAGGTAGAAATCAAGAAGGAGCATCAAGTGTTGATGGTTAACAAGACCACTAGTTTCAAGAAAAAGGGCAAAGGAAATAAAGGGAACTTCAAGAAGAATGGCAAGCAAGTTGCCACTCCCGGGAAGAAGCCCAAGTCTGGACCTAAGCCTGAAACTGAGTGCTTCTACTGCAAAGGGATTGGTCACTGGAAACGGAACTGCCCCAAGTATTTGGCGGATAAGAAGGATGGCAAAGTGAACAAAGGTATATTTGATATACATGTTATTGATGTGTACCTTACTAATGCTCGTAGTAGTGCCTTGGTATTTGATACCGGTTCGGTTGCCCATATTTGTAACTCGAAATAGGGACTATGGATTAAACGAAGATTGGCTCAGGGTGAAGTGACAATGTATGTTGGAAGTGGTTCCAAGATTGATATGATCATCGCACACCCCATATACTTTTGGATTAGATTTGAACCTAAATAAATGTTATTTGGTGTTTCCCTTAAAGAATGAATATGATTAGATCATGTTTATTGCAATACGGTTATTCATTTAAGACAGAGAATAATTGTTATTCTATTTACATGAATAAAACCTTCTATGGTCATACACCCAATGTTGATGGTTTATTGAATCTCGATCGTAGTGATACACATATTCATAATATTGATGCCAAAAGATGCAAAGTTGATAATGATAGTGCAACATACTTGTGGCACTGCCGTTTAGGTCATATTGGTGTAAAGCGCATGAAGAAACTCCATGCTGGTTGGCTTTTGGAATCACTTGATTATGAATCATTTGATACTTGCGAACCGTGCCTTATGGGCAAGATGACTAAAACTCCGTTCTCCGGAACAATGGAACGAGCTAATGACTTATTGGAAATAATACGTACCGATGTATGCGGTCCGATGAGTGTTGAGGCTCGCGGCGGTATCGTTATTTTCTGACCTTCACAGATGATTTGAGCAGATATGGGTATATCTACTTAATGAAACACAAGTCTGAAACATTTGAAAAGTTCAAAGAATTTCAGAGTGAAGTGGAGAATCATCGTAACAAGAAAATAAAGTTTCTACGATCTGATCGGGAGGCGAATATTTGAGTTACGAGTTTGGCCTTCATTTAAAACAATGTGGAATAGTTTCACAACTCACGCCACCTGGAACACCACAGCGTAATGGTGTGTCCGAATGTCATAACCGTACTTTATTAGATATGGTGCGATCTATGATGTCTCTTACCGATTTACCACTATCGTTTTGGGGTTATGCATTAGAGACAGCTGCATTCACTTTAAATAGGGCACCATCTAAATCCGTTGAGACGACACCGTATGAACTGTGGTTTGGCAAGAAACCTAAGCTGTCGTTTCTTAAAGTTTGGGGTTGCGATGCTTATTTGAAAAAGCTTCAGCGTGATAAGCTCGAACCCAAATCGGAGAAGTGCGTCTTCATAGGATACCCAAAATAAAATGTTGGGTACACCTTCTATCACAGATCCGAAGGCAAGATCTTTGTTGCTAAGAATGGATCCTTTCTAGAGAAGGAGTTTCTCTTGAAAGAAGTGAGTGGGAGGAAAGTATAACTTGATGAGGTAATTGTACCTTCTCTCGAATTGGAAAGTAGCTCATCACAGAAAACTGTTCCCGTGGAGTCTACGCCAATTAGTGAGGAAGCTAATGATGATCATCATGAAACTTCAGATCAAGTTACTACCAATCCTCGTAGGTCAACCAGAGTACATTCCGCACCAGAGTGGTACTGTAATCCTGTTCTGGAAGTCATGTTACTAGACCATGACGAACCTACAAACTATGAGGAAGCGATGATGAGCCCAGATTCCACAAAATGGCTGGAGGCCATGAAATCTGAGATGGGATCCATGTATGAGAACAAGTGTGTTCTTTGGTGGACTTGCCCGATGATCAGCAAGCCATAGAGAATAAATGGATTTTCAAGAAGAAGACTGACGCTGATGGTAATGTTACTGTCTACAAAGCTCGACTTGTCGCAAAAGGTTTTCGACAAGTTCAAGGAGTTGACTACGATGAGACCTTCTCACCCGTAGCGATGCTTAAGTCTGTCCGAATCGTGTTAGCAATTGCCGCATTTTATGATTATGAAATCTGGCAAATGGATGTCAAAACTGCATTCCTTAATGGATTTCTTAGGAAAGAGTTGTATATGATGCAACCAGAAGGTTTTGTCGATCCTAAAGGTGCTAACAAAGTGTGCAAGCTCCAGCGATCCATTTATGGACTGGTGCAAGCCTCTCGGAGTTGGAATATACGCTTTGATGAGGTGATCAAAGCATATGGTTTTATACAGACTTTCGAAGATGCCTGTATTTACAAGAAAGTGAGTGGGAGCTCTGTAGCATTTCTAATATTATATGTGGATAACACATTGTTGATAGGAAATGATATAGAATTTCTGGATAGCAGAAAAGGATACTTGAATAAGAGTTTTTCAATGAAAGACCTCGGTGAAGCTACTTATATATTGGGCATCAAGATCTATAGGGATATATCGAGACGCTTAATAGGACTTTCACAAAGTATATACCTTGGCAAAATTTTGAAGAAGTTCGAAATAGATCAGTCAAAGAAAGAATTCTTGTCTGTGTTGCAAGGTGTGGAGTTGAGTAAGACTCAAACCCGACCACAGCAGAAAATAGAAAGAGAATGAGAGTCATTCCCTATGCCTCAGCCATAGGTTCTATAAAGTATGCTATGCTGTGTACCAGACCTATTGTGTACCTTGCCATGAGTTTGGCAAGGGGGTACGATAGTGATCCAGGAGTGGATCACTGGACACCGGTCAAAGTTATCCTTAGTTACCTTAGAGGACTAAGGAAATATTTCTCGGTTTTGGAGGTGGTAAAGAGTTGGTCGTAAAGAGTTACGTCGATGCAAGCTTTGACACTGATCCGGATGACCGTGAGTCTCAATCTGGATACATATTGAAAGTGGGAGCAATTAGCTAGAGTAGCTCCGTGCAAAGCATTGTGGATAGAGAAATTTGCAAAATACATACGGATCTGAATGTGGTAGACCTATGGACTAAACTTCTCTCACAAGCAAAACATGATCACACCTTAGTACTCTTGGGTGTTAATCACATGGCGATGTGAACTAGATTATTGACTATAGTAAACCCTTTGGGTGTTGGTCACATGGCGATGTGAACTATGGGTGTTAATCACATGACGATGTGAACTATTAATGTTTAATCACATGGCGATGTGAACTAGATTATTAACTCTAGTGTAGGTGGGAGACTGAAGAAATATGCCCTAGAGGCAATAATAAAGTTGTTATTTTATATTTCTTATATCATGATAAATGTTTATTATTCATGCTCGAATTGTATTAACCGGAAACTTGATACATGTGTGATACATAGCAAAACACCGTGTCCCTAGTAAGCCTCTACTAGACTAGCTCGTTAATCAAAGATGGTTAAGTTTCCTAACCATAGACATGTGTTGTCATTTGACGAACGGGATCACATCATTAGGAGAATGTTGTGATGGAAAAGACCCATCTGTTAGCTTAGCATGTTGATCGTTCAGTTTTATTGCTGTTGCTTTCTTCATGTCAAATACATATTCCTTCGACTATGAGATTATGAAACTCCCGGATACCGGAGGAATACCTTGTGTGCTATCAAACGTCACAACGTAACTGGGTGATTATAAAGATGCTCTACAGGTATCTCCGAAGGTGTTTGTTGGGTTGGCATAGATCGAGATTAGGATTTGTCACTCTGAGTATCGGAGAGGTATCTCTAGGGCCTCTCGGTAATGCACATCATAATAAGCCTTGCAAGCAATGTGACTAATGAGTTATTTGCGGGATGATGTATTACGGAACTAGTAAAGAGACTTGCCGGTAATGAGATTGCACTAGTTATGATGATACCGACGATCGAATCTCGGGCAAGTAACATACCGATGACAAAGGGAACAACGTATGTTGTTATGCGGTTTGACCGATAAAGATCTTTGTAGAATATGTAGGAGCCAATATGAGCATCCAGGTTCCGTTATTGGTTATTGATCGGAGATGTCTCTCTATCATGTCTACATAGTTCTCAAACCCGAAGGGTTCGCACGCTTAACGTCGATGGTGATTTATATTATGAGTTATGTGTTTTTGATGACCGAAGTTTGTTAGGAGTCCCGGATGAGATCACGGACCTGATGAGGAGTCTCGAAATGGTCGAGACATAAAGATTGATATATTGGAAGGTTATGTTCGGACAACGGAAAGGTTTCGGAAAGGTTCGGGAATTTTTCGGAGTACCGGGAGGTTACCGGAATCCCCCGGGGGATTAATGGGCCTTCATGGGCCTTGGTGGAACAGAGGAGGTAGCGGCACGGAGGAGGCTGTTGGAAATATGCCCTAGAGGCAATAATAGAATGGTTATTATTATATTTCCTTGTTCATGACAATTGTCTATTGTTCATGATATAATGATGTTAACTGGAAACCGTAATACATGTGTGAATGCATAGACCACAACATGTCCCTAGTGAACCTCTAGTTGACTAGCTCGTTGATCAATAGATGGTTATGGTTTCCTGACCATGGACATTGGATGTCATTGATAACGGGATCACATCATTAGGAGAATGATGTGATGGACAAGACCCAATCCTAAGCATAGCACAAGATCGTGTAGTTCGTTTGCTAAAGCTTTTCTAATGTCAAGTATCATTTCCTTAGACCATGCGATTGTGCAATTCCCAGATGTCGTAGGAATGCTTTGGGTGTGCCAAACGTCACAACGTAACTGGGTGGCTATAAAGGCACACTACGGGTATCTCCGAAAGTGTCTTTTGGGTTGGCACGAATCGAGACTGGGATTTCTCACTCCGTATGACGGAGAGGTATCTTTGGGCCCACTCGGTAATGCATCATCATAATGAGCTCAATGTGACTAAGTAGTTAGTGACGGGATCATGCATTAGGGAACGAGTAAAGTGACTTGCCGGTAACATGATTGAATGAGGTATTGGGATACCGACGATCAAATCTTGGGCAAGTAACATACCGATTGACAAAGGGAATTGTACACGGGATTGATTGAATCCCCGACATCGTGGTTCATCCGATGAGATCATCGTGGAACATGTGGGAGCCAACATGGGTATCCAGATCCCGCTATTGGTTATTGGCCAGAGAGATGTCTCGGTCATGTCTGCATAGTTCCTGAACCCGTAGGGTCTACACACTTAAGGTTCGATGACGCTAGGGTTATAGGGAATAGATGTATGTGGTTACCGAATGTTGTTTGGAGTCCCGGATGAGATCCCGGATGTCACGAGGAGTTCCGGAATGGTCCGGAGGTGAAGATTTATATATGGGAAGTCCACTTTCAGTCACCGGAAAGGTTTCGGGGTTTATCGGTATTGTACCGGGACAACTGAAGGGGTTCCGGGGGTCCACCTGCCCCGAAGGACCTAATGGGCTGTAGTTGGGTGGGAACCAGCCCCTTAGTGGGCTGGTGCGCCCCCCAAGGGCCCAAGGAAACTAGGGTTGGAAACCCTAGGGGGGCCGTTGCCCCCCCGGGGCGGGCGCCCCCCTAGTTGGATACCCTAAGGGGGCCGCTGCCCCCCCCTCTAGATGGATTGTCGGGTGGTAGGTGCGACATATGCCAACGGGTGGCTTATCATTGTGGGAGCCAGTAAGACGTCGCCGGTGCCTGGAAACGGGATGAGGCGAAGACATGCACGCCGGCGAATCTTACCCAGGTTCGGGGCTCTCCGTGGAGATAACACCCCTAGTCCTGCTCTGCGGGGTCTCCGCATGATCACTAGATCAGAAGAGTAGCTACAAATGCTCCTTGAGCTGTCGGGTTCAAGGGAGAAGAAGAGCAAGGCTAGCTCTCCTTCCCTCTCTATATGGTGTGTGTGTAACTCTAAGAAGCCAACCCTTTGCATGGGTGCCCCGGGGGGTTTATATAGGCCTACCCCCGGGGGTACAATTGTAATCCGGCTGGGCACGGGTCCCAGTCGTCAGTGTCTGTGCTCGCCGGCTTCTCCGCCGGCCATTGGGGCCCGCCGACTGGTGGGTCCCGCCGGCTGCCGGCCTCTTGGTCGACAGGCCGGCCCCACTGCCTGGGGGTCTTGTCGGCGGCTGCTTACTGTAGCCTCGCCCCTGATGACGAGGGCTTTGTCGAGGTAAGCGTGGCTACAGTGTGCCGCCTCGAGGGCTCTCACTGTAGCCTTACCTCGTCTTGTCTCCTTAATGTGGCACATGTTTCGAGGGAGGGGGTAGCCGGCTTCTGGGGGCCGGCTACGCCCCTGGCCGACTGGGGGAGGCCGGGCCGCCTTCGTGCCTCTCTCTGGCTAAAGGGGCCCGCCGCCCGCGGGCCGTACTGGCGTCTGTCGTGGATGACGTTGAGGCCAGCATGGCTACAGTGCCGAGCCGGACGGGAGATGGCTGACCCGTACGGCGTCCTGTGGCCATGCCTGCCTCGGGCTTCGGGGGTAGTGGGCCGTACTGTGGCCACACCCCGTCTTGTCACCGTTATGTGGGCGTAGTTTTGGTGGGTGCGGTCTTGGCCGGCTTCTTGGAGTCGGCGCTCTTCATGGCCGGCTCTTGGAAGTCGGTCCTCTTGGTGCCGGCTTCCTGGAGTCGGCCATCTCGCAGCTATCTTGGGGGAGGTTTCTGGGGCCGGGTCGCCTTCTGAGAGTCGGCTCCTGGGGTAGTCGGCCGGGGGAAGGCGGCCCAATGCTTCGAATGCTTGAAGGCCCAATTGGCCTGATAATTTTTGAAGAACCAGGGGTAGTCGGTTAGGCTACCCGTGGCCATTTACTCCGACAGTAGTCCCCGAAGCTGATTGAGCTTCGAGGTTGGGTGGGAGTCGAGAAGCTCGGTCAGCTTCCTATCTTGACGAGCCGGCAGCTAGGAGCCGGCTTCGGTTGGGCGCGCCGTCTCGGCGAAATTTTTTGAAGTCGGAGGGCGGGAGTCTGCCAGCGCGCGTACCGGGCCGCGGGCCGGCCACTTGCCGCCTGCGAACCACGTGGCATCCCTTGGCTAAAAAGCCTGCCAGCCCACGCGCGCGACGGGACGTCGCCGCAGGTCGGGGGCCCGCCACGCCTACGCCCGGGCCCAGGCGCGGATTCTCTGCGGCCCGAAGCCGCCCGCACGTCTTCCTGCGGCGGTTTCGGCACGCCTTTAGGGCGTAATAATCGCGAGGCGTGGGGGGAGTGGGTGCAGTTAATCCCACGTCTCACCCCACGCCCTGCCTCCCGGCTTCACCGTGCGAAGCTATAAGTAGGGGGAGGGGGAGAGCGGCAGGCGCTCGCACGCCCCTCCCCTCTCCGCCATCTTCTTCCTTCTGCTCCTTTCTTGCGACAGCGCCTCGCCGCCGCACCGCTCTACCACTCGATCCTCCGCCGCCGCGCTCATTCTCGCCAGCCCTACGCCACGATGCAGTACGGCGGGGATTGGGACGGCTCCAACGTCCATGAGGACCACGTCGAGTTCCTCCGCAAGACGCGGCGGCTGCCCGGCGCGGACAAGGTGGAGGTCCGTCTTGCGCCGGCGAAGGAGATTACGCCGGAGCCGGAGGAAGGCGAGCGGGTAGTCTTCCGCTCGCATTTCTTGCGCGGCATCGGCTTGCCCGTGAGCGCCTTCTTCCGCTCCTTTCTCGAGTTCTCCCAACTCCAGCCGCACCACCTCACCCCGAACACGGTGGTGCTGCTGTCCGCCTTCGTCACCTTGTGCGAAGGCTACCTCGGCGTCCTCCCCACCCTCGAGCTCTGGGGGGAGTTCTTCCAGTCCAAGCTGGGCACGCGCATGCAGGGCGTGCCGGCTCAGAGTGGCGCCTTCATCGCGATGCGGAGGGTGGCTGCCGACAACCCCTTCCCCGTCATCACGCTGATCCAGTCGGTGAAGCTATGGCAAAAGTCATACTTCTACGTGAAGAACGTCGCCCCGCAGGGCGACTACGTCAATCTGCCGGCTTACGTAGCCGGCCCACCGGCGGGCAGGCGGCCCCAGTGGTCCTATCGGGCCGTGACGCTGACGCCGGCTGGAGCCGCAGCTGTCGCCCGACTGCGGGTGATGATCCAGTCGGAGGGCTTGTCGGGGCCCGACCTGCTGGCCGCCTTCGTCACGCGCCGGGTGCTCCCGCTCCAGAGCCGCCCTCATCTGATCTGTCAGATGAGCGGCCAGCTCGATCCGAGTCGGATGTGCACCAAAGACATGCCGCACGACGAGGTGGCCCATATGGTGAACTACCTTGCGAACTGCAAGCTCTCCGCAGAGTGGCAGTTCGGCAAGGAGCCATATTGCCGAGCTCATCCGCCGCCCACGGTATGTTCTCTTTTCTCTTTCTCTCTCAGTTTTGTCGCCGAGTTCCTTTTGGCCGACTCTGACTAGTCGGCTTGTCTCGACAGAGCCCTCTTCTTCGGCCTGCAGGCGGGTCGGACGCGGAGCGCCGATTCGTCCCCGACCGGACGGAGCACGATCTGGAGGACCCCGACTTGGGGGCGGCCGCTATGGACGACAACACCGAGGCGGGCGGTGGCCAAGCCGGCGGCGAGGCAGGCGGCTCCGGGCTTGGAGTCAGCTTCGACGACTGGCCGGACGATGACGAGGCTGAAGTCGTCCCACGCCGCCAGCCGGCGCCTGGCCACGGCGCGGGTTCCTCCGCCGCGCCGCCTGCTCGGGGCGGCGGGCAAAAGCGTCGTGCCGCGCCGGGCTTGTTCGGCAGTCGGCCGAAGAAGCCCAGAGGCGGGGCAGCGGCGACCAGGCGGGAGGAGGCGGCCGCGAAGGCGGCCCGCTTCCGCAAGGCGGTGAAGCAGCCGCAGACGGTGTCGGCGTAAGTATATACTCCTTCGTGTATTCTTTTTTCTTTTCTCTGGTAGCTCCTGAGTCCTTGTCTTTTCTCCAAAAAACCAGGGCTCCATTGTCGCTCGAGCGGGCTGCTGCCGCCTCCGTCGTTGGGTCGCCGGGAGGATCTGGGAGCACTACTCGCCGCGTGGACCCCCGTGCCGATCTTCAGGCGGCGACGGAGCGGAACGCGCGGGAGGCGCGGGAGGAGCGGGAGGCGCGGGAGGCGGAGGCATTGAGGGCGGCCGCCGCCAAGGCGGCGCAGGAGGAGGAGGCGGCGAAGGCGCGCGCTGACGCCGCGGCCAAGGCCCAAGCGGAGGCTGCGGCTGCGGCGATGGCGGAGGGGGCCTTGCTGGTCACCCCACTGCGCGTCGCGGCGCCTGGGGCCCCAGAGCCCCGCCAGAAGAAGCCGGCGGTGACCAGCCGGGGCTGGAGAGGGAGACGACGTCGTCATCCTAGAGAGGGCGGCGGCACCGGCCCCGCCGACTGGGGCGACTCAAGGCGGCCGGCCTGATCTGCCGCCTGCGCAATCGGCCGGGGGCGAGCCGGCCGCGAGGACTGATCTGGTGGTCCGGACGTCGTCGCGCCAGCGCACGGGGAAGGCCGCATCAGAGCCGCAGAAGGCTGCATCGGAGCCGCAGCCGGCCGCGGGCTCCAGCTCGTCGGCCCAGGATATGGAGGCGGCCAGCGCCAGCTCGGGGTGGACGCCGGGCGGAGGGACGGCCGTGATGAATGTGGCCGCGCAGGACGTCCGGACCCGGCTCCAAGCCCAGGCTACGGCGCTGAGGAAATACAACGACGAGTTCCTTGCGACGCGGGCGGCCATCCGGGTTAGTCTTCTTATCTTGCTTTTTTGATCTTGGTTTCTTCCGTGGGGGCGCGTCAGCGCACCCACTGGGTGTAGTCCCCGAGTTCCGAGTCGGCTGCTGAGCAGGCGGCTTGGAACTTCTTAGCGGATCTAGTTTTGCTATTCTTGCTCTTACTTCGCTCTTCTGCCTGTCTTGCAGGACTACCACAATCTTCGCGCGGCTGCCTTCAACTCCCAGGCTCGGGAGCTGACCCAGAAGACCGCCGACCTATCTGAGAGCCGGGGTAAGTGCTTCGTCCTTTATCTCACGTGGGGGCGCGTCAGCGCACCCACTGGGTGTAGTCCCCGAGATTCGGGCCGACTGCTGAGCAGTCGGGTCGGATCTTCCTTGACGACTTCTTCTTATTGCTTCTTCTTTCTCTGCCGTCCCTGCAGCGGCCAACGCCAGTCTAAGGGAGCAGCTGGGAGGGTCTCAGGCCGCCCTTCGTGCTAAGGAGGCCGAGTTTGCCGCCTTGGTGCAGGAACGTGACCGCCTGGCCAAGAGGTTGGCCGACCAGGAGGAGAGCCACAAGGCGGCTCTGAAGGCGGTGCAGGACAGCGAAGCCGCCCTCCAGGCCGAGTACGAGACAGAGGCGGCTGGCTGGGCCGAAGCAAGGCAGACGCTGATCAATGGCTATGGCCAGATCGAAGATTTGGTTGACGGTAAGCCGCCTTCTTCTTCGTCCTTTCTTGCCGCTTGCCGCTTTTGGCTCGTTTTCTGACTTGGTGTTTTCTCTTCTTTCTCTTTCTTTCTTGCGCAGAGTACTTCCCTGGCTACTCTACCGCCGCCAACCAGATCATCGAGGCCCGCCGCGAGGCACGGAGGCAGGCTGGCGCCGAGATTGCACCAAACGCTAGCCGGTCGCTGGAGGAGCAGCTCTTGGCGATCCAGGCCCGCCTCCAGCCGGCTCATCGACTGCTCCGCCGGCTTCAACGTGCCGGGGCGCAGGTGTTGGCCGCCCTCTGGCCTGGCGAAGTGGTTCCCCGCACCCCCAGTCGGACTGCCGACTGGCTGGAGGTGGCGGTCGGCCGCTTCGAAGCCTGGAAGGCTTCGGCGGCTCGGTCCGGCGCCAGGCGGGCACTGGAGTTCGTCAAGGCCTGGTATCCCGGCCTGAGTCTGGACCAGCTGGCTACCTGGCGGCAGCAGGCCGACACGGAGCTGGAGCCGGCGCGGCCGGCTATCATCCGGCGGGCTTCGGCGATCGCCGACTACACCGACACCAGCGCCTTCGCCCCTGAGGTAGATGACAACGGTGTTGCCCAGCCGGAGGAATGGTTCGGGCTGAACCCGGCAGACGGCGAAGACTCGGCGGAGGAGATCGACTCCAGCGACGAGGGCGAAGAGGAGGAGGAGGAGGGTGAAGACGCCGGGCCGGATGGTGGAGCGGCCGGCCAGCCTCAGCTTGACCGTGCCTCCAGCAACACGGCACGCGCGGGTGCGCCGCCTGCCACCGGCGGTGATCAAGCCGAGACCCGCCAGCCGGCCACTCCTTCAGCCGGTGACGCCGTCTCCACCGACCAACCCGGCTCCCACACCGCGCCTTTAGTCTAGTCTGCTATCTTTTATTTTCCTGTCTTATCACTTTTGGAACAATATTTTGTTAAGTTTGCACAATTCCACCCACTGGGGGTGTATTCGAACTATGTCGATTGCCGGCCTGTTGGGGGCTTTATATGTATATATGACTATGCAAGTGTTTGGCTTTTCCTTGTTCTTTGCTTTTCATCCTTCTGCTGTTTCCTTTGCCGCCCTCCCTTGGTTGCCGCCTCCCCAGTCAGACAGTTGCTCTGCAATCTGTGGCTGGAGAAGTGCTTGGCCAATTGGGAGGGCAAGTACTCTAGCTTTGTTGGATTATAGCGAAGTGTTTGGGAAGCCGGCCAGCCGGCTGTTCTGACAGCCGGCAAGCGTGGTTGGAGGCCGTCTTTTCGCTATACAAGTTCATTAGTCCTTAGCCGTTTTTCGTGTGGGCATCCTTTCTGCCTTGGCTCTTGCTAGTCGGACAGTCGGTTCTTCGAGCTGCGACTTTCAACAAGAGAGGACTCGGGAGCCGGCACACTACTTGTCTGACTTCAGGTAGAACTTTAATATAGCTTAAGGCGGCCAGTCCCCGGGCCGACTAGTCGAACCCGGTGCCAGACAGAAAATCAAATGTAATAATACATTCATGGATATGACACTCGTCACTCATAGATAAATGAAGGCAGTCCCCGAGTGCTCCTCGGGGGGCCTGTTGTTTCGTACTTAATACAAAAGGGTAGCATGATACATACTGCTTTCAACTGTAAAATCTTCTCAGGAGGTTCGCGTTCCATGGTCGCTCCGAATCCTTGCCGGAGTCATCCCTCTTGCGTGCTCTTGGTTTTTGCGCGTCGATCAAGTAGTAGGAGTTGTTACCTAGTGCCTTGCTGATGACGAAAGGGCCTTCCCAAGGGGCCGAGAGCTTGTGCTGGCCGGCTGTTCGCTGGATCAGCCGAAGCACAAGGTCGCCCTCCTGGAAAGATCTTGGCTTGACCTTGCGGTTGTGGTAACGGCGCAACCCCTGCTGGTAGATGGCGGACCGGCTGAGTGCTAACAGCCGGCCTTCTTCCAGTAGGTCGACACCGTCTTCTCTGCTTCCTTGGCCTCCGCCTCCGTGTACATGGTGACCCGAGGCGAGTCGAACTCGATGTCGGTTGGGATGACAGCCTCGGCACCATATACAAGGAAGAACGGAGTGAAGCCGGTTGACTTGTTAGGGGTAGTACGCAGACTCCAGAGGACAGCCGGCAGCTCATCGAGCCAGCAGCCGGCCGATCGCTCCAGTGGTACAACCAGTCGGGGCTTGATGCCGGAGAGGATGAGTCCATTTGCTCGCTCGACCTGGCCGTTTGACTGCGGGTGGGCAACGGACGCTAAGTCCAGTCGGATACCCTGCGTCGCGCAGAAACGTGCCAGTGCTCCTTTGGCAAAGTTTGTGCCGTTGTCGGTGATGATGCTGTGCGGTACGCCGTACCGAGTAGTGATGTCGGTGATGAACGTCACGGCAGTCGGCCCGTTCAGCTTCTTGATCGGCTTCGCTTCGATCCACTTGGTGAACTTGTCCACGGCGACAAGCAGATGTGTCAAGCCGCCGCGGGCTGTCTTGAAAGGGCCCACCATGTCCAGTCCCCAGACGGCAAAGGGCCAGGTGAGGGGAATGGTCTTGAGTGCAGAAGCCGGCAGGTGTTGCTTGGAACTGAAGACTTGGCATCCTCTGCAGCTCTTGACTATCTCTTTGGCATCTTCCAAAGCAGTCGGCCAAAAGAAACCGTGGCGGAAAGCTTTGGCCACAAGTGATCTTGAGGCTGCGTGGTGGCCGCATTCGCCTTGATGGATATCCTTGAGGATTGCCACTCCTTTTTCTGGCTCGACACAGCGCTGGAAGACTCCAGTGACGCTGCGCTTGACAAGCTCTCTGTTGATTATTGCATATGCTCCGGCTCGTCGTTGCACTAGTCTTGCTGAGATCTCATCAGCCGGCAGCTCTCTGTTGACTAGGAATTTGAGGATGGGCTGGGCCCATGATGGAGCTGTGACTTCTTCTTCTGTTAGTGCGGCCACCATGACTCGGGTGGGTGGGTCGGGTGGCGTGGAATTGGAGTCGGCCACCGCTTCTTGTGTTGCTGCAGTCCCCGGGCCGACTGCTGCAGTCCCCGGGCCGGGTTCTGAAGTCCCCGGGCCGGGTGCGACTACGGCAGTCCCCGGGCCAGTTGTCGAAGTCCCCGTGCCGCCTGCGGGGTTCCTCCAGTCGGATCCGGCTGCATCGGGGACAGGCGGTACGAAGATAGAGTCCGACTCTGGAGACGGCTTGATGGACGGCTTGAGGAGGCGCTGGAGGGAGACGCCGGTCGGTATAGCCTGTCGGGTGGAGCCGATCCGTGCCAGGGCATCTGCTTGGTCGTTGTCGGCCCTTGGTACGTGAAGGAACTCGCACCCTTCGAAGTACCCGCTGATCTGTTGGACGAGGAATCGATAGCTCGCCATGTTTGCATCCTTGGCGTCCCAGTCGCCAGACGACTGCTGGACCACCAAGTCTGAGTCGCCATAACACAGGATCCGGCGTATGCCGAGTTCTTTGGCTAGCCGGAGCCCATGTATGAGCGCCTCGTACTCGGCCACGTTGTTGGAGGCGGCGAAGTGGATTTGCAGCGTGTATCTGAGTTTGTCGCCTTTGGGAGAGGTGAGGACGATGCCGGCTCCCAAGCCGGTGCGCATCTTGGACCCGTCGAAGTGCATCCGCCAATGGGTAGAGTCGGGCGCCGGCGGTTGGTACTGGGTCTCGGCCCAGGGGGGGTTGTAGAAGATTGTGTATGGTGCCAATGCAATGGCCCATTTAGCCACCCGGCCGGATGCATCCCGGCTGCCTATGATCTCGGCAAGCGGGGCGGTGCACACGACCGTGATGGGATGCTCTTGGAAGTAGGGCTTCAGCTTCTTGGCGGCGAAGTACACCCCATAGCACATCTTCTGGTAGTGCGGGTAGTTTTGCTTTGAGCTGGATAGTACTTCGCTTAGATAATACACCGGCCTTTGAACTAGCTGGGCTCGGCCTTCTTCCGGGCGCTGGACCACGACAACTGTACTGACCACTCGGCTAGTCGCGGCAATGTAGAGGAGCATGGGCTCCTTCTCAGTCGGTGCCGCCAGGACAGGTGGAGTGGTCAGCATCTTCTTCAGCTCATGGAAGGCTTGGTCGGCTTGGTCATTCCACTCGAAGTGAGTGGACTTCTTCATGAGTCGGTACAGGGGGAGAGCCTTCTCTCCTAGCCGGCTGATAAAGCGGTTTAGGGAGGCCAAGCACCCGGTGAACTTCTGCACATCTCGCAATTTGGTGGGAATCTCCATCCTCTCGATGGCCTTGATCTTCACAGGGTTGCACTCGATGCCGCGTTCGGAGACCAGAAAGCCTAGCAGCTGGCCGGCTGGTACTCCGAACACGCATTTCTCGGGGTTGAGCTTGATTTGGAATCGGCGCAAGTTGGCGAATGTTTCTTTGAGGTCCTCCAGCAGGGTGCCGCGCTTCTCTGTCTTCACCACAATGTCGTCTACGTAGACGTGGGCATTTCTGCCGAGTTGCTTGAGGAGGCATTTCTGCATGCAACGCTGAAAAGTGGCACCGGCATTCCTTAAGCCGAATGTCATAGTCAGGTAACAGAAAGCTCCGAATGGTGTGATGAAGGCAGTCTTCAGGCGGTCTGCCGGGTCCAACTTGATATGATGGTACCCTGAGTAGGCATCCAAAAAACTCAACAGCTCGCATCCGGCTGTGGAGTCTATCACTTGGTCAATCCGTGGCAAAGCAAACGGATCCTTGGGGCAGGCCTTGTTGAGGCTGGTGTAGTCTATACACATGCGCCACTTGTTATTCTTTTTCAAAACCAAGACTGGGTTGGCAAGCCACTCTGGAAAAAATACTTCCATAATAAAGCCAGCGGCGAGGAGCCGGGCTATCTCTTCTCCTACGATTCTTCGCTTCTCTTCTGACAGTCGGCGGAGGGGCTGCTTGACCGGCTTTGCGTCGGCTCGGACGTGCAATTTCTGCTCGGCGAAATCCTTCGGGACACCCGGCATGTCCTTTGGGGACCATGCAAAGATGTCTCGATTCTCACGGAGGAAGTCGACGAGCTCGCCTTCCTATTTACTGTCCAGGTTTGCCCCAATGACAGCAAACCTTTCCGGGTTCTCCGGGTCCAGAGGTATCTTCTTCGTCTCCTTGGCCGGCTGGAAGGAGCCCTGCGCATCATAATCTTTGGGGTTGGGGGACAAGGCCGGCTGCTTGCCGGCCATGGCCACAACCCGTTCCAGCATCTTCTTCTCTTCTGCCACTACGAGGGACTCGGCCAGCCGACTGCTGGCCATGGCGCACTCGATGGACTTCTTGTAGTCGCCGGCTACAGTGATGATCCCCTTCGAGCTCGGCATCTTCATCTTCAGGTAGGCGTAGTGGGGCACAGCCATGAACTTGGCCAGAGCAGGTCGGCCAAGCAAAGCATGGTAGGGGCTCTCCAGATCCACTACCTCAAACCAGATCGCTTCTCGGCGAAAATGATCCTTGTCTCCGAAGAGAACATCCATCTTGATCTTGCCGATCGGGGAACAAGACAAGCCGGGCACGATGCCATGGAACACGGTCCGGCTTGGCATGAGCTGCTTCGCCTTGATGTTCAGCTTCTCCATGGTATCGCGGTACAGTATATTGATACTGCTTCCGCCATCAATCAGGACGCGGGAGAATCGGGCAGCTCGCCTCTCCGTCGCGAGGGTGACATCCAAGACTAGTGCATAGGAGCCAGGGGATGGCATCACCTCTGGGTGGTCGGCCTGGCTCCAGTTGATGGGCTTCTCGGACCAGTGCATGAACTCGGGGGCGCTAGAGGCGACTGCGTTGACCTCTTGATGCTGACGGCGCCGACTACGCTTGTCTTCGACTTGGCTTGTGAAGACGACGTAGGCGGCGTGCTCTTCAGGGAACTCATCTTGAATGGCTCCGACTGTTGGCCGAGCCGCCAGCTGCTGGGGGGCTGGAGGCGGCGGGCCGGGAGGCGGAGGCGGCACCAGCCCCTCGCCCTTGGAGATTCGCGTGAGCCAGTGGCACTTTCGGGTTGTGTGGTTGGACGGCTTCGCGCTGCTGTGAAACTTGCAGGGGGCGTCGAGAGTCTGCTCGTAGGAGAAGGCCGGCTGCCAAGCCGGCCTGCCACCCTTCTTCTTGGGAGCGGGCCATTCTTCGGGTTGCTCATCTTCAACTGTGGCCACCTGCCGACTGGTGGAAGGCGGCATAGGGGCTTTGCGCTTATGATCGTTCTGGTAGGGGCGCCGATTGGAGTGGCTAGCCGGCGTCTTGGGAGCCGGAGCGATCACCTTCCCAGAGGCGTCCACTCGGAGCTCGGTCTTCATCGAGGAGTCGGCCGTGGCGTACTTGTCCGCGATGATCAGCAGTTCGTCGAGGGTAGCCGGCTCGTCGCAGAGGAGTCGGTGCTTGAGGAGGGTGCCCTCTCAGCACCCGGCGGTGAAGTACTCGATGGCCTGAACCTCGTGCACCCCCTCGCAGGAGTTGCGGAGCTCGGCCCACCGCGTGAGGTAATCACGGGTCGACTCGTTGGGCCCTTGGACACATAGGGAGAGCTGGCGAGGCTTGGGAGGCCGCTTGTACGTGCTGGTGAAGTTGCGGACGAAGACTTCCGTGAAGTCCAGCCAGCTGTTGATGCTGTAGGGCTTGAGGCTGTTGAGCCAGGTGCGCGCCGTGCCTTGCAGCATGAGGGGGACGTATTTCACGGCTACGCGTCTGTTGCCGTTGGCTATGCTGACCGCAGTAGAATAGTCGATGAGCCAATCTTCCGGCTTCACAGAGCCGTTGTACTTGGGCGTGTCTCTGGGGAGCGAGAACCCTTTGGGGAAGGGCTCGTCGCGGATGCGGGGGCCAAAGCATGGCGGGCCGACATCGTCTTCTTCTTCTAGCGCCAGGGATCGAGCTAGGCGGTCGATCCGGTGGCGGGCGTCGTTCTCGCCGACTCCTTCGCGGCGGCCTAATTGGCCACCAAGAGTCGGATGCGTGACAGGCGGCGGGGTGGGACGTCTCTCCCCTCGAGGTGGGGAAAGAGGCGGATTTCCTTGGCGCTCCACCGCTCGAGGGCGGCCTTCCGCGTCGTGCTCGATGGTGATACGAGTCCGGCTGCGGCTAGCAGCCGGCTCCTTGTCTTTCCTCTGGCGGGCGCCGCTCGCAGTCGGCGACCGGGACGTCGCGGCGTGCTCCCGGCGCGGGGGATGACTATCAGCGCGGGCGCCGGCATCGTGCCGTGCTGCGGCCGCGTCGATCAGCTGCTGGATCCGCCTTGTCATATAGGGGCGCTCATCAGCTCCCAGCCCATTTAGCTCTTCAGCGGCCGCCTGAGCGGCTCGCAAATTCTCGAGCGGGGTGGCATAGACGGGGCGATTTGCCCCCAGCATGCTGGCGATGGCCGCGCGGCACTTCTGGACGAAGCCGGCTCGGCTCGGCCCGCTATGCAGCGGCGTACCGAAGGCGGCACGGTCGACTTCGCGCTGGTGGGCCTCGGTGAGGCATTTCATGGAGGCTATCTTCTGGCCTTCCGCGATGAGGGCGAGGCGGCGTGCCTCCAAGGTCTCGGCGTCGGCGTCGGCCGGGATGGGGACGGATAAGTCGTGCATCGCCGCTTGCAGGGCGTCGCGGGCGTTCTCGCCCGAGTTGGCGACGTGGCTGATGACCAACACTTCGGTGACAGCGCTGCTGCCGCTGTCAGCTCGAGGGAGAGGGTCGTCGAAGACCACCACGTCGGAGGGGTAGGCGTCGAGCGATGCCGTGTCGGAATCGACAAGCATCGGGTTGGTGGAGCCGACCGACTCCATGTCTGCAGCAGGCTCGCTGGAGACGTGAAGTTGGTCGAGGAGGCTGACGAGGCGGCTCTCAGAGTAGTCCATGCCCGCGTCGGACGCGGGCTCATCGGAGATGCGAGTCTCGCCAAGTAGATCGGCGAGGCAGCTCGCCGCGCAGGCGTCGTTGACGCCTTGCAGCGCGTCGGGGCAAATGCCATCGGGCGCAACAGGCTGGTTGCGCTCGCGGGGGAGAAAAAGGGTTCCCGTCCAGAACAGGTCTCCGGACGACGGTGCACCTGGCCCCACGGTGGGCGCCAAATGTCGGGTGGTAGGTGCGACATATGCCAACGGGTGGCTTATCATTGTAGGAGCCAGTAAGACGTCGCCGGTGCCTGGAAACGGGATGAGGCGAAGACATGCACGCCGGCGAATCTTACCCAGGTTCGGGGCTCTCCGTGGAGATAACACCCCTAGTCCTGCTCTGCGGGGTCTCCGCATGATCACTAGATCAGAACCAGTAGCTACAGATGCTCCTTGAGCTGTCGGGTTCAAGGGAGAAGAAGAGCAAGGCTAGCTCTCACTTTCCTCTCTATATGGTGTGTGTGTAACTCTAAGAGACCAACCCTTTGCATGGGTGCCCCGGGGGGTTTATATAGGCTTACCCCCCGGGGGTACAATTGTAATCCGGCTGGGCGCGGGTCCCAGCCGTCGGTGTCTGTGCTCGCCGGCTTCTCCGCCGGCCATTGGGGCCCGCCGACTGGTGGGTCCCGCCGGCTGCCGGCCTCTTGGTCGACAGGCCGGCCCCACCGCCTGGGGGTCTTGTCGGCGGCTATTTACTGTAGCCTCGCCTCTGATGACGAGGGCTTTGTTGAGGTAAGCGTGGCTACAGTGTGCCGCCTCCAAGGCTCTCACTGTAGCCTTACCTCGTCTTGTCTCCTTAATGTGGCACATGTTTCGAGGGAGGGGGTAGCCGGCTTCTGGGGGCCGGCGACGCTCCTGCCCGACTGGGGGGGGGGGGCGGGCCGCCTTCGTGCCTCTCTCTGGCTAAAGGGGCCCGCCGCCCGTGGGCCGTACTGGCGTCTGTTGTGGATGACGTTGAGGCCAGCATGGCTATAGTGCCGAGCCGGACGGGAGATGGCTTACCCGTACGGCGTCCTGTGGCCATGCCTGCCTCGGGATTCGGGGGTAGTGGGCCATACTGTGGCCACACCCCGTCTTGTCACCGTTATATGGGCGTAGTTTTGGTGGGTGCGGTCTTGGCCGGCTTCTTGGAGTCGGCATTCTTCATGGCGGCTTTTGGGAGTCGGCGTTCTCCATGGTCGGCTTTTGGGAGTCGGTCCTCTTGGCGCCGGCTTCCTGGAGTCGGCCATCTCGTAGTTATCTTGGGGGAGATTTCTGAGACTGGGTCGCCTTCTGAGAGTCGGCTCCTGGGGTAGCCGGCCGGGGAAGGCGGCCCATTGCTTCGAATGCTTGAAGGCTCGAATGGCCTGATAATTTTTGAAGAGCCAGAGGTAGTCGGTTAGGCTACCCGTGGCCATTTACTCCGACATGGATCTAGGGGGCCGGCACCCCCTCCCCTTCCCCTATATATAGTGGGGGTTTGGGGGCTGCCAGAGACACGAGTCTCCCTCTCTCTCCCTCCTCGTCTCTCGCAGTGCTTGGCGAAGCCCTGCTGGAGTGCCACGCTCCTCCATCACCACCATGCCGTTGTGCTGCTGCTGGACGGAGTCTTCCCCAACCTCTCCCTCTCTCCTTGCTGGATCAAGGCACGGGAGACGTCACCGGGCTGCATGTGTGTTGAACGCGGAGGCACCGTTGTTCGGTGCTTAGGTCGGATTCGGCCGCGATCTGAATCGCTTCATGTACGACTCCACCGACCACGTTCTTGCAACGCTTCCGCATCGCGATCTTCAAGGGTATGAAGATGCACTCCCCTCTCTCTCGTTGCTAGTTACTCCATAGATTGATCTTGGTGATGCGTAGAAAATTTTGAATTTCTTCTACGTTCCCCAACTGTGGCATCATGAGCAAGGTCTATGCGTAGTTTCTATGCACGAGTAGAACACAAGTTGTTGTGGGCGTCGATTTTGTCAATTTATTTGCCGTTACTAGTCTTATCTTGATTCGGCGGCATCGTGGGATGAAGCGGCCCGGCCCGACCTTACACGTACGCTTACGTGAGACAGGTTCCACCGACTGACATGCACTAGTTGCATAAGGTGGCTAGCAGGTGTCTGTCTCTCCCACTTTAGTCGTATCGGATTCGATGAAAAGGGTCCTTATGAAGGGTAAATAGAAATTGGCATATCACGTTGTGGTTTTGGCGTAGGTAAGAAACGTTCTTGCTAGAAACCTATAGCAGCCACGTAAAAATTTGCAACAACAATTAGAGGACGTCTAACTTATTCTTGCAGCATGTGCCGTGTGGTGTGATATGGCCAAAGGATGTGATGAATGAAATATATGTGATGTATGAGATTGATCATGTTCTTGTACTAGGAATCACGACTTGCATGTCGATGAGTATGACAACCGGCAGGTGCCATAGGAGTTGTCTTAATTTATTGTATGACCTGCGTGTCATTGAATAACGCCATGTAATTACTTTACTTTATTGCTAAACTGTTAGCCATAGTAGTAGAAGTAATAGTTGGCGAGACAACTTCATGAAGACACGATGATGGAGATCATGGTGTCATGCCGGTGATGATGATGATCATGGCTCCCCGAAGATGGAGATGAAAAGGAGCAAAATGATATTGGCCATATCATGTCACTATTTGATTGCATGTGATGTTTATCATGTTTTTACATCTTATTTGCTTAGAACAACGGTAGCATAAATAAGATGATCCCTCGCTAAAATTTCAAGAAAGTGTTCCCCCTAACTCTGCACCGTTGCGAAGGTTCGTTGTTCCGAAGCACCACGTGATGATCGGGTTTGATAGGTTCTAACGTTCGCATACAACGGGTGTAAGCCAGATTTACACACGCAATACACTTAGGTTGACTTGACGAGCCTAGCATGTACAGACATGGCCTCGGAACACGGAAGACCGAAAGGTCGAACATGAGTCGTATAGAAGATACGATCAACATGGAGATGTTCACCGATGATGACTAGTCCGTCTCACGTGATGATCGGACACGGCCTAGTTGACTCGGATCATGTATCACTTAGATGACTAGAGGGATGTCTATCTGAGTGGGAGTTCATTAAATAATTTGATTAGATGAACTTAATTATCATGAACATAGTCAAAAGGTCTTTGCAAATTATGCCGTAGCTTACGCTTTAGTTCTACTGTTTAAGATATGTTCCTAGAGAAAATTTAGTTGAAAGTTGATAGTAGCAATTATGCGGACTGGGTCCGTAAACTGAGGATTGTCCTCATTGCTGCACAGAAGGCTTATGTCCTTAATGCACCGCTCGGTGTGCTAAACCTCGAGCGTCGTTTGTGGATGTTGCGAACATATGACATACACGTTTTGATGAGTACGTGATAGTTCAGTGCGTAATGTTAAAACGGTAAAGAATTGAGGCACCAAAGACGTTTTTGAAACATCGCGGAACATATGAGATGTTTCAAGGGCTGAAATTGGGATTTCAGGCTCGTGCCCACGTCAAGAGGTATGAGACCTCCGACGAGCATGTGCTCAGATTGTCTGAGTACTACAATCGCTTGAATCGAGTGGGAGTTGTCTTCCAGATGAGATAGTGATGGTTCTCCAAAGTCACTGCCACCAAGCTACTAGAGCTTCGTTATGAACTATAACAAATCTGGGATAGATATGACGATCCTTGAGCTATTCGCGATGTTTGACACCACGAAAGTAGAAATCAAGTAGGAGCATCAATTGTTGATGGTTAGTAAAACCACTAGTTTCAAGAAGGGCAAGGGCAAGAAGGGATACTTCATGAAACGGCAAATTAGTTGCTGCTCTAGTGAAGAAACCCAAGGTTGAACCCAAACCCGAGACTAAGTGCTTCTGAAATGAGGGGAACGGTCACTGAAGCAGAACTACCCTAGATACTTCATAGATAAGAAGGCAGGCAAGGTCGACAGAAGTATATTGGATATACATTATATTAATGTGTACTTTGCTAGTACTCCTAGTAGCACCAGGGTATTAGATACCGGTTCGGTTGCTAAGTGTTAGTAACTCGAAATAAAAGCTACTAAATAAACGGAGACTAGCTAAAGGTGAGATGACGATATGTGTTGGAAGTGATTCCAAGGTTGATGTGATCAAGCATCGCATGCTCCCTCTATCATCGAGATTGGTGTTAAACCTAAATAATTGTTATTTGGTGTTTGCATTGAGCATAGACATGATTGGATTATGTTTATCGTAATATGGTTATTCATTTAAGGAGAATAATGGTTACTCTGTTTATTTGAATAATACCTTCAATGGTCTTGCACCTAAAATGAATGGTTTATTGAATCTCGATCGTAGTGATACACATGTTCATGCCAAAAGATATAAGATAGTAATGATAGTACCACATACTTGTGGCACTGCCATTTGAGTCATATTGGTATAAAACGCATGAAGAAGCTCCATGTAGATGGATCTTTGGACTCACTCGTTTTCGAAAATATTGAGACATGCGAACCATGTCTATTGGTATATATATGCATGAAGAAACTCCATGCAGATGGATCGTTTGGACTCACTTGATTCTGAATCACTTGAGACATGCAAATCATACCACATGGGCAAGATGACTGAAAGGCCTCGTTTTCAGTGAGATGGAACAAAAGAGCAACTTGTTGGAAGTAATACATTTGATGTGTGCAATCCAATGAGTGCTGAGGCACGCAGTGAATATCATTACGCTCTTACTTCACAGATGATTTGAGTAGATTCTAAGTATATTTACTTGATGAAACACAAGTCTGAAATATTGAAAGGTTCAAGTAATTTCAGAGTGAAGTTGAAGATCATCGTGACAAGAGGATAAAATGTCTATGATATGATCATAGAAATAAATATCTGAGTTACGAGTTTGGTACACAAGTAAGACATTTCGGAAATTTTTTCACGACTAATACCGCCTGGAACACCATAGTGTGATGGTGTGTCCAAACATCATAAATGCACCATATTGGATATGGTGCATACCATGATGTCTCTTATCGAATTACCACTATCGTTTATGGGTTAGGCATTAGAGACAACCGCATTCACTTTAAATAGGGCACCATGCAATTCCGTTGAGACGACACCGTATGAACTATGGTTTAGAGAAACCTAAGTTGTCGTTTCCTAAAAGTTTGGGGTTGCGACGCTTATGTGAAAAAGTTTCAGGCTGATAAGCTCGAACCCAAAACGGATAAATGGATCTTCATAGGACACCCAAAATCGGTTGGGTATACCTCCTGAATCATACCCGGAAGCAAAAGGGATTGTTTCTAGTATCGGGTCCTTTCTCGAGGAAAAGTTTCTCTCGAAAGAATTGAGTGGGAGGATGGTGGAGACATCATGAGGTTATTGAACCGTCACTTCAACCAGTGTGTAGCAGGGCACAGGAAGTTGTTCATGTGGCGCCTACACCAATTGAAGTGGAAGCTAATGATAGTGATCATGAAACTTCAGATCAAGTCACTACCAAAACTCGTAGGTCGACAAGGATACGTACTACTTCAGAGTGGTACATAATCCTGTCTTGGAGGTCATGTTGCTAGACAACAATGAACCTAGGAGCTATGGAGAAGTGATGGTGGGCCCGGATTCCGACGAATGGCTCGAGGCCATAAAATCCGAGAGAGGATCCATGTATGAAAACAAAGTATATACTTTGGAAGAACTACTTGATGGTCATAAGGCTGTTGGGTACATATGGATTTTAAAAGGAAGACGGACAATGATGGTAAGTGTCACCATTAAGAAAGCTCGACTTGTCGTTAAGATGTTTTCCGACAAGTTCAAGGAGTTGACTACGATGAGACTTTCTCGCTCGTAGCGATGCTAAGAGTCTCTTGGAATTATATTAGCAGTTACTGCATTATTTATGAAATCTTGCAGATAGGATGTCAAAACATTGTTTCCTCGACGATTTTCTTGAGGAAAGGTTGTATGTGATACAACCAGAAGGTTTTGTCAATCCTAAAAGATACTAACAAGTAAGCAAAGCTCCAGCGATCCTTCTAAGGACTGGAGTAAGCATCTCGGAGTTGGAATATACGCTTTGATGAGATGATCAAAGATTTTGGGTTTATACAAAGTTTATGAGAAACTTGTATTTCCAAAGAAGTGAGTGGGAGCACTATAGAATTTCTGATGAGTATATGTTATTAACATATTGTTGATCAGAAATGATGTAGAATTTCTGGAAAGCATATAGGGTTATTTGAAAAGTGTTTTTCAATGGAAAACCTGGATTAAGCTACTTGAACATTGAGCATCAAGATCTATAAGGATAGATCAAAAACGCTTAATAGTACTTTCAAATGAATACATACCGTGACAAGATTTTGACGGAATTCAAATAAGATCAGCAAAGAAGGAGTTCTTAGCTGTGTTATAAGGTGTGAGCATTGAGTGAGGCTCGAGATCTGACCACAACAGAAGAGAGAGAAAGGACGAAGGTCGTCCCCTATGCTTTGGACGTAGGCTCTACAGTATGCTATGCTGTGTACCGCACCTGAAGTGTGCCTTGCCATGAGTCAATCAAGGGGTACAAGAGTGATCCAGGAATGGATCACAAGACAGCGGTCAAAGTTGTCCTTAGTAACTAGTGGACTAAGGAATTTTCTCGATTATGGAGGTGTTAAAAGAGTTCGTCGTAAAGGGTTACGTCGATGCAAACTTTGACACTAATCCAGATGATTCTGAGTTGTAAACCGGATTCGTATAGTAGAACAGTTATTTGGAATAGCTCCAAATAGAGCGTGGTATCTGCATCTACAAGATGACATAGAGATTTGTAAAGCACACGGATCTGAAAGGTTCAGACCCGTTGACTAATAACCTCTCTCACAAGCGAGATATGATCAAACCCCATGGGTGTTGAATTCATTACAATCACATAGTGATGTGAACTAGATTATTGACTCTAGTGCAAGTGGGAGACTGTTGGAAATATGCCCTAGAGGCAATAATAAAATGGTTATTATTATATTTCCTTGTTCATGACAACTGTCTATTGGTCATGCTATAATTGTGTTAACTGGAAACCGTAATACATGTGTGAATGCATAGACCACAACATGTCCCTAGTGAGCCTCTAGTTGACTAGCTCGTTGATCAATATATGGTTATGGTTTCCTGACCAAGGACATTGGATGTCATTGATAACGGGATCACATCATTAGGAGAATGATGTGATGGACAAGACCCAATCCTAAGCATAGCACAAGATCATGTAGTTCGTTTGCTAAAGCTTTTCTAATGTCAAGTATCATTTCCTTAGACCATGAGATTGTGCAACTCCCGGATGTCGTAGGAATGCTTTGGGTGTGCCAAACGTCACAACGTAACTGGGTGGTTATAAAGGCACACTACGGGTATCTCCGAAAGTGTCTATTGGGTTGGCACGAATCGAGACTAGGATTTGTCACTCTGTATGACGGAGAGGTATCTCTGGGCCCACTCGGTAATGCATCATCATAATGAGCTCAATGTGACTAAGTAGTTAGTGAAGGGATCATCCATTACGGAACGAGTAAAGTGACTTGCCGGTAACGAGATTGAACGAGGTATTGGGATACCGACGATCGAATCTCGGGCAAGTAACATACAGATTGACAAAGGGAATTGTATAGGGGATTGATTGAATCCCCGACATCGTGGTTCATCCGATGAGATCATCGTGGAACATGTGGGAGCCAACATGGGTATCCAGATCCCGTCGTTGGTTATTGGCCGGAGAGATGTCTCGGTCATGTCTGCATAGTTCCCGAACCCATAGGGTCTACACACTTAAGGTTCGATGACACTAGGGTTATAGGGAATAGATGTACGTGGTTACCGAATGTTGTTCGGAGTCCCGGATGAGATCCCGGACGTCACGAGGAGTTCCGGAATGGTCAAGAGGTGAAGATTTATATATGGGAAGTCCAGTTTCAGTCACCGGAAAGGTTTCGGGGTTTATCGGTATTGTACCGGGACCACCGAAGGGGTTCCGGGGGTCCACCTGCCCCGAAGGACCTAATGGGCTGTAGTTGGGTGGCAACCAGCCCCTTAGTGGGCTGGTGCGCCCCCCCAAGGGCCCAAGGCACCTAGGGTTGGAAACCCTAGGGGGGCCGTTGCCCCCCGGGGGGGCGCTGCCCCCCCGAGGGGCCGCCGCCCCCCTCTAGATGGATCTAGGGGGCCGGCGCCCCCTCCCCTTCCCCTATATATACTGGGGGTTTTGGGGCTGCCAGAGACACGAGTCTCCCTCTCTAGGCGCAGCCCTACCCCTCTCCCTCCTTGTCTCTCGCAGTGCTTGGCGAAGCCCTGCTGGAGTGCCACGCTCCTCCATCACCACCATGCCGTTGTGTTGCTGCTGGACGGAGTCTTCCCCAACCTCTCCCTCTCTCCTTGCTGGATCAAGGCACGGGAGACGTCACCGGGCTGCATGTGTGTTGAACACGGAGGCACCGTTGTTCGGTGCTTAGATCGGATTCGGCCGCGATCTGAATTGCTTCGTGTACGACTCCACCGATCGCGTTCTTGCAACGCTTCTGCATCGCGATCTTCAAGGGTATGAAGATGCACTTCCCTCTCTCTCTCTCTTGTTGCAAGTTACTCCATAGATTGATCTTGGTGATGCGTAGAAAATTTTGAATTTCTGCTACGTTCCCCAAGAGAGGCGCCCCCCACTAGCCTAAACCGAATTGGACTACGGGAGGGGGCGTGCCCCCCCCTTTCCTCTTTCTCCTCCACCTCTTTCCCTCTCTCCCCCTCTTGGAAAAGGAAGGGGACTCCAACTAGGAATGGGAATCCTAGTTCGACTCCCCCTATAGGCGCGCCCCTCCTTGGCCGGCCTCCTCCTCCTCCCTCCTTTATATACGGGGGCAAGGGGCACCCCAAAGACAACAGTTATTCTCTTAGCCGTGTGCGGTGCCCCCCTCCACAATTTAACACATCGGTCATATCATGGTAGTGCTTATGCGAAGCCCTGCGCCGGTAACATCATCAACACCGTCGCCACGCCGTCATGCTGAAGGAACTCTCCCTCGCCCTCAACTGGATCAAGAGCTCGAGGGACGTCATTATGCTGAACGTGTGCTGAACACAGAGGTGCCGTACGTTCGGTACTTGGATCGGTAGGACCGTGAAGACGTTCGACTACATCAACCGCGTTACTAAACGCTTCCACTTTCGGTCTACGAGGGTACGTGGACACACTCTTGCCCTCTCGTTGCTATGCATGTCCTAGATAGATCTTGCGTGATCGTAGGAAATTTTATGAATTACTACGTTCCGCAAGAGTGGCATCTGAGCCAGGTCTATGAGTAGATGTTATATGCACGAGTAGAACACAAAGAGTTGTGGGCGATAATAGTCATATTGCTTACTACCAACGTCTTAGTTTGATTCGGCGGTATTGTTGGATGAAGCGGTCCGGACCGACATTACATGACCGCGTTCATGAGACTGGTTCTACCGACGTGCTTTGCACATAGGTGGCTGGCGGGAGTCTGTTTCTCCAACTTTAGTTGAATCGAGTTTGACTACGGCCGGTCCTTGTTGAAGGTTAAAACAGCACACTTGACGAAAAATCATTGTGGTTTTGATGCATAGGTAAGAACGGTTCTTGCTAGAAACCCATAGCACCCACGTAAAACTTGCAAAAACAAAGTAGAGGACGTCTAACTTGTTTTTGCAGGGCTTGTTGTGATGTGATATGGTCAAGACATGATGTGATATAAATTGTTGTATGAGATGATCATGTTTTGTAACAGAGTTATCGGCAACTGGCAGGAGCCATATGGTTGTCGCTTTATTGTATGAATTGCAATCGCCATGTAATTGCTTTACTTTATCACTACGCGGTAGCGATAGTCGTAGTAGCAATAATTGGCGAGACGACAATGATGCTACGATGGAGATCAAGGTGTCAAGCCGGTGACGATGGAGATCATGATGGTGCTTTGGTGATCAAAGGCACAAGATGATCATGGCCATATCATGTCACATATTTTGATTGCATGTGATGTTTATCTTTTATGCATCTTATTTTGCTTAGTACGGCGGTAGCATTATAAGATGATCCCTCACTAAATTTCAAGGTATAAGTGTTCTCCCTGAGTATGCACCGTTGCTACAGTTCGTCGTGCCGAGACACCACGTGATGATCGAGTGTGATAAGCTCTACGTTCACATACAACGGGTGCAAGCCAGTTTTGCACGTGCAGAATACTCGGGTTAATCTTGACGAGCCTAGCATATGCAGATATGGCCTCGGAACACTGGAGACCGAAAGGTCGAGCGTGAATCATATAATAGATATGATCAACATAGAGATGTTGACCATTGGAAACTATTCCATCTCGCGTGATGATCAGACATGTTTTAGTTGATATGCATCACGTGATCATTTAGATGACTAGAGGGATGTCTATCTAAGTGGGAGTTCTTAAGTAATATGATTAATTAAACTTTAATTTATCATGAACTTAGTCCCGATGGTATTTTGCAAATTATGTTGTAGATCAATAGCTCGCGTTGTAACTTCCTTATGTTTCTTATACGTTCCTAGAGAAAACTAAGTTGAAATATGATAGTAGTAATGATGCGGACTGGGTCCGTGATCTGAGGTTTAGCCTCATTGCTGCAGAGAAGAATTATGTCCTTGATGCACGGCTAGGTGACAAACCTATTGCAGGAGCAGATGCAGACGTTATGAACGTTTGGCTAGCTCAATATGATGACTACATGATAGTTTAGTGCACCATGCTTTGCGGCTTAGAACCGGGACTTCAAAAACGTATTGAACACCACGGAGCATATGAGATGTTTCAAAGAGCTGAAATTGGTATTTCAGACTCATGCCCGTGTCGAGAGATATGAGACCCCTGACAAGTATTTCGCCTAAAAAATGGAGGAGAATTGCTCAGCTAGTGAGCATGTGCTCAGAATGTCTGGATATTACAATCGCTTGAATCAAGTGAGAGTTAATCTTCAAGATAAGATAGTGATTGATAGAGTTCTCTAGTCACCATCATCAAGTTACACATAAGATAGTGATGATGATCTTGTCATGAAGCTGCTTTTTTTTATAGATTTAATGGTTCTTCGTTCATAGTGCTTCCTATGTAAAGATGTTGTAACCTTTTGTTTGGTGTTCGTGGTTTAGATTCTCTTCTGGTGTTGAGTCGCACATGGCAACTTATCTTCACACTTCCAAGTAAGTTTAGCAGCTTGACCAACAGCTTCGGAGGTCGGAACGCAGTCATATGCGTCCTGACATTTGCTCATAGTTGCACCGTATGATCAAAGTAGTCCTGATTAAGCTACACAAAATTAATAAGTACTTCCCCTTAATTAAAAATCAGATGTTTTTGCAGACTAGTTTAGCCTAGAGAGACATGAATGAAGATTTGTGACTCTCGGGTGCCACACATCCCTATATGAAAATAGCATTAAAAAACATATTAGGAAAATTTAAAAAATTCTGAAATTTTAGGATATGAAATTCCGTTGTACACACGTGTTCAGTTTCGTGGGGAATGGGTGCCCGTGGTAATGCCAGTAAAAAGACAAAAGAAACGTATGTGTAGAAAGAAAACTTAATGTAACGTATGTCGGACCGTAATTCCTACGCCGCGGATACCAGGGGCACCCATCCCCCATGAAAATGAACATGGGTGTACAACGGGCACTCATGTTTCATATCCCAAAATTTCAGAATTTTTCAAAATTTCCTGATACTTTTTTAATGCTATTTTCATATAGGGGTATGGGGCACCCGAGAGCTGCAATGCGTTTTCCACAGAGACATCTTATATTTTGATAAGGTATTACATAACAGGTACATATAAACATGCGTGCTATTATCTCTAGAACTCTGAATTTCATTTTTGGAATTTTCGAAAGAAGATCGAACGCCCAGATTTCCGTTGTTTTGTTTGTGCTCCTTGCACTGATTAAACGGTTGTTTGTGCGTTTGCTGCACCAGATGTGCTACTCGCTCAGGGCCTCATCAGTATATAGAGCACCCAGGTACCCAACAACCATCAGGTAGCCGCCGCCTACCTGAGGCTTCCACCCTTTGAATCAGCACGAGTTCTTGCATGCATGCATGCATGCATACCAGAGGCTGAGGCTTGACTAAATTATTTCCACCAGCCATGCGTACGTTGCGATCCTCAATCATCATTTCGATCCAAGATTCTATTTTATTTGACTGCATGTGCAACTGTTTGGGTCCGCACACTTGCCTTCTCATCAGTCAGACGAATGCCTGCTACAAAAATAACTAGACGTTCCACCATAGAGCGCATTTGCAAAGAAAGACTTCAAAAAAGACTCCACAAAGGGTTCATCAGTCAATGTATATCAACGTGCGTTCTTACTCAAAAAAGACGTTCTAACTTGTACTGGTCTCACTGTTTTTATTTACTCCGCATATTAGTTTTGTCTAAAGTCAAACTTTATATACTTTCAACAGGTTTATAGAAAAATATATTAACATATACACTACCAAATATATACCGTTGGATTCTTCATTGCATATATTTTCATATCAATATAAATTTGTTGCCGTAAATGTTCATATTGTTTTCTACAAAATTGTTCAAACCAAACTTTGACTTCAGTCAAAGAGTAAATAAAAACGAAGAGAGTACTATAACACTCCTTCCTGCTCCCAGTAGTGATGCATTGCATACGTCCTTCCACCAACCCCCAAAAGCACCATAACATTTTTCTTCTTCTCCCGCATCTGCACGTAACCTACTTTCACATGGAAACTCTACCTAAGTACTCTATATAAGTGCTCGAGTTGAGCACCCATTGCACATATTTTTAGTTTGCCGCTCCAAATAGAAATACAGGAACGAAGCAAAATTAACATACATCTCGTCAACCGAACGAGCATATGGCAAAGAACAACTCCTCGCGACCTCGGCTAGGCTGATGCTGATCCTCCTCGTTGTTGGAAAAATGAGCAATTTACCAAATAATTTTGCTAACGGAAATACTAGATAAAGCATGACTAATATAGCAAATATAAAACAAGTCATGCAATCTGACAGAGAGAAGGTAAACAACGTCTGCATATATGAACTTGAACTAAACACATCTCGAACAGACACTAGATGAAGTTGCATATACGAAATAGAACCTAACATATGTAGGGTAGAAACTAGAGCCAATAACTGTAGCAAGACTCCTAACAGAAAGAACAAGAACACGTACGGGACAACAGCAGCAGAAGCACTGGACTTGGGGTCGACATCCTCTCCAGCCATGTCGTCGATGAGGTTGTCGACGTCGGGGAAGAAGTCGTCGTCGGGGAAGTAGTCGTCGGAGTCCGTGATGAAGAAGTCGGTAGTCGCGCGGAGCGCTCCCCAAAAACCTTATCACCCTTCTCCCGTACAGGACTCAAAGTGGTGCGGTTTCGGAGGCCTACTGTCCCGACTCGAGGTGCACGCCGCAAGCCGGGATGAGGAAGACAACAGCAGCTCAGAGATTGGAACCGGTGGCGAGAGGAAGAAGAAGTTCTGGTGCATCTCTCTGAGAGGAGCGACCTTCCTTTTATAGGCGCAAGAGAAGGAGGCGAGAGGCTGCACCGGGATCTGAAGGGAAGAAGGGAGATGAAATGAACAGGCAGCAGCCGAAGGGTGCAGCGTTCGTATTCAATATCCACCACAGCAAAACTTTCCAGCTCCCGAGTGACCTTTCGTATACCCGTAGTGCGTGGCAAAAATTTGACATCGGCTCGGCTCATTCCCGCAACCCGCAGCGCAGCGCAGCGCGTCGTGGTGAGGCGTGGCGTGGCGTGGCGAGGCGGGCGGCGGAGGAGGAACGCGCGTGGATGTCCCTCTTGTTCTCATGTTCATACAAGTGGGGAAAGAACCTCCCTTATAAGGAGGTCCAGCTCCCACTAAACTAGCAATGTGGGACTAAACTTTAGTAGTATCCCTTGGCTTGCACAAATGGGCTAAGTGGGCCTCTAGAATTTATTTAGGAATTTCTGAAATAGTTATTGGGTTGTCCCAAAATAGACTAAATTCCAGCAATCCCCCACCAGATCCCAAAGGCACACAGAAATTTGCCTTTGATTCCAAAACACTGTTTTATATACCGGTATTGCAGTGGAGACTGTTAAGTTGAACTTCCACCTAGGACTCTATGCTACACTAGTAAGCAACTTGAACAGTGGACTGGGCCTTGAACTGCAAGTTTTCTGCGAATCTAGCTTCACACAAAGCCTTGACCGATACTAGGCTACCGTGGGTCTTCCCCGCGGGTGGAGCTTATGCGTCATACTCCGTGACCTTTCATGAGTTTACTAGAGAGAACTCTACTCTCATAGATTGCGATGTTTAACAATCAAACTCATATAGGTGTGTTCTTCAAAAGATGTTCTGCAGGACAACATCTCTGCTTAATAGAGCCACTTAGAACACATTAAGATATACATCAACCTGCCATGCAGATTAGGAGAGTATTGCATCTTCATGGAGTGGTATTGTTAATAGTAAGGATACTCTTCTCTCAGTTGATCAACAGCTTGTCTTCCACATCTAATTCACGGGATATCCGATCACAAAGAATAGGTTACCACTGTGAACAACTCATATTGTGGGTCTCATACCCATCTCCCTCGATGCATTATCTATCACATTACGTGATAGACCCTTAGTAAAAGGATCTGCCAGATTTTTAGATGTTTGGATATAATCCAATGCAATAACTCCGGAGTTTCTCATTATCCTGACAGACTTTAACCTTCTCTGAACGTGTCTTGATGACTTCATGTTATCCTTTGAGCTGCTCACTTTCGTGATTACAGTTTGATTTTCGCAGTTCATAAGGATACCTGGTACATGTTTCTCAACAACCGGCAAGTCATTCAAGAGCCGACGAAGCCAATCTGCTTCGACCGTAGCTGTATCTAGTGCTGTGAGTTCTGCTTCCATTGTTGACCTCGTTAAGATGGTCTGCTTGCAAGACTTCCAAGAAACAACGCCACCTCCATGAGTGAATACATAACCGCTCGTGGCCTGTCTCATCAGCATCTGAGATCCAGTTTGAGTCACTATACCCTTCAAGCACCTTTGGGTGCCCGGTGTAGTGAATTCCATAATTCGCAGTGCCTTTCAAATAACGCAAAACTCTCTCTAGAGCTTTCCAATGCACATCTCCTGGTTTTGAGAGAAACCGACTCAGTTTGCTAACAACAAAAGAGATGTCAGGTCTTGTAGCACTGGCTAAGTACATAAGCGAGCCAATAATCTGAGAATATTTCAATTGATCTCTAGCAATTCTTCGATTCTTTCGAAGTAACACACTCGCATCATATGGTGTTGAAGAGGGCTTGCAGTCACTATAGCCAAGGAGACTCAAGATCTTTTCTACATAGTGAGATTGAAGCAATGTAATCCCACCATCATCGTCTCTCAACAACTTGATGTTCAGAATGACATCAGCCACTCCTAAATCCTTCATCTCAAAACAACGAGATAGGAAATCCTTGACCTCCTTAATAACATTCAGATTTGTTCCGAAAATCAGTATGTCGCAACATACAAGCAAAGCATAACTCCCTTGCCCCCACCATGGCGATAGTACACACATTTGTCAGCTTCGTTCACAACAAAGCCTGCAGCTGTTAAAGTTCTTTCGAACTTCTCATGCCACTGTTTGGGTGCTTGCTTGAGTCCATACAAAGACTTTAGCAACTTGCATCCTATAGGTTTGCACCCATAAGGACGATCAGTTATCTCCCAAGTTTCATTCGTCAAGATAGAATCCATCTCGCTACGAACCGCTTCCTTCCAGTAGTCAGCATCTTTAGATGCATAGGCCTCTGAAATAGAACTGGGAGTGTCATCTATGAGATACACAAGAAAATCATCACCAAAGGACTTTGCAGTCCTCTGTCTCTTGCTCCTAGCAGGAACTTCATTGTTCTCCTCCACGGGACTTTCAAAGTGTTCCATCGAAATGGCAGGTTCGGTAATTGTAACTGGTTCCTGATTCGATGAACTAGGCATCTCCTTATTAGATGAGGTAGTCATATCCTTCATGGGAAAGATATCTTCAAAGAAAGTCGCATCATTCGACTCCATGATCGTACCGACATGCATGTCAGATACCTCAGATTTTACAACCAAGAATCTATAACCAATGCTATGAAAAGCATATCCCAGGAAAACACAATCCACGGTCTTTGGTCCAAGCTTGCGCTTCTTTGGAATTGGCACATTGACTTTCGCCAAACGACCCCAGGTTCGTAGATAAGAGAGCTTTAATCTTTTCTTCTCCCATTCCTTGAATGGAGTTATCTCTTTATTCTTTGTGGGAACTCGGTTTAGGACATGACATGCAGTCAATATCGCCTCCCCCCACCATGCCTTGGAGAGACCCGATGTGTCTAACATGGCGTTAACCAAATCAGTTAGAGTACGGTTCCTTCTTTCGGCTACCCCATTTGACTGAGGTGAATAGGGAGACGTCATCTCATGGATTATACCATGTTCCGCACAAAAAGCATCAAATTCATTGGAAAAATACTCTCCACCACGGTCGGACCTAAGCCTCTTGATTTTTCGATCAAGTTAGTTTTCCACTTCAGCTTTATAGATCTTGAAAAAGTTCAAAGGCTCATCCATAGATTTCAGAAGATACACACGGCAGTATCTAGTGGAGTCGTCAATTAACGTCATGAAATATTTCTTTCCACCTTTTGTCAAAACACCATTCATTTCACATAGATCTGAATGTATGAGCTCTAGTGGTGCAAGATTTCTCGTTTCCGCAGTCGTGTGAGACTTACGAGGTTGCTTAGCTTGCACACAAACTTGACATTTAGATCCCTTGATAGTGGTGAAACTAGGGATTAAGTACAACTTCGCTAGTCGCGACATGCAACCAAAGTTAACATGACAAAGACGTGAATGCCACACATTTGATTCACTATTGTTGCAAACGTGATTAACAACTTTATTGCAAACGTCTGATATGGATAAACAAACTGGCCTCCTGACTCATAGCCTTTACCAACAAAGGTTCCATACTTGGATATTGTAAATTTATTCGACTCAAAGACAAGCATGACTAACGGAAATACTAGATAAAGCATGACTAAATTTATTCCATGCTGATCCTCCTCGTTGTTGGAAAAATGAGAAATTTACCAAATAAGTTTGCTAACGGAAATACTAGATAAAGCATGACTAATATAGCAAATATAAAACAAGTCATGCAATCTGAAAGAGAGAAGGTAAACAACGTCTGCATATATGAACTTGAACTAAACACATCTCGAACAGACACTAGATGAAGTTGCATATACGAAATAGAACCTAACATATGTAGGGCAGAAACTAGAGCCAAGAACTGTAGCAAGACTCCTAACAGAAAGAACAAGAACAGGTACGGGACAGCAGCAGCAGAAGCACTTGACTTGGGGTCGACATCCTCTCCAGCCATGTCGTCGATGAGGTTGTCAACGTCGGGGAAGAAGTCGTCGTCGGGGAAGTAGTCATCGGAGTCCGTGATGAAGAAGTCAGTAGGCGCGCAGAGCGCTCCCCAAAAACCTTATCACCCTTCTCCCGTACATGACTCAAAGTGGTGCGGTTTCTGAGGCCTACTGTCCGACTCGCGGTG
Source organism: Triticum aestivum (assembly GCF_018294505.1). Taxonomy (NCBI): domain Eukaryota; kingdom Viridiplantae; phylum Streptophyta; class Magnoliopsida; order Poales; family Poaceae; genus Triticum; species Triticum aestivum. The sequence goes on along the minus strand of NC_057808.1, from coordinate 557,185,447 downwards.
CACGCCGCAAGCCGGGATGAGGAAGATAGCAGCAGCTCAGAGATTGGAACCGGTGGCGCCGGGAGCTGAAGGGAACAAGGGAGATGAAACGAACAAGTAGCAGCCGAAGGGTGCAGCTTTCGTATTCAGTATCCACTACAGCAAAACTTTCCAGCTCCTGAGTGACCTTTCGTATACCCGTAGTGCGTGGCAAAAATTTGACATCGGCTCATTCCCGCAACCCGCAACGCGTCGTGGCGAGGCGTGGCGAGGCGGGCAGCGGAGGAGGAGCGCGTGTGGATGTCCCTCTTGTTCTCATGCTCATACAAATGGGGAAAGAACCTCCCTTATAAGGAGGTCCAGCTCCCACTAAACTAGCAAATGTGGGATTAAACTTTAGTAGTATCCCTTGCTTTACACAAATGGGCTAAGTGGGCCTCTAGGATTCATTTAGGAATTTCTGAAATAGTTATTGGGTTGTCCCAAAATAAACTAAATTCCAGCACCCGTTCTGCTGGTTTTCCTTGGGGCATCCTTGGACAAGGTGGGCCGTCCACCTGCAGCAACCGTAAGCTAGCTACCACGGTTCCTGTTTCCATGCATGAATTATTCCTTCCTTTGTACTCCCTCGGTGTTCCTAAATATTTGTTTTTCTAGATATTTCAATAAGTAACTACATATGGAGCAAAATAATTGAATCTACACTCTAAAATATGTCTGTGTACATCCGTATATGATAGTCTATTTAAAATCTCCAAAAAGACAAATATTTAGGAACGGAGGGCGAAACTGCCCGCCGATTAGTAATGGCGGCTCATAAACACTAGATGGACCATTTCCGCGCAGCAGGATTCAGTAGGATCTTGTGTTGGCATGCGTAGGATCTAGTAGTAATATACATGTTTTTGAGGTGTCGGTTTCTTTTCGAAAAGAAGGTTATTCCCTTGCCTCTGCATTAAAAAGATGCATGCGGTACTCGCAAAAAAAAAGATGCATGTGGCCATAAAAAAAGGTACTGTTCTTGAGGTGTCGGTGTGTGATGTTTGTTCTTATTGATATGTTTGTACTGTGACCTGGTTTACATATAAATAAGACGGCCTCCATACATTAAATACTGTTCAGAGGCTCAGAGCCATCTACGAGTATAAGTTGGCGCATGTCTTGTTAAAAGGTACTGAATGGGGTCGTGGACTAAGAATTTCTTGACTATTTTTGGAATTATTAGATCCTTTTGTGTGTGACTTCTGGGACCCGTTTCACATGATCCAAATATTGTTATAGCTACTAGATGACCCGTTGCGTCAATGGCGTGAAGACCGAATGCAAGCCAAATATTGTAAGAGTGTGCACTAAAATATGTAAACGGAAGCATATTTTTTTTCATCATGACTGTTTCAAAAGTATATCACACAGCAGTCTAAGCAGAAAATAACAGACAGTTAAATGCACTGGATGGTCTTAAGGGATTACATATGATCGAAAAGGATGATAAACATAGAAGTCTTAGTAGGCATCTATACTAATGCTAAGTTATAGGCATCTATACTAATGCTAAGTTATATAACAAAGGGCTCTTGCAACTTGCTTATATTGAGTAGACGATCAGTCCTTTGAAAGTGCATTTGAAGGCCAAGGCCAAACAAATGATGAAATGATATGTTATAATAACAACAAATGATTAGAACAAAAGGCCAAGGCCAAACATCACCTTATCGTCAAGTTAAACATTGATTTTTTTTCAACAAGTTGTGCATATAAAATCCTACTCAATATCTAAGAAAAGGATGTCTTAGTAACATCCCAGGAGGACAAAGAACAAATGCAACAAGGGATTTCAAGAATACTGGCATTCTCCATACCCTATGCTCACGTGACTTGCTGTAACCCCCACGTAGCTTACTGTAACGAAGATCCTTTTTTATCTCTAACATAGCAAGCACCTATACATATATAGAAAATAGTTGCACAAAGTTGGAAATTGAAAACAGAAGTTAACACTCAAACAAAAAGGAAGAGAGCAGTTGACTTTTCCCCTAGCTTATTCATGTTTGTCACATACGACTTTCATTGCTGGGAGATAATCGTAAATAGAAATATGGTTCTTGTACCTAGAAAAAACATGGCTCTTGTGATCTACAGCAAGGGCCTCTCTTCTATTGAAGCCTCTACGTTTGTAATCTCGATTCTTTTATGTGAGTTCATATTCAATTCTCTGGCATATCTTCAGAGGTATAGTAGTCCCTAAACTCTTCCTCTCAAAAAACATTATACGAGGAATTTTCGTCATGAAGCATCCTTCATGGACAAGTAGATAAAACCCAAACGATTCCTCAAATCTGGAGAAGCACATCAATGGAGGGGACATAGTCAATCTCATACCATTATATATCTGTCTAAAATGAACAGTGCTAGGAGGTTGTTTTAAAACTACATGGAAACATCAAATACCCCAGGTTTGCTTTTGACAATGCAATCGCAGACCTGTTGTCATATATTCATCAAAAATGATCTGCTCTAGAAGGTTGCTTTATAACTTAAACAAAAGCAACTATAATGAAAATGCATTGGAAACAAATGCATATCTTGTGCATGGCATCCTCCCAAGCGAGAAACCATACTCTTCACTAAACTATAAGTGGGAATATGGGGTGGAGGTAGAAAAATTTGTAACCTGGACATATCAATCTGTAGCTTTTCCTTGTTCATTCTTTATGCACTTTCTTCTATTGCAGTAAGTTTTAGTGCAAACCTAGAAATGGAATATTATGTTGAACACAAATACTCTCCTTGCAAAAGAACTAATCAAGGACAAGAGCTAAATGTATAAGGAATAAAAATGAGCAAATAATCAAGCATAAATTAGTTGTCACATGTTTCTGTGGCTGTCAAAAGCAGAGATGACTGAGTGAACCAATTTTTAACATAATAAAAGCTAATGGACCACGTTGGCATCAACCATCATTGAGTGCAACAAGGGTCGGCAGAAATTGTCAATCTGAAAACAGAGTGAAAGCATCATTAATCTTGGAATAAAACTAAATATTAGAAAGAAAACATTGTCTATAAAAAATAGAAAGAACATGATGAAATTTGTGACATCGAGAGACAAGAGCTTATAACTCGAATTAAATATTTGCACAATTCAAATACCTGCACAAAAATCTACAAGCAAACAAACCTACAACCCCATGGATCTTTCATCGTACAAAGGCATCTCAATATACACTTAGAGCTTGATAATAGAAAGCATCATGAAGTATACTGTGTAACCAACCTAATCGTTTTCTCATTGTTACCAAGAAGGAAGAACTACCTGAATAGCTGAGAGGAGGGCAGTGAGGAGGATGGCTTGGGTACTGATTCAAACTAACAACCGATAGATCGGGTTTCACATTAACATAAAACAACATCACATTAATCGAGTGCTAAGCTATCATCATTCAAATGCATGTAATTTCTGGTTTGACGTGGACATACTTAATGAAGCAACGGGAAAACATAGAGACCATGTAGCAGACAAAGTCAAAACAGCAACAATTCCGGTCGCTTGTAGGACTATTAGCAGTGGGCGATGCACTTGCAGGTCCTGTTGCCATTAAAATAGACTCAGGTTACCCCATGGTAGCACATTTAAAAGGTGCCGAAATCTAAAAAGAAATCTGAACATATCTTAACTGAATCAAAATGACTATCCTATACATGTAAATGCACATAGAATAGCTAGGAAACAGGTCAAGTTACTCAATGGCGACACGCACACACATCAAAAGGTGCTGAAACCTAAACAGAAACATAAACATATATTAACCTAATCGATCAAACCTAGCTATCCAACCCAGGCCAACCAATGGCATCACATATATATCGACCGAAATGCATTGGGCCATTGTAAAGCAAACGCAAAAAATTCACACAGGCCAGAATGAGCTAATACGAAATCTGAAAGGATCAATACACACGTTTATGATTGTGGATAGGTTCCATTGTTTAGAGATGCAGGTTGCAGGCTATATCCATGCCAGGACAATACCTTGTATGTATAGGACTGAAGGATAATATTTTTTAGAATCTGAAACTAACTTCCATTTAACAAAAATTATAGCATCTATACCGTGTAGAGGGTTCAGATATATATTTGTTCACCAAGCTTCTTTATTGTGTCCATATCTTTTTTTAGTTGCAATACAACACAACGAGCCATTGTAGTCCGAAACCAGACCGTACGCGAATTTGGGCGCATTAATTTCACAAGCCAGGGAAATAGTGTACTTTGCCAAGACGTACCATACCTTATTCCTCTTATTTCTTTCTCAGACATGCACACAACAAAATTAGAGGAATTTTAGGGAAATAAACGAAAGCTTGATGCGAGACAGGAGTGGGCAAGCATATGGGAAACGAGCACTTGCAAGCATATTCTTACTTTATGATGCTAACAAGCCCTCGAGGCTCGGGGTGACATGAGGCGCAGCATCTGGTCGATCACAATGACCATCTGAATTTCGAACACCATGTCAGCTTCCTTTGCTCTAACCCCGTGGCCTGCCAGCATCGGATGCCACCAAAGCTGATCCCTGCCTACCATGACACCAAAATTATAATATGAGAAGATAGTATGGGAAACAGAAAAAAAAATGGTTAATCATCCCACAATACTTGAACGTTCAAAGCTGTTCAAAGCTCTTCAGGTTGTCTATCTATCTCAAATTCCTCTCTCTTTTACCAAAAGTTAGACACGGCCGAAAAGTCAAAGAAACAAAGTTCTTCTGGTTGTCTATCTCTTAGATTCCTCTCTATTTTCTTTAAAATTAGATGCGGTCGAGAAGGAAAAGAAATTAACTTTGTGCACTTTTTATACACACCGAGAGGAGAAAATATATGGAAGAAGTAAAACCAATTAAAGTAGCATCTAGGTTTATAAATATACAAAATTGTCGAGCATGAATTTCCATTTTACACTTTTTCTAGTAGATTAAGTATATAACAAAGCAAACAATAAATATATGAGCTCAGTGTCGCTTGTTGGCAAGTAAAGGGAAGGCAACCAAAACTGAAGATATACATGTCTGGACAGGACAGTGGTTGCTTCTGTTTGTTGCTGGCCCTCTTCTGTCCAAGGCTACCAATCATATGGTCAGCAACTAAAACAACCAAGAATTAATAAATTAGTTAACTGTAATTAACAACAATAGACTTCACATATGAATCCAAAATGGCAATGAACTACCCGCAAAAAAAGGGCAATGAACGGAGGAGACATATATATTTCTTCTCTACAGATTCTTATAGCAACAAAAGCATTTGTGCATAGAAATAAGTGCCTTTCATTGAGCTTTTCAATTCAGCACACATGAGCAATTAACTTTCAAAATCCTAGAATAATAGAGGCATAGGTAGGAAACACCAACCTGCAATAGATGTTGCATAGAGAACTTTTCAGTTCAGCACACATGAGTATTTAACTTGCAAAATCCTAGAATAATAGAGGCATAGGTAGCTGCAGTGAGAAAGAGAGGAAACACCAACCTGCAATGATGTTGGATAGAGAAAATAAACAAGAACAACCCAGCAGGAGCATATCCGCAAGCCAATGGGGATAACTAAAAGTAGCAATTTGTGAAACATAACAGAGAAAGTCCAATCACTAAGTTTCATAAGAACACAGATGACAAAGGAATATTGTGAGAGATTGATCTTGGCTTACCTTCTGCCAAGGACGACGTCGACGGCACCGTTGACCACCGCTTCGCTAGCAGCGTACCAGCGCCTCTGCTTCAGCAGCTGCTCCACTCATCCTCGGCGGCGCCACAAAGAGAAAAAAAGAAAAAGAGGAATCAGGGGAAGAAGCAGAGCAACGAAGAGGAGAATAGGCAGCGATGGTGAAATAATGAAAAGGGAGATGCAGGGATGCAGCCCGCACGGGAGCATGGTGGCTAGGGTTTTTACCTCCTACTCTTATCCCTTGGTCAGGCAGTGCTCGATCCAGAAGTACGGCACGCGGCGGCAACAGAGTTCTACCTCATCTCCTTCCTTCTCTCTCTCTTGCAGATCGAATCGAGCACTCCCTCTTCTCCTTCTCTCTCTCCCTCTTATCTTCTCTCTTTGTTACATCTTTTGAGCATCTCCAGCCATCCAACTTACCTTTCAAGGCCATACTTCAACATCTACGTGAAATAAAAAACAAGATAAGTATGCAAATGATTTAAACAAACTTATTCACATGTATGGTAGATTTAGAGCTGCAATGCATTAGTCTGAGTATACTACCTCAACTGTTTCTCTAATAAAAATAAAGAAGGTATACAGAGAGAATAATATTTAGTAAAGCACATATGCGTATATAATTTATTGATTTCATGATGATCATGCCACTCTCAGAAACAATAATATTTATGAAGCAGGTGTATATTATCTAATTCTAAGCAAGAAAGCTTGGATCGAAAAAACGCTAGTAGCTTATTTTAGATGATTTGATGTAGCGACCGCGGCACAAATAATCACTTAATCTCGGACTAACTGTAAGCATAAAGTGGGATTATATAATCCTCATCTTTTGTTTTCTTTTCTTCTCGAACGACGCAGGAGAGCTGCTTGTCATTTCATCTCTGACTAACTGTACAGACATTCATGAAGTCAGGTATATTTGTTCAGCAAGATCCCTCCTAGCCTCTCAACCGGGGTATACTTTTCAAATAAAATCCAAAAAAAACTTTGCAAGCATGAAAAGAATTCATGGCCTCTGACACACTGATCAAGAAACCAGAAAAACACTACACTGAACAATACTTTTTCTTAGACCTCAAGTCCAGAACCGTCATCAGGTGGCCCTTTCCTTGCTGCACCCACGACCTAACCAACCATCTAAGGAAGCAACTTCTTTCTATTATTGGTCCCCACCACTGAAACAACAACCAACGTTTTAGCATGCCAATTATTTACCAAGCAAAACCACAATAGCTTAATCTCCCAAGAGGAGGATCGTAACATACTTTCAGAAAAAGCGCAGTCCAGATCATACACTCATGAATAAAGGTTTTGGTTTTCAACTGCCACAATGATATCCCCCCTACCGCAAGCCCCTGCCTATAGCTTTAAACTGAACCAGGAAGTTAGCATGTCATTTATTTACAAAGTAATGCTTAGCAACCTAATTCCCCAAAGGCAGGAGCCTCGATAATTTCAGAATGTGTGTTGAGATTATCTTTTCTATTACCAATTCTGAACATGGCACAACAGTTTAGCTCTTGTTGTTTAAGCTCACAGTATCTAAATTGAGAATTGCTCACATGTCATGATTTGTTTTTGCAGTCGTAATCCCAGTAGGTTTACTTGCACATTAGGAATGCTAGTAGCTTATTCTTTCTGTATTCTGAAAGAAAACAAAAAAAAACTGACATTAGGAACGTCCAAGTAGCACCAAAAGAATAAAACAGGGGAGGTTAGAAAATACTCAAGCATCAGGATGGATGGGTAATCATCAAACAGAAACAAAAGGGAAAAAGAAAAGCAAGAAGGTCCCCTTCACTTGTATACATCACAGCAACACACATGCACTTTAACTATAGAAAAACATAATTCCCAATTGAGTAACAAAGTTATATTGGAGCACCACATTTTATAAGCACTATACATCTATACTGACCTTACTTGGGTATGACCTAAGTAGGCTTGACATTCACCATGATTCATACACACAATGTGCTACATCTGAGATAGAACATGAAAATGCAAATGAATAAATTCTCCATTTTTTTGGGTGATCCATTAATCATAAGCATGCATTTATAGTTCAACTCCTGACATTGTGTACTGTTTGGAGGTATAAATAAGGAATAGAAAAAAAAGAAACAGTGACTTAATTAGTCTTTAACTAATATTTGAAGGTATAAATAAGTAGGCAAATTGATATCCAGTTGCCGGCTTGAGTTTCACACTTCAACACCACTTCTTTCCATGGATGTTAGGCATTAGATAGTTGAATGATTTAAAGTTTCTTAGATGAATTGGAAGGAAAAAAGATAGAGCAGAAGAGGAATTAATTAGGTAGTGGAGGAGCCCACCAAGAGTTTAGACCCGTCGATCTAGCCATGTGGACGCTGGATGTAGAAACAGAGAACATGCCTGATCTCCTTCTTTCTCCCACAACACCAAATCAGAGGAGGGCAATAAAGCCCGGCAATAACTTCAACTGGCACGTGGAGACGGCACAGTGTGTGTGCGCCCTGAACAAAACCTAACCGTAAAGCAGAGCATTTGCTATCCGGTCAGCCACAATCTCTGATGGGGGCGTTGGCCCTCCTATAATTCTAAAAATGAACAATCTCTGATGGAGGCGTGGGCGTACCGAGCATGGTCGCAGAAGTCGCCTTCGCGGTGGTAGAGGCGCAGCTCGGGGCCGAGGACCTCGCCGGCGTGGGTGACAGGTCCGCGCGCTCGCGCTGGAGCTCGACCTCGCCCCTCTCCCATCCATCACCTTGCTGCACCTACCTCTCTCTCTCTCTCGTCTGCTCGAGTGCCGCCACTTCTTCCTTCTCTCTCCCTCTCATTTGCTCGAGCGCCGCCGCCGTTGCCCTTTACTCGTCTTCCCTCCGGATTTCATTGGTCTGGATCCGGAGGAAGGGAAGGAGGAGAGGAAGAGGAGGAGGTCGCCCCGGCTGCATCTCGAGCGCCAGAGAAGAGGCCCGGAAGAGAAGGCGGGGGCGCGGGAGGCCCTGAGGCGGATGGTCGTGGAGCAGGGGAGGCCGGACGGCGCGAAGAGGAAGAAGAATGGCGTGGGGCTCGAGGACGGAGTGGATTGGGCCTGGTGCGCTAGGTTTACGGGAGAGGGTTCATCCTGGCTCTCCTCACCCCTCCCATCGTACTCAGTACACTGAGATGTGCGCTCAGACTGCGACCGGGTCCACCGAATGCAGCAGGGTAGAGATCGGACGAGTAGACCAGCGGGAATCCATCTCCTGACATCGCCCTTGGCCAATCAAAAACAGCCCACGCTCTGCCAATCTTCACGTAGCGTCCAGAGAAACCCAGCCTCTGTTTGCTGGCCCCACGGGCTTACGACCCCACCCGTCATCCTCTGCTGAAGTCGCCAAAAACGTGGAAAAGAATGGACGGCTGAACAGACACCAGCAGCCAAAATAAACACTGTTGTTAAGCGAGTAACGCGATCCAGTTACGCGGATAGTTAGGAAGGTTTATATGTTCAATCTGTAATGTGCATCTGAGTTTCTTTTCAGTGTTCAGCTTCACTAGCTGAGCCCCTTAATATAAATGCTAAAATAATATTCACGGTACATATATATGAAATAGTATGACTATAAAAGTGTCTAAAAAACATGCATGTGGGAGTAAAGGCAACGTATGTTTATTTGGAGTAACTTGCCGAGGCAAGGGCAGGAGCTCCGCCATCCAGAAATAAGAGAGGAGTGTTCCACCAAGCTCTCACAGCGATCAGGCACTCTCGGCGGTCGAATCGGTTTGCTTGATGCGATTTTGGGCGTTGGATTGAGAGGTGGAAGGAGCTGGGCCGTCGGATCGAAGATGAGCTCCTGTAGGAATGAATAGTTACCGTCCGCTGTAAAGATCTCGTGCCACCGCCTGTTAATACAGCACCCCACTGAGGGCATTTTTGGAATTTCGCTACATGGTATAAAAGCCCAACGCCAGGGTTTGTCCCCAATCGGCTTCCTCTCCTCTCCCTAATCGGCTTCCTCTCACGCGAGGGAGAGCCGCCGCCGCCCCCCTCCCCTTCCACCCTAGTCGCCGCCCCTCCTGTCCCCTTCTCCTCTCCACGGTATCCCGTCCCTCTCTCATCTCCATGGTCGTCGACAGAGGTAGCACGGGCGGCCGCCGCACCACGCGAGAGAGCGCCCTATCAGGCCACATCGGAGAGGTCCTAGATGTCTTGGTGAGGAGCGTGTGCTGCCTGAGATGGCCGTCCGCAGCGTCGTCGCTGTCGTCCATGGTAGGTGGCCAGGCGGAGCGCGGCGGCGCTTGACGCACTACAAGAAATATGCTCATTTATGACCTTCTCGTAGTGACCATGGGTGAATTAGTCATAAATCTATGACCATCTGAGACCAATTGGTCAAAAGATGTTCAGGGGGCTCCAAACGCTAAACAATAACGACCATTTTGGTCAGAAAGGTCATAATTTATTTATACGAAATGGTCATAAAGCAGATAGCACTGGTCCGCTGCCTTATTTCTAGCTGATCATGACCAATATAGATGGTCATAACCTTGTAAATTGTGGTGGGTTGCTACGACTAGGTGCCACCTCATCATTTTTGCCTATGTGTCAATTTTTGCCCTATGTTGTGAAGCAACCAATATTTCTGTCATTCCCAAAATTCCGAAAAAAATCTCATAAATTCTTTGGGTCATATTGCTACCTCTTGAGCAATGCGTTGGTTTTCCTTGAAGAGGAAAGGGTGATGCGGTAAAGTAGCGTAAGTATTTCCCTCAGTTTTTGAGAACCAAGGTATCAATCCAGTAGGAGGCTCCTCAAAAGTCCCACGCACCTACACAAACAAACAAGAACTCACAACCAACGCAATAAAGGGGTTGTCAATCCCTTCACGGCCACTTACGAATGTGAGATTTGATAGAGATAACATGATAAGATAAATATATTTTTGGTATTTTATCATATAGATTGGAAAAGTAAAAATTCAAATAAAAGTAGATTGAAAGCTTATATGATAAAAGATAGACCCGGGGGCCATAGGTTTCACTAGTGGCTTCTCTCAAGATAGCATAAGTATTACGATGGGTGAACAAATTACTGTCGAGCAATTGATAGAAAAGCGAATAATTATGAGATTATCTAGGCATGGTCATGTGTATAGGCATCACGTCCGTGACAAGTAGATCGAAACGATTCTGCATCTACTACTATTACTCCACACATCGACCGCTATCCAGCATGCATCTAGAGTATTAAGTTCATAAAGAACAGAGTGACGCATTAAGAAAGATGACATGATGTAGAGGGATAAACTCATACAATATGATATAAACCCCATCTTTTTATCCTCGATGACAACAATACAATACATGCCTTGCTTCCCCTGCTGTCACTGGGAAACGACACCGCAAGATTGAACCCAAAGCTAAGCACTTCTCCCATTGCAAGAAAGATCAATCTAGTAGGCCAAACCAAACTGATAATTCGAAGAGACTTGCAAAGATAACTTAATCACACATAAAAGAATTCAGAGGAGATTCAAATATTTCTCATTGATAAACTTGATCATAAACCCACAATTCATCGGATCTCGACAAACACACCGCAAAAAGAGTTACATCGAATAAATCTCGAAGAAGATCGAGGAGAACTTTGTATTGAGATTCAAAGAGAGAGAATAAGCATCTAGCTAATAACTATGGACCCGAAGGTCTATGGTAAACTACTCACAACTCATCGAAAGGGCCTTGGAAATGATGTAGAGGCCCTCCGTGGTCGATTCCCCCTCCGGCGGAGCGCCGGCGAAGGCTCCAAGATGGGATCTCGCGGATACATGAGGTTACCGCGGTGGAAATAGTTTTTCGTGGTCGCTTCTGATGTTTTCAGGGTACGTGGGTATATATAGGAGGAAGAAGTAGGTCGGTGGACGCTCGAGGGGCCCACGAGGGTGGGGGGCGCCCACATATAGGGGGCGCGCCGGGCACCCTCGTGGCCGCCTCCTCTGTTGCTTGATGTCCACTCCAAGTCCCCTGGATCACGTTTGGTCCAAAAAGATCGCTCCCGAAGGTTTCAATCCATTGGGACTCCGTTTGATATTCCTTTTCTTCGAAACACCGAAATAGGCAAAAAAACAGCAATTCGGGCTGGGCCTCCGGTTAGTAGGTTAGTCCCAAAAATGATATAAAAGTGTAAAGTAAATCCCATAAACATCCAAAACGGGTAATATAATAGCATGGAACAATCAAAAATTATAGAAACGTTGGAGACGTATCACATATCTTCGTCAAACATGTAAAAAACCTTCCTTGCCTAGTTCAAAAATAATTCAACAATATTTATTTTTCTATTCTGTTCAGAACAACACTTTGTGCAGGAAGTGCTATTTATATATTCTTGATTGCCCTCAACATTTTTGGGCACTATTTCCTATCCAAATCATTGCCTCATGACAAAATTCAGCTCCATTTGCCCAGTAAATCTCCCTCGGCAAATTTCCAAAGTTTTTGTCCACCTAGAACCTTTGTGAAAGAAGTACTAGCTATGCATATCCTAATGAGTTGAATTTTTGCCACGTATTCTATATTCCTATGTAACTTACCTACACCAAATTTGAGCTCAGTTTATTTAGCCAAGTTCTCTCACTAATTTTCCGAAGTTTTTGTCCCGAGAAGAGCATTGTGAAGCAAGTGCTATTTATATATTCTTGGTTGCCCTCAATTTTTTTGGGCACTCTTTCCTATCCAAATCATTTGCCTCATGACAAAATTCAGCTCCATTTGCTTAGTAAATCTTCCTCGGCAAATTTCCAAAGTTTTTGTCCACCCAGAACCTTTGTGAAAGAAGTACTAGCTATGCATATCCTAATGAGTTGAATTTTTTCCACATATTCTTTATGCCTATGTAACTTACCTACACCAAATTTGAGCTCATTTCATTTAGCCAATTTCTCTCACCAATTTTCTGAAGTTTCTGTCCAGAGAAGAGCATTGTGAAGGAAGTACCACTTTGGCATGTCCAAATGGTATCAATTTTCTACAGTGCTTTCCTATGCCCAAATAACCATCCTCCACCAAATTGCAGCTCCATCCATTCATTATTCTGAGCCCAGCTTCAACATTCGTATTTATGTCCAGTGTGGTACTTTGCAAAGCAAGTACCACCTAGGCTCCTCCTTTTGAGCTGAAAATTTGTGAAGACAGTCTTCTTAATAACTGATCATCCTCAGCCAAAACTCATGCCCATTAGACATGTGCATTTCTCGTACCGTTAATCAAACTCTTGGCTGCTAATTCATGTTTGAGCATAGATCGGTCTCCTCGTGAGAATCTTATGTTGTAATCTTCTTCCTAGCACCTACCTAGGGAGTGCCCAACCCACTAGACATGACTAGGCCGCCCAGAACGCATGGCAACGCCACGGTCACGCGGCGGGCATGCGAGTATACGCACTCTAGAGTTGGGGCCCTCAGCCACCATCCAAACCTCGATGTATCGCCACAAAACCATGTATTTCTGATTAATTAGGTACTTATGTAACTAGAAATGATTTTTGGAAAAATAAATAGCAAATGATAAGCCAGCTGCAGTTCAAATTTGACCCGCTTCCAGCTGAGTCGCCGGAAATTTGTCTTTTTCACGAGAGGTGGATCAAACCTTTTGACACCCAACCATTTTGTCAATTGTGCATTAAATATGTCCTAGTATTTTAGAAAATTGATTTGGTCCAATTTTGCAACAAATATATGGTAGGTCCTTCAAAAAAACTCATTTTGGGCACTCAGAAAATGGAAAATGAATTTTTAGTCCAAAGAAAATGAAAACTTCCTTAGGCAACATTGTTTGCCATTCCAAGATGCACCCTTATGCACAATATAAGATCATTTGAACAAACTATACCATGAATGTGGCCATAAGATTGAGCATTTGGGTTGAAAGCCATTCATCTTCACACTTGATAGCTCGTTTCTGAGAACACTTTTTTTAAATAATTGCCGTATTACAAGTTATAATTTTTGCTGGTAACTTGGTCACATATAATGACACAATGCGAAGGTTTTCCAATTTTTTGATTTTTTTTGAATTTTTTATGCCTATTTCAAGATGCGGTCAAAACGGCGGGAATGACTGATACGTCTCCAACGTACCTATAACATTTGATTGTTCCATGCTATTATATTACCTATTTTGGATGTTTATGGTCTTTAGTATACACTTTTATATCATTTTTAGGACTAACCTACTAACCGGAGGCCCAACCCGAATTGTTGTTTTTTTGCTTATTTCAGTGTTTCGCAGAAAAGGAATATCAAACGGAATGAAACCTTCGCGAGCGATCTTTTTGGAACAAACTGAATCCAGGAGACTGGAGTGGACGTCAAGAAGCAAACGAGGCAGCTGTCAATGTCAAAACCGGCGGATCTCGGGTAGGGGGTCCCAAACTGTGCGTCAAAGGCTAATGGTAACAGGAGGCGGGGGACACAATGTTTACCCAGGTTTGGGCCCTCTCGATGGAGGTAATACCCTACTTCCTGCTTGATTGATCTTGATGATATGAGTATTACAACAGTTGATCTACCACGAGATCGTAGAGGATAAACCCTAGAAGGTACCCTGGGAACATACAAGAGCACCACAAAAAACTATTTCCACCGCCGCAACCTTCTGTATCCGTGAGATTCCATCTTGCAGCCTTCGTCGGCGCTCCGCCGGAGGGGGAATCAATCACGGAGGGCCTCTACATCATCACCAAGGCCTCTCCGATGAGTTGTGAGTAGTTTACCACAGACCTTCAGGTCCATAGTTATTAGCTAGATGGCTTCTTCTCTCTCTTTGAATCTCAATACAAAGTTCTTCTCGATCTTCTTGGAGATCTATTCGATGTAACTCTTTTTGCGGTGTGTTTGTCGAGATCCGATGAATTGTGGGTTTATGATCATGTTTATCTATGAGAAGTATTTGAATCTCCTCTGAATTCTTTTATGTATGATTGGTTATCTTTCCAAGTCTCTTCGAATTATCAGTTTGGTCTGGCCTACTAGATTGATCTTTCTTGCAATGGGAGAAGTGCTTAGCTTCGGGTTCAATCTTGCGGTGTCCTTTTCTAGTGATAGCAGGGGCAGCAAGGCACGTATTGTATTGTTGCCATCGAGGATAAAAAGATGGGGTTTATATCATATTGCTTGAGTTTATCCCTCTACATCATGTCATCTTGCTTAATGCGCTACTCTGTTCTTATGAACGATATTCTCATAACTATGCACTTTTCTATCAATTGCTCGACAGTAATTTGTTCACCCACCGTAACACTTATGCTATCTTGAGAGAAGCCACTAGTGAAACCTATGGCCCCCGGGTCTATTCTATATCATATAAGTTTCCAATCTACTTTATTTTGCAATCTTTACTTTTCAATCTATATCATAAAAATCCCAAAAATATTTATCTTATCATATTATCTCTATCAGATCTCACTTTCACAAGTGGCCGTGAAGGGATTGACAACCCCTTTATCACGTTGATTGCGAGGTTCTTGTTTGTTTGTGTAGGTACAAGGGACTGGCGTGGAGTCTCCTACTCGATTGATACCTTGGTTCTCAAAAACTGAGGGAAATACTTACGCTACTTTGCTGCATCACCCTTTCCTCTTCAAGGGAAAAACCAACGCATGCTCAAGAGGTAGCAATGACCGTTCCTAGCTAGTGGTTGAATCATGGAATTTTTTTGTGTTTCTCTGATTAAATAGATACTTATGTACCTATAAATGATTTAAAAAAAAATTAAGAGCAAACTACGAGGTAGCTACAGTTCAAATTTGACTCGCTTCCAACTGAATTGGCGGAAATTTGTCTTTTTCACGAGAGGTGGATCAAAACTTTTGACGCCCAACCATTTGGTCAATTGTGCATTAAATATGTCCTAGTATTTTAGAAAATTTATTTGGTACAATTTTGCAACAAATATATGGTAGGTTCTTCACAGAAAAACTCATTTTGGGCACTCGAAAAATGGAAAATGAAACTTTCGTCCAAAGAAAATGAAAACTTCCTTAGGAAACATTGTTTGTCATTCCAATATGCACCCTTGTGCATAATATGAGATCATTTGAACAAACTATGCCATGAATGTGGCCAGAAGATTGATCATTTGGGTTGAAAGCCATTCATCTTCACACTTGATAGCTCGTTTCTGAGAACACTTTTTTAAAATAATTGTCATATTACAAGTTTATTATTTTTGCTGGTAACTTGGTCACATATAATGACACAATGCGAAGGCTTTCCAATTTTTTGATTTTTTTGAATTTTTTATGCCCGTTTCAAAATGCGGTCAAAACGGCGGGGATGACCGTTTCGAGCTAGTGATTGAATCTTGGAATTTTTTTTGTGTTTGTCTGATTAAATAGATACTTATGTACATAGAAATGATTTTTAGAAAAAATAAAGAGCAAACTATGAGGCAGCTGCAGTTCAAATTTGACCCGCTTCCTCCTGAATTGGCAGAAATTTGTCTTTTTCACCAGAGGTGGATCAAGGCTTTTGACATCCAACCATTTGGTCAATTGTGCATTAAATATGTCCTAATATTTTATAAAAATGATTTGGTCCAATATTGCAACAAATATAGGGTAGGTCCTTCACAAAAAAACTCATTTCGGGCACTCAAAAAATGCAAAATGAATTTTTCGTCCAAAGAAAATGAAAACTTCCTTAGGCAACATTGTTTGCCATTCCAAGATGCACCCTTGTGCACTATATGAGATCATTTGAAAAAACTATGCCGTGAATGTGGCCATAAGATTGATCATTTGGCTTGAAAGCCATGCATCTTCATGCATGATAGCTCTTTTTTGAGAATACTTTTTTAAAACAATTGTCGTAATCCAAGTTTATTATTTTTCACATGATTTGGTCCAATTTAGAACAAATATATGGTAGGTCCTTTACAAAAAAACTTATTTTGGGCACAGAAAAAATGGAAAATTGATTTTTCGTGAAAATTAAATAGAAATCCCGGCAACATTGTTTGTAATTGCAAGATGCAAACTTGTGCGAAATATGGAATCATTTGAACAAACTATGAGGCAGTTGTAGTTAAAATTTGACCCGCTTTGTAGTGAATCGACGAAAATCCGACCTAGTATGAAACTACCTCTAGTTATTTGAGGAACCGTACTTAAACATTGTCATATAAAGAGAAGGGAACTTACCAACGGGCGTCGTGGTGTTGCATTGGAGCTCATAGCACGCCGTTGAGAGCTGTAATGGAGCTTCGTGGGGATGTCATCGGTGCTGCGTTGAAGCTTTTTCACGCTCGATGTTGTTGTGACATATTAATGTGATCGAACGACATCCAATGCGCAGATCGGGCGGCTAGCTAGGCGGATGATTTCTAGAAAAAAATCATCTGGCTGGCTCGTAGTTCTTTGGTTATTGTTAATCGATTAAGACCAATTTACATGGTCATAATATCATCAAAGCCTATACTGCCTTCTGATTGGTCTATGGACATGTCACGCAGATCAAGCATCAGAGACCGTCGGATATTCCCAGATCCAATGGCCGACACCCCCTCACCCTCTCACCCCTCGTCCCACCCACAGCCCAACCACCCAGACCCTAACTCAGATCCCCTCCCACTCCAGCCGCCGCTACCCAACCACCCAAACCCTATCCCCTCCCACTCCATTGTCGCCGCCCCCAGGTCTCGCCGGCACTCCATCCTCTCCCGCTCGCGCACGCTTGCCGCCACCACGTCCGTCGCCGTGGCCGCACTCAGGGCGCAACAGCCTCCTTCCCGCTCGCCACCCTCCTTACCTCATCCAAGGCCGCCTTCTCATTCTACTGCGACGACAACGGCGGGATAGTCCAGCGGGGCCCGGCGCGGGCCTTGTCCGTCCCGTCCCCCGCCAACGCCACGGATAGGGCTCCCCCTTCACCACGGACCCAGCGCCATCCGAGTTCACGTACTCCTCGTCGCTGTCTGCTACCTCTTGAGCATGCGTTGGTTTTTTCCCTTGAAGAGAAAAGGGTGATGCAGCAAAGTAGCGTAAGTATTTCCCTCAGTTTTTGAGAACCAGTGAATCAATCAAGTAGGAGACTCCACGCAAGTCTCTCGTACCTACACAAACAAACAAGAACCTCGCAACCAATGTGATAAAGGGGTTGTCAATCCCTTCACGGCCACTTGCGAAAGTGAGGTCTGATAGAGATAATATGATAAGATAAATATTTTTGGTATTTTTATGATATAGATTGAAAAGTAAAGATTGCAAAATAAAGTAGATTGGAAACTTATATGATAGAGAATAGACCCGGGCGCCATAGGTTTCACTAGTGGCTTCTCTCAAGATAGCATAAGTACTACGGTGGGTGAGCAAATTACTATCGAGCAATTGATAGAAAAGTGCATAGTTATGAGAATATCTAGGCATGATCATGTATATAGGCATCAAGTCCACAACAAGTAGATCGGTTCTGCATCTACTACTATTACTCCACACGTCGACCGACTCCTGCCTGCATCTAGAGTATTAAGTTCATAAGAACAGAGTAACGCATTAAGCAAGATGACATGATGTAGAGGGATAAACTCAAGCAATATGATATAAACCCCATCTTTTTATCCTCGATGGCAACAATACAATATGTGCCTTGCTGCCCCTGCTGTCACTGGGAAAGGACACCGCAGGATTGAACCCAAAGCTAAGCACTTCTCCCATTGCAAGAAAGATCAATCTAGTAGGCCAAACCAAACTGATAATTCAAAGAGACTTGCAAAGATAACCAATCATACATAAAAGAATTCAGAGGAGATTCAAATACTTCTCATAGATAAACTTGATCATAAACCCACAATTCATCGGATCTCGACAAACACACCGCAAAAAGAGTTACATCGAATGGATCTGCAAGAAGATCGAGGAGAACTTTGTATTGAGATTCAAAGAGAGAGAAGAAGCCATCTAGCTAATAACTTTGGACCCGAAGGTTTGTGGTAAACTACTCACAACTCATCGGAGAGGCCTTGGTGATGATGTAGAGGCCCTCCGTGATCGATTCCCCCTCCGGCGGAGCGCCGACAAAGGCTCCAAGATGGGATCTCGCGGATACAGAAGGTTGCGGCGGTGGAAATAGTTTTTCGTGGTGCTCCTGGATGTTCTTGGGGTACGTAGATATATATAGGAGGAAGAAGTAGGTCGGTGGAGCCACGAGGGGGCCACGAGGCAGGGGGGCGCACCGAGCACCCTCGTGGCCGCCTCGTTTGGTGCTTGACGTCCATTCCAAGTCTCCTGGATTCCGTTTGTTCCAAAAAGATCGCTCCCGAAGGTTTCATTCCGTTTGGACTCGGTTTGATATTCCTTTTCTGCGAAACACTGAAATAGGCAAAAAAACAGCAATTCGGGATGGGCCTCCGGTTAGTAGGTTAGTCCCAAAAATGATATAAAATTGTATAGTAAAGCCCATAAACATCCAAAATAGGTAATATAATAGCATGGAACAATAAAAAATTATAGATACGTTGGAGACGTGTCAAGCATCCCCAAGCTTAATGCCTTCTCGTCCTCGAGTAGGTAAATGATAAAAACAGAATTTTTGATGCGGAATGCTACCTAGCATATTCCTTAATGTAATTTTCTTTATTGTGGCATGAATGTTCAGATCCAAATGATTCAAAATAAAAGTTCATATTGACATAAGAAATAGTAATACTTCAAGCATACTAACAAAGCAATCATGTCTTCTCAAAATAACATGGCTAAAGAAAGTTTATCCCTACAAAATCATATAGTTAGGCTATGTTTCATTTTTATCACACAAAATACTCCCATCACGCACAACCCCAGTTTCAGCCAAGCAATTGGTTCATACTTTTTAACGCGCCTCAGCTTTTTTAACTCTCACGCAATACATGAGCGCGAGCCATGGATATAGCACTATGGGTGGAATAGAATATGAGGATGGAGGTTGTGTGGAGAAGACAAAAAAGGAGAAAGTCTCACATTGACGAGGCTAATCAACGGGCTATGGAGATGCCCATCAATTGATGTCAACATGAGGAGTAGGGATTGCCATGCAACGGATGCACTAGAGCTATAAATGTATGAAAGCTCAACAAAAGAAACTAAGTGGGTGTGCATCCAACTTGCTTGCTCACGAAGACCTAGGGCATTTTGAGGAAGCCCATCGTTGGAATATACAAGCCAAGTTCTATAATGAAAAATTCCCACTAGTATATGAAAATGACAACATAAGAGACTCTCTATATGAAGAACAAGGTGCTACTTTGAAGCACAAGTGTGGAAAAGGATAATAACATTGTCCCCCCTTTTTTGGGGCCTTTCTTTTTTTGGCATTTTTTTATTGGCCTTTCCTTTTTTTATTTGGCCTTTCATTTTTTTATTGGGGACAATGTTCTAATAATGATGATCATCACACTTCTATTTATTTACAACTCATGAATTACAACTTGAAACTATAACAAGATATGACTCTATATGAATGCCTCCGGCGGTGTACTGGGATGGGCAATGACTCAAGAGTGACATTTATGAAAAATTATGCTAGGTGGCTTTGCCACAAATACGATGTCAACTACATGATCATGCAAGGCAATATGACAATGATGATACGTGTCATGATGAACGGAACGGTGGAAAGTTGCATGGCAATATATCTCGGAATGGCTATGGAAATGCCATAATAGGTAGGTATGGTGGCTGTTTTGAGGAAGATATAAGGAGGTTTATGTGTGATAGAGTGTATCGTATCACGGGGTTTGGATGCACCGGCAAAGTTTGCACCTACTCTGAAGGTGAGAAAGGGCAATGCACAGTACCGAAGAGGCTAGCAATGATGGAAGGGTAAGAGTCCGTATAATCCATGGACTCGCATTAGTCATAAAGAACTCATATACTTATTGCAAAAAATTTATTAGCCCTCGAAGCAAAGTACTACTAGGCATGCTCCTAGGGGAGGTTGGTAGGAGTTAACCATCGCGCGCCCCCGACCTCCACACATAAGGAAGGCAATCAAAAGAGCACCCTATGCAATAAATTTGTTACACAACTTTTACCATACGTGCATGCTACGGGACTTGCCAACTTCAACACAAGTATTCTTCAATTTCATATTTACCCAACCAGCATGACTCTAATATTACCACCTTTATATCTCAAAACAATTATCAAGCATCAAATTGATCATAGCATCCAATTCACTTCCTATGATAGTTTTTATTATACCCAACTTGGATGCCCATCATTCTAGGACCAATTTTTAGCCATAGCAAATACCATGCTGTTCTAAAAGACTCTCGAAATAATATAAGTGAAGCATGAGAGATCAATAATTTCTACAAAATAAAACCACCGCCGTGCTCAAAAAAATATAAGTGAAGCACTAGAGCAAAAACTATTTAGCTCAAAAGATATAAGTGAAGCACATAGAGTATTCTAGTAAATTACGAATCATGTGTGTCTCTCCCAAAAGGTGTGTACAGCAAGGATGATTGTGGTAAACTAAAAAGCAAAGACTCAAATCATACAAGATGCTCCAAGCAAAACACATATCATGTGGTAAATAAAAATATAGCTCCAAGTAAAGTTACCGATAGACGAAGACGAAAGAGGGGATGCCTTCCGGGGCATCCCCAAGCTTAGGCTTTTGGTTGTCCTTGAGTTATCTTGGGTTCCCATGGGCATCCCCAAGCTTAGGTTCTTGCCACTCCTTATTCCATAGTCCATCAAATGTTTCCCCAAAACTTGAAAACTTCACAACACAAAACTCAACAGGAAATCTCATGAGCTCCGTTAGTGCAACAAAGAAAAACCACCACTTAAGGTACTGTAATGAACTCATTCTTTATTTATATTGGTGTTAAACCTACTGTATTCCAACTTCTCTATGGTTCATGCCCCCCGATACTAGCCATAGATGCATCAAAATAAGCAAGTAACACACGAAAAACAGAATCTGTCAAAAACAGAATAGTCCTAGAAATCTGTAACTTTCGAATACTTCTGGAACTCTAAAAATCGTACCAAAATAGGATGTCCTACGAAGTGTGTCTATTGATCTACTGCAAAAAGAATCAATCAAAAGCACGTTTCTGTGATTTATTAGATTTTTTTCTCGTGAGCGCAAAAGTTTCTGTTTTCAGCAGAATCAAATTAACTTTCACCCAAGATGATCCTATAGGTTCTACTTGGCACAAACACTAATTAGAACATAAAATCACATCTAAACAGAGGCTATATGAATTATTTATTACTAAACAGGAGCAAAAAGCAAGGAACAAAAATAAAATTGGGTTGCCTCCCAACAAGCGCTATTGTTTAACGCCCGTAGTTAGGCATAAAAGCGAGAATGGAACTAAGTATTGCCATCTTTGGTATTTAATTCATAAGTGGCTCTCATAATAGATTCATAAGGTAATTTGATTTTCTTTCTAGGAAAGTGTTCCATGCCTTTCCTTAATGGAAATTGGAATCTAATATTTCCTTCCTTCATATCAATAATTGCACCAATCGTTCTAAGGAAAGGTCTACCAAGAATAATTGGACATGAAAGATTGCAATCTATATCAAGAACGATGAAGTCTACGGGAACATAATTCCTATTTGCAACAATAAGAACATCATTAATCCTTCCCATATGTTTCTTAATAGTGGAATCCGCAAGGTGCAAGTTTAAAGAGCAATCATCAAATTCACGGAAACCAAGCACATCACATAAAGTTTTTGGAATCATAGAAACACTAGCACCCAAATCACATAAAGCATAGCATTCATGATCTTTTATTTTAATTTTAATAGTAGGTTCCCACTCATCATAAAGTTTTCTAGGGATAGAAACCTCTAATTAAAGTTTTCTTCATAAGATTTCATTAAAGCATCAATGATATGTTTAGTAAAAGCTTTATTTTGACTATAAGCATGAGGAGAATTCAACACGGATTGCAACAAGGAAATACAATCTATTAAAGAACAATTATCATAATTAAATTCCTTGAAATCCGAAGTAGTAGGTTCACTGCTATGTAAAGTTTTGATCTCTCCAATACCACTTTTACCAATTTTAGCATCAAGATCAAAAGACTCCAAATCATTGGGACACTTTTTAACTAAAGTTGACTCATCTCCAGTCCCATCATTATTAAGATTCATATTGCAAAACAAGGATTTAATAGGAGACACATCAATAACTTTTAGATCTTCATCATTATTATAATGAAAATTAGAAGAACACGCTCTTACAAAGCAATCTTTCTTAGCACGCATTCTAGCGGTTCTCTCTTTGCACTCATCAATGGAAATTCTCATGGCTTTGAGAGACTCATTGATATCATGCTTAGGTGGAATAAATATAAGTTTCAAAGAATCAACATCAAGAGAAATTCTATCCACGTTCCTAGCCAATTCATCAACTTGAAGGAATTTTTCTTCAAGCAAAGCATTGAAATTATTTTGGGAATTCATAAATTCTTTAACACTAATCTCAAAATCAGAGGGCATCTTATTAAAATTTCCATAAGAGTTGTTGTAGGAATTACCATAATTATTAGAGGAATTACTAGGAAACGGCCTAGGATTGAAATTTTCTCTATACGCATTGTTACCAAAATTATTCCTAACAACAAAATTCACATCCATAGATTCATTATTATTCTCAATCAAAGTAGACAAAGGCATATCATTAGGATCAATAGGAGCACTCTTAGTAGCAAACAATTTCATGAGTTCATCCATCTTTCCACTGAAAACATTAATTTCTTCTATCGCATGAACCTTCTTACTAGTAGATCTTTCGGTGTGCCATTGAGAATAATTAACCATAATATTATCTAGGAGTTTAGTAGCTTCTCCTAAAGTGATTTCCATAAAAGTGCCTCCCGCGGCCGAATCTAAAAGATTTCTAGAAGCAAAATTCAAACCGGCATAAAAAATTTGTATGATCATCCATAAATTCAAACCATGGGTAGGACAATTACGTATCATTAATTTCATCCTCTCCCAAGATTGTGCAACATGCTCATGCTCAAGTTGCTTAAAATTCATAATATCGTTTCTAAGAGACATGATTTTAGCAGGAGGAAAATACTTAGAGATAAAAGCATCTTTGCACTTATTCCATGAATCAATACTTTTTTTAGGCAAAGATGAAAACCAAGTTCACTTCAATTTAACAATATCATTATCCATATCTTTCTTCTTTTGCATATCGCACAAATCAACAAAGTTGTTTAGATGAGTAGCGGCATCTTCACTAGGAAGGCCGGAGAATTGATCTTTCATAACAAGATTCAACAAAGCAACATTGATTTCACAAGATTCAACATCATTAAGAGGAGCAATCAGAGTGCTAAGGAAATCATTATTATTGGTATTGGAAAAATCACACAGTTTAGTATTATCTTGAGCCATCATGCCAAGAAATCCAACACACAAGCACACAAGAGGCAAGCGGAAAGAGGCGAACGGAAAAGAGAGGGCGAATAAAATGGCAAGGATGAAGTGGGGGAGAGGAAAACGAGAGGCAAATGGCAAATAATGTAATGCGAGGGAGATGAGTTTGTGATGGGTACTTGGTATGTCTTGACTTGAGCGAAGATCTCCCCGGCAACGGCACCAGAAATCCTTTTTGCTACCTCTTGAGCATGCGTTGGTTTTTCCCTTGAAGAGGAAAGGGTGATGCAGCAAAGTAGCGTAAGTATTTCCCTCAGTTTTTGAGAACCAAGGTATCAATCCAGTAGGAGACTCCACGCAAGTCCCTCGTACCTACACAAACAAACAAAAACCTTGCAACCAACGCGATAAAGGGGTTGTCAATCCCTTCACGGCCACTTGCGAAACTGAGATCTGATAGAGATAATATGATAAGATAAATATTTTTGGTATTTTTATGATATAGATTGGAAAAGTAAAGATTGCAAAATAAAGTAGATTGGAAACTTATATGATAGAGAATAGACCCGGGGGCCATAGGTTTCACTAGTGGCTTCTCTCAAGATAGCATAAGAAGTGGTAGACTGGTGACACTCTATTTGTCTATGTATTCACACATGTACTAAGTTTCCGGTTAATACAATTCTAGCATGAATAATAAACATTTATCATGATATAAGGAAATATATAAATAAAAACTTTATTATTGCCTGTAGGGCATATTTCCTTCAGTTGTTTCATGCTTCAGCAAAACGTTGGGACCGGCACCCTCGCGCCAAGGCACGATCCCGATCTAGTTTCATATAAGGGGAAGAGAGTTGCCCAATTAATTGAGGAAAACCGACCGAAAATCATAGAAAAAGAAAGACACAAAAAGGAAAAGTAAACCTTAGGTGTAGGGTTTAGACAAACAACAACCTCAAGGAACGCCATCTGAGCCAGATACAACCGCAAGGCCCAAAACCACGAGTGACAAGTCATGGGCAAGAAAAACGACCCTCGCCATCAACAAGAATCTCATCCACCTAGACATTATCAAGTGAAGCACAACCTAGTCCCTCGGAATATCCCATCTTGGCAAGTTCCAACTTCGCCATTCTGTCGACACCCGCCAAAGTTTGGATTGTTGCGATCACCTGCGAAGAAAGCGGCTTGTTGTACATATCAAGGCAAGCTTTCATCTTGTTCTCTGCAAACTCGTCTTTGTTCATCTCCGGCAACTCTTCAAAGACCATCAATCTGAATTCTTCTCGCTTCGCTGTCGGGATATTGCAGAAACCATTCTTCTTTTCAAGACGCCCACTTCACCGTCCAGATTGATAGGCATCATCAGCCACCACATGCAATGGTGTCGGGGTCCCAAGCAGGGGGAGACAACAATGGTCGAGTGAATATACTAGGAAACTCCTCCACCGAGAGTGGAGGAGCCTCAACTTGAGTCATCCTAGCATCGGCACACCCTGCATCAGCCTGAGCCCCCAGCGGAACGTCAAATGTAGATCGCATCGGACTCCAAGGAAACACGCAGCTCCGCCAAATGCAACACCGGGTGTGCAGGGCAACATCTGTTTTTTTTTAAATTGGGGGGGGGGGTGGGGGGGCTCCCCCACCTGAATTATATTCATTTGCCTTGCAAGATAGGTTCAAGTATTTAGAAATACAGGGGCGAGAGAGGGGAAGAGACAAAGAAAAAACGACACACACCAAAACATATAAAACAGTGGAGAAACAAAGAGGGGAAACACAACCCGACACAACACAAAGCACCACCAGTGAGATCGAACGGCATTGGCCGGCCGAGATCAAACCATGACACTTCAACATCGACGCAATCGAAAGGCTCATTGCATCTGAGACTGCAGAACGCCGCGACACCACCTTTGTTGCGGGGTACATTCGAAAGGTCATGTGAAGCCAAGATGACGCCTCGGCGCGTGTGCCACATGCAAAGTCAAAGGGTAGTGCGTAGCAGAAAAACCACGACATTGCACCGTCGACGCAATCGATAGGCCCTGTGCATCCGAGACTGCACAACACCGCGACACCACATGTGCCGCGGGGCGCATTCGAAAGGTCACGTGAGGGTGAGACGACACCATGGCATCCGCGTGCCACCGACGTAGTCCTTTGGCACCGCCTAGCAGAGACACACCAAGGAGAGCAGGAGCATGAACATGAGACGAACAACTGTCGAAGAAGGGCTCAAACCACCATCAACCCCGAACCGGCCGCACCACCACCACAAACTCATCAGCGCAACCAAAACGAAGGAGGATGTCAGCTTACATCTTCATCTGACCAAGCAAGGTTAAGCGCCTTGAACAACTCAATCATACACCTAAAAGGGAGAAGTGGGAACAAGGGGATCTAGTAGAGGATCATTGACGTTGTCCCGGATTAGGGGGTGCGTATCACGTTGGCCCATCCCTCATGTGCCTGGCCGACGACCCACCAGTAGTTGAATTGGTCCTGGCTGGGTTGATAACCTCACCGTCATCCAAATGAAGATCTCCCGAAGACTTGGCATACACTTCATGATGTATCTGAAGGATCGGCGTGCCTATCCCTAGATCACAACCAACCATTTATAAATCCTAGATACCCCCCCGGTGCCTATATAAGCCGTGGGGTTTAGTCTGTAGAGACATGCATACACGCATTCGCAAGTCTACAGCTCAGAACATCTTCATACCATCTCGAGGTAGATCACATTGTACATTGTGCCCCATCACAATCAACATATAAGAAGCAGGCCATATGGTTTTACCTTATCAAGAGGGTCCGAACCTGGGTAAAACATCGTGTCCCTACTCTTACTATTACCATCTAGATCAAATCACCAAGCTTGGGACCCCCTACTCGAGATCTACCGGTTTTAGCACCGACAATCATGCCTCGCTAAGCCGTCATCGGATGAAAATATCAAACCCAATTCAGGTCATGGCTGAGCCAAGATCACGTAGACAGAGCACCACCTTCCTACTGCCATCACCCACACGAACCACCAACGGAACCACATCGAGCCACCGGTCACCCCTAGCCATGGCCAGCTCAAAGATGAATCCCCAAGTGGGAATGTGACGTTTGAGCACCACCATTGCCTGATTCGAGAAACCCGGGATCCAAGTTTCCTCCGGATCAATCAAGGGGGAAGATGAGCACCGCAACATGACGCCTTCAACACGGATACGTTGTCCACAGGTACCGTCGTCATTGGCTTCGACCAAAGTTGGAGCCATGCTTTACACTGGCAGTGTCGCGGCCCAAAACCTGTAACCTGCTAGTCCACCTAGAGCCAAACCAACATAGCAGATGGAGTAGTCGCGGCCTGCCCACGAACACAGGCTAGTGTGCCATGCGAAGCCTCCAGATCGGGATAGCGAGCAAAGCTCGATATAGGCGTGAGCGAGATTCACACCTGCTTCACGCCGGGTCCACCGCACACCTCATGGATAGCACCACACCCATTCCGTGGTCCGGCTCGCCAGAAAGAGCAGAGACCGTCATATTCGCCACCAATGAGAGCACACGCCCATGCTCGGTCGGCCGTCAAAGCCAAGGCAGATGACTCCACCGCAACCCGACGCCGTCCTCATGGCCAGGGACCGACCGCCTGCAACACGTGCCATGGAGGTACCGTAGGTCGCGGCCAACCCGTCGGACTGGGAGGCGATGTGCAATGTGCGTACCATTGATGGCCGGAGCACGAGGCACACCACCTCCCTACCACGGGCACCGCCGACCTCCCACCGCCCCAGAGGACCAACGGCCCGCGCGGAGGAGCGTCGGACCGCCATCGCCACATGAGCCCTGGCCCGCTCGCAGACTATCGGGTGGCGGTGAGGGGAGGGGAAGAGGAGAGGGGTGGAGGATGCCACTGTGGCGGCGTGACGCGCCGCCGCCTGAGTCTCCATGGGGAGGGCGACGCGGGGCCCTTCTGAATGTTCCCTTGGACAGATTTAGAGACACCATTTCCATTGTTTATGCTTCTTGCTGTGATCAGAGGTACTTAGTTGTTGCATCAGCCATTAGGTGTGACCCGCAAAAAATATATTCAGCCATGTGGATGTGTGGTCAGGGCCTCCGTGACCGCGTCAGCTAAGCCGCCTCCAGGTGCCAACTTCCATCCTTTGAATTAGAGCATCTACAGCCGGACGCAACAAATATAACCTCTTAAATGCCCGCGGACGTGTCCATCAGTAATTGGGCGTGTCCGTTTTGAGCCTCTGTTTATCCGTTCGCGCAGCCACATTTCTTATTTTTCTTTTCATATGTCCAATCATTTGCACGTGATTGATGAAGATGAAAAGAGAGAAATAAAAGAATGAATAAAGAAAGAGAAAATGTGGTCCGAGGTGAGGCCGCGTCCTACGTGGCGGAATGCTCGGGCGCGTCCACGAGCCGTAATATCCTCTGCATATTTGAGATGGATATGAGGGTTTGCTGACAGCCTGAGCGTATAGGGATGATATGAGGAATCCGGTTGGGGCACGTTTTTCTTCCTTCCTCCTGTTCGGTCATTGATCGGCGTGTCCACGGGCATATGAGAGATGGTTTAAGGCGTCCGGCTGTAGATGCCCTTAATCAGCACAAGCTCTTGCATGCGTTTTACATACTTGAGGCTTGACTTCCTTTTTGACCAACCGTCCGACCGCATGTACGTACTCGGGCTCGGAAGTGGGTCCGCACGCTTGGCCACTTGGCCCTTCAATTCTCAGATGAATGCCTTTTTTTCAGATGAATGCCGACAAGAATGACTAGATGTTCCATGACAGAGGATTAGAGGGCATTTCAGAAAGAAAGAATCGACAAAGACTTGTGCATTGAGTCATCAGTCAAACAGGGGCGGAGCCAGAAAATTTGGCCAATGGATTCACTTGTTAGCTCGTTGTGAGGATTGGGTAAAGTCATTGTAACAAATAGAGATATGATACTCACTCCGAGCCATATTAATTTCAAAAGTACCGATCCATATTAATTGACGCTGGTTTAGTACGAAGTTACCAACATCAATTGATATGAACCAGATGGAGTACAATATTACATATAGTACTTACATTAAAAATTGAAGAGTGCAAGACGTACCAGTTTGATGAAATTATAAAATCACTTATTTAAATTTTATAAATAGAGTTACCAAAATAGCTCTCTAGCTTTAGGACCAACTTCTCAACTTCCAGAAAAGATTAAAAAAACACATTAGTTTGACAAGTTTCAAGTAAACTACCATCAAGCGAAAGATGCATGTAAATTTAGTCAC
Source organism: Triticum aestivum (assembly GCF_018294505.1). Classification (NCBI taxonomy): domain Eukaryota; kingdom Viridiplantae; phylum Streptophyta; class Magnoliopsida; order Poales; family Poaceae; genus Triticum; species Triticum aestivum. The sequence continues at coordinate 557,156,081 of NC_057808.1, read as the reverse complement.
ATTTCAGAGTGTGCCCTTTGGATCTTTAGATGATAATTCGAAGAGACTTGCAATTCAAGCTGGGCCTCCTGTTAATAGGTTAGTTCCAAAAATGATATAAAAGTGTATAGTAGATCCTTAAATATCTATAATAGATAATATAATAGCATGGGACCATAAAAAATTATAGATACGTTGGAGACGTATCACCGTCCGCGGCGGCTAGGGGATCTCCACAGCGTCCTCGTCGTCGTCCGCGGCAGCCAGAGAATCTCTGAGGCGTCCTCGTCGTCGTTCTCCACGGACCCCACCCCCGCCGAGCCTGAGATCTCCCGAGCAGGCCCTCCCACCGGCCGTCGTCGGGCCATCTCTGCTGCCCCACCGTCCCTCCGCTGGTAGGCACGTCTCTCTCTCTCTCTCTGTCTGACCGGCAGTGTTCTCTGCACCAGGTTCATCTCCTCCGGCGGCAAGGTGCTCGGCGAGGAGAAGCACGCGGAAACTTGACCTGGACGCAAGGTGCTCAGCCCCTCCAGCGACGACCGGGCCAATTTGTTCTCTATTCCCCTCCCCGCCTCCCTCCACCCATCTTCTGTACATTCACATGTTCGTCAGTTAGCATCTGTACATTACACTAGTCTGCAATGTTATTTGAATACAGTTTTGATGGATTAGTTAGGTGATATTTTGATGCAATTTTGATGGATATTTGCGACGTCTTCTAGTCTAGAATGGCCGGCGTCGGGTCGGCGGTGCGGCGGCTCTACCTCTCCGTCTACAACTGGGTCGTCTTCTATGGATGGTGCGCCCCTTCCCATGCCCGCTCTCCTTTCCTTGGATGGATGGATGGATCTCTGGTTTCTTGCTTCGTCTGACCAGTTCGGATCTCTTTGGTTGGCAGGGCGGAGGTGCTGTACTACGTGGTGACGGCGCTGCTGGGGGGCGGCCATGAGGGCATCTACGCCGCCGTCGAGCGCCCGCTGCAGCTCGCGTAGACCGCCGCCGTCATGGAGGTCCGCTTCTCTTCTCTTCTCTTCTCCCCCCTCTCCCACCTCTTCGACTCTTAGCTTCAGAATTCTTCTTGCTGAAAACATAAATTTTGGTCAAACTATGTAGTCACATTTAGCTTCTTTTTAAAGTGGGGGTTGGACATATTGATCAAGTAGGATTACTGCTGTGTACTGAGTTAAGGCCGACACAAAATGGAGTTGAAGCTAAACACAGTCTGAATGTAGAACCGCAAACCAACAGAGAACCGCTAAAAGGGACTTGTGAAAACACCGCGATGATGATTCGACTCCATTGTTATTTCTGTCCTTATTACAATTTTGTTCTGAATTTACTATGGTGTCCTGGTTCTTTCTGAGTCTTGTCTGAGTTTGAGAGGTACTGACAATCTTGTGTTTGCCTGGCCCTGGCGCTGATGCTGATGCTGCTGCTGGTGGTGGTGGTGCAGATTCTTCATGGGCTTGTAGGGTTGGTGAGGTCTCCGGTCTCTGCCACTCTTCCGCAAATAGGATCAAGATTGTTTCTTACATGGGGCATCTTGTGGAGCTTTCCTGAGGTACCAACCTTGATCACTTGCAAGGTGTATCTTTTCACATTGGATAGATGATGAAAGTAAAAATTGCTTTGACAATGTTGATTCATGACTCTGTACATCTATCTTGCAGACACAATCTCATATTCTTGTAACTTCTTTGGTCATAAGCTGTAATGTAACTCATCCTGTCTCTTGTGTAGGGTGCACGAATGCCACTTCTTCCACCAGCGACCCTCCCCTCTACGCCCAGCCTGTGGAACACTTCGACGCCATCTTTGGAACCGTCAATGCCTTCCTGAAAGTAGCACCTCCTTGTCCCTCTCCATCCTCCATTCCCCTGCAGTTCCATTTTTTCTTGAAGTCATCCTGCATACCTGCATAATTAGGCACATATGCTAAAGTGAAACTAGTGCTATATTGCATCAGATGGTTATTTCTAGATTTTGTACCAGTTTATTGTTGTCCTGGTTGTGCTTCATACCTTGCTTTGGTTTTCAGTAGCAAGTAGTGCCTTAGTACCTTTTCTATCATCTGGTGTCCATGGATCAAAATTTTGGCTGTTATGTATTTATTATAGTATGGACAATGGCTCAAACCTGAAGTTCTTAGGCTGTACATACGGCTATGCTCCATTCTTTTGTGCATTTTAATTCAGTGTTGGCGTTGATTTGATGCCCATGTTTAGAAACAAATTAAAGTAGGCTTAGGTTAATCTTCTTGGTTTGTTCACGTGCAGATGACTGATGAGCTGATCTTCTTCCACCAGTGGTAGCGGAAGGTGATGCTGGAGCAGTACATCGATCAGCAGATGGCAGGGAGAAGCTAGGACAACCCTAATGCAGTAACATCACCATGTGGCAAATCCAGTAGATTAATTGACACAACATTGGTGCTTGGGTGATGGGACAAAGTATGTGTACTAGTGATGGTACATGATATTCGTGCTTCTCATTGATGTTATGTGTGATCAGCTAAAATTTGTGCTTCTCGTCCAATTTATGTGGATGTGCGCTTGTGCACTTGTTGGGCCTTGAACCTTGCTGTGTAGAGGAGTCGATTGATGATGTATTGTATTTCATGTGATGTGTTACTGAAATGAAATATATGAAATATTGTATTATGTTGTATTTGTTTTCTAATGGGCCTATCCTTAAATGTGCATGCTTTTGACAAAATAATGCATCATCCCAAATAAATCAAACCAATTCAATTAAGAAAATAGATATTGGGCTGGGCCCATGTCGGCTAGATTGGTGGATTGGGCTGTGAAATTTACGATGATTGGGCCAGGCCCATGTAGGCTAGATTGGTGGACTAGGCTATGAAATTTATGATGATTCCATTTGGTCACTAACAATGCCACGTCAGCTCTGGCACGTCAGATCCTACATGGCTCAGGCAAATGGGTCCTTGGTCTAGCTATGACAAAAATTCCAAAAAGGTCAAGTTTGTTCGTTCTTGATGGCCAACTGTCGACCTTCTGAATTTGGTCAAAAAAGGTCAATAACCGATAAATATGACGAATCAACGACCAAAATGGGGAGTCATAATTGACCGTATTTCTTGTAGTGTACGGTTCGTGTGGGACCTCAACGCCGTGGACGAGCAGCGAGTAGGAGGAGGATGGGGTTCATGCTGCGGGTGTGGCTGGCCTACTTCGCGCGGCGGCGGCGGCGGCTACTTCCTCTACAAGGACTACAAGCTCGCCCACGACTCCATGGCCCTCCAGGTACGGTCTGTACCCTCACACGGTCTGCACCCTCGCACGCATCTGCACCTACGTGAAATGCAACTCCACCCAAGCCGCCGCTGCAGGTTCACCTCTCTCTCTCTCTCTCTCTCTCTCTCTCTCTCTCTCTCTCTCACGAGAAGGCGCCCAATATCGTCTAACGCGGCACCCTCTTCAGCCCTGACCTAGGTGTGTCAGCTCACTGCTGTCTGCCTCGAGGTCGTGCTTCCCTCTCCCCCGAGTTCACTGCGTGTATGCGCGCGTGTGTTACTGATTCCATTAGCCATGTTGTAGTCACCGGGATGCTCATCGTGCTCGTCGGATTCAGGCTCTACAAGCTTTGATTCCCAAGTGTAAGACTTTTTATCTTGTGCATACATAAATCTGCACTTCTGAATTCTATCTGGCTGTAGTTGACAGCAGTGGGGATAATAATAACATAACAGTATGTATGCTATGTAGGTCGTGAAATGTGTCGAAATCGGTCTTCTAGAGATCATACTGCCGGTAGCTCTTTCCCAGGTACATGCATCATCAATCGTACATAGCTGCTGTGTGACATATGGTTTGGTTAATGCTAGATTTATTCGGTGACATGATCTTGGAGGTTTAGTTCAGTTAAAAAGATCATGCCATGTGACCTTTAGTATTTATGTCTAGATTAGAGATCATATGCAAATAATCTTTTTCAATGGATATGGTAATTTGAAGTAGATAAATGTTATTAGCTCTATACTATGGATTATTTCCCATGATTTTTGGGTCTGGTTGGCATAAATGATATTATCTTACAACTATTCCTTCCTTCCTATAAGTAAAATGTCTTTCCAGATCTTGCACTAAGCCATTAATTATGAAGACTTACCTTTGGAGAAATTTACAATTCTTTGTGCTAGTTAACTTTGCTTATCCAGATTGCATTGACATAGTGTTCAATCTTGCCTTCTGTTGTTACTAATGCAGGTTGCAAGGCCAGTTTAGTCTACTGCAACCAAGATGAATGTGCATCAGTCTGGAATTGAGATTCACATTGTCGATAACAAGGTACCTGACTATATATATAGTGAAGTCTACTTCTTTGGCCTTCCTGTTGTTCATAGTTTTTGCATCGCTATTAGCCAACCAGCAGGATTTGAATCATTATATGAGTGCAATGAGATGTCATGTGTCATGTAAATTGTAAGTTATGTAGGGCTTGGTTATTGCAGTTTTTAGTTGGGTTGTCAGCACCTCATCTACTCAACATCAGCTATATTTGATGTGTACTTGCATATATGTATCTGCTGCATATCATGATACTAAGGACACTTTCCTGCTACCTCGGTACTTCAGTATGGTACAACGTTGCTGAAAAGTAATACGGTAAATTAGTCATTATTTTGTTTGACCATGCGGAGGGTGCGCCGCGGGCTCCCGGACCCTAGAAATTCCAGTTTCTTTTTCTTCTTCCATCTTTCATTTTTCTTCACCTGATTGACACTAATTTGTTTGTATGCTTTCTTAAGTATAGATCATGGTGTTGATTGCCGACTCGCCTTTTAGCTGGCAGTGGATGCAGATTTCTTGGGTGTTCAGGTAGCTTATTTTACCTCCCCCACCCCTCTATTTTTTTACTTATGTTTGATGCAATCTTGATAATTGTTTGTTCTCGAACGGCTTCATAGATGGTAGTAGAACTTCTAAAAACATTTGATTTCTCATTTCATAAGTGAGCTGTTGGAGATTCTCCATCTACAATTGCAGTAAACTGTACATTGCAGTATGATAAGGGACACGTGGATTTAGATTTGCTAGCAAGAATACAGGTGTGAGGAGAAAAAAAGCAATCTTGGCTTTAGAGCCACAAGGTGCTGATATAGTTATAGAGATTTCATATTTGTAATTTGATCCCGAGATAAACAATAGTGGACATATGTCCTGTGTCTTTTATAATGAGAAATACTTTTGTGTGCAGTGGAAACAAATGATTTCATTATTATGCCTAATCAAATGGTTCTATCTGTAATTAGTTAATCTATATCACTGATTCGGCATAATCCGCCATTCTGTATACTGTTTTGAGAACTACACTGCTGAATCGTGGGAGTTTAGTTTGAAGCATCAGCTCAATATATAGTACTGTGTTCTCTCTAATATACTTCTCTGTATATGCATCTTTGTGAATTTCTATCAGAAATAATTGGTCTAAAATAATACCAAGCTTCTGTCGATGCCATTCCAACCATTGTGGTACCATGGTTAGGTACTATGACTCTAAAGGTTTTGTGTGTCGAGTAATTGGCATGTAAGATTTTAGATCTAATGGGTGTAGTCGTGTCTTCTCCAGGTGGAAAAATGATAGAAACAAAGGCTCTATTTAAATTTGTTGTCCTTTTGTATCTTCCAGCCTTTATCATACATTGTATCTTATCTCAATTGTAATGTTAGCTTTCAGCTCAGTTTAATTCTGAAATGCGTAAATAGTATTTACATTACATGGCTGAAAGGTTCTCCCTAATTTATTCTTCTAATAAAATCTGGAAAATACTCATCTGGCTGCATTCATGTGATGCTTCATTTATTTATTTGTAATAATTCATGTGTTCTTCCATTCCTAGGAACTATACTTTTATCTTCTATATTCTTTAATGTTGAAGCGGCTATGTAGTATCTAGATCGGTGAATATTATCCAAAGTGGTTCTCCTTTGTGTAGAATATGGAGATAGCATTAAGGGTACTACAATATCTCTTGCTACACAACATATGCTTCCATTTGTCGTCTGCCCCAAAAAGGAAGTAAACTAACAAATGTTTGTCAATTCAAATTGGTGGCGCCGCGGGGCAAGGTGGCGCCGCTCCTCCTCTCTTCTTTCGCTCCGCTGCCCTTCCCCCAAATCGGGTGTTGTTGTTCTGCTGCCTGATCCGTGAATCACCCTTGGGGTTGGTCCCTGTGATCTGTGATGGAATCGTCCCACCGTGATGCTGGTTAAGGTGATTCCCACTGTCACTTGTGCTTTCTCGCCGTTGGATTGGTCATTTATGATTGATTTTGGGTCTCTTTTGCCTGTAGATCCGTAGTTCTTCCCGTCGCTGGTCCATATCTGTTACCACACTCATCGATCTGTGGGTAAACCTTCATTTTGACCCGGTTTTCATCATCTGCTTCAGCTGAGCCCATGTTGACATTTGTTTCGTTTTCAACTGATCCATTCTTTGCAGGTGCTCCTTATTTTGGTTGATCCCCTTGTCGGTTGGTCGTTGGATCCATGGCGGAATTCAAGTCTTCGTCCATGTCCAAGGACCTGCAGGTTATGCTTCCCACTATCAGGCATTGTAGTCTGAAAACATATGATGTACTTTATTCGCTCATACTCTGTCCCTAGAAGCTTTTATGCATTTGGTAGGAAATAAACTCTACTTGCATTCAGAAATATTTCTGCTGAATACTTGATTTCTGTATGTTTCATAAAATTTATGAAAAATGTGGTTGGGTTTCCCTTGTCCCTGAAATTTAAAGCTTTGTTGAATTACTGTACAGTGATCAGATCAACTCGATCATGCATGGCCTGTGTGTTATTATTCCTCGTCAGTTTTGTTCTGAAATGGATGGGGACAAAAGCTTTGTTGAATTACTTGTCACATACCCTTCACACGTTTTTTAGGTGAAAAATGGCAGGGAACGAATTTGTTGTGCTTAATTGTTCCAAGTTAAATGACGCCGTACGTATGTACATACTTGTGTTGGACTGTTATGAAGCATATATTCAGCCACAGTTAGTAGCTGAGATCGTGCCTTGCTAGTTAAGCGTACCTAATCGTTTTCCTCCTATCCCTGGCGGTTGGAACCCTAGCCTCCGCCAGGAGAGCCTAATCTTCCAGCGCGGTCCTCCGGCGGCTCCCCTCCACCGGCGACCTCGGTCGTCGGTGGTGAGGGGGGTCGCCGGATGCAAGCATGCGGATCGATTTTACTCCTTCGTAGTCTGGATTTTTAGGTTGTTCATCGTCTTTTTTTCGGGGGCGACGATGACAGTGTTGAATAAAGATTCTTCAGATCCTTCCTTGATAAGGCCATCGGTCCTATGGTTGTGGATAGATTTGGAAACAAGTCTGTTCAAGCAAGAATGGCGTGGCGGCGGCAGCATCCTCATGGTGGACCTGTGTCCTCGGGCTCCGCCGTTGCGATGGTGTTTGCTCCAGCATCGGCGCGAAGCTTGGGAGGTAGTCTAGGAGCGGATGCAGATTGTGGTCTGCATCGACGACATCTGGAAGACGGAACATGTGTTGGGTTCGTGGTTCGTGGTTCGTGGATGGCAGGTATGGTTTCCTTCTGCGACGTCTTAGTCGCGGTGGGGTGCCAGATCTGGAGTTCGATGGCGTGTCCGGGGTGTTGCCCCGGTCTGATTTGTTCAACGGTAAGGGCTTCACTTTTGGTGAGCCACCTTGGAGGTCCGCAAAGATGCATATCAGCGATGGAGCCGCGTCGACCTCGGGTGAGGAGGTGATCCATCATTCTTTTTTTCGGTGGCTGCTGTCGTGGTATCGGAGGCGCGTGATGGGCTTTGGTGTCATACTCAGAGATGTTCTGCTATCTTTTCAGTTTTGTCATGTCGGCCTTTACGTGACTTGTACTTTAATCCTTATGATATGAATGAGACACGTATTGCCATGTAAAAAAAAATAGTAGCCGAGATCTGTGTGCATTCACAAACCAGCTAATTTTTACCCTGTTTGTTTTCTTCACATTCACTGATAAAATCCTACGAAATGAGTGAGTGCATAAATCGATTGGTCACTTGTGAAAGCTCTACTTGCATTGGCGATTATTTCTGCTCAACTAATGCACTCACTGGCTAAGATTTGTATTAGTGAACGTGTCTGTCTCTGTGATTCACATACTTGTTGCACCAGTTAAGAACAAAACGGAAGTAAATTAAAGCTGCATCAAACAAAAACGCATTACTTCTCTCCAGTGCTTTACTACTATGTTTCCTCTGCTCTTGGTAACTTAAGTTCAGTTAGTGGGTGTGAAACAAAAGATACATTCACATGTCTGTAACTTTGTATCTTGGTTCTGTTTTTATTGTTAGTTCCAAAAGATATAGCCACTTCTTTTTGACTTCAATCTCTATAACATGTCTACTCTTCGTTTAGATTAATTTTTTTATTCTAGTTGTGTTGCTGTAAGCGAGCAGGTTTCTCGTGGGGAGTGGAGATGATTGCTTGAGCTTTCTTTTTTATCTCACTTGTATCCCAAACAGAGTTTTCACACAGTTGATGTATGTACCGGTTTGCCCGGATATTCCATGTAGCGGTTTTAGTTAGTTTTTATTCATATAAGTACTAGACTCCCGTACAAAACACAAGATCAACTGCACTATATGTTCTCTGATCCGTTGGGCCCAAACATGTATAAGTGGATCTGATCATTATATTTTAATTTGATTTAGGACATTGTTGTAGCTACCTATATAGAGTACAATTTACTTTCTTTGTCCTCCTGTGGCCGCTAACTAAATCTTTGTGTTTTCTTCTTCTTTTGCTCAGGGCCCTGTGCTCCTATCGTTTTAGTGAGAATAGAGCCAGTGATTCACAAGGTAATGTCACCTCCATTGAAAATAAAGTGTGATTTCATAGCATTAGGCTTGTAGTTTAAGAGATCTTGCCATCCATTTTTCCTGGATTTTGGGGATGTGTAAAGTGTAAAATTATAGATCGCTTAGACTTTGAATGGAGCTGAAGAAATTATCTAATCTTTATCTTAAATTTATACTTACTGGCCATTGATGCTGTCATGCATTCCTAATAGCATCCATGAATGGTTAATACAGGCACAATACTATTCCTCTATATTCTTAAACTTTTATTTATTTAGTCATTTACCCTGCCGCTTCATAAATTTCATTGTTCACCTTTCTCTCTTTTGGTGCTTTTTACAAAACTTAGAGCTGCGCTTCATGTATTTAGAGACATTATGTTCATTGGATAAGCAGTTCCTTCATTACAAATCCTAGAACTGAAACATTTCACTTTGAAGGCAGGAGACTAATACGAGTCGCGAGTGTTTCATAGAGAAATATGTTCATATGAAGCAAAAGAAAGTCATGCAGTACCATGCAATAACATCATGATTAATTATTAGCCTATTGTGATACTCAAAACCTGATAAAGACAATACTTATGACTGAATGTTTGACATGATCTCATGTCTGATTTGCTAATGGTGGTTACAGGATCTCAAGTCTGACAACAGAAGAAAGAAATGATGCATGTTACTTTCATTGTCGTCCTCGCGGTTAATTACATGATCTCAGGTCTCTCTCTCCAAGTTGATTTTTCTCCATGCCAGTAATCATCTTCTCCCCTAATTTAGATTCATTTTTTTGTGATTGCTCTGAGAGAACATATCACTTTGTTGCTGCACATATGTGACGCTTTTAAGTAAAATGCAAGATGTTTGAGGAAATGGCAATAAGTGTATGTTTGTCGAGGTGCTTTCTTCTTATTTATTTGACATGATAACGCATGGTTCAGGTGTTAGATTTCTCAATCCATAGTTCGGTACAAATATCAATTCTTGACGGTTATTCAGTAACCTTGCACATGTTCATTTTCTCTCTATATCACCAGTATTAAAGTTCATACAAAATACCTTATATTATTTGCTTTAGAACGTTGCAAATCAGGGTAGGCGGTGCATTTGGGAAATTTATATTCTATTCAAAAGCACTTCATCGATACCGCCAAATGCTTCACAGTAGAATATGCTACTTCATTTTTTAGGTGTCCTAAGGTTTCATAATTTGTTGTATCATCTAAAGCAGCATGTTTTATCATTTTAGTTAGCACTGCACCAATAAAAAAACACAAATTATACACATTCTGACCCTTTGTAAAGATCGGATATACCAAACCTTATCTGATCTTAATAAAAGGGATTATAAACCAGCCAGATCATATACCTATGCCATCATCCTCGGATAATATATCTTGAAATACAGCCGTTCGCGACAACATAATCTACTTCGGTAAACCAAAGGATAAAATCCATCAAGAAGACGAACGCCAAGGAAAGCAAAAGGTAGACCTGTGTCGAAGGAGCCTGGCGTGTTGGGGAAAAGCACGAGAGCAAACCCTAGACAGATCCCTAAACAACAACAAAGCCCTGGATGAGCAGATGTACATCACAAACGAAAAGACAAACAAGAATGTCGACGATTTGCCCTTTTAAACCCTTTTAAACAAAGCCCTGGATGAGAAGATGTATATGATCTGGCTGGTTTATAATCCCTTTTTTTATGCTGTTAACTAGCAATACTCTAAGATGATATCTTTTCTTGTGCTGTCAGAAGATCCATATGGCTTGGTAGGAAAAACATTGGCCATCTGTGCTTCCTTATTGTCTATTGATGGAGCAACTATTGTTACAGATTCTGAGGTCCCTATGTATATGGATCGATTTGTAACTGACCTGTAGATGGCTTGATAACACGCATGTGTGTTACTTACCCAACTATCACTTGTGGACTCACATCTTGATGCTTATTTAAAGCGTCGGTGGTCGATGATTTTCTGCTGAGCATAATGGAAGACACAAGCAGCCGCTTGGAAGGACATCTAGAAAAAAGGGCGCAGGGCGCCCTGTTAGATGCCACCTCTCCTATTTCATAACTACTACTAGGCCTATCAAGGTAATTTTGTCTTATTTTACATATAATGCACTTTCTTCTCGATGCATCCTGTCATCATTCCTGTTGGTCTACGTTATGCCTGAGACTTTAGTTGTCTATGCCGAGTTGTAGTTATACGTTCATGTATTTTTTGATGAAGTTGCATATATGTTCATTTTTTATTCTGTGCATTGATAACACGAGGTCTAGGTTGCAGAATATTAAATCCACGGTTAGCTATCAACAAGGGTTGTGTATTCTATTTTTCGTCGACAATGTTGAATGTGCATTTGAGTGGCAATGATGATATAGTTCAGAGAGACGATTTGATCGCTTTCTTAAGCTGCTAAACCAATCGTGAAATATAGTTTTATGTTCATATATTGTTTGGTGGCTTCTCAATTTGTGTATCCAAACAAACTTTGTTTTCGAGTGACTCTTCATTAGACTCTTGTTTTATTCATGGTTGATGGAATGATGGATACAAAGATAAATTTCCTTGGACTTGATTGATGTATTAGATAAGGGCGATTGCTTACTTGGACCATATTGATTCTTATTGGCCTACTGTTAAAGTTCAAGATATTAGGGTTGATGCTTGACTACAGAAATCATTGTAATCCATATATCTCACTGTTTGTTTGTATCAGGTTCATGTGAGACGGTCCCTATGAAGTACATCGACAAGGCAGATGAATTGCGTCACTTATTAGTATGCTTAGTGATTATGCCTCCGTAGTTGCCTCTCCTGTATTGTGTTCCTGCTCTTATTACCTCCTCTTATGTCTTCTCGCTTCTATTTTGAACTTTATGTCGAATGGCTATCATTCGTGGTCGTATGAACATACCGAATTTGATCCTGCCTTATAATCTGATGATGATCTTGAGCTTCATTGTGTTTTTATTTTATCAAAATTAATGTTTCTTACTTTATTATTATCCTGTATAAGTGCAAATGCAATACCTGGATTCCTACTTACATATTGTTGGGGAACGTGGTAATTTCAAAATTTCCTACGCACACGCAAATCATGGTGATGCATAGCAACAAGAGGGGAGAGTGTTGTCCACGTACCCTCGTAGACCGAAAGCGGAAGCATTATGACAACGCGGTTAATGTAGTCATACGTCTTCACGATCGACCGATCCTAGTACCGAACGTACGACACCTCTGCGATCTGCACACGTTCAGCTCGGTGACATCCCACGAACTCCGGTCCAGCAGAGTGTCGAAGGAGAGTTTCGTCAGCACGACGGCGTGATGACGGTGATGATGAAGCTATCGGCACAAGGCTTTGCCTAAGCACTACGACGATATGACCGAGGTGGATTATGGTGGAGGGGGGCACCGCACACGGCTAAGAGATCAATGATCAACTTGTGTGTCCATGCGGTGCCCCACTCCCCCATATATAAAGGAGTGGAGGAGGGGGAGAGGGCCGGCCTCCTAGGCGCGCCCAAGGGGGGAGTCCTACTCCCGGTGGGAGTAGGATTCCCCCTTCCCTAGTTGGAGTGGGAGAGGGAAGGAAGGGGGAGAAGAAAAGGGGGGCCGGCCCCCCTCCCAATTCAGATTGGGCTTGGGGGGGGGGCGCCCCCACCTTGGCCACCTCCTCCTCCTTTCCACTAAGGCCCAATAAGGCCCATTGACTCCCCGGGGGGTTCCGACAACCTCCCGGTACTCTGGTAAATGCCCGAACTCACCCGGAACCATTCCGATGTCCAAACATAGCCATCCAATATATCGATCTTTATGTCTCAACCATTTCGAGACTCCTCGTCATGTCTGTGATCATATCCGGGACTCCGAACTACCTTCGGTACATCAAAACACATAAACTCATAATACCGATCATCACCGAACGTTAAGCGTGCGGACCCTACGGGTTTGAGAAATATGTAGACATGACTCAGACATGTCTCCGGCCAATAACCAATAGCGGTACCTGGGTGCTCATATTGGCTCCCACAAATTCTACGAAGATCTTTCTCAGTCAAACCGCATACAACATACGTTGTTCCCTTTGTCATCGGTATGTTACTTGCCCGAGATTTGATCGTCGGTATCTCAATACCTAGTTCAATCTCGTTACCGGCAAGTCTCTTTACTCGTTCCATAATGGATCATCCCATAACTAACTCATTAGTCACATTGCTTGCAAGGCTTATAGTGATATGCGTAGTGACAAATCCTAATCTCGATCTATGCCAACTCAACAAACACCATTGGAGACACCTGTAGAGCACCTTTATAATCACCCAGTTACGTTGTGACGTTTGGTAGCACACAAAGTGTTCCTCCGGTATTCGGGAGTTGCATAATCTCATAGTCATAGGAACATGTATAAGTCATGAAGAAAGCAATAGCAACATACTAAACGATCAAGTGCTAAGCTAACGGAATGGGTCAAGTCAAACAGATCATTCTCTAATGATGTGATCCCATTTATGAAATGACAACTCATGTCTATGGTTAGGAATCTTAACCATCTTTGATTAACGAGCTAGTAAAGTAGAGGCATACTAGTGACACTCTGTTTGTCTATGTATTCATAGATGTGCTAAGTTTCGGTTAATACAATTCTAGCATGAATAATAAACATTTAACATGATATAAGGAAATATAGAAATAACAACTTTATTATTGCCTCTAGGGCATATTTCCTTAAGTCTCCCACTTGCACTAGAGTCAATAATCTAGATTACATTGTGATGATTCTAACACCCATGGAGTCTAGGTGCTGATCATGTTTTGCTCGTGAGAGAGGTTTAGTCAATGGGTCTGCAACATTCAGATCCGTATGTATCTTAAAAATCTCTATGTCCCCTTCCGACACTTGATGACGGATGGAATTGAAGCGTCTCTTGATGTGCTTGGTTCTCTTGTGAAATCTGGATTCCTTCACCAAGGCAATGGCTCCAGTATTGTCAGTAGGTATGACACCTAGATCGGATATGAACTCCTTCATCCAGACTCCTTCATTTGCTGCTTCCTAAGCAACTATGTACTCCGCTTCACACGTAGATCCCGCCACGATGCTTTGCTTAGAACTGCACCAACTTACAGCTCCACCGTTCAATAAAAATACGTATCCGGTTTGTGACTTAGAGTCATCCGGATCAGTGTCAAAGCATGCATCGACGTAACCATTTACGACGAGCTCTTTGTCACCTCCATAAACGAGAAGCATATCCTTAGTCCTTTTCAGGTATTTCAGGATGTTCTTGACCGCTGTCCAGTGATCCACTCCTGGATTACTTTGGTACCTCCCTGCTAAACTAATAGCAAGGCACACATCAGGTCTGGTACACAGCATTGCATACATGATAGAGCCTATGGCTGAAGCATAGGGAACATCTTTCATTTTCCCTCTATCTTCTGGAGTGGTCGGGCATTGAGTCTGACTCAACTTCACACCTTGTAACACAGGCAAGAACCCTTTCTTTGCTTGATCCATTTTGAACTTCTTCAAAACTTTATCAAGGTATGTACTTTGTGAAAGTCCAATTAGGCGTCTTGATCTATCTCTATAGATCTTAATTCCCAATATATAAGCAGCTTCACCGAGGTCTTTCATTGAAAAACTCTTGTTCAAGTATCCTTTTATGCTATCCAGAAATTCTATATCATTTCCAATCAATAATATGTCATCCACATATAATATTAGAAATGCTACAGAGCTCCGACTCACTTTCTTGTAAATACAGGCTTCTCCAAAAGTCTGTATAAAACCATATGCTTTGATCACACTATCAAAATGTTTATTCCAACTCCGAGAGGCTTGCACCAGCCCATAAATGGATCGCTGGAGCTTCAACACTTCGTTAGCATCCTTTGGATCAATAAAACCTTCGGGTTGCATCATATACAACTCTTCTTCCAGAAATCCATTCAGGAATGCAGTCTTTACATCCATTTGCCAAATTTCATAATCATAAAATGCAGCAATTGCTAACATGATTCGGACAGACTTAAGCATCGCTACGTGTCAGTGTACAAAAGAAAGGGCTCTCCTTTTAACCCCTTTACTTGTGCACGGGCAGTCGAAGCCACGCGCCTCGGCCGCACTTGGCAAGGCAGGGGAGGTGAACCGAGGTGAATCCAAGGCACAAGACAAGCGAGACAACGCCAAGGCCAAGATCACAAAGAGCAGAGCGATGAAGCGGACTCCCGCGGCAAGACCCTTGCCGGGGCGGCACGTCCAACACCAACAGCGCGAGCCACCCTTGACCCACGGTTTCCAACACCATCAACTACGCTGGGCCAGGGCTCGGGAGGCACCTCCATGGCGGTATGTAGATCTTTGTGAAGACAAGAACAACACTCTTACTCAGAAGAGTGGAAGACGACGAGCCTCGGCAAGATCCTTGCCGAGGAAGCCCACAAGACCCCCGGCAAGATCCTTGCCGGGGACGACCGCAACTCCACGGCAAGACCCTTGCCGAGGCCAGCCGCGAGGCCGCAGCCAGGCCCGCACCCGCCAGCCTTTTGCCACCAATCCCATGCAGCTGCCAGCCCACCAGCCGGGCAGGCACCTGCGTGTCAACGCAAGGCTCCTCCGCCAACTCAGCACATGCCTACGCGGTGGCATGTAGATCTTCCTGAAGGCTCCACCACCAGGCCACCTTAGCTGCCCGCCTGCCTACATGGCGCCACGACCTTGCTGGCCCAGGCGCGTGTCGAGACGATGTGAGGCGGCGGTAAAGTGGAGGGGACACGTCAGGGGCGCATTTAATGCGTCTTGTCCCGTAATGGCTAGCGATAAGCTTATCCACAGTACCCCGATGCCACCTCCTGGTGCCACTGTGGCGATCCCTTCGCCCATAAAAGGAGACCCAGGGCATCCAGGAGAAGGATTCAGACTCTTGGACAAGTTACGCCCCCTGTAGCTAGTTCGAGCTCCTCAAGAACACAGATATACACATCCAAGCAGGACTAGGGTATTACGCATCTCTGCGGCACGAACCTGGGTAAACGATCCGCGTGCTTGTACTGACTGCTGATCCTGCTCTCCTCACCACTCAAGCGCCCCGCAACCGTAGAAGGGATCCTTGTGGTCCCATAGGTGTCGTTTCCCACCGACATCTTTGGCGCGCCAGGTAGGGGGCGCAGTAGTGAGCATCTGGTTTTGCAGCGAGTGGCACAGTTCTTCATCGCCGTGGCTCCCAAGAAGGAGATGGCCAGGAGAAAAAGACGCCACCTGCGAACGCATAGGACGCCAGTGCGGCAACGAAAGAGCTAAGTCATGCGAAACCTTAAGCAATTCTTTTATATATATATAATGTTATCGTCCTCGGAGATTCTGCCCTATGTATGGAAGCCTGCATGCAAAGGGGCCCTTCCGCGATTGGCAACACCCTTGTTCTGTTTCGAGTCCGCTCAACAGCTCAAGCGGCAGCGTCGAGAGTGGCAGGGTAGGCCTTCCGCAATTGGCAACGCTCTCGATTCTGACTCGAGTCAAGTTCGACAGGTCGAGCGGCCACGTCAAGCGCGGTAAGGTGGTTCGCCCAGCAGCAAGCGCACCCAACAGGCCAATGGGGATCTGTCCCCAAGACGCCGCCCTGGGTTTACGCGTCGGCAGGCCTACCCAGTTAACGTAGGGTGGACATACAAAGGGAAATCGAACGGGAAAATAACATGCATGATATCAAAAGTACTTCAGAGTTATATTACATCAAATTGTTGCTGCGGTCCTAACTAAAGATATGAATTGTCTTGGTCATGAACCCGCAGCGGCAACAAGGAACGGGCCACCTAGTCCCGGCGCTGGCCCTCCACCCTCCGGATTCCGCCGATGCGGCTGATGACGGGCTCGATGCGCTCCTCGATCCCAGAGAGGTCCGCGTCTTCCGGCAAGCTGTCCAGCACGGCATCGAAGTTGAGGTCGGGGTACCAGAAAGCCAGCTTGGTGAGGACCTTGGTCATGGCGCCCCGGCAGATTTGCGGGGACTCGTCGGCCAAGGTGCTTGCCCGGTTGGACTTGAGCTGCTCCAAGGCCTCGAGAATAACCTCGAAGAACAGGGCACGTTTGGCGTTGGTGGTCCCGCTATGCTCTGGGGCGTACCTCGCGTTTGGCATCCCCATGGTAGCCAGCTGTGCGGTGATCCTACCGGCGACGTCCTCGAGGCGGCCGATCCAGCGGTTCTGACCGTCCACGAAATCCTTGTGAGTGGCGGCCTCATCCTTCCACAACTGCTTCTCGGTCTCCAGCTCCTTGGCCAGAGTCCCCTCCCGGGCTTTGTCCTCCGTGAGTATCTCCTCGAGGCTTTCCAGCTTCAGCGTGAGGTCTTTGATGGACTTGTCGTCCTCGGAGAGCTCCCCGGCCTTGCTGATGGCCGCGCCCTGCGCCTCCGTCAAGGCGCCGTTGAGCGTGTCCTTCTCCTGGGACAGCTTTAGGGCCTGCTCCTTCAGCCCGTCCCGCTCTGCCTCCAGCTCCTTCACCTTGCCGGCGTGAACCAGAGCCTGGGCATCGAGGTCCTCTCTGTGCCTCTGCTCCGGCTCTTGGGTCCGCTGCAGGACAAGCTTCTCCACCTCTTCATCCTTGCCGCGGAGCGTGGCGGCGAGCCTCTCCTCGCGCGCGGCAAGGTCCTCCTCCTGGGAGTTCAGTGCGGCCTCGTGGTGAGTCCGGGTGGCTTCGGCGGCGGCGGCCAAGTTCTTCGCCGTCTCTTGGGCCTTCTGGACGTCGGCCAGCTTCATGGTGAGCTCCACATCGCGCTTGGCCAGCTCGCCCTGGGCGGCCTTCAGCTCGTCGCAAGCCTGGTAAAACCAGTCCTGCGTCTCGGAGACGCGCTGCTGGAGGTCTGCCTCCGCCTTCTTCACCACCATCGCCCTGGACTTAACCTTGTCCAAACGGGCGCGCTGAAGCGCCTGGAGCTTCCAGAACCTGGCACCCATGGCCTGGAGCAGCCGCTCCTCCTGGGAGCCGTCTCCACCAACGCTCGGCTCGTCGACGACATTGAGCCCGGCGGCGGCAAGCTCTTCGTCGTCAAACACCTCTCCCTGGACGGGTGTCCTGGTGCTCGACGCGCCTGGGAGGTGGACGAACAAGTCGTCACTCACTCTCAGGTACTTGCCGGAGCCGGAAGCAGCAGAGGAAGAAGGCTTGTCATCAGCCACCTCTTCCTCCTCCTCGGCAGTGGCCGTGCCGGCCTCCCCGGCAGGCCCCTTGCCGGCCTCCTCAGCGGTGGCCTTGCCGGCCTCCCCGGCAGGCCCCTTTGCGGCGTCCTCAGCAGCGCCCCTGGCGGCCTCCTCGGCGGCGATCTTCTCGGCCTCCGCCGCGGCGTTCTTGGCCACGTCCTCGATGACGGTGTCCAGGTCCTCCCGGTCCGTCGAGAGAGGATCTGGATATCATGAAGAGGGTGGGGGTAAAACCAAGATCATAGATACCAAAAGAAGAGAAAAAGCAGGGACAAAGGGCGAGCAACTTACCAGTGCCAGGCTGGGAAGCAGAAGTCCCCTCCCCGCCAACATTTGGCGCCGAGGCGAAGCCGCCAGCGCCCAAGTTCTCCTCCTCTTCCATGTGCGTGGGCTCGGCGCTTGCCACCCTTACCGGAGACGCCCCTCGAGGCGGCGTGGTCGACGGGGGCGGCGTGTTGCGAGTAGCCCTCTGCGGCTCCTCCTCCTGCTGCTCTTCTCCTGCGCACCCGGCAAGGTCAGCACCAAAGTGTCATACCCCTAACACATGTCGACGAGGGGAGAGTAATGAGCTTACACTGGGGGCTATGCTGGGGGCTGCTGTCCGGGCTGCCTAACACAACCAGTGGCGCCTTTGAAGTACCAGCTGGGGGCTGGCCGCCCGCCGAGGCCTTGGCCCTCTTCACTCTCTGGGCCAGCGTCTCCACATCCCTGCAAATACGAAGACAAGTCAAGACAAGTGGTACAGATTGAGGGGACGGGGATGACAGGGAGAGTGGGATTCTTACTCGCCGTCCACCTCCTCCTCTGTTGCCTTCCTCTTCCTCTTCGGGCTGAGCGATTCGAAGTCAAAGTCGGCCCCCGTGTTGGCGTCTGCCGGGGGAGGAGAGGAAGGCGGGGTTTGCGCATGCTTGGACGAAGATGAAGCAGATGCCTTCTTCTTCGCCACAGCGGCCTTCACCACCTTCTTCGCCGCCGCGGCTCTCGCCTGACGCGCGGACTCCACCAGAGATTTAGGCCGCCGCGCGGCCTTGCCGGGGCGGACCGGATCACCGGAAGTGGCCCGGCGCAGAACTCGCCTTCTCCCTGAGGCCGGAGGGTCGACAGCCCCGGCCTCCTCCTCCTCCCACGACTCGTCGTCCGCATCCTCAACAAGAGGAGCCCCAATGCTGGCGCTGCTGGCCTCCCCGGCGGCCTCCGCCCACCTGGCGGGCTCCTCCTCCTCCGCGGCCGTGGCGTCCTTGTCCTCCACACCGCTGGTGCTGCCGGCCTCCTCGGCAAGCTTTGCCTCCTCCGCGGCTCCACTTGGGAGGTGTCCTGGATGAGCCGCCGCTCGGCGGTGACGTACCCCTCGTGCAAGGTGTCGAAGAATTACCGCACTTGGAGCTCGTCCGGCTCGACCCAGTTCGGGTCAAGGCTGTGCGCGTTGAAGTATGGCATCATGGCGATGATCTCGGACCGGCGAGAATTGTTGCATAGCGGGACCACTCCCGCCGGCAACTTGAAAACGGGCTCTTTGGCAACCTTGCCGGCCCTCGCAGCGTCCCTCGCGGCCTTGCCGGACCGCTCGACCTCGCCGTCATCATTGACCTCGAGCTGGAAGATCCGTTGGCAGAGATGGGCGTGCCTCAGCACCGTCAGGTTGTGGTCGAGGCCAGGGCGAAGCCTCATGATGTCAGCCACATTCGTGAAAAGCCAGGCCGGCCTCCCCTTGTTGTGCAGAGGAGCGATTTGGCGGCGGATGAAGTCCTCCCCAATCGTTTCGAGGGTGAGCCCGGCCTAGGTGAGCCGAAGGATCCTGGTGATGGCGATCATGAGCTTCATGTCATCAGCGTCGACGTCGCCTCAGTCGTTTCCTCGGACCGGTGGCTCCCTGTGAACCTCACAGAACGCTGGCGGGTTCTCCTCCTCAATCCAGCACTACCGGCCCCGTCACTCTTCCCACCTCTCCTTCATGGTGCCGTCTGGGTACGCCCCCTTGGCCCTCGAAATCCAGGCAACACAACCAGAGATGGCGCCCCCTTTTGAATCCGAGGGGAGAAGTAATGGCAAAAGAGCGCCGTGTTGGGGTGCACCCCGGCGAAGCCCTCGCAAAGGTGTGCGAAGAGAGCCATGCACGCCATGGCATTCGGAGTGAAATCCAGAAGGCGAAAGCCGTAGGTGTGCATGATGTCCTTGAAGAAATTAGAGAAGGGGGGACAAAGCCCGCAGGAGAAGTAGTCGACGAAGAAGGGGTACCGATTTGGGGCGGCCCCGGCGCTGGCAGGGACGACGCGCGTGGCTGGATGCCCCATCGTCTCTCACCCCTTCTTCACCCCCCACAGGGCTTTGAAGAACTCCCGAAGCTCGGGCACGCCAACCGTCGAAGGGAATTAGGCGAACTGCGTCCGTCTCGCCACCAGCTCGCTCTTCGGCTGCTCCGCCGCCCCGGCATCTTTGGCCACTCCCTTGCCTCTGGTGGATTTGGGCGCCATGGCAGCTGGGAGAAGCAAGAGGGCAGAAGATGGCGGAAGCGCGGCGGCGGTGGACGAAACTTAGGGAGGAAGGAGAAGGGGGCGGCGGCTCTGAGGTCGGAAGAGGACGCAGAAGGGGTAAAGTGAGCAGCGCGCCCGTGGTTATTCCTTTTACGGGGAAGGCGCGGGCCTCCTCCTTTCCCATTAACTGCGGTGTGACGCATGCGTGTGGGAACCGTCCCACACATGCCTCCCCACGTCACGCG
Source organism: Triticum aestivum (assembly GCF_018294505.1). Taxonomy (NCBI): domain Eukaryota; kingdom Viridiplantae; phylum Streptophyta; class Magnoliopsida; order Poales; family Poaceae; genus Triticum; species Triticum aestivum. The sequence goes on along the minus strand of NC_057808.1, from coordinate 557,135,335 downwards.
CGCTCCTCCACGACGCGCGTTCAACGCGGGTTGTGGGGAAGCGTAGCGGACGGAAAGTTACCGCGGTAAAAACCGCCCCGCCTGCCCGCGCACCGTTTTGGGCCTCGCCCAACAACGTGTTGCACTTATGTGTGTCCCAGGCCCGGGGGCTCCTGTCGGTGTACAAAAGTAGGGGCTCTCCTTTTGACCCCTTTACTTGTGCACGGGCAGTCGAAGCCACGCGCCACGGCCGCACTTGGCAAGGCAGGGGAGGTGAACTGAGGTGAATCCAAGGCACAAGACAAGCGAGACAACGCCAAGGCCAAGATCACAAAGAGCAGAGGGACGAAGCGGGCTCCCCCAGCAAGACCCTTGCCGGGGCAGCCTCAGCAGCAGCGGCAAGACCCTTACCGGGACGGCACGTCCAACACCAACAAAGCGAGCCACCCTTGAGCCCACGGTTTCCAACACCATCAACTATGCTGGCCCAGGGCTCGGGAGGCACCTCCATGGCGGTATGCAGATCTTTGTGAAGACAAGAACAACACTCTTAATCAGAAGAGTGGAAGACGACGAGCCTCGGCGAGATCCTTGCCGAGGAAGCCCACAAGACCCCCGGCAAGATCCTTGCCGGGGACGACCACAACGCCAGGGCAAGACCCTTGCCGGGGCCTCGGAAAGGCCCTTGCCGAGGGCATCCGCGAGGCCGCAGCCAGGCCCGCGCCCGCCAAGCCTTTCGCCACCAATCCCATGCAGCTGCCAGCCCACCAGCCGGGCAGGCACCTGCGTGCCAACGCAAGGCTCCTCCGCCAACTCAGCACATGCCTACGTGGTGGCATGCAGATCTTCGTGAAGGCTCCACCACCGCACCACATCAGCTGCTCGCCTGCCTACATGGCGCCATGACCTCGCTGGCCCAGGCGCATGTCGATACGAGGCGAGGCGGCGGTAAAGTGGAGGGGACACGTCAGGGGCGCATCTAATGCGTTTTTTCCCGTAATGGCTAGCGATAAGCTTAGCCACAGTACCCCGATGCCACCTCCTGGTGCCACTGTGGCGATCCCTTCGCCTATAAAAGGAGACCCAGGGTATCCAGGAGAAGGATTCGGACTCTTGGACAAGTTACGCCCCCTATAGCTAGTTCGAGCTCCTCAATAACACAGATGTACACATCCAAGCAGGACTAGGGTATTACGCATCTCTGCGGCCCGAACCTGGGTAAACAATCCGCGTGCTTGTACTGGCTGCTGATCCTGCTCTCCTCACCACTCCAGCGCCCCGCAACCGTAGAAGGGATCCTCGTGGCCCCATAGGTGTCGTTTCCCACTGACACTACAGGTGAGAATATCTCATCATAGTCAACTTCTTGAACTTGTCGAAAACCTTTCACAACAAGTCTATCTTTGTATATAGTAACATTACCGTCAATGTTAGTCTTCTTCTTGAAGATCCATTTATTCTCTATGGCTTGGCGATCATCGGGCAAGTCAACCAAAGTCCACACTTTGTTCTCATACATGGATCCCATCTCAGATTTCATGGCCTCAAGCCATTTCGCAGAATCTGGGCTCATCATCGCTTCCTCATAGTTCGTAGGTTCGTCATGGTCAAGTAACATGACCTCCAGAATAGGATTACTCTACCACTCTGGTGTGGATCTTACTCTAGTTGACCTACAAGATTCGGTAGTAACTTGATCCGAAGTTTCATGATCAATATCATCAGCTTCCCCACTAATTGGTGTAGGTATCACAGGAACTGATTTCTGTGATGAACTACTTTCCAATAAGGGAGCAGGTACAGTTACCTCATCAAGTTCTACTTTCCTCCCACTCACTTCTTTTGATAGAAACTCCTTCTGTAGAAAGGATCCATTCTTAGCAACGAATGTCTTGCCTTCGGATCTGTGATAGAAGGTGTACCCAACAATTTCTTTTGGGTATCCTATGAAGACACATTTCTCCGATTTGGGTTCGAGCTTATCAGGTTGAAGCTTTTTCACATAAGCATCGCAGCCCCAAACTTTTAGAAACGACAACTTTGGTTTCTTGCTAAACCACAGTTCATACGGCGTCGTCTCAACGGATTTAGATGGTGCCCTATTTAACGTGAATGCAGCCGTCTCTAAAGCATAACCCCAAAATGATAGCGGTAAATCAGTAAGAGACATCATAGATCGCACCATAGTGCGGTTACGACGTTCGGACACACCATTACACTGTGGTGTTCCGGGTGGCGTGAGTTGCGAAACTATTCCGCATTGTTTCAAATGAAGGCCAAACTCGTAACTCAAATATTCTCCTCCACGATCATATCGTAGAAACTTTGTTTTCTTGTTACGATGATTTTCTAATTCACTCTGAAATTCTTTGAACTTTTCAAATGTTTCGGACTTATGTTTCATCAAGTAGATATACCCATATCTGCTCAAATCATCTGTGAAGGTGAGAAAATAACGATACCCGCCGCGAGCCTCAATATTCATCGAATGGAGTTTTAGTCATCTTGCCCATGAGGCATGGTTCGCAAGTACCAAGTGATTCGTAATCAAGTGATTCCAAAAGTCCATCAGAATGGAGTTTCTTCATCCGCTTTACACCAATATGACCCAAACGGCAGTGCCACAAATAAGTTGCACTATCATTATCAACTCTACATCTTTTGGCTTCTATACTATGAATATGTGTGTCACTACTATCGAGATTCATTAAAAATAGACCACTCTTCAAGGGTGCATGACCATAAAAGATATTACTCATGTAAATAGAACAACCATTATTATCAGATTTAAATGAATGACCGTCTCGCATCAAACAAGATCCAGATATAATATTCATGCTCAACGCTGGCACCAAATAACAATTATTCTGGTCTAAAACTAATCCCGAAGGTAGATGTAGAGGTAGCGTGCCGTCCACGATCACATCGACTTTGGAAGCATTTCCCACGTGCATCGTCACCTCGTCCTTAGCCAATCTTTGCTTAATCCGTAGTTCCTGTTTTGAGTTGCAAATATTAGCAACAGAACTAGTATCAAATATCCAGGTACTACTGCGAGCATTAGTAAGGTACACATCAATAAGATGTATATCACATATACCTTTGTTCACTTTGCCATCCTTCTTATCCGCCAAATACTTGGGGCAGTTCCGCTTCCAGTGACCAGTCCCTTTGCAGTAGAAGCACTCAGTCTCAGGCTTAGGTCCAGACTTGGGCTCCTTCACTTGAGCACCAACTTGCTTGCCGTTCTTCTTGAAGTTCCCCTTCTTCTCTTTACCTTTTTCCAGAATCTGGTGGTCTTGTTGACCATGAACACTTGATGCTCGTTCTTGATTTCTACCTCCGCAGCCTTTAGCATTGCGAAGAGCCCGGGAATTGTCTTGTTCATCCCTTGCATATTATAGTTCATCATGAAGCTCTTGTAGCTTGGTGGCAGTGATTGAAGATTTCTGTCAATGACACTATCATCAGGAAGATTAACTCCCAGCTGAATCAAGTGGTTGTTATACCCAGACATTTTGAGTATATGTTCATTGACAGAACTATTCTCCTCCATCTTGCAGCTATAGAACTTATTGGAGACTTCATATCTCTCAATCCTGGCATTTTCTTGAAATATTAACTTCAACTCCTGGAACATCTCATATGCTCCATGACGTTCAAAACATCGTTGAAGTCCCGGTTCTAAGCCGTAAAGCATGGCACACTGAACTATTGAGTAGTCATCAGCTTTGCTCTGCCAGACGTTCACAACGTTTGGCGGTGCTCCTGCAGTGGGTATTGCGCCTAGCGGTGCTTCCGGGACGTAATTCTTTTGTGCAGCAATGAGGATAATCCTCAAGTTACGAATCCAGTCCGTGTAATTGCTACCATCATCTTTCTACTTAGCTTTCTCAAGGAACGCATTAAAATGAAAGGAACAGTAGCACGGGCCACTGATCTACAACAACATAGACATGCAAAAAACTATCCGGTACTAAGTTCATGATAAATTAAAGTTTGATTAATCATATTACTTAAGAACTCCCACTTAGATAGACATCCCTCTAATCATCTAAGTGATCACGTGATCCAAATCAACTAAACCATGTCCGATCATCACATGAGATGGAGTTGTTTTCAATGGTGAACATCACAATGTTGATCATATCTACTATATGATTCACGCTCGACCTTTCGGTCTTAGTGTTCCGAGGCCATATTTGCATATGCTAGGCTCGTCAAGATTAACCCGAGTATTCTGTGTGTGCAAAATTGGCTTGCACCCGTTGTATGTGAATGTTGAGCTTATCACACCCGATCATCCCGTGGTGTCTCGGCACGACGAACTTTCGCAACGGTGCATACTCAGGGAGAACACTTGTACCTTGAAATTTAGTGAGAGAACATCTTATAATGCTACCGCCGATCTAAGGAAAATAAGATGCATAAAATATAAACATCACATGCAATCAATATAAGTGATATGATATGGCCATCATCATCTTGTGGCTTTGATCTCCATCTCCAAAAGCACCGTCATGATCACCATCATCACCGGTGCGACACCTTGATCTCCATCGTAGCATCGTTTTCGTCTCGCCAACTATTGTTTCTACGACTATCGCTACCGCTTAGCGATAAAGTAAAAACAATTACAGGGCGATTGCATTGCATACAATAAAGCGACAACCATATGGCTCCTGCTAGTTGCCGATAACTTTGTTACAAAACATGATCATCTCATATAATAAAATTTTGCATCATGTCTTGACCATATCACATCACAACATGCCCTGCAAAAACAAGTTAGACATCCTCTACTTTGTTGTTGCAAGTTTTACGTGGCTGCTATGGGCTGAGCGAGAACCGTGCTTACCTACGCATCAAGACCACAACTATTTTTCGTCAAGTATGTGATGTTTTAACCTTCAACAAGGACCGGGCGTAGCCACACTCGATTCTGCTAAAGTTGGAGAAACTGACACCCGCCAGCCACCTGTGTGCGAAGCATGTCGGTAGAGCCAATCTCGCGTAAGCGTACGCGTAATGTCGGTCCTGGCCACTTCATCCAACAATACCGCCGAATCAAAGTATGACATGCTGGTAAGTAGTATGACTATTATCGCCCATAACTCACTTGTGTTCTACTCGTCCATATAACATCTACGCATAAATCTGGCTCTGACGCCACTGTTGGGGAACGTGGTAATTTAAAAAATTTCCTACGCACACGCAAGATCATGGTGATGCATAGCAACGAGAGGGGAGAGTGTTGTCCTCGTACCCTCGTAGACCGAAAGCTGAAGCGTTATGACAACGCGGTTGATGTAGTCATACGTCTTCACGGTCGACCGATCCTACTACCGAACGTACGACACCTCCGCCATCTGCACAGTTCAGCTCAGTGACGTCCCACGAACTCCGATCCAGCAGAGTTTCGTCAGCACAACGGCGTGACGACGGTGATGATGAAGCTATCACCGCAGGGCTTTGCCTAAGCACTAAGACGATATAACCAAAGTGGATTATGGTGGAGGGGGCACCGCACACGGCTAAGAGATCAATGATCAACTTGTGTGTCCATGGGGTGTCCCCCTCCCCCGTATATAAAGGAGTGTAGGAGGGGGAGAGGGCCGGCCTCCTAGGCGCGCCCAAGGGGGAGTCCTACTCTCGGTGGGAGTAGGATTCCCCCTTCCCTAGTTGGAGTAGGAGAGGGAAGGAAAGGGGAGAAGGAGAGAAGGAAAGGGGGGCCGGCCCCCCTCCCAATTCGGATTGGGCTTGGGGGCGGGGGGGGGGGGGGCGCCCCCACCTTGGCCGCCTCCTCCTCCTTTCCACTAAGGCCCAATAAGGCCCATTGACTCCCCGGGGGGTTCCGGTAACCTCCCGGTACTCCGGTAAATGCCCGAACTCACCTGAAACCATTGCGATGTCCAAACATAGCCATCCACTATATCGATCTTTATGTCTCGACCATTTCGAGACTCCTCGTCATGTCCGTGATGTACGTTAAGCGTGCGGACCCTACGGGTTCGAGAACTATATAGACATGACCGAGACATGTCTCCGGCCAATAACCAATAGCGGAACCTGGATGCTCATATTGGCTCCCACATATTCTACGAAGATCTTTATCGGTCCAATCGCATAACAACATACGTTGTTCCCTTTGTCATCTGTATGTTACTTGCCCGAGATTTGATCGTTGGTATCTCAATACCTAGTTCAATCTCGTTACCGGCAAGTCTTTTTACTCGTTTCGTAATGCATCATCCCGTAACTAACTCATTAGTCATATTGCTTGCAAGGCTTATAGTGATATGCATTACCGAGAGGGCCCAGAGATACCTCTACGACAATCGTAGTGACAAATCCTAATCTCGATCTATGCCAACTCAACAAACACCATCGGAGATACCTATAGAGCACCTTTATAATCACCCATTTATGTTGTGACGTTTGGTAGCACACAAAGTGTTCCTCCGGTATTCGGGAGTTGCATAATCTCATAGTCATAGAAACATGTATAAGTCATGAAGAAAGCAATAGCAACATACTAAACGATCAAGTACTAAGCTAACGAAATGGGTGAAGTCAATCACACCATTCTCTAATGATGTGATCCCATTTATTATAATGATTTGACACCTTTAAAAACAAAGATTAATTAACGGTGAAGATTGCACAACTATTACACACAAAAAAACGGAAACAGACTGATTTCGGTTGCTACTCTGTATATTAGCCAACGTACGAACTAAGGACTAGACAGATCGGTTTGCTGCCGGATTAGGCAAGTACGACACATCAATTTTTTTAAACGGACTAAGATGTGTACTTATAGGACTCCGGATTTAACAAAACTTGGAAAGCAAACAGCCGGACAAAAAAGAAATAGAAGTAGTCGGGACCACATACGTACACATGCATGTTATATGGCTAAAACACCCGCAAAAAAATAAATAGTTAAACAATATTTTTTATTGGGTGAAAAAAAGTGAAACAGACTAAGATGTGTATAGCATACAAAAAACATATAAGAGTCCGGATGTAACAAAATTAGAAAGCAATAGCCGGTCAAAAGATATATCAGTAGTCATGACCAGATATGTATCAATGCATGTTATATGGCTAAACAACATTTTTATTGGCTGAGCTAATTACAACTAGAAAACGGGAGTCGGATTAACTATTGGCAGAGGATCAGACCATGTCAGCTTAAAAAAAAGGACATGTCGATGCCTCACGGTAAGACAAAACGGCAGGTCACACAACATTGCATGTGATCATGTCATGATGACATCAGCAAAAAATTCTTCACATTTTTATTTATCAGAATTTGAAACTACACACAGAAAAAACATATAAACATGTATATGTCTATTCAAATCGAAGGTAGACTCAAGCCAATCCAAAGCTGTCCAGCCATAGTACTGCATGCATGTTGAAACATGTCCGTACTGGATTCATGCTATGACATCAACATGTACGGGACTAAATGTAATTTTTTTGTTAAGTTGTTAAAATGTACGGATAAGTTTCAAGCTAAATGATATATTTTTATAATTCATAGTACATGTATTTTTTTGTTATGTAGATAAAACGTACAGATAAATTACACATATGCACAGTACCAAATGCATTTTTTGCTAAGTGGTTAAACTATAGACGTATGTTTATAGCTAAAAAATATATATTGAAAAGAACACAATACATGAAGGCTAAGATGAAAGTGACCTAGAGAGAAACTTTTAGCGAAAGCGTTATAGGCAACATATTCAGTCAATGCAAAATAATTGCAGGTTACTTTTTTTTATCTGAATTATGGGTCACCCTTAAACAACATAGACAAAGATAAAAAAGAACAATATTTCACCGGCTCGAGTGGAAAATAGTGTTTCAGCAGTATATAAAGGTAGGTTTTTCTATCTATGGTCAGCCGGCATGGGCAATTATAATAAGATAGACAGTCCCATCAGAATATGAAGAAATGACAATATAGAAATAAGCTAGCAAGTCCGACCATCGAGGATTTAACTATAATTTACGTACGAGTTTCCAAATAACAACAAAAGGGTTGGCAGTGTGATTTTCGTACCATGTTGTCTCGGGGACTTGATAGCTAATTCTAATAAGCTATATTGATGTATACAAATCAAAAGGAAGTGGACAGTTGATTTCACTGCAAAATCAATAGATAGCACTTAAATTTTTATATGCATGTAATGTGTATTCATAGAAGGCAATTATATCCGGGTGGATTAGAAAGCAACACCTTCTACATGTGAAATTTGAATTCAAAAACAAGAGGAAGTAAAAGAATTGGTGTAAGAAATTAATGGAGTTAGATAAAGTCCTTATGAATATAGATCTAGAAAATTTCGTATGGACACCTATACTGATTTGTATATGAAAATCAAAGTACAAATGAAACATCAACAAAAAAGTGGAACCCTGATTTTCATTTGATAGCATGAAATATTAATCGATGCAAGAAAAGGAAAATATATCATAACATGCATCAAATTACCTGTGTGCGTGTATCACCTTTCTAAATTGAAAACAATAAATATGCATCATATTTATCAACGAGAACGGGTTTTGGTAGTATGAGAAAAGAATTTGATATGCATAACGGATACGAGTTGGAGAATTCATTAATTAGTCGTCACTAGCAGATCAAGTCCATGATGATCGGTAATAATTAAGAAGTGGTAGACTGGTGACACTCTATTTGTTTATGTATTCACACATGTAGTAAGTTTCCGGTTAATACAATTCTAGCATGAATAATAAACATTTATCATGATATAAGGAAATATATAAATAAAAACTTTATTATTGCCTGTAGGGCATATTTCCTTCAGTTGTTTCATGCTTCAGCAAAACGTTGGGACCGGCACCCTCGCGCCAAGGCACGATCCCGATCTAGTTTCATATAAGGGGAAGAGAGTTGCCCAGTTAATTGAGGAAAACCGACCGAAAATCATAGAAAAAGAAAGACACAAAAAGGAAAAGTAAACCTTAGGTGTAGGGTTTAGACAAACAACAGCCTCAAGGAACGCCATCTGAGCCGGATACAACCGCAAGGCCCAAAACCACGAGTGACAAGTCATGGGTAAGAAAAACGACCCTCGCCATCAACAAGAATCTCATCCACCTAGACATTATCAAGTGAAGCACAACCTAGTCCCTCGGAATATCCCATCTTGGCAAGTTCCAACTTCGCCATTCTGTCCACACCCGCCAAAGTTTGGATTGTTGCGATCACCTGCGAAGAAAGCGGCTTGTTGTACATATCAAGGCAAGCTTTCATCTTGTTCTCTGCAAACTCGTCTTTGTTCATCTCCGGCAACTCTTCAAAGACCATCAATCTGAATTCTTCTCGCTTCGCTGTCGGGATATTGCAGAAACCATTCTTCTTTTCAAGACGCCCACTTCACCGTCCAGATTGATAGGCATCATCAGCCACCACATGCAATGGTGTCGGGGTCCCAAGCAGGGGGAGACAACAATGGTCGAGTGACTATACTAGGAAACTCCTCCACCGAGAGTGGAGGAGCCTCGACTTGAGTCATCCTAGCATCGGCACACCCTGCATCAGCCTGAGCCCCCAGCGGAACGTCAAATGTAGATCGCATCGGACTCCAAGGAAACACGCAGCTCCGCCAAATGCAACGCCGGGTGTGCAGGGCAACATCTGTTTTTTTTTAAATTGGGGGGGGGGGGGGGGGGGGGGGGGCTCCCCCACCTGAATTATATTCATTTGCCTTGCAAGATAGGTTCAAGTATTTAGAAATACAGGGGCGAGAGAAGGGAAGAGACAAAGAAAAAACGACACACACCAAAACATATAAAACAGTGGAGAAACAAAGAGGGGAAACACAACCCGACACAACACAAAGCACCACCAGTGAGATCGAACGGCATTGGCCGGCCGAGACCAAACCATGACACTTCAACATCGACGCAATCGAAAGGCTCATTGCATCTGAGACTGCAGAACGCCGCGACACCACCTTTGTTGCGGGGTACATTCGAAAGGTCATGTGAAGCCAAGATGACGCCTCGGCGCGTGTGCCACATGCAAAGTCAAAGGGTAGTGCGTAGCAGAAAAACCACGACATTGCACCGTCGACGCAATCGATAGGCCCTGTGCATCCGAGACTGCACAACACCGCGACACCACATGTGCCGCGGGGCGCATTCGAAAGGTCACGTGAGGGTGAGACGACACCATGGCATCCGCGTGCCACCGACGTAGTCCTTTGGCACCGCCTAGCAGAGACACACCAAGGAGAGCAGGAGCATGAACATGAGACGAACAACTGTCGAAGAAGGGCTCAAACCACCATCAACCCCGAACCGGCCGCACCACCACCACAAACTCATCAGCGCAACCAAAACGAAGGAGGATGTCAGCTTACATCTTCATCTGACCAAGCAAGGTTAAGCGCCTTGAACAACTCAATCATACACCTAAAAGGGAGAAGTGGGAACAAGGGGATCTAGTAGAGGATCATTGACGTTGTCCCGGATTAGGGGGTGCGTATCACGTTGGCCCATCCCTCATGTGCCTGGCCGACGACCCACCAGTAGTTGAATTGGTCCTGGCTGGGTTGATAACCTCACCGTCATCCAAATGAAGATCTCCCGAAGACTTGGCATACACTTCATGATGTATCTGAAGGATCGGCGTGCCTATCCCTAGATCACAACCAACCATTTATAAATCCTAGATACCCCCCCGGTGCCTATATAAGCCATGGGGTTTAGTCTGTAGAGACATGCATACACGCATTCGCAAGTCTACAGCTCAGAACATCTTCATACCATCTCGAGGTAGATCACATTGTACATTGTGCCCCATCACAATCAACATATAAGAAGCAGGCCATATGGTTTTACCTTATCAAGAGGGTCCGAACCTGGGTAAAACATCGTGTCCCTACTCTTACTATTACCATCTAGATCAAATCACCAAGCTTGGGACCCCCTACTCGAGATCTACCGGTTTTAGCACCGACAATCATGCCTCGCTAAGCCGTCATCGGATGAAAATATCAAACCCAATTCAGGTCATGGCTGAGCCAAGATCACGTAGACAGAGCACCACCTTCCTACTGCCATCACCCACACGAACCACCAACGGAACCACATCGAGCCACCGGTCACCCCTAGCCATGGCCAGCTCAAAGATGAATCCCCAAGTGGGAATGTGACGTTTGAGCACCACCATTGCCTGATTCGAGAAAGCCGGGATCCAAGTTTCCTCCGGATCAATCAAGGGGGAAGATGAGCACCGCAACATGACGCCTTCAACACGGATACGTTGTCCACAGGTACCGTCGTCATTGGCTTCGACCAAAGTTGGAGCCATGCTTTACACTGGCAGTGTCGCGGCCCAAAACCTGTAACCTGCTAGTCCACCTAGAGCCAAACCAACATAGCAGATGGAGTAGTCGCGGCCTACCCACGAACACAGGCTAGCGTGCCATGCGAAGCCTCCAGATCGGGATAGCGGGCAAAGCTCGATCTAGGCGTGAGCGAGATTCACACCTGCTTCACGCCGGGTCCACCGCACACCTCATGGATAGCACCACACCCATTCCGTGGTCCGGCTCGCCGGAAAGAGCAGAGACCGTCATATTCGCCACCAATGAGAGCACACGCCCATGCTCGGTCGGCCGTCAAAGCCAAGGCAGATGACTCCACCGCAACCCGACGCCGCCCTCATGGCCAGGGACCGACCGCCTGCCACACGTGCCATGGAGGTACCGTAGGTCGCGGCCAACCCGTCGGACTGGGAGGCGATGTGCAATGTGCGTACCATTGATGGCCGGAGCACGAGGCACACCACCTCCCTACCACGGGCACCGCCGACCTCCCACCGCCCCAGAGGACCAACGGCCCGCGCGGAGGAGCGTCAGACCGCCATCGCCACATGAGCCCTGGCCCGCTCGCAGACTATCGGGTGGCGGTGAGGGGAGGGGAAGAGGAGAGGGGTGGAGGATGCCACTGTGGCGGCGTGACGCGCCGCCGCCTGAGTCTCCATGGGGAGGGCTACGCGGGGCCCTTCTATATGTTCCCTTGGACAGATTTAGAGACACCATTTCCATTGTTTATGCTTCTTGCTGTGATCAGAGGTACTTAGTTGTTGCATCAGCCATTAGGTGTGACCCGCAAAAAAAATATTCAGCCATGTGGATGTGTGGTCAGGGCCTCCGTGACCGCGTCAGCTAAGCCGCCTCCAGGTGCCAACTTCCATCCTTTAAATTAGAGCATCTACAGCCGGACGCAACAAATATAACCTTTTAAATGCCCGCGGACGTGTCCATCAGTAATTGGGCGTGTCCGTTTTGAGCCTCTGTTTATCCGTCCGCGCAGCCACATTTCTTATTTTTCTTTTCATATGTCCAATCATTTGCACGTGATTGATGAAGATGAAAAGAGAGAAATAAAAGAATGAATAAACAAAGAGAAAATGTGGTCCGAGGTGAGGCCGCGTCCTACGTGGCGGAATGCTCGGGCGCGTCCACGAGCCGTAATATCCTCTGCATATTTGAGATGGATATGAGGGTTTGCTGACAGCCTGAGCGTATAGGGATGATATGAGGAATCCGGTTGGGGCACGTTTTTCTTCCTTCCTCCTGTTCGGTCACTGATCGGCGCGTCCACGGGCATATGAGAGATGGTTTAAGGCGTCCGGCTGTAGATGCCCTTAATCAGCACGAGCTCTTGCATGCATTTTACATACTTGAGGCTTGACTTCCTTTTTGACCGACCGTCCGACCGCATGTACGTACTCGGGCTCGGAAGTGGGTCCGCACGCTTGGCCACTTGGCCCTTCAATTCTCAGATGAATGCCTTTTTTTCAGATGAATGCCGACAAGAATGACTAGATGTTCCATGACAGAGGATTAGAGGGCATTTCACAAAGAAAGAATCGACAAAGACTTGTGCATTGAGTCATCAGTCAAACAGGGGCGGAGCCAGAAAATTTGGCCAATGGATTCACTTGTTAGCTCGTTGTGAGGATTGGGTAAAGTCATTGTAACAAATAGAGATATGATACTCACTCCGAGCCATATTAATTTCAAAAGTACCGATCCATATTAATTGACGCTGGTTTAGTACGAAGTTACCAACATCAATTGATATGAACCAGATGGAGTACAATATTACATATAGTACTTACATTAAAAATTGAAGAGTGCAAGACGTACCAGTTTGATGAAATTATAAAATCACTTATTTAAATTTTATAAATAGAGTTACCAAAATAGCTCTCTAGCTTTAGGACCAACTTCTCAACTTCCAGAAAAGATTAAAAAAAACACATTAGTTTGACAAGTTTCAAGTAAACTACCATCAAGCGAAAGATGCATGTAAATTTAGTCACATTTCAGAGTGTGCCCTTTGGATCTTTCATCATCTGATAATTCGAAGAGACTTGCAATTCAGAGGAACCATAAAAAATTATAGATACGTTGGAGACGTATCACCGTCCGCGGCGGCTAGGGGATCTCCACAGCGTCCTCGTCGTCGTCCGCGGCAGCGAAAATCTCTGCGGCGTCCTCGTCGTCGTTCTCCACGGACCCCACCCCCGCCGAGCCTGAGATCTCCCGAGCCCTCCCACCGGCCGTCGTCGGGCCATCTCTGCTGCCCCACCGTCCCTCCGCCGCGCCACCGTCCCTCCGCTGGTAGGCACGTCTCTCTCTCTCTCTCTCTCTCTCTGTCTGACCGGCAGTGTTCTCTGCACCAGGTTCAGCTCCTCCGGCGGCAAGGTGCTCGGCGAGGAGAAGCACGCGGAAACTTGACCTGGACGCAAGGTGCTCAGCCCCTCCAGCGACGACCGGGCCAATTTGTTCTCTATTCCCCTCCCCGCCTCCCTCCACCCATCTTCTGTACATTCACATGTTCGTCAGTTAGCATCTGTACATTACACTAATCTGCAATGTTATTTGAATGCAGTTTTGATGGATTAGTTAGGTGATATTTTGATGCAATTTTGATGGATATTTGCGACGTCTTCTAGTCTAGAATGGCCGGCGTCGGGTCGGCGGTGCGGCGGCTCTACCTCTCCGTCTACAACTGGGTCGTCTTCTATGGATGGTGCGCCCCTTCCCATGCCCGCTCTCCTTTCCTTGGATGGATGGATGGATCTCTGGTTTCTTGCTTCGTCTGACCAGTTCGGATCTCTTTGGTTGGCAGGGCGGAGGTGCTGTACTACGTGGTGACGGCGCTGCTGGGGGGCGGCCATGAGGGCATCTACGCCGCCGTCGAGCGCCCGCTGCAGCTCGCGTAGACCGCCGCCGTCATGGAGGTCCGCTTCTCTTCTCTTCTCTTCTCCCCCCTCTCCCACCTCTTCGACTCTTAGCTTCAGAATTCTTCTTGCTGAAAACATAAATTTTGGTCAAACTATGTAGTCACATTTAGCTTCTTTTTAAAGTGGGGGTTGGACATATTGATCAAGTAGGATTACTGCTGTGTACTGAGTTAAGGCCGACACAAAATGGAGTTGAAGCTAAACACAGTCTGAATGTAGAACCGCAAACCAACAGAGAACCGCTAAAAGGGACTTGTGAAAACACCGCGATGATGATTCGACTCCATTGTTATTTCTGTCCTTATTACAATTTTGTTCTGAATTTACTATGGTGTCCTGGTTCTTTCTGAGTCTTGTCTGAGTTTGAGAGTTACTGACAATCTTGTGTTTGCCTGGCCCTGGCGCTGATGCTGATGCTGCTGCTGGTGGTGGTGGTGCAGATTCTTCATGGGCTTGTAGGGTTGGTGAGGTCTCCGGTCTCTGCCACTCTTCCGCAAATAGGATCAAGATTGTTTCTTACATGGGTCATCTTGTGGAGCTTTCCTGAGGTACCAACCTTGATCACTTGCAAGGTGTATCTTTTCACATTGGATAGATGATGAAAGTAAAAATTGCTTTGACAATGTTGATTCATGACTCTGTACATCTATCTTGCAGACACAATCTCATATTCTTGTAACTTCTTTGGTCATAAGCTGTAATGTAACTCATCCTGTCTCTTGTGTAGGGTGCACGAATGCCACTTCTTCCACCAGCGACCCTCCCCTCTACGCCCAGCCTGTGGAACACTTCGACGCCATCTTTGGAACCGTCAATGCCTTCCTGAAAGTAGCACCTCCTTGTCCCTCTCCATCCTCCATTCCCCTGCAGTTCCATTTTTTCTTGAAGTCATCCTGCATACCTGCATAATTAGGCACATATGCTAAAGTGAAACTAGTGCTATATTGCATCAGATGGTTATTTCTAGATTTTGTACCAGTTTATTGTTGTCCTGGTTGTGCTTCATACCTTGCTTTGGTTTTCAGTAGCAAGTAGTGCCTTAGTACCTTTTCTATCATCTGGTGTCCATGGATCAAAATTTTGGCTGTTATGTATTTATTATAGTATGGACAATGGCTCAAACCTGAAGTTCTTAGGCTGTACATACGGCTATGCTCCATTCTTTTGTGCATTTTAATTCAGTGTTGGCGTTGATTTGATGCCCATGTTTAGAAACAAATTAAAGTAGGCTTAGGTTAATCTTCTTGGTTTGTTCACGTGCAGATGACTGATGAGCTGATCTTCTTCCACCAGTGGTAGCGGAAGGTGATGCTGGAGCAGTACATCGATCAGCAGATGGCAGGGAGAAGCTAGGACAACCCTAATGCAGTAACATCACCATGTGGCAAATCCAGTAGATTAATTGACACAACATTGGTGCTTGGGTGATGGGACAAAGTATGTGTACTAGTGATGGTACATGATATTCGTGCTTCTCATTGATGTTATGTGTGATCAGCTAAAATTTGTGCTTCTCGTCCAATTTATGTGGATGTGCGCTTGTGCACTTGTTGGGCCTTGAACCTTGCTGTGTAGAGGAGTCGATTGATGATGTATTGTATTTCATGTGATGTGTTACTGAAATGAAATATATGAAATATTGTTATTATGTTGTATTTGTTTTCTAATGGGCCTATCCTTAAATGTGCATGCTTTTGACAAAATAATGCATCATCCCAAATAAATCAAACCAATTCAATTAAGAAAATAGATATTGGGCTGGGCCCATGTCGGCTAGATTGGTGGATTGGGCTGTGAAATTTACGATGATTGGGCCAGGCCCATGTAGGCTAGATTGGTGGACTAGGCTATGAAATTTATGATGATTCCATTTGGTCACTAACAATGCCACGTCAGCTCTGGCACGTCAGATCCTACATGGCTCAGGCAAATGGGTCCTTGGTCTAGCTATGACAAAAATTCCAAAAAGGTCAAGTTTGTTCGTTCTTGATGGCCAACTGTCGACCTTCTGAATTTGGTCAAAAAAGGTCAATAACCGATAAATATGACGAATCAACGACCAAAATGGGGAGTCATAATTGACCGTATTTCTTGTAGTGTACGGTTCATGTGGGACCTCAACGCCGTGGACGAGCAGCGAGTAGGAGGAGGATGGGGTTCATGCTGCGGGTGTGGCTGGCCTACTTCGCGCGGCGGCGGCGGCGGCTACTTCCTCTACAAGGACTACAAGCTCGCCCACGACTCCATGGCCCTCCAGGTACGGTCTGTACCCTCACACGGTCTGCACCCTCGCACGCATCTGCACCTACGTGAAATGCAACTCCACCCAAGCCGCCGCTGCAGGTTCACCTCTCTCTCTCTCTCTCTCTCTCTCTCTCTCTCTCTCTCACGAGAAGGCGCCCAATATCGTCTAACGCGGCACCCTCTTCAGCCCTGACCTAGGTGTGTCAGCTCACTGCTGTCTGCCTCGAGGTCGTGCTTCCCTCTCCCCGAGTTCACTGCGTGTATGCGCGCGTGTGTTACTGATTCCATTAGCCATGTTGTAGTCACCGGGATGCTCATCGTGCTCGTCGGATTCAGGCTCTACAAGCTTTGATTCCCAAGTGTAAGACTTTTTATCTTGTGCATACATAAATCTGCACTTCTGAATTCTATCTGGCTGTAGTTGACAGCAGTGGGGATAATAATAACATAACAGTATGTATGCTATGTAGGTCGTGAAATGTGTCGAAATCGGTCTTCTAGAGATCATACTGCCTGTAGCTCTTTCCCAGGTACATGCATCATCAATCGTACATAGCTGCTGTGTGACATATGGTTTGGTTAATGCTAGATTTATTCGGTGACATGATCTTGGAGGTTTAGTTCAGTTAAAAAGATCATGCCATGTGACCTTTAGTATTTATGTCTAGATTAGAGATCATATGCAAATAATCTTTTTCAATGGATATGGTAATTTGAAGTAGATAAATGTTATTAGCTCTATACTATGGATTATTTCCCATGATTTTTGGGTCTGGTTGGCATAAATGATATTATCTTACAACTATTCCTTCCTTCCTATAAGTAAAATGTCTTTCCAGATCTTGCACTAAGCCATTAATTATGAAGACTTACCTTTGGAGAAATTTACAATTCTTTGTGCTAGTTAACTTTGCTTATCCAGATTGCATTGACATAGTGTTCAATCTTGCCTTCTGTTGTTACTAATGCAGGTTGCAAGGCCAGTTTAGTCTACTGCAACCAAGATGAATGTGCATCAGTCTGGAATTGAGATTCACATTGTCGATAACAAGGTACCTGACTATATATATAGTGAAGTCTACTTCTTTGGCCTTCCTGTTGTTCATAGTTTTTGCATCGCTATTAGCCGACCAGCAGGATTTGAATCATTATATGAGTGCAATGAGATGTCATGTGTCATGTAAATTGTAAGTTATGTAGGGCTTGGTTATTGCAGTTTTTAGTTGGGTTGTCAGCACCTCATCTACTCAACATCAGCTATATTTGATGTGTACTTGCATATATGTATCTGCTGCATATCATGATACTAAGGACACTTTCCTGCTACCTCGGTACTTCAGTATGGTACAACGTTGCTGAAAAGTAATACGGTAAATTAGTCATTATTTTGTTTGACCATGCGGAGGGTGCGCCGCGGGCTCCCGGACCCTAGAAATTCCAGTTTCTTTTTCTTCTTCCATCTTTCATTTTTCTTTCCTTTTTCTTCACCTGATTGACACTAATTTGTTTGTATGCTTTCTTAAGTATAGATCATGGTGTTGATTGCCGACTCGCCTTTTAGCTGGCAGTGGATGCAGATTTCTTGGGGGTTCAGGTAGCGTATTTTACCTCCCCCACCCCTCTATTTTTTTACTTATGTTTGATGCAATCTTGATAATTGTTTGTTCTCGAACGGCTTCATAGATGGTAGTAGAACTTCTAAAAACATTTGATTTCTCATTTCATAAGTGAGCTGTTGGAGATTCTCCATCTACAATTGCAGTAAACTGTACATTGCAGTATGATAAGGGACACGTGGATTTAGATTTGCTAGCAAGAATACAGGTGTGAGGAGAAAAAAAGCAATCTTGGCTTTAGAGCCACAAGGTGCTGATATAGTTATAGAGATTTCATATTTGTAATTTGATCCCGAGATAAACAATAGTGGACATATGTCCTGTGTCTTTTATAATGAGAAATACTTTTGTATGTAGTGGAAACAAATGATTTCATTATTATGCCTAATCAAATGGTTCTATCTGTAATTAGTTAATCTATATCACTGATTCGGCATAATCCGCCATTCTGTATACTGTTTTGAGAACTACACTGCTGAATCGTGGGAGTTTAGTTTGAAGCATCAGCTCAATATATAGTACTGTGTTCTCTCTAATATACTTCTCTGTATATGCATCTTTGTGAATTTCTATCAGAAATAATTGGTCTAAAATAATACCAAGCTTCTGTCGATGCGATTCCAACCATTGTGGTACCATGGTTAGGTACTATGACTCTAAAGGTTTTGTGTGTCGAGTAATTGGCATGTAAGATTTTAGATCTAATGGGTGTAGTCGTGTCTTCTCCAGGTGGAAAAATGATAGAAACAAAGGCTCTATTTAAATTTGTTGTCCTTTTGTATCTTCCAGCCTTTATCATACATTGTATCTTATCTCAATTGTAATGTTAGCTTTCAGCTCAGTTTAATTCTGAAATGCGTAAATAGTATTTACATTACATGGCTGAAAGGTTCTCCCTAATTTATTCTTCTAATAAAATCTGGAAAATACTCATCTGGCTGCATTCATGTGATGCTTCATTTATTTATTTGTAATAATTCATGTGTTCTTCCATTCCTAGGAACTATACTTTTATCTTCTATATTCTTTAATGTTGAAGCGGCTATGTAGTATCTAGATCGGTGAATATTATCCAAAGTGGTTCTCCTTTGTGTAGAATATGGAGATAGCATTAAGGGTACTACAATATCTCTTGCTACACAACATATGCTTCCATTTGTCGTCTGCCCCAAAAAGGAAGTAAACTAACAAATGTTTGTCAATTCAAATTGGTGGCGCCGCGGGGCAAGGTGGCGCCGCTCCTCCTCTCTTCTTTCGCTCCGCTGCCCTTCCCCCAAATCGGGTGTTGTTGTTCTGCTGCCTGATCCGTGAATCACCCTTGGGGTTGGTCCCCTGTGATCTGTGATGGAATCGTCCCACCGTGATGCTGGTTAAGGTGATTCCCACTGTCACTTGTGCTTTCTCGCCGTTGGATTGGTCATTTATGATTGATTTTGGGTCTCTTTTGCCTGTAGATCCGTAGTTCTTCCCGTCGCTGGTCCATATCTGTTACCACACTCATCGATCTGTGGGTAAACCTTCATTTTGACCCGGTTTTCATCATCTGCTTCAGCTGAGCCCATGTTGACATTTGTTTCGTTTTCAACTGATCCATTCTTTGCAGGTGCTCCTTATTTTGGTTGATCCCCTTGTCGGTTGGTCGTTGGATCCATGGCGGAATTCAAGTCTTCGTCCATGTCCAAGGACCTGCAGGTTATGCTTCCCACTATCAGGCATTGTAGTCTGAAAACATATGATGTACTGTATTCGCTCATACTCTGTCCCTAGAAGCTTTTATGCATTTGGTAGGAAATAAACTCTATTTGCATTCAGAAATATTTCTGCTGAATACTTGATTTCTGTATGTTTCATAAAATTTATGAAAAATGTGGTTGGGTTTCCCTTGTCCCTGAAATTTAAAGCTTTGTTGAATTACTGTACAGTGATCAGATCAACTCGATCATGCATGGCCTGTGTGTTATTATTCCTCGTCAGTTTTGTTCTGAAATAGATGGGGACAAAAGCTTTGTTGAATTACTTGTCACATACCCTTCACACGTTTTTTAGGTGAAAAATGGCAGGGAACGAATTTGTTGTGCTTATTGTTCCAAGTTAAATGACGCCGTACGTATGTACATACTTGTGTTGGACTGTTATGAAGCATATATTCAGCCACAGTTAGTAGCTGAGATCGTGCCTTGCTAGTTAAGCGTACCTAATCGTTTTCCTCCTATCCCTGGCGGTTGGAACCCTAGCCGCCGCCAGGAGAGCCTAATCTTCCAGCGCGGTCCTCCGGCGGCTCCCCTCCACCGGCGACCTCGGTCGTCGGTGGTGAGGGGGGTCGCCGGATGCAAGCATGCGGATCGATTTTACTCCTTCGTAGTCTGGATTTTTAGGTTGTTCATCGTCTTTTTTTCGGGGGCGACGATGACAGTGTTGAATAAAGATTCTTCAGATCCTTCCTTGATAAGGCCATCGGTCCTATGGTTGTGGATAGATTTGGAAACAAGTCTGTTCAAGCAAGAATGGCGTGGCGGCGGCAGCATCCTCATGGTGGACCTGTGTCCTCGGGCTCCGCCGTTGCGATGGTGTTTGCTCCAGCATCGGCGCGAAGCTTGGGAGGTAGTCTAGGAGCGGATGCAGATTGTGGTCTGCATCGACGACATCTGGAAGACGGAACATGTGTTGGGTTCGTGGTTCGTGGTTCGTGGATGGCAGGTATGGTTTCCTTCTGCGACGTCTTAGTCGCGGTGGGGTGCCAGATCTGGAGTTCGATGGCGTGTCCGGGGTGTTGCCCCGGTCTGATTTGTTCAACGGTAAGGGCTTCACTTTTGGTGAGCCACCTTGGAGGTCCGCAAAGATGCATATCAGCGATGGAGCCGCGTCGACCTCGGGTGAGGAGGTGATCCATCATTCTTTTTTTCGGTGGCTGCTGTCGTGGTATCGGAGGCGCGTGATGGGCTTTGGTGTCATACTCAGAGATGTTCTGCTATCTTTTCAGTTTTGTCATGTCGGCCTTTACGTGACTTGTACTTTAATCCTTATGATATGAATGAGACACGTATTGCCATGTAAAAAAAAATAGTAGCCGAGATCTGTGTGCATTCACAAACCAGCTAATTTTTACCCTGTTTGTTTTCTTCACATTCACTGATAAAATCCTACGAAATGAGTGAGTGCATAAATCGATTGGTCACTTGTGAAAGCTCTACTTGCATTGGCGATTATTTCTGCTCAACTAATGCACTCACTGGCTAAGATTTGTATTAGTGAACGTGTCTGTCTCTGTGATTCACATACTTGTTGCACCAGTTAAGAACAAAACGGAAGTAAATTAAAGCTGCATCAAACAAAAACGCATTACTTCTCTCCAGTGCTTTACTACTATGTTTCCTCTGCTCTTGGTAACTTAAGTTCAGTTAGTGGGTGTGAAACAAAAGATACATTCACATGTCTGTAACTTTGTATCTTGGTTCTGTTTTTATTGTTAGTTCCAAAAGATATAGCCACTTCTTTTTGACTTCAATCTCTATAACATGTCTACTCTTCGTTTAGATTAATTTTTTTATTCTAGTTGTGTTGCTGTAAGCGAGCAGGTTTCTCGTGGGGAGTGGAGATGATTGCTTGAGCTTTCTTTTTTATCTCACTTGTATCCCAAACAGAGTTTTCACACAGTTGATGTATGTACCGGTTTGCCCGGATATTCCATGTAGCGGTTTTAGTTAGTTTTTATTCATATAAGTACTAGACTCCCGTACAAAACACAAGATCAACTGCACTATATGTTCTCTGATCCGTTGGGCCCAAACATGTATAAGTGGATCTGATCATTATATTTTAATTTGATTTAGGACATTGTTGTAGCTACCTATATAGAGTACAATTTACTTTCTTTGTCCTCCTGTGGCCGCTAACTAAATCTTTGTGTTTTCTTCTTCTTTTGCTCAGGGCCCTGTGCTCCTATCGTTTTAGTGAGAATAGAGCCAGTGATTCACAAGGTAATGTCACCTCCATTGAAAATAAAGTGTGATTTCATAGCATTAGGCTTGTAGTTTAAGAGATCTTGCCATCCATTTTTCCTGGATTTTGGGGATGTGTAAAGTGTAAAATTATAGATCGCTTAGACTTTGAATGGAGCTGAAGAAATTATCTAATCTTTATCTTAAATTTATACTTACTGGCCATTGATGCTGTCATGCATTCCTAATAGCATCCATGAATGGTTAATACAGGCACAATACTATTCCTCTATATTCTTAAACTTTTATTTATTTAGTCATTTACCCTGCCGCTTCATAAATTTCATTGTTCACCTTTCTCTCTTTTGGTGCTTTTTACAAAACTTAGAGCTGCGCTTCATGTATTTAGAGACATTATGTTCATTGGATAAGCAGTTCCTTCATTACAAATCCTAGAACTGAAACATTTCACTTTGAAGGCAGGAGACTAATACGAGTCGCGAGTGTTTCATAGAGAAATATGTTCATATGAAGCAAAAGAAAGTCATGCAGTACCATGCAATAACATCATGATTAATTATTAGCCTATTGTGATACTCAAAACCTGATAAAGACAATACTTATGACTGAATGTTTGACATGATCTCATGTCTGATTTGCTAATGGTGGTTACAGGATCTCAAGTCTGACAACAGAAGAAAGAAATGATGCATGTTACTTTCATTGTCGTCCTCGCGGTTAATTACATGATCTCAGGTCTCTCTCTCCAAGTTGATTTTTCTCCATGCCAGTAATCATCTTCTCCCCTAATTTAGATTCATTTTTTTGTGATTGCTCTGAGAGAACATATCACTTTGTTGCTGCACATATGTGACGCTTTTAAGTAAAATGCAAGATGTTTGAGGAAATGGCAATAAGTGTATGTTTGTCGAGGTGCTTTCTTCTTATTTATTTGACATGATAACGCATGGTTCAGGTGTTAGATTTCTCAATCCATAGTTCGGTACAAATATCAATTCTTGACGGTTATTCAGTAACCTTGCACATGTTCATTTTCTCTCTATATCACCAGTATTAAAGTTCATACAAATACCTTATATTATTTGCTTTAGAACGTTGCAAATCAGGGTAGGCGGTGCATTTGGGAAATTTATATTCTATTCAAAAGCACTTCATCGATACCGCCAAATGCTTCACAGTAGAATATGCTACTTCATTTTTTAGGTGTCCTAAGGTTTCATAATTTGTTGTATCATCTAAAGCAGCATGTTTTATCATTTTAGTTAGCACTGCACCAATAAAAAAACACAAATTATACACATTCTGACCCTTTGTAAAGATCGGATATACCAAACCTTATCTGATCTTAATAAAAGGGATTATAAACCAGCCAGATCATATACCTATGCCATCATCCTCGGATAATATATCTTGAAATACAGCCGTTCGCGACAACATAATCTACTTCGGTAAACCAAAGGATAAAATCCATCAAGAAGACGAATGCCAAGGAAAGCAAAAGGTAGACCTGTGTCGAAGGAGCCTGGCGTGTTGGGGAAAAGCACGAGAGCAAACCCTAGACAGATCCCTAAACAACAACAAAGCCCTGGATGAGCAGATGTACATCACAAACGAAAAGACAAACAAGAATGTCGACGATTTGCCCTTTTAAACCCTTTTAAACAAAGCCCTGGATGAGAAGATGTATATGATCTGGCTGGTTTATAATCCCTTTTTTTATGCTGTTAACTAGCAATACTCTAAGATGATATCTTTTCTTGTGCTGTCAGAAGATCCATATGGCTTGGTAGGAAAAACATTGGCCATCTGTGCTTCCTTATTGTCTATTGATGGAGCAACTATTGTTACAGATTCTGAGGTCCCTATGTATATGGATCGATTTGTAACTGACCTGTAGATGGCTTGATAACACGCATGTGTGTTACTTACCCAACTATCACTTGTGGACTCACATCTTGATGCTTATTTAAAGCGTCGGTGGTCGATGATTTTCTACTGAGCATAATGGAAGACACAAGCAGCCGCTTGGAAGGACATCTGGAAAAAAGGGCGCAGGGCGCCCTGTTAGATGCCACCTCTCCTATTTCATAACTGCTACTAGGCCTATCAAGGTAATTTTGTCTTATTGTACATATAATGCACTTTCTTCTCGATGCATCCTGTCATCATTCCTGTTGGTCTACGTTATGCCTGAGACTTTAGTTGTCTATGCCGAGTTGTAGTTATACGTTCATGTATTTTTTGATGAAGTTGCATATATGTTCATTTTTTATTCTGTGCATTGATAACACGAGGTCTAGGTTGCAGAATATTAAATCCACGGTTAGCTATCAACAAGGGTTGTGTATTCTATTTTTCGTCGACAATGTTGAATGTGCATTTGAGTGGCAATGATGATATAGTTCAGAGAGACGATTTGATCGCTTTCTTAAGCTGCTAAACCAATCGTGAAATATAGTTTTATGTTCATATATTGTTTGGTGGCTTCTCAATTTGTGTATCCAAACAAACTTTGTTTTCGAGTGACTCTTCATTAGACTCTTGTTTTATTCATGGTTGATGGAATGATGGATACAAAGATAAATTTCCTTGGACTTGATTGATGTATTAGATAAGGGCGATTGCTTACTTGGACCATATTGATTCTTATTGGCCTACTGTTAAAGTTCAAGATATTAGGGTTGATGCTTGACTACAGAAATCATTGTAATCCATATATCTCACTGTTTGTTTGTATCAGGTTCATGTGAGACGGTCCCTATGAAGTACATCGACAAGGCAGATGAATTGCGTCACTTATTAGTATGCTTAGTGATTATGCCTCCGTAGTTGCCTCTCCTGTATTGTGTTCCTGCTCTATTACCTCCTCTTATGTCTTCTCGCTTCTATTTTGAACTTTATGTCGAATGGCTATCATTCGTGGTCGTATGAACATACCGAATTTGATCCTGCCTTATAATCTGATGATGATCTTGAGCTTCATTGTGTTTTTATTTTATCAAAATTAATGTTTCTTACTTTATTATTATCCTGTATAAGTGCAAATGCAATACCTGGATTCCTACTTACATATTGTTGGGGAACGTGGTAATTTCAAAATTTCCTACGCACACGCAAATCATGGTGATGCATAGCAACAAGAGGGGAGAGTGTTGTCCACGTACCCTCGTAGACCGAAAGCGGAAGCATTATGACAACGCGGTTGATGTAGTCATACGTCTTCACGATCGACCGATCCTAGTACCGAACGTACGACACCTCCGCGATCTGCACACGTTCAGCTCGGTGACATCCCACGAACTCCGATCCAGCAGAGTGTCGAAGGAGAGTTTCGTCAGCACGACGGCGTGATGACGGTGATGATGAAGCTATCGGCACAAGGCTTTGCCTAAGCACTACGACGATATGACCGAGGTGGATTATGGTGGAGGGGGGCACCGCACACGGCTAAGAGATCAATGATCAACTTGTGTGTCCATGGGGTGCCCCACTCCCCCATATATAAGGAGTGGAGGAGGGGGAGAGGGCCGGCCTCCTAGGCGCGCCCAAGGGGGGAGTCCTACTCCCGGTGGGAGTAGGATTCCCCCTTCCCTAGTTGGAGTGGGAGAGGGAAGGAAGGGGGAGAAGGAAAGGGGGGCCGGCCCCCCTCCCAATTCAGATTGGGCTTGGGGGGGGGGCGCCCCCACCTTGGCCACCTCCTCCTCCTTTCCACTAAGGCCCAATAAGGCCCATTGACTCCCCGGGGGGTTCCGACAACCTCCCGGTACTCTGGTAAATGCCCGAACTCACCCGGAACCATTCCGATGTCCAAACATAGCCATCCAATATATCGATCTTTATATCTCAACCATTTCGAGACTCCTCGTCATGTCTGTGATCATATCCGGGACTCCGAACTACCTTCGGTACATCAAAACACATAAACTCATAATACCGATCATCACCGAACGTTAAGCGTGCGGACCCTACGGGTTTGAGAAATATGTAGACATGACTCAGACATGTCTCCGGCCAATAACCAATAGCGGTACCTGGGTGCTCATATTGGCTCCCACAAATTCTACGAAGATCTTTCTCAGTCAAACCGCATACAACATACGTTGTTCCCTTTGTCATCGGTATGTTACTTGCCCGAGATTTGATCGTCGGTATCTCAATACCTAGTTCAATCTCGTTACCGGCAAGTCTCTTTACTCGTTCCATAATGGATCATCCCATAACTAACTCATTAGTCACATTGCTTGCAAGGCTTATAGTGATATGCGTAGTGACAAATCCTAATCTCGATCTATGCCAACTCAACAAACACCATTGGAGACACCTGTAGAGCACCTTTATAATCACCCAGTTACGTTGTGACGTTTGGTAGCACACAAAGTGTTCCTCCGGTATTCGGGAGTTGCATAATCTCATAGTCATAGGAACATGTATAAGTCATGAAGAAAGCAATAGCAACATACTAAACGATCAAGTGCTAAGCTAACGGAATGGGTCAAGTCAAACAGATCATTCTCTAATGATGTGATCCCATTTATGAAATGACAACTCATGTCTATGGTTAGGAATCTTAACCATCTTTGATTAACGAGCTAGTAAAGTAGAGGCATACTAGTGACACTCTGTTTGTCTATGTATTCATAGATGTGCTAAGTTTTCGGTTAATACAATTCTAGCATGAATAATAAACATTTATCATGATATAAGGAAATATAGAAATAACAACTTTATTATTGCCTCTAGGACATATTTCCTTAAGTCTCCCACTTGCACTAGAGTCAATAATCTAGATTACATTGTGATGATTCTAACACCCATGGAGTCTAGGTGCTGATCATGTTTTGCTCGTGAGAGAGGTTTAGTCAATGGGTCTGCAACATTCAGATCCGTATGTATCTTGAAAATCTCTATGTCCCCTTCCGACACTTGATGACGGATGGAATTGAAGCGTCTCTTGATGTGCTTGGTTCTCTTGTGAAATCTGGATTCCTTCACCAAGGCAATGGCTCCAGTATTGTCAGTAGGTATGACACCTAGATCGGATATGAACTCCTTCATCCAGACTCCTTCATTTGCTGCTTCCTAAGCAACTATGTACTCCGCTTCACACGTAGATCCCGCCACGATGCTTTGCTTAGAACTGCACCAACTTACAGCTCCACCGTTCAATAAAAATACGTATCCGGTTTGTGACTTAGAGTCATCCGGATCAGTGTCAAAGCATGCATCGACGTAACCATTTACGACGAGCTCTTTGTCACCTCCATAAACGAGAAGCATATCCTTAGTCCTTTTCAGGTATTTCAGGATGTTCTTGACCGCTGTCCAGTGATCCACTCCTGGATTACTTTGGTACCTCCCTGCTAAACTAATAGCAAGGCACACATCAGGTCTGGTACACAGCATTGCATACATGATAGAGCCTATGGCTGAAGCATAGGGAACATCTTTCATTTTCCCTCTATCTTCTGGAGTGGTCGGGCATTGAGTCTGACTCAACTTCACACCTTGTAACACAGGCAAGAACCCTTTCTTTGATAATTGTCTAATGTTCATGCTATAATTGTGTTACCGGAAATCCTAATACATGTGTGAATACATAGACCACAACATGTCCCTAGTGAGCCTCTAGTTGACTAGCTCGTTGATCAACAAATAGTCATGGTTTCCTGACTATGGACATTGGATGTCATTGATAACGGGATCACATCATTAGGAGAATGATGTGATGGACAAGACCCACTCCTAAGCATAGCACAAAGATCGTGTAGTTCGTTTGCTAGAGCTTTTCCAATGTCAAGTATCATTTCCTTAGACCATGAGGTCGTGTAACTCCCGGATGTCGTAGGAGTGCTTTGGGTGTACCAAACGTCACAACGTAACTGGGTGACTATAAAGGTACACTACAGGTATCTCTGAAAGTGTCTGTTGGGTTGACACGGATCGAGACTGGGATTTGTCACTCCGTATGACGGAGAGGTATATCTGGGCCCACTCGGTGATGCATCATCATAATGAGCTCAAAGTGACCAAGTGGTTGGTCACGGTATCATGCCTTACGGTACGAGTAAAATGACTTGCCGGTAACGAAATTGAACGAGGTATTGGGATACCGACGATCGAATCTCGGGCAAGTAACGTACCGATTGACAAAGGGAATTGTATACGGGATTGATTGAATCCTCGACATCATGGTTCATCCGATGAGATCATCGTGGAACATGTGGGAGCCAACATGGGTATCCAGATCCCGCTGTTAGTTATTGACCGGAGAGTCGTCTCGGTCATGTCTGCATGTCTCCCGAACCCGTAGGGTCTACACACTTAAGATTCGGTGACGCTAGGGTTGTAGAGATATTAGTATGCGGTAACCCGAAAGTTGTTCGGAGTCCTGGATGAGATCCCGGACGTCACGAGGAGTTCCGGAATGGTCCGGAGGTGAAGAATTATATATAGGAAGTCCAGTTTCGGCCACCGGGAAAGTTTCGGGGGTCACCGGTATTGTACCGGGACCACCGGAATGGTCCCGGGGGTCCACCGGGTGGGGCCACCTATCCCGGAGGGCCCCATGGGCCGAAGTGGGAGGGGAACCAGCCCCTGGTGGGCTGGTGCGCCCCCCTTGGGCCTCCCCTGCGCCTAGGGTTGGAAACCCTAGGGGTGGGGGCGCCCCCCACTTGGCTTGTGGGGGAAGCCACCCCTTGGCCGCCGCCCCCCTTGGAGATTGCATCTCCCAGGGCCGGCCCCACCCCAAGGGCTCCTATATATAGTGGAGAGGAGGGAGGGCAGCCGCACCACAAGCCCTGGCTCCTCCCTCCCTCCCGTGACACCTCTTCCTCCCTGCTTGCGCTTGGCAAAGCCCTGCCGGGATCCCGCTAATTGCACCACCACGCCGTCGTGCTGCTGGATCTCCATCAACCTCTCCTCCCCCCTTGCTGGATCAAGAAGGAGGAGACGTCGCTGCTCCGTACGTGTGTTGAACGCGGAGGTGCCGTCCGTTCGGCGCTCGGTCATCGGTGGTTTGGATCACGACGAGTACGACTCCATCAACCCCGTTCACTTGAACGCTTCCGCTCGTGATCTACAAGGGTATGTAGATGCACTCCTTCCCTCTCGTTGCTAGTAAACTCCATAGATGGATCTTGGTGATGCGTAGAAAATTTTAAATTTCTGCTACGATCCCCAACAGTGGCATCATGAGCCAGGTTTATGCGTAGTTACTATGCACGAGTAGAACACAAGATTTTTGTGGGCGTAGATCATGTCAATTTACTTGCCGCTACTAGTCTTATCTTGATTCGGCGGCATCGTGGGATGAAGCGGCCCGGACCGACCTTACACGTACGCTTACGTGAGACAGGTTCCACCGACTGACATGCACTAGTTGCATAAGGTGGCTAGCGGGTGTCTGTCTCTCCCACTTTAGTCGGATCGGATTCGATGAAAAGGGTCCTTATGAAGGGTAAATAGTAATTGGCATATCACGTTGTGGTTTTACGTAGGTAAGGAACGTTCTTGCTAGAAACCTATAGAAGCCACGTAAAAACATGCAACAACAATTAGAGGACGTCTAACTTGTTTTTGAAGCATATGCCTTGTGATGTGATATGGCCAGAAGATGTGATGAATGATATATGTGATGTATAAGATTGATCATGTTCTTGTAATAGGAATCACGACTTGCATGTCAATGAGTATGACAACCGGCAGGAGCCATAGGAGTTGTCTTTATTTTTTGTATGACCTGCGTGTCATTGAATAACGCCATGTAAATTACTTTACTTTATTGCTAAACAGGTTAGCCGTAGAAGTAGAAGTAATTGTTGGTGTGACAACTTCATGAAGATACGATGATGGAGATCATGGTGTCATGCCGGTGACGAAGATGATCATGGCGCCTCGAAGATGGAGATCAAAAGGAGCAAATGATATTGGCCATATCATGTCACTATTTGATTGCATGTGATGTTTATCATGTTTGGCTTCTTATTTGCTTAGTACGACGGTAGTAAGTAAGATGATCCCTTATAATAATTTCAAGAAAGTGTCCCCCCTAACTGTGCACCGTTGCGAAGGTTCGTTGTTTCGAAGCACCACGTGATGATCGGGTGTGATAGATTCTAACGTTCGAATACAACGGGTGTAAGCCAGATTTACACACGCAATACACTTAGGTTGACTTGACGGGCCTAGCATGTACAGACATGGCCTCGGAACACGGAAGACCGAAAGGTCGAGCATGAGTCGTATAGAAGATACGATCAACATGAAGATGTTATCCGATGTTGACTAGTCCGTCTCACGTGATGATCGGACACGGCCTAGTTGACTCGGATCATGTTTCACTTAGAGGACTAGAGGGATGTCTATCTGAGTGGGAGTTCATTTAATAATTTGATTAGATGAACTTAATTATCATGAACTTAGTCTAAAATCTTTACAATATGTCTTGTAGATACAATGGCCCACGCTAATGTTTCCCTCAACTTCAACGCGTTCCTAGAGAAAACCAAGCTGAAAGATGATGGCAGCAACTATACGGACTGGGTCCGGAACCTGAGGGTCATCCTCATAGCTACCAAGAAAGATTATGTCCTAGAAGCACCGCTAGGTGACGCACCCATCCCAGAGAACCAAGACGTTATGAACGCTTGGCAGCAGCGTGCTGATGATTATTCCCTCGTTCAGTGCGGCATGCTTTACAGCTTAGAACCGGGGCTCCAAAAGCGTTTTGAGCAACACGGAGCATACGAGATGTTCGAAGAGCTGAAAATGGTTTTCCAAGCTCATGCCCGGGTCGAGAGATATGAAGTCTCTGACAAGTTCTTCAGTTGTAAGATGGAGGAAAACAGTTCTGTCAGTGAGCACATACTCAAAATGTCTGGGTTACACAACCGCTTGACTCAGCTGGGAGTTAATCTCCCAGATGACGCGGTCATTGACAGAATCCTTCAGTCGCTTCCACCGAGCTACAAGAGCTTTGTGATGAACTTCAATATGCAGGGGATGGAAAAGACCATTCCTGAGGTATATTCAATGCTGAAATCAGCAGAGGTGGAGATCAGAAAGGAACATCAAGTGTTGATGGTGAATAAAACCACTAAGTTCAAGAAAGGCAAGGGTAAGAAGAACTTCAAGAAGGACGGCAAGGGAGTTTCCGCGCCCGGTAAGCCAGTTACCGGGAAGAAGCCAAAGAATGGACCCAAGCCTGAGACTGAGTGCTTTTATTGCAAGGGAAGTGGTCACTAGAAGCGGAACTGCCCCAAATACTTAGCGGACAAGAAGGCCGGCAACACCAAAGGTATATGTGATATACATGTAATTGATGTGTACCTTACCAGTACTCGTAGTAGCTCCTGGGTATTTGATACCGGTGCGGTTGCTCATATTTGTAACTCAAAACAGGAGCTGCGGAATAAGCGGAGACTGGCAAAGGACGAGGTGACAATACGCGTCTGGAATGGTTCCAAGGTCGATGTGATCGCCGTCGGCACGCTACCTCTACATTTACCTACGGGATTAGTTTTAAACCTCAATAATTGTTATTTAGTGCCAGCTTTGAGCATGAACATTGTATCTGGATCTCGTTTAATGCGAGATGGCTACTCATTTAAATCCGAGAATAATGGTTGTTCTATTTATATGAGAGATATGTTTTATGGTCATGCCTTGCTGGTTAATGGTTTATTCTTAATGAATCTCGAGCGTGATGTTACACATATTCATAGTGTGAATGCCAAAAGATGTAAAGTTGATAACGATAGTCCCACATACTTGTGGCACTGCCGCCTTGGTCACATTGGTGTCAAGCGCATGAAGAAGCTCCATGCTGATGGACTTTTAGAGTCTCTCGATTATGAATCATTTGACACATGCGAACCATGCCTCATGGGCAAAATGACCAAGACTCCGTTCTTCGGAACAATGGAGCGAGCAACCAACTTGTTGGAAATCATACATACTGATGTGTGCGGTCCAATGAGTGTTGAGGCTCGCGGTGGCTATCGTTATGTTCTCACTCTCACTGATGACTTGAGTAGATATGGGTATGTCTACTTGATGAAACACAAGTCTGAGACCTTTGAAAAGTTCAAGGAATTTCAGAATGAGGTGGAGAATCAACGTGACCGAAAGATAAAGTTCTTACGATCAGATCGTGGGGGAGAATATTTAAGTCACGAATTTGGTACGCACTTAAGGAAATGTGGAATCGTTTCACAACTCACGCCGCCTGGAACACCTCAGCGTAACGGTGTGTCCGAACGTCGTAATTGCACTCTATTGGATATGGTGCGATCTATGATGTCTCTTATCGATCTACCGCTCTCATTTTGGGGCTATGCTTTAGAGACTGCCGCATTCACTTTAAATAGGGCACCGTCTAAATCCGTTGAGACGACACCGTATGAATTATGGTTTGGGAAGAAACCTAAGCTGTCATTTCTAAAAGTTTGGGGATGCGATGCTTATGTCAAGAAACTTCAACCTGAAAAGCTCGAACCCAAGTCGGAGAAATGCGTCTTCATAGGATACCCTAAGGAAACCATTGGGTATACCTTCTACCTCAGATCCGAAGGCAAGATCTTAGTTGCCAAGAACGGGTCCTTTCTGGAGAAAGAGTTTCTCTCGAAAGAAATAAGTGGGAGGAAAGTGGAACTTGATGAAGTACTACCTCTTGAACCGGAAAGTAGCACAGCTCAGGAAAATGTTCCTGTGGTGCATGTACCGACTAGAGAGGACGTTAATGATGATGATGATGATCAAGGTACTTTGGATCAAGCTCCTACTGAACTTCGTAGGTCCACAAGGACACGTTCCGCGCCAGAGTGGTACGGCAACCCTATCTTGGAAATCATGTTGTTAGACAACGGTGAACCTTCGAACTATGAAGAAGCAATGGCGGGCCCAGATTCCGACAAATGGCTAGAAGCCATGAAATCCAAGATAGGATCCATGTATGAAAACGAAGTATGAACTTTGACTGACTTGCCCGATGATCGGCGAGCCATAGAAAATAAATGGATCTTTAAGAAGAAGACGGACGCGGATGGTAATGTGACCATCTATAAGGCTCGACTTGTCGCTAAGGGTTATCGACAAGTTCAAGGGGTTGACTACGATGAGACTTTCTCACCCGTAGCGAAGCTGAAGTCCGTCCGAATCATGTTAGCAGTTGCCACATTCTATGATTATGAGATATGGCAAATGGACGTCAAAACGGCATTCCTTAACGGCTTTCTTAAGGAAGAATTGTATATGATGCAGCCGGAAGGTTTTGTCGATCCTAAGAATGCTAACAAGGTATGCAAGCTCCAGCGCTCCATCTATGGGCTGGTGCAAGCATCTCGGAGTTGGAACATTAGATTTGATGAGATGATCAAAGCGTTTGGGTTTACACAGACTTATGGAGAAGCCTGTGTTTACAAGAAAGTGAGTGGGAGCTCTGTAGCATTTCTCATATTATATGTGGATGACATACTGTTGATGGGAAATGATATAGAATTCTTGGAAAGTATAAAGGCCTATTTGAATAAGTGTTTTTCAATGAAGGACCTTGAAGAAGCTGCTTATATATTAGGCATCAAGATCTATAGAGATAGATCGAGACGCCTTATTGGTCTTTCGCAGAGTACGTACCTTGACAAGATATTGAAGAAGTTCAATATGGATCAGTCCAAGAAGGGGTTCTTGCCTGTATTGCAAGGTGTGCAATTGAGCACGGCTCAATGCCCGACCACGGCAGAAGATAGAGAAAAGATGAGTGTCGTCCCCTATGCCTCGGCCATAGGGTCTATTATGTATGCCATGCTGTGTACCAGACCTGATGTAAACCTTGCCGTAAGTTTGGTAGGAAGGTACCAAAGTAATCCCGGCATGGAACACTGGACAGCGGTCAAGAATATCCTGAAGTACCTGAAAAGGACTAAGGATATGTTTCTCATTTATGGAGGTGACGAAGAGCTCGTCGTAAAGGGTTACGTCGACGCTAGCTTCGACACAGATCTGGATAATTCTAAGTCACAAACTGGATACGTGTATATTTTGAATGGTGGGGCAGTAAGCTGGTGCAGTTGCAAGCAAACCGTCGTGGGGGGATCTACATGTGAAGCGGAGTACATGGCGGCCTCAGAGGCAGCACAAGAAGCAATCTGGATAAAGGAGTTCATCACCGACCTAGGGGTGATTCCCAATGCGTCGGGCCCGATGACTCTCTTCTGTGACAACACTGGAGCTATCGCCCCATCTAAGGAGCCCAGGTTTCACAGGAAGACCAGGCATATCAAGCGTCGCTTCAACTCCATTCGTGAAAATGTTCAAAATGGAGACATAGATATTTGTAAAGTACATACAGACCTGAATGTAGCAGATCCGTTGACTAAACCTCTCCCTAGAGCAAAACATGATCAACACCAGAACTCTATGGGTGTTCGATTCATCACAATGTAACTAGATTATTTACTCTAGTGGAAGTAGGAGACTGTTGGAAATATGCCCTAGAGGCAATAATAAAATGGTTATTATTATATTTCCTTGTTCATGATAATTGTCTATTGTTCATTCTATAATTGTGTTATCCGGAAATCGTAATACATGTGTGAATACATAGACCACAACATGTCCCTAGTGAGCCTCTAGTTGACTAGCTCGTTGATCAACAGATAGTCATGGTTTCCTGACTATGGACATTGGATGTCATCGATAACGGGATCACATCATTAGGAGAATGATGTGATGGACAAGACCCATTCCTAAGCATAGCACAAAGATCGTGTAGTTCGTTTGCTAGAGCTTTTCCAATGTCAAGTATCATTTCCTTAGACCATGAGATCGTGTAACTCCCGGATGCCGTAGGAGTGCTTTGGGTGTACCAAACGTCACAACGTAACTGGGTGACTATAAAGGTACACTACAGGTATCTCTGAAAGTGTCTGTTGGGTTGACACGGATCGAGACTGGGATTTGTCACTCCGTATGACGGAGAGGTATCTCTGGGCCCACTCGGTAATGCATCATCATAATGAGCTCAAAGTGACCAAGTGGTTGGTCACGGGATCATGCATTACGGTACGAGTAAAGTGACTTGCCGGTAACGAGATTGAACGAGGTATTGGGATACCGACGATCGAATCTCGGGCAAGTAACGTACCGATTGACAAAGGCAATTGTATACGGGATTGATTGAATCCTCGACATCATGGTTCATCCGATGAGATCATCGTGGAACATGTGGGAGCCAACATGGGTATCCAGATCCCGCTGTTGGTTATTGACCGGAGAGTCGTCTCGGTCATGTCTGCATGTCTCCCGAACCCGTAGGGTCTACACACTTAAGGTTCGGTGACGCTAGGGTTGTAGAGATATTAGTATGCGGTAACCTGAAAGTTGTTCGGAGTCCCGAATGAGATCCCGGACGTCACGAGGAGTTCCGAAATGGTCCGGAGGTGAAGAATTATATATAGGAAGTCCAGTTTCGGCCACCGGGAAAGTTTCGGGGGTCACCGGTATTGTACCGGGACCACCGGAAGGGTCCCGGGGGTCCACCGGGTGGGGCCACCTATCCCGGAGGACCCCATGGGCTGAAGTGGGAGGGAACCAGCCCCTGGTGGGCTGGTGCACCCCCCTTGGGTCTTCCCTGCGCCTAGGGTTGGAAACCCTAGGGGTGGGGGCGCCCCCCACTTGGCTTGGGGGGAAGCCACCCCCTTGGCCGCCGCCCCCCATGGAGATTGCATCTCCCAGGGCCGGCGCCCCCCAAGGGCCCCTATATATAGTGGAGGGGAGGGAGAGCAGCCGCACCACAAGCCCTGGCGCCTCCCTCCCTCCCGTGACACCTCTTCCTCCCCGCTTGCGCTTGGCGAAGCCCTGCCGGGATCCCGCTACTTCCACCACCACGCCGTCGTGCTGCTGGATCTCCATCAACCTCTCCTTCCCCCTTGCTGGATCAAGAAGGAGGAGACGTCGCTGCTCCGTACGTGTGTTGAACGCGGAGGTGCCGTCCGTTCGGCGCTCGGTCATCGGTGATTTGTATCACGACGAGTACGACTCCATCAACCCCGTTCACTTGAACGCTTCCGCTCGCGATCTACAAGGGTATGTAGATGCACTCCTTCCCACTCGTTGCTAGTAAACTCCATAGATGGATCTTGGTGATGCGTAGAAAATTTTAAATTTCTGCTACGATCCCCAACACATGGTAGAAGGAACTGCAAAACAGAAAATAAAAAGAAAACATTTGGAAATATTCTTATATTTAGAAACATAAAATAAAAAGAGAGCTTTGCATAATATATACGCAATTTGTGTTTTGTTTTTGAAACAGCTGATCTGCTTACCATGTTATAATCTTGTACTTTTTCTTCTTCTTGCATGTTGAAAAATGATCTAAGCCTTGCAGGTAGTAATTTTTTTCTAATGTGTTGTTGATCATTATTTTTGTAGCACATTGGATCTTCTTCGTCGGCTTCCTTTATTGAGTGCTGCTTGTTTCGTCACAGATACACAAAGGGAATTTGTCAGTTCAGTTATAGGGGAAGTTTATCTATGTATAAAGTCATATGTATTGTTTTAAACGTGATTCTTTTGCCGTGATATTTACTTACAGTGTTGCTTAACGACAGAATCTTTCTCCGTGTGCCATTGAGTTGTTTTCTCAAGATTGTTAGCATGGGCTCGATTGCTTCGGTGTGTACTGATTTACCGACCTTGATGCTTTCGGCGACATGGCCTAGATTGACAGCAAACTTGTCTGTTGTAATGAAAATCTCATCCCTGCAAAGTATATTTAGAAAAATGTTTTAGTTTACACATGATACAGTCAAAATTATCGTGTGTAAGAATGTTTTCTGTGTTAGTTGCATGAACTTACATTTCTCTCTTTGTCCATGGCTTGCATACAGCGTTGTACAGGTCCTCGATGGCTTTGTTGACGGAATCACTATCGTTGCCCCCTTTCTCCATTGTGCCTGCGATGATTTTGAATTTAATGTAAATAATTCCAAGTCACAAGATCACAAGAGAGCAATTAAGTTTCTATTGTCTTGCCTGCTTCGACGCTGGAAGATATGTCCTGTCCAGTGTTGTTCCTTTCTTGTTCTCCTTCTGCTTCTTGCGGCATGTTTTGTTCTTCTTTTTGCATACTACCCTTTTGTTCAGTTTCTGCTCCATCCTTATTTGAGTCGTCTGTGCTTTTCTTAGCATCAAGTTTTTCCTTGTCAACCGTCATGTCTTGCTGGTGGTCTTTTCCGTCTTGTTTTTCAGTCTCGACCTGCTGGCACTGACCTCTCCGCCAGGGGAATTGGCATCATACGACGGTGTAGGGTTTTCTCCAATAGTTTCTGTTTCTTTCTCTGGAACAATTTGTGTGTTTGCTTCATTGGTTGTATCTCCATGGTTGCCTTCTTCGTGTGTCTGCGTTATCATTGAAAAAGCATTGAAATAATTTAACTTGCTACTTTATTTTAATTATAGCAGCTGTTATGGGAAAATAGCAAAGCGTCCGGTGCGTGCTTTGAGCTATTTTGATTGTGATTAAGTTGTCATTTTGTGGAAACATTTTGTGCAACTTCACCTGTTGAGCTGTCGTTGGTGATGCTGACTGTTCTACCCGTTCTTCCTTGAGTGTGGTTCGTTGGGTATCGCCTTGTTCTTTCTTTTGGTGTTCATCGTCACTGTCATGGTTTTTGTCTTGCAGTTGTTCAATCATAAAGGTGGTAAGTTGGAGTGCATTTGAGTTCTCATGGAACTACTTTATATTTTCGTACAATCAGCTTATGTAACTTTACCTCCTTAGTCGTTGCTGCTTTTGTTGTCTCTGCTTCTGTTCTCGTTGCTGCTGCTGACTGTTGTGCTTGTTCTTTGTTGAGTGGAGGTTTTTGGGCATCTTCTTGTTCTTTCTTTTGGCGTTCATCGCCGCTGCCGTCGTTTTTGTCCTGTAGGTTTTGAAACACACAGGTGGCTAAGTGGCAGTGCATTTGAGGTTCCACAGAGCTATTTTATACTTTCAGAGGATCAACTTATGTAACTCTACCTTTTCAGTCATTGTCGCTGCTGCCGTCTCTGCTGCGTGTCTTTCGGTGAGTGAATATTTTGGGGCTTGTTCTTCTATGACGTTGATGTGTGCCATTTGAAGAACATGTTACCCTTCTTCAGTGGCCTCCTTTTGCTCATTTGTCTCCTTTCTCTGGGATGGAGGAAAGTAGTGAAATGTCAAATGCGTATTTTTGAACTATAAGATCGTTCAGAGGTATTCTGTGTTTTCACCTCTGTACTTCTTACTGCTGATTGTTCTACATGTTCTTCGTTGAGCGGTGGTTTTGGGTCCTTCTCTTGCTCTTTATTTTGTTGTTCATCGTCACTGACCTTGTTTTTTTCTTGCAGCTGTTCAAATATAGAGGTGGCAAAGTGAGGGTGCATTGGAGTGAATACATGTGTAGTAGGTTGGAGTTTATTTGATTGTGCACGCAGCAATTTTATAATTTCATAGTTGTAGGTTTCGTAACTTTACCTTTTCAATCGTTGACGCTGCCGCTGTCTCTGGTACCTGTTGTTTGGTGAGTGAATTTTTTGTGGCTTGGTCTTCAGTGGCATTATTATCTACCGTTTGAAGAACATGTTCAGGTTGTTCATTGGGCTCCTCTGGTTGTGTTTGATGGTCTTGATTGTTGGTGCTCTCTTAAGCTTCTTGTGCCTGCACCAACACAAAATTTATTTAAGAAATGGGTGCATCTTTGACTGCTTAGTTACATTTTTTTATAAGACCTCTTTCTCTGGATTTGCAGGACTGACTACTGCTGGAACTACGGCTTGTCCTTGTCTCGTGTTGTCCTCTTATTTTTCCTGTTCAATGTCTATGCCAGTGCTTTTGCTTGCTTCCTCTTCCTGTTTAATAAAAATTGAAATTATAGATCGAACTTCATTTGTGTCTGAGCTTTGTAACCTCACCTCCTCAGATGTTGTTGTTTGAAGTTCTGTGTGTTTTTGAGTTTCCTTTGGTTGTGCTGCTTCTTCATCTTCGAGATCTACGTACTTGTTTGTTTCCTGCATTTGTTCAAAGAAAAGGGTGAGACATCCCTTATAATCCTTGTATTGCGGTGGCGGGGTGTATTAGGTAGTTCAGACATCATAAATGGTTTGAAAAGGGTTTGTTGTTGAATTCTTACCTCTGTGTTGATGACTGGGTTATTCGTGCCTGCATCGACTGTTTCTATGTCAGGTATAACAGTCTCTAGTTCCTCATCGGCTGGGATGTCTTGGGTTTTCTCCTTTGTACTCGTGATGGTGATCTGCAATGTTGTGGCACTGGAAATCTCTTGTGCACAAACTTCCTGTTCTGTGACTCCTTCCTCTGTTTGAGGTTCAATATGGGGTTCAATTTCAACACGGGTTGTCTCTTGGTCTTGCAGTGATTGTGATACTTGGAGATCAAACAATATGAGTTTGCGGTTCACTTTCTTTCATGCCATTATGAGTTTCCGGTGTGGGGTGTAGTGGGTTGTGGAAGTTTACCTCCTCTTCGTTGCTTTCTTCTTCTTTGTCGTTTGTTATGCTAACGGTTGATTGTGGGTCAGCCTCTTGCTTTTGGTTGACGGGACTACTGACTTGATTGTTCTCCAGCTGAGCCTATATTTTGTTGGAGGTTTGTCAGTTAACTTATAACTCTATCTAGTTTTGAAAGGAAAAATGGATGTTCATACTGACCTCTTCACTGGTTCTGACGTCGATCGTATCTTGTGCTTGTGTTGGGGTAGTTGTTGTTGTAGCACTGTCTGTTGTGAGGTTGCTTTATTTGTTGCGTTCATTATTGCTTTTGGGGTTGTTGACACCATCCTGCTGTTGGAGTTCATCTTGGCCTGGTGTGCTATTGGTACGTTCCTGAAAGCATTGAGACAGTTCTTTTCAGTTGATGTATGAAAACAGGGGTTTGCTTTTTAGGGTGCGGATGGCACCATGCATTACTATTTATTTACCTATTTTTTCCGCTTTATCTTCTTCTTGTCAATGCCCACGTCCCTTGATTTTGTTCTTCTCTTCCTCTCTTCGTCTTCTTCTTCTTTCTTTCTTTTTCTCCTTTCTCTTTGTTCTGCGGTTGGCATCGACTAGTCTACTTGATGCTGCTGGATCTGCTTGCTCTAGTGTCTGCAGGGTCGCGTTGTCTATCAGGTACCTGGTGAAAACTATGTCCTGAAATTGTCTGAGTTGTTCTAGAGAATCCATCTAGGCCATTGTTTGTTGCACGACTGAGTCCTTGTTTTTTCATCCAATCTCTCTTCTTTTTCGTTGCATTGGTGTTTAGCCCTGGTGGTTATTGCGGGTAACTGTTCTGCTTCATGGAGCACTTTTTCCAACAATTTGTTTATCCTTTGGAATCTTTCTTCTGGCCCTGTGTTGATGCTTTTGTTTGGTTCCGTGCTTCCACTGGTGCCGATACGTGGTTTGCGCCGGCGTTTGGGTGGAGGTGATAGCAGTTTGGTCGTGTGCTGGTGTTGCTGTTCTTTACGATGTTCTCCTGCTATCTCGTGAATTGAAGACGAAGTTGATGCTGTGCTGGTATAGAAGATCCTCTCTGGTGTTCCTTTCCATGTCTGCATCGTTTCGGTTGAATGGAGTTGATTAGAATGGAAACTGTTTTCAAAAAGGGAAGGACTGATTTATGTACAACACAGCTATACCTGTATCTTACCAAATTCATAGTCATCTGGTTGTGCTTTTCCGTCCCTTTTCATGTCTGCTCTAGCTATTTTCGCTACGTCACTCTCTTTGAGATGGTTTGCTCGTGGTAATGAGGTCTTGTCCATTGTCTTTGCAATCTTTCGCATTTCTCTTGTGTCGGTTGGCAGCAGCAGGGAGTCAAGGTACATGATTACTGGTCCCTATGCCAAACCATTGACATGCTTTTTGTTCTTTTCTTCCCGAGGCAACATCCTGTGCTTCTGCCATGTTTTGGCTCCTTCCTTAATACTTTCGACGATTACCTTGCAGAAATTCATCTTTGCCATTTCTGGATAGTCCATGTCCTTGAGCATTATAGCTTGTCGGGCGAAGATAGCAGCGCTTGACCCGCAGACAACATTGTGGAAAAATAAGGAAAAATATTTTAACTGATTTCCTGTTTGACTATTCGTCATCTAGTTCCACCAATATTTCTAGCTTCTTGAACAGTTCTTTTGGCACGAAATTTGTATGTTTGAAGCCAAGGTCTGACATCAGTTCTTTCATTGAAGTTGGGCTAGTCGCTGGCCTTGGTGCTGACCTTAGCGTGCCGTTTGGGTATCCAAACACCTTGTGGATAGCTTCCTTGGTAATCTTGATTTTTTTGTCTTCGGTACCATCACTGAAGGTTATTGTCATGCTTTCTGTGTCGAGGTTGTCATAGATGTGTGCTGCAAGCGGTCTGCAGATGGAGCCCATTATTTTGCAGTTCTCTATGCTGCCAAATCCTGTCGTCCTAATATCTTGCTTGTGACGGTCTTTAAGTAAATTCCATGCTTTCTTGACATGAGTGAATGCTGCCCCTGCCTTGATTTGGCATTTCTCTTCGTTTGTTTCATGCTGTTCTTCGTCAACTGTAGGTGCTGCCAATTCTTTTCCGCTTGTCTTTCTCCTGTTTATGTCCTTCTTGCCTGATTTGGGCTGTTTCAGAAGAAAAAAAGAAAGGGTTTTGTTAGAAAGGAACGTTAGATCCCGAGTGCTAAATAGTGGTATTCAAAATTAGTGTATAAGTGTGTTTTTACATCGTCGTCATGTTGTGCGTCGCTGTCGTGCTCTTCGGCATCATCGCCGTCTGTAGGAATGAAATCTACATCATGTTGACTGTCCTCGTCGTCATCATTGGTATCTGAACCTTTGCTGTTGGTATCGTCTTGTTCTTTTTCTACCCTTTGTAGTTTGTTTTTCTTCTTGCGTTCACCTTGTTTCTTCGTGCCGGTTGGTTCTGTTGGCGGGAGTACCATTAGAGGTAACGGCTGATGCTGCAAGGTACTATTGTCGACGATATTTTCAGCATTGTCCTTTTGCTTTTGCCTTTTTGCTCTAGGAGTAAAAACAGTGCTGGTATCTGATTTTCTCTTTTTTTTGCTTGTTGCTAGATGTTTAATCCTGTTGAGCCTCGTGTAAGTTACCATTTCTGCCGCAGGTGGTTTGTTCGTCATGTTTTGTTCTGTGTCCTTTTCTGATGAATGAGGAGACATGTTGTGTGTTTGTGTGCTTTCAATATCACCGTCTTCGTGTCCTGCATAATGACCAGGTAACAAAAAAGGATATTCTTTTGTCCGAAAATAATTGATACACATTTAAAATATATATCTTCCATGATTATGCATAAGGAATGTGAAACTACCAAAGGGGATTTTTAGTTTTCTTTTTTGGGTTAAGAAAGGTTATTACTACTGTTACCGATTGAGCTAATCAGGGGATGGAAAAAAATATTAATTATGGTTATGAGTGGAGCTAGGGAAGTGAAGTTAGGGTGAAGCATTTTCTGAGACAAAAATGCACTCTGCAGGTGACATTTCATAATGGGAGGAATATCATCAATGAGAGTTGAAGATTTATTGGGTAAGTTAAACTGTTTTTTAATTAAAAATAAGATAGTGTGCGAACATTTTTAATGTTTTCTATAAAGAAATGTATAAAAAGTGGCAGGTAGTTTTATTTGTAGACATAGTTAAGTTATTGTTGTCAAGGATAGCAGTTAAGTTATTAATGTCTCAATATAGTTTTTTGTAGATAGACAGTGGACTCTTTTGGTAAAACCTTTGACAGGAGCTTGCTGGATTGCATGCTCTTCAGCAGGGTCTTCGTCAGTATTTTGCTGGGTTTTAGGTTCTTCATGAGGATTTCTCATTGCTGCATAAAAAATGGGCAGGTGTTAGAAGCAGAGTCGATTGTCACAGAAAAAAAACCTGCGTGGTGCAAATTTTTTTTGTATGGATAGAGAGGCACGGGTTGTTTTACCCTAGAAGCACATGGTACATATATTCTTTGTTAACAGTTTTTCAGACCAGAGGCACTTAATTTGAAAATGGTTACATTGAAGGGACAAGGGATGTAGAAAATCTCGTATGGTTATCATGTTTGGCCTCTCAGGATGCTTGCGGGGTTTGGATCTATCGACGTATTCTAGTTAGTGACGTTTCAGGTTTAGTACATTTGAGCACATATCGTATGGTGAAAATTCCAGGGCGTGGAGATGTAGCATTTCTATTAAATCTTATCTCTGTGGTAGTTCAATTTGTTAGACAAATTGATTTAGGTTATTGGAAAACTCCTTGGTAGCGGTGGCTAGGGTCGCTGTTCCTGGAAGTGGAAAAATCACTACGATCTACCCGGTGGAATGGAGTGGGATAGAATGATAATTACCTTCAATTAGTTGTGTCGTGTTCTTCGGTTCCATCCGCTTATTGTGTCGTTGCTCTTTTTTTGTTGCGATTTCCGCCGCCGTTGTTGAAGTCCTCGCCGTGAGTCACTGCAACCGGCGGGGTTATTGGTGTTGACGCGGGCAGTGTCTGGCTGTGTGTATGTCAGATTGGAGGGAGGTTGGCCAACGCGGTGGCGGTTTGTCCGGTGATGCGAACTCGATTTCGAATTTGTGTTTGTGTGCAGAAGGAAGGAGGAGAGCGTGCGGGAATGATGAAGGTTTCGAGATTTACTTCGCGGAATGGGAAGCAAACTAGTAGAAGAGGGAGGGAGAGATGGAAACCATCGAACCGTCTCTAATCTTCAATCGTCCGTTTGAGCATCAAGATCCGTTTTTTTGGTGTTAGGCACGGAAGTGCAGGTTCTACAGGCACGTAGATGCAGGCACAGGAGGCACGGAAGTGTAGGTTCTACAAGTAGTTAGAGA
The DNA here is from genome assembly GCF_018294505.1 of Triticum aestivum. Lineage (NCBI taxonomy): Eukaryota > Viridiplantae > Streptophyta > Magnoliopsida > Poales > Poaceae > Triticum > Triticum aestivum. The sequence goes on along the minus strand of NC_057808.1, from coordinate 557,091,397 downwards.
ACCACGCGACAGGCAAGAGTCGCATGATGCACGTGGATGTAAGCATCGGAGGCATGGAAATGATGGCAATACAGGCACGGACATGCTACTTTTCGAGGCACGTGTATCAACCCTGTGGACGTACACTACTAGGGGAGGGCCTAGCAGCAGTGCGGGTTTTTGGCCTACCAGTAGTGCGGGCACCAGCGCTACTAATAGGGCGCTTGTCAGGACCCCGATTCTAAGTCACACCGATCTAGCCTGTAACACCTCATATCACTTTGCGGCCTCACGCACGGTATTCCCACGGGTGTCGCCTTACCATGGCCCGGGACCGTTTGCGCCTTTTGGCTCACGTATATGATAGTGTCGCTAGCATCCATATGACAGAGAACCCGGGCCGACATGACTAGTCGTGAAGCCAAAGTGGCACTAACTTACGGGGACAGACATACATGAATCAACATCGAGCATGTCCGTCAGCAGCGTGCGAATCCGGGCTGTAGCACTGGGCTAACAGGACTCCGGGAACCCGGGCTGTAGCAGGCTAGACAGGACTCCGGATGTCACCGCGTGACATTTCCCCGAAGGGACAGACACAGGAACGAAGTGAAACACATGACGACCAGTCTAAGTGTTCCGGAGCAGTAGTGCTGGGCTAGCAGGACTCCGGTGAACCGGACTATAGCGGACTACTATGGCTCATGGAAGCACAAGACTACATTTCCCCATAAGAGAGGCTACCAAGGATAAACAACTAGATTGTCGGATCCCACACATACCCAGCATTTCAATCATACACACAATATGCTCGATATGTGCAAATACAACATGGCATAACAACAAGAATCTACGACTCAGAGTATTTATTCATTAGGCTCCGAGGAGCGAGATATTACAAACATGGGTCTCATGACCCCAACATACAGAGCATACAAGCAACAAGCACATGCGGAAGCTTAACTTGTCTGGGTACAGACATCTACAAATGAAAAAGGCTGAGAAGCCTGACTATCTACAAGACCCTGCCGAGGGCACAAGATCGTAGCTGAGGTAACAAGCTAAACGTCGAAGTCCATGCGGAACTACTAGCGAGACTGAAGTCTCTCTGCAAAAACATAAATTAAGCAAACGTGAGTACAAATGTACCCAGCAAGACTTACATGAGAACTAACTACATATGCATCGGTATCAACAAAGGGGGGGTGGAGTTTAACTGCAGCAAGCCAGCTTTGACTCGGTCGCTATCCTAAACTACGACTGCAAGTAACTCTTTTGAGGTGGCGCACACGAGTCCACATATTCACCATATCAATACAGCACTATGGATCCGCTCCCATCTCCCTACGAGAGCGCCATCCATAGCACTCACGCTTATCTTGCACATTTTAGAGTATCCACTTTCACTTGTCTATGAACTGTACAGGCGACCCAGATAGATGATGTTAACCCTGCACGGGTGTACTTCTTCACACACGTTCTCGCCACTTACCACCATGTACACGATGTGTATCTCGGCAACCTTCAAGCGAAAGCCTGGTGAGGGAGTCGGCCACGACCTGACTAACCACGCAAGTCTCTAGTCCAGGTTTATCGCCTATTCGGGTTCCATCCGCAAGGAGATCCGGACGGGGTGTCGCTCACGGCCCCAATAGATGTGTGCAGGGTTCCCAAGCCCACCTCGACGGATGGATCTACGCTTGGTACACCGTGCCATGGTGCCTAGTCTGTCCCAAGCCCACCTGTACCGGGTGCCACTTGGTAGACTACTAACACAACCTACAAACACCAGAAACTAGTTGTAACTCCTCGACAGAGATCGAGGCGGTTAATAAGCTGAGAGGGGTCGAGTTACCGGAACCCAATGTGTGGTAGTAACTATTCATGGATCACAAACACAGAACTCAGTTCCTGAGGACGGCTCCAATGAGACAACCCACCATGTACTCCTACATGGCCTCTCACCGCTACCTTTACCAAATCGTGTTCACACACTTAGCTCTCAACAGTAGGACATGTTCACAACTTTCCAATTCATCCCCGATGAATCAGACCTGACACAACTCTAAGCAATAGCAGGCCTGACAAACAAGCACGAATGAGTAGGCACATCAGGGCTCAAACAACTCTACTCATGCTGGTGGGTTTCATCTATTTACTGTGGCAATGACAGGTCATGCAGAGGAAAGGGGTTCACCTACCGCAGCATGTAACAGTTGAATCGTTGTTGTCCTAATGCAGTAAAAGAGAGCAAGAGCGAGAGAGTGGGTTTGTATCAGAATGAACAAGGGGGTTTTGCTTGACTGACACTTCCGAAGATAGTATATCTCTTCATCGGTGTCATCGAACTCATCGTCGAAGCAACGTCTATTGAGAGGGGACAATTACCGGCAACAGAGAGAAAACACAATCAATGCAATGCAACAGTATGATGCATGATCATGACATGGCAATATGATGTTCATTGAGCTAATGCAACTAGCAACACAATTAAATGAAGTTGGTTTGAACCCAAGTTTCAAATTCAAACTCCACATGTGGTTATTCAAATGCTATTCATTTGCTTTGTCCTAAACAGTAGCCATAAGTTGTTCTAACATGCATGAAAATGCCATATTCAGATTCTTTGGATTTTTCTGATCATTTTTCATATATAACTTATTTCATTTGGAATTACGGTTGAATTTCTATGATTTTTTCCAAATTTTGGGCATTTTCTGAAATAACTAAATCATTTCTGATTTATTTAAAATCCAGAAAATCTTTATGACGTCAGCACTACGTCATGCTGACCTTAGCAGGTCAACACAGTCAGCCACGGTCAAACCTGACGCGTGGGACCCATATGTCAGCTGCAAAGTGGCTAACAGGATTTAGTTAAATCCTAACTAACTAAGCAATTAGAAGGCAGGGGCCCACTGTCAGTGTGAGAGGGGCTATTTAGCAAGGTCATTAGGCGCTAATGAGGCAGCCACGTCAGCCTCGCCGGAGTTCGGCCGGCGGTGACCAAAACCGCGGCGGCAATTCGCCAGACCTACGCTACAGGCGGCGGATGGATGTGCGGAGACCACCAGGCTCGGCGGCATCCAGGGGAGGCGATGGATCGATGCGGGGTGGTAGGAGCTCGCCGTAACGGGGCTCGCGGCGGCGCCGGAGTTCGGGTGTTTGCGGGGTTAGTGCTACGGTGCACGGGAGGGCGAGCTGGTGGGCGTTCTCGGCTCCTGGGAGCACGGTGAGTTTGGTGACACACTCGAATGCGAGCACCAGCGACTGTGGCTGCGGCGGCGACATGGACGGCGGCCGAAAGCTCACGGCTCCGGCGATTGGCGTGGTTATTGCGAGCAAAAACGCGCGGGGAGAGAGGGGAATCGAAGAGCAGCTCACGGTGGCGTCGAAGGCAGTCTCAGTGGGCTCGGGGACGGCTTGGTGACGACGAAACGATGGCGGCGATCTCGGGCGTCCGACGATGAAGACGACGGCGTGGCGACATTCCATGCCCTCCCGGCTCGCGTGGCTCGTCGAGAATGAAGAAGACAACGTGGTGGAGCTCTCAAACACGACGGGCGGTCGAGGGGACGGCGGGGAGCGCGGTGGCAGCAAGCGGCGGCGACGGCAACTCTCGGGTGCGAGAGGGAGAGAGAGCAGAGAAGGGGAGAAGTATGGGAGAGAGTGAGAGCGGTCCAGTGGGGTGCGTGGCATCCTCAGGGCAATGGGGAGACAGGCAGAGAGGCAGGAGGTGGCCGGCGCGTGCCGGCGTGCGGCGAACACACGCCTCGCGTCCTTCGGCGCGAGGTGGGAGACGACTGGCAGCGGTGGTGGGTTGGGCCAGCTCCTGGGCTGCACAGTGCTGGGCCTGTGGGCTGTAGGTAAGCGCCAGCTAAGGTCTGGTGAGCTTTCTCTCTCTTTTCTATAATTTTGAAGTTTGTTTTTGACGCAGTTTTAAAAACCAAATCAATTTTATAAAACCTGAAAATATTCATGAGCACTTTCTGAATTATTTCAGTGTCCCACAAATAATTCCAACATTATTTGAGCATTTAAATTATTTATAGTGTTTAAATGCCCAAAGTCAAATACAATATGATTTAATTCAAAAATCCAAAATGGACCTAGAATTATGTGCACCATTTTTGGCAGAGGTTTTAAACCAATCCAAAAATGATGAACTTTTCTGAAGGGCATTTTGGGTTCATTGAGAATATTTTTTTATTTGAACCTAGTTGATTTGATCTGGTGCTAGGGTTTGAGCAATCCCCATTTCAACTTTCAAATAAATTTAGACATGATGCAACAACCAAGCTCGTCCAAGTGCATAGCAAGGCTAGGGATGTGACAACTCACCCCCACTAAACAAGAATTTCGTCCCGAGATTTAAGACGTGAGGTAAGAGGACAAAGGGGACACAAACTAACACAATCTTCATGATCCAATTGCTCTTCTCGAAGGTGTTGATTCATTGCATCATCTTGATCTTGACATATTGCTTTGAGAACTCCATTCAACATGACCACGAGCAGAAATGGAAACTCTAGAAGAATCGATCTTCTCGAGGATCGAGCAACTGATGATCAACTCACGGAATGAGGCATAGAACACCTCTTGAGCTGATATGTTCAAACACACTTCGCGAGGGATGGAAGAACAGATGGCGGGGGTTCAATTTGGTAGGCAACAATTCCACGCTTGAGGAGATGGTGAATGGTTTCAAGATAGCGATGGATTAATTGCCATGATTCCATAACAGGGCACCTTAGAGAAGGTGACTCGTAGAATTATTCCCTTAAGTGGCAAAAAGAATTACTTTTGACACCTAGATCATTGAAACTCCTTAAACCAGCCTAAGGCAAATCACAATTGATCGTTTGAACGAATTCGAAAGAATGGCATACTCAGTTTGCAAAGGAAACTAGAGTTATAAGACAACTCGGCAAATGAAAGGCACATTCCAATTGATACCAAGGATATAACCTAGTGTCTGAGCATGCTCTCAAGAACTTGAGCATTTCCATATTCATCATGGTCTTACCAACATCCATGCCGAGGATCCTGGCGACACATCATACTACCATGATTAATAGTGATGGACGATGCAGATGCAAAGGAAGATAACACCTTCTCAGATTTCACCTTAGCGAGGCCAAGGAAAAAAACTGGATGATCGACGGAGAGACATTTAGCACCCCGCTTCTAATGTTCTCCTTGATGTGCTAGCGTAACCCATTTATTGATATGGTTTGGTATCTAGAACATCAAGTAAAAGGTCCGACTTCGGAAGCACAAGAATCCATAAGGAACAATTACGGAAGTAAATCCCACGAAATCCTTATGGGGAGGTGGCCAGCTTCCTCAATCAGGATACTACAATAATAGGTCTTCCGGCTGGGTGTGTTGGCCACGACATCCACTTTACCGGGTTACAAAGAGACCATAATTATAGTTCTTGGGAAATGTTCCAACCATCATACTTGCCTGAGATTCAGATCTGGTTGGGGTCAGGACATTCCAGACTCATCAAGTCTAGAAAAAAATGAAAGTTTGCAACACAAACCGACGAGATGACGTTGCGAGATTCTTAGGAAATGGACTGCGGTAGCAAGCTCCAAAACATGAGCTGGTTCTGCTACACACATGTGAACACACTGTCCCAGAAAACACAATCAATGCAATGCAACAGTATGATGCATGATCATGACATGGCAATATGATGTTCATTGAGCTAATGCAACTAGCAACACAATTAAATGAAGTTGGTTTGAACCCAAGTTTCAAATTCAAACTCCACATGTGGTTATTCAAATGCTATTCATTTTCTTTGTCCTAAACAGTAGCCATAAGTTGTTCTAACATGCATGAAAATGCCATATTCAGATTCTTTGGATTTTTCTGATCATTTTTCATATATAACTTATTTCATTTGGAATTACGGTTGAATTTCTATGATTTTTTCCAAATTTTGGGCATTTTCTGAAATAACTAAATCATTTCTGATTTATTTAAAATCCAGAAAATCTTTATGACGTCAGCACTACGTCATGCTGACCTTAGCAGGTCAACACAGTCAGCCACGGTCAAACCTGACGCGTGGGACCCATATGTCAGCTGCAAAGTGGCTAACAGGATTTAGTTAAATCCTAACTAACTAAGCAATTAGAAGGCAGGGGCCCACTGTCAGTGTGAGAGGGGCTATTTAGCAAGGTCATTAGGCGCTAATGAGGCAGCCACGTCAGCCTCGCCGGAGTTCGGCCGGCGGTGACCAAAACCGCGGCGGCAATTCGCCAGACCTACGCTACAGGCGGCGGATGGATGTGCGGAGACCACCAGGCTCGGCGGCATCCAGGGGAGGCGATGGATCGATGCGGGGTGGTAGGAGCTCGCCGTAACGGGGCTCGCGGCGGCGCCGGAGTTCGGGTGTTTGCGGGGTTAGTGCTACGGTGCACGGGAGGGCGAGCTGGTGGGCGTTCTCGGCTCCTGGGAGCACGGTGAGTTTGGTGACACACTCGAATGCGAGCACCAGCGACTGTGGCTGTGGCGGCGACATGGACGGCGGCCGAAAGCTCACGGCTCCGGCGATTGGCGTGGTTATTGCGAGCAAAAACGCGCGGGGAGAGAGGGGAATCGAAGAGCAGCTCACGGTGGCGTCGAAGGCAGTCTCAGTGGGCTCGGGGACGGCTTGGTGACGACGAAACGATGGCGGCGATCTCGGGCGTCCGACGATGAAGACGACGGCGTGGTGACATTCCATGCCCTCCCGGCTCGCGTGGCTCGTCGAGAATGAAGAAGACAACGTGGTGGAGCTCTCAAACACGACGGGCGGTCGAGGGGACGGCGGGGAGCGCGGTGGCAGCAAGCGGCGGCGACGGCAACTCTCGGGTGCGAGAGGGAGAGAGAGCAGAGAAGGGGAGAAGTATGGGAGAGAGTGAGAGCGGTCCAGTGGGGTGCGTGGCATCCTCAGGGCAATGGGGAGACAGGCAGAGAGGCAGGAGGTGGCCGGCGCGTGCCGGCGTGCGGCGAACACACGCCTCGCGTCCTTCGGCGCGAGGTGGGAGACGACTGGCAGCGGTGGTGGGTTGGGCCAGCTCCTGGGCTGCACAGTGCTGGGCCTGTGGGCTGTAGGTAAGCGCCAGCTAAGGTCTGGTGAGCTTTCTCTCTCTTTTCTATAATTTTGAAGTTTGTTTTTGACGCAGTTTTAAAAACCAAATCAATTTTATAAAACCTGAAAATATTCATGAGCACTTTCTGAATTATTTCAGTGTCCCACAAATAATTCCAACATTATTTGAGCATTTAAATTATTTATAGTGTTTAAATGCCCAAAGTCAAATACAATATGATTTAATTCAAAAATCCAAAATGGACCTAGAATTATGTGCACCATTTTTGGCAGAGGTTTTAAACCAATCCAAAAATGATGAACTTTTCTGAAGGGCATTTTGGGTTCATTGAGAATATTTTTTTATTTGAACCTAGTTGATTTGATCTGGTGCTAGGGTTTGAGCAATCCCCATTTCAACTTTCAAATAAATTTAGACATGATGCAACAACCAAGCTCGTCCAAGTGCATAGCAAGGCTAGGGATGTGACAACTCACCCCCACTAAACAAGAATTTCGTCCCGAGATTTAAGACGTGAGGTAAGAGGACAAAGGGGACACAAACTAACACAATCTTCATGATCCAATTGCTCTTCTCGAAGGTGTTGATTCATTGCATCATCTTGATCTTGACATATTGCTTTGAGAACTCCATTCAACATGACCACGAGCAGAAATGGAAACTCTAGAAGAATCGATCTTCTCGAGGATCGAGCAACTGATGATCAACTCACGGAATGAGGCATAGAACACCTCTTGAGCTGATATGTTCAAACACACTTCGCGAGGGATGGAAGAACAGATGGCGGGGGTTCAATTTGGTAGGCAACAATTCCACGCTTGAGGAGATGGTGAATGGTTTCAAGATAGCGATGGATTAATTGCCATGATTCCATAACAGGGCACCTTAGAGAAGGTGACTCGTAGAATTATTCCCTTAAGTGGCAAAAAGAATTACTTTTGACACCTAGATCATTGAAACTCCTTAAACCAGCCTAAGGCAAATCACAATTGATCGTTTGAACGAATTCGAAAGAATGGCATACTCAGTTTGCAAAGGAAACTAGAGTTATAAGACAACTCGGCAAATGAAAGGCACATTCCAATTGATACCAAGGATATAACCTAGTGTCTGAGCATGCTCTCAAGAACTTGAGCATTTCCATATTCATCATGGTCTTACCAACATCCATGCCGAGGATCCTGGCGACACATCATACTACCATGATTAATAGTGATGGACGATGCAGATGCAAAGGAAGATAACACCTTCTCAGATTTCACCTTAGCGAGGCCAAGGAAAAAAACTGGATGATCGACGGAGAGACATTTAGCACCCCGCTTCTAATGTTCTCCTTGATGTGCTAGCGTAACCCATTTATTGATATGGTTTGGTATCTAGAACATCAAGTAAAAGGTCCGACTTCGGAAGCACAAGAATCCATAAGGAACAATTACGGAAGTAAATCCCACGAAATCCTTATGGGGAGGTGGCCAGCTTCCTCAATCAGGATACTACAATAATAGGTCTTCCGGCTGGGTGTGTTGGCCACGACATCCACTTTACCGGGTTACAAAGAGACCATAATTATAGTTCTTGGGAAATGTTCCAACCATCATACTTGCCTGAGATTCAGATCTGGTTGGGGTCAGGACATTCCAGACTCATCAAGTCTAGAAAAAAAATGAAAGTTTGCAACACAAACCGACGAGATGACGTTGCGAGATTCTTAGGAAATGGACTGCGGTAGCAAGCTCCAAAACATGAGCTGGTTCTGCTACACACATGTGAACACACTGTCCCAGACAAGCATGACCAGATGGTAGTCTTACAACAAAACACTACCGAGTTCTGGTTGGGAACGATCATCGAGGATATCAGAGTCTTGTGCATGATCTAGAATTAACACAACAACTCCTTTTCCTCGAACAAATCAATCAGTGGCTTGGTGTGCTAGGGAATACATATGGAGTGGAGGTAATTAATCTACCAAACCAAAGTATACATTCGCACATGCATAACTGACGTGGGGAGATTCCAGAGGAAGCAAAACTAACTTTCTCAAATTCACGGCAGCATCTTGCATCGAATGCACATGAATGAGAGGAAGTCACTTCTTTCATCCAAACATATACTTCATGAACGGGGCATGAAGAACATGCTTACACAAGTTTCCAACACCAGCTGGATGTTCAACATGAATCATGGAGGAGACAAAATGCCGCTGATGGGCTCAACAGCAACTCATCGGAATTTCCATATCACTGGACTTCCACCATTATGTGAACAATGTGATAGTATTGGTTAGACCAAAAGATGTAATGGTGTATGCTCGAGGAATCAACCACGAGTAAGACAATGTGACGAATATCATTGGTCCTAACTTGATTTGACGATGGCCCTCATTGAAATCAAGGTTTGGGCAAGGCGATAGGTTCAACAACTGATCACGAGGACCAATCGATGAAGAAATCATCTTTCTACAACAAACACACAACACAAGATATCCCTTTGGAAATGAACTAAGTTAGACAAGCTTTTATCTTCCAACTCTCCAAGTTGTTGTTTAGCTTGACCAACTAGCTCAGGGGTATCCAACACAGATTCTTGGAGAAGGGGTGGTTTAGAGGAAAACCAACTTGATCACGAGCTCAACATAACGGTCAGGGAACAACCTGATGATTCTTCCGGGAAGATATCCGGAAAATCATGAACCGCCGATAAGCTAGTAAGCTCAAGAACAATCTTGCTTTCGAGGCAAGATGATGTGATCAATTAAGCAAGGATTGACACAACCCTAACTCTTGATCGAAGCGTGCACCAGGGAAAATGGACTAGGTAGCATGATCAATCTTAGAATGATAAATCAATACCAACACGCTAAGAATGAGATTATTGTCCATTAACTACCAAGCAACAGGGTTGCTAGCAGTATTGATTTCACACATCACGATTCACTTGTCGGCATTCCGGTTACAGTAACACGGGAACCGAGGAATTAACAATGATGGCAAGAAGTATTACTGTGTCAAGAATTCATAAGAGGTGGTGCAATTCTCATGACACTCTTGACATAAGGATGGTAACACTCCAGGGTAGAACAAAAGCCGGATTGGCATTTTGATCTGCGGAATACAACTACTTTGACCCAATCCTAGATATGGATGAGGTACTGGAGTTTGTTTCTCCTAGTCATTCCAGAATAGAATGGCTTAATGGACCACACGAATGATAGGCATCGATGAACGAGTGCACGCATACTCTTGACTATCAATTGATAGGCTAAGGTCGGAATACAACTAAAGGGGGACAACTCAAAGAACATATAATTTTCTGAGTTGTGGACGCATGGGTTAGTATGTCAAACAAAGTTCAACCTGTTTCTTCCGGATAACCCATGCAGAAGGTAGAATTGGCAGAGTCACAATAGAATGGAGAACTCGTCAAAAGCACTCTTGTTGTGATCTTTTGGTTCAAAAGAACTTCTGCCAAGAATGGTTCATGGTAATTGGAAGAATGATATACCACGAACCTCGAGGAGTATCGCAAAGGTTACTAATATCCTAAAGGGACTAGCAAACTCTATCAACACGAAGTAAGTAGGATGAATCTCGGGTCAAAACCCTAGGAGTAGAATACCTATTACTAAGTGGCATCATAGGATGCTTTCGAGAATGATGGCCAGAATCATCACACTAGGAATATAAACATGGCTGGATTACTAGATGGCTTCATAAGACACCTAGGGCCATAATAATGGCTCCAACCTATATACCGACGCAATGAAGTACCTCAGCACACTGGTTAGTGTGGTTAATCTGACACAAAGGAACTTCGGAGCAGTAAGAAGGAATTTGCAAATGCATCAGATTGTTTAGAAACCTAGGATAAGTCGGATAGCATAACGGCTGTAAATGCTCAAAAATATTTGAGACATCCTGCAAATTGGTGGCATAACCACTTAATATCACAATATCAAGGTTCTGAGATAAACTATCAACACACCGAAGTAGTAGGAACAGAACTGAGGCTTGAGACCAACAATCCTAAGAGTCTACAGATTAGTAACACGTGAACCTAATAGAAAGAATAGAAAGCCTAGTTCTTAATCCCCGTAGAAGAGAAGAGGATGACTCAGATCAGAAGGGCATAAGATAAAGAAGTAAAAAGAGCCTTACGTTCCCTTCCACAATCAATTCCCTTATATAAGTAAAGCATTTCTAGACTCGACTTCGACCAGTTTGGCTTGGTAAACCTACAGGCAGTCAGGCTCTGATACCAAAAGCTGTCAGGACCCTGATTCTAAGTCATACCGATCTAGCCTGTAACACCTCATATGACTTTGCGGCCTCACGCACGGTATTCCCACGGGTGTCGCCTTACCATGGCCCGGGACCGTATGCGCCTTTTGGATCACGTATATGATAGTGTCGCTAGCATCCATATGACAGAGAACCCGGGCCGACATGACTAGTCGTGAACCCAAAGTGGCACTAACTTACGGGGACAGGCATACATGAATCAACATCGAGCATGTCGGTCAGTAGCGTGCGAATCCGGGCTGTAGCACTGGGCTAACAGGACTCCGGGAACCCGGGCTGTAGCAGGCTAGGAAGGACTCCGAATGTCACCGCATGACATTTCCCCAAAGGGACAGACACAGGAACGAAGTGAAACACATGCCGGCCAGTCTAAGTGTTCCGGAGCAGTAGTGCTGGGCTAGCAGGACTCCGATGAACCGGGCTGTAGCGGACTACTATGGCTCATGGAAGCACAAGACTACATTTCCGCATAAGAGAGGCTACCAAGGATAAACAACTAGATTTTCGGATCCCACACATACCAAGCATTTCAATCATACACACAATATGCTCGATATGTGCAAATACAACATGGCATCACAACAAGACTCTATGACTCAGAGTATTTATTCATTAGGCTCCGAGGAGCGAGATATTACAAGCATGGGTCTCATGACCCCAACATACAGAGCATACAAGCAACAAGCACATGCGGAAGCTTAACTTGTCTGGGTACAGACATCTACAAATGAAAAAGGCTGAGAAGCCTGACTATCTACAAGACCCTGCAGATGGCACAAGATCGTAGCTGAGGTAAGAAGCTAAACGTTGAAGTCCATGCGAAACTACTAGCGAGACTGAAGTCTCTCTGCAAAAACATAAATTAATCAAATGTGAGTACAAATGTACCCAGCAAGACTTACATCAGAACTAACTACATATGCATCGGTATCAACAAAGGGGGTGGTGGAGTTTAACTGCAGCCAGCCAGCTTTGACTCGGTGGCTATCCTAAACTACGACTGCAAGTAACTCTTTTGAGGTGGCACACACGAGTCCACATATTCACCATATCAATACACCACTATGGATCCGCTCCCGTCTCCCTACGAGAGTGCCATCAATAGCACTCACGCTTATCTTGCGCATTTTAGAGTATCCACTTTCACTTGTCTATGAACTGTACAGGCGACCAAGAAGTCCTTTTCCGCGGACACGGCTATTCGAATAGATGATGTTCACCCTGCAATGGTGTACTTCTTCACACACGCTCTCGCCACTTACCACCATGTACACGACGTGTATCTCGGCAACCTTCAAGCGGAAGCCTGGCGAGGGAGTCGGCCACGACCTGACTAACCACGCAAGTCTCTAGTCCAGGTTTATCGCCTATTCGGGTTCCATCCTCAAGGAGATCCGGCCGGGGTGTCGCACACGGCCCCAAACTATGTGTGCAGGGTTCCCAAGCCCACCTCGACGGATGAATCTATGCTTGGTACACCGTGCCACGGTGCCTAGTCTGTCCCAAGCCCACCTGTATCGGGTGCTACTTGGTAGACTACTAACACAACCTACAAACACCAGAAACTAGTTGCAACTCCTGGACAGAGATCGAGGCGGTTAATAAGCCGAGAGGGGTCGAGTTACCGGAACCCAATGTGTGGTAGTAACTATTCATGGATCACAAACACAGAACTCAGTTCCTGAGGACGGCTCCAATGAGACAACCCACCATGTACTCCTACATGGCCTCTCACCGCTACCTTTACCAAATCATGTTCACACACTTAGCTCTCAATAGTAGGACATGTTCACAACTTTCCAATTCATCCCCGATGAATCAGACCTGACTCAACTCTAAGCAATAGCAGGCATGACAAACAAGCACGAATGAGTAGGCACATCAGGGCTCAAACAACTCTCCTCATGCTGGTGGGTTTCATCTATTTACTGTGGCAATGACAGGTCATGCAAAGGAAAGGGGTTCAACTACCGCAGCATGTAACAGTTGAATCGTTGTTGTCCTAATGTAGTAAAAGAGAGCAAGAGCGAGAGAGTGGGATTGTATCAGAATGGACAAGGGGGTTTTGCTTGACTGACACTTCCGAAGATAGTATATCCCTTCATCGGTGTCATCGAACTCATCATCGAAGCAACGTCTACTGAGAGGGGACAATTACCGGCAACAGAGAGAAAACACAATCAATGCAATGCAACAGTATGATGCATGATCATGACATGGCAATATGATGTTCATTGAGCTAATGCAAGTAGCAACACAATTAAATGAAGTTGGTTTGAAGCCAAGGTTCAAATTCAAACTCCACATGTGGTTATTCAAATGCTATTCATTTGTTTTGTCCTAAACAGTAGCCATAAGTTGTTCTAACATGCATGAAAATGCCATATTCAGATTCTTCATATTTTTCTGATCATTTTTCACATATAACTTATTTCATTTGGAGTTACGGTTGAATTTCTATGATTTTTTCAATGTTTTGGGCATTTTCTGAAATAAATAAATCATTTCTGATTTATTTAAAATCCAAAAAAGCTTTATGGCGTCAGCACTACGTCATGCTAACCTCAGCAGGTCAACACGGTCAGCCACGGTCAAACCTGATGCGTGGGACCCATATGTCAGCTGCATAGTGGCTAACAGGATTTAGTTAAATCCTAACTAACTAAGCACTTAGAAGGCAGGGGCCCACTGTCAGTGTGAGAGGGGCTATTTAGCAAGGTCATTAGGCGCTAATGAGGCTGCCACGTCAGCCTCGCCGGAGTTCGGCCGGCGGTGACCAAAACCGCGGCGGCAATTCGCCGGACCTACGCTACAGGCGGCAGATGGATGTGCGGAGACCACCAGGACGAAGCCCAGGCTCGGCCGCATCCAGGGGACACGATTGATCGACGCGGGGTGGTCGGAGCTCGCCAGAACGGGGCTCGCAGTGGCGCCGGAGTTCGGGTGTTTGCGGGGTTAGTGCTACGATGCACGGGAGGGCGAGCTCGTGGGCGTTCTCGGCTCCTGGGAGTACGGTGAGTTTGGTGACATGCTCGAATGCGAGCACCAGCGACTGTGGCTGCGGCGGCGACATGGACGGCGGCCGGAAGCTCACGGCTCCGGCGATTGGCGTGGTTAGAGCGAGCAAAAACACACGGGGAGAGTGGGGAATCGAAGAGGAGCTCACGGTGGCGTCGAAGGCAGTCTGAGTGGGCTCGGGGACGGCTTGGTGACGAGGAAACGACGGCGGCGATCTCGGGCGTCCGACGATGAAGACGACGGCGGTGGCGATGTTCCAGGCCCTCCCGGCTCACGTGGCTCGTCGAGGATGAAGAAGACAACGTGGCGGAGCTCTCAAACACGACGGGCGGTCGAGGGGATGGCGGGGAGCGCGGTGGCAGCAAGCGGCGGCGACGGCACTCTCGGGCGCGAGAGGGAGAGAGAGCAGAGAAGGGGAGAAGTACGGGAGAGAGTGAGAGCGGTCCAGGGGGTGCGTGGCATCCTCAGGGCAACGGGGAGACAGGCAGAGAGGCAGGAGGTGGCCGGCGTGTGCCGGCGTGCGGCGAACACACGCCTCGCGTCCTTTTGGCGTGAGGTGGGAGACGACTAGCAGCGGTGGTGGGCTGGGCCAGCTCCTGGGCTGCACAGTGCTGGGCCTGTGGGCTGTAGGTAAGCGCCAGGTAAGGTCTGGTGAGCTTTCTCTCTCTTTTCTATTTTTTTGTTTCTGTTTTCTAATTTTGAAGTTTGTTTTTGATCCAGTTTTAAAAACCAAATCAATTTTATAAATCCTGAAAATATTCATGAGCACTTTTTGAATTATTTCAGTGTCCCACAAATAATTCCAACATTATTTGAGCATTTAAATTATTTATAGTGTTTAAATGCCCAAAGTCAAATACAATATGATTTAATTCAAAAATCCAAAATGGACCTAGAATTATGTGCACCATTTTTGGCAGAGGTTTTAAACCAATCCAAAAATGATGAACTTTTCTGAAGGGCATTTTCGGTTCATTGAGAATATTTTTTATTTGAACCTAGTTGATTTGATCTGGTGCTAGGGTTTGAGCAATCCCCATTTAAACTTTCAAATAAATTTAGAGATGATGCAAAAACCAAGCTAGTCCAAGTGCATAGCAAGGCTAGGGATGTGACAGCGCTACAGGTAACCCATAGCAGCAGCGCGTGCGCGCCCGCGCTACTGCTATACAACTATAGCAGCAGCGTGCTGCGTGGAAGCTCGCTACTGCTAATAGCTCTATAGCGCTTTGGCCGTACGCGCTACTTCTATAGTGACGCTGCTGCTAACTTTCCTCCACTCGCTACTACTAACTTTAGTAGTTTTTTAATTTTTTCTGCATATTTGTTTTGTATTTGAACAGGATTTATATAAGAATCTTTAGCACATACAAATATCATCATCATACACATACAAGTCGCTGCGAGACCACAAATGTAATCATAGCATATACATACAAATAGTCTCATCATAATCATCATCCAACACAAAGTGGTATCTCGTAATCATCTAAAAAATAGCGATACATGCAAGTCTCGTATACTTGCAACTACAACGTCATCCATCTAAACAATGATATACGCGAGAAGTGCTATCACTATGAGTTATAGTGGAACTATGCAATACATGAGGCGACGGTCATGAGTCCTCTCTCGCGCTCGCCTGAACCTCAAGTAACTAGCTTGTGCTTCTTGTCTGCTTTTGAAGCCTTTTTGTGCGGGCGCCCGAGACCCCTTGCACTTGCGCCTGACACTCATGCCACTCATCATACACTCCCGGAACCTTCCCTTCGTACACGACATAGCACTTCGCCATCAAGAAACTAGGTACCTATTAGAGATGCATCTTCATGAAGAGGATGTACAATCATATGCAACAAAATATACTAGAGCAACACGAAAAAGAAAGGGTTAGCAACTTGGTGCAACATACAGTACGCAAACTAATTAACTAGAGGTACGCAGGTCATCGTACGCAAACTAACAAAGTAGCGTTACGCAAGTTCGGCAGGGACCATGGACATCACAAAGTTTCATCGCTACAGAAAGTATACAAGTTCAACCGACACATATCATCATCATCGGCATCGTAAATCACTAGAAGTTCCATCCTTCCATATCATCAAGGATGGACCCTAGCTTCTTGAACGACGTGAGGTCTAGCTGTTGCATGCCTATGCGAGTTCGGACGTCAGCTCGCGATATAGGGCCGTGGTGGAACATCCCCTTCTCATCGATGACTTCTTTCATGATGATCGTCGCAATGTGCCTTTGGATGCGAAAGAAGTCATCTCTAAGTTTATAATCCGCTTCTCCATGAGATTCTAGCCACTTGTGGATATGATCATCATTTCTGCTTGTCATGCGAAGCTTTAGGTGATCCGTGCTGAACTCAATCATGAGATGGACGATGTAGAATCCATCCTTCTTGCTTGGTTTTGGGACATGGATGCAGGAGAAGTTAGTTTTATGCACGAAACCCATCTTCTTGTTCCTTTATTTCCTGATCTGCATGTGGCCACCTCTAATGTTGAAGCCCTGGAGAGCATCATCTAGAATATTCATTATGTGGATGTAGTCCTTTTTCTCTAATCTCTGGAAGGGTCAAAATACACGGCGTGGGAGACTTGCGGGTAAAGAACGATAAGGGCGGCGCACCCGTTGCTGCGGGGAAAAGACACCTCAAATTATTCTCCATATGAGCGAGAAGGAATGATTGAAATGTATGAAAGGGTTGTCCGGAACTGACTTACTTTGGATGATAAGGCAGGAGGACAATTTCCTGGTCCTTATTCTGTACCATGAAGTTTTGGAGGTAGTCCCTAGCACTACAAAAAAAAGACACATCCGTGACATTTTGGGCCGAACGATTTTTTTCTGTCATACATATGACACTTCTATGACGATAATTGTGACAAAACCCGGTATCATCATAGATGTGGTGGGCTCCTACTTCTATGACAAAAAATCATGACAGAAAATGGGCTTTTCGTCCTGGGCGGGCCGGAGACGCAGCTGCATGACATTCTTTGGGCCGTCCATGATGGAAAAAACCGTGGTAGAAGCGAGGGCGAGGAAAATTTCGGGGAGTTCCCGGTTACGGTGGAAGGTCGGGGCCGAGCGATGCGCATTTCTCTCGTACACGTACGCGTGTGTGTGCGAGGCATTGGCTCTAACTGAACCCGACCGAGGCGTTGGGCTCTAACTGAACCCGAGCGATTGCACTGCAAGCTACGCGTTACTGAACCCGAGCAATTGATCGATGGCTGTTAACTGAACCCGATCGAGCGATTCCTTCGCTACTGCTGCTAACTGGATGAACAGTGAGCGTTGCGGCGGGGGGGGGGGGGTTGGATGAATAGTGAGCGGTGGCGTTGCCTCTGGATGAACAGGACCCCGTGGTGTGGAGGGCTGGATGAACATGACGACCCCATGGAGGGCTGGATGAACAGTAGACAGTAGAGGGGTGCCCGTGGAGGGGTGGTTGAACAGTAGCCGGTGGAGTAGCGCGCGGTGGAGGCTGGATGAACAGGAGCCCGTGGAGGTTGGAGGAGGTCGACGGTAGCCCGTGGAGGCTAGAGGAGGTCGACGGTGGAGATGAACAGTATCCCGTGGAGTCCCGTTTTGCGGTAGGCCACACCCCTCCCGATGAACAGGACCCCCGTTTCGACCGTAGCGCTCCAACACAAGTCTGTTTCGTCCGTTTTGCGGTACGCCACACCCCTCCCGATCAACAGGACCCCGTTTCGACCGTAGCGCTCCAACACAAGTCCGTTTTGTCCGTTTTGTGGTACGCCACACCCCTCCCGATTAACAGGACCCCCGTTTCGACCGTAGGAGGTCTGTTTCCTTTGTTTTGCGGTACGCCAGACCCCTCCCGATGAACAGGATCCCGTTTCGAACGTGGCCGATCGAACATAAGGCCGTTTCCTCCGTTCTGCGGTACGCCAGGCCTCGTTTCCATCGCCTGTTCCGTCCAAGCCCTCCTGATGAACACGACGACGCATTCCGTTCCGACCCAGCCGGTTGGCTCCCCATGAACACGACGATGACGCTGTTTCTCCGTTCCGACCCAGCCATGTACATGAGCCCTGGCCGTACGTATGCGCAAGTAGGCGTTCGAGACCCCACCCATATGTACGTACGTGGCCGTATTTTCTTTCTTGCACCCTGGCCGTTGTACGTACGTGTACATGCTACATGCGCGCCTCTACTACGACACGTGCGTGCCTCTACATCCACCTGTATGTACGTACACGTTCGCAACCAGAATGACAATGCTACGTACGCTTCGACCAGGTGGCTCCCGACTGTCAGGCACTTCCTTGCGTGCGAAAATGTAGCTGGTGGGTCCCAGCAGTCAGGGGGGCGAATCAATTTTTTTCGGACGCACTTCCTTGCGTGCGAAGATGTAGTTGGTGGGTCCCAGCAGTCAGGGGGGCAAATCTTTTTTTTTCCGGACGCACTTCCTTGCGTGCGAAGGTGTAGCTGGTGGGTCCCAACAGTCAGGGGGGCGAATCAATTTTTTTTGCCCGAACGCACTTCCTTGCGTGCGAAGATGTAGCTGGTGGGTCCCACCAGTCGGGGAGAAACGTTTTTTTCACAAAATACAATGGCCCGTCCGGTGGGTCCCAGCTGTCAGGTGGAGGAATCACTATTTTCGGCGTAATAAGGAGACACTTCCTTGCTGCGGCCGTGGACCCAGCTGTCAGCCTCTCCACGTACGGTCCACGTCCGATGGAAGTCGTTCCTTGACCATGTTGACCACGCCGCGCCGAGAGCACCACGGCGGTGGACGACGGCGAGGACTAGGAAGGGGAAGACGCGGCAGTGGAAGCCCGCGCGGAGAGGAGTATGAGGGTTCACTAGTTCGGCTGCGGTGTGAGGCTGCCGTCGCCGTAGGGCCTGGCCAGCGGTGGGAATAGTAGGGGGCGGTGAGGCCTCCGCGGCAGCACAGCCGGCCACGGGAGGCAGGAGCATGCGGCACGACCGGTGCTGCTTTTGGCGGCTGGAGCAAGAAGACCAGAGGTTGAAGAAGCACTACGGCTGTTGGATGGACATCGTACGGTCACTGGAGCTAGAATCGTTCATATTGACTAAGTTGACAAAGCCCTCCGTCCCCGTCAACTTAGTTGGCCCACAAGTCATCCTCCCACTATGGTGGGTCCCAGCTAGCAGGGGGGTATTCATTTTTTTGTGCGTAATAAGGAGGCACTTCCTTGCGTGCGAAGATATAGTTGGTGGGTCCGACATGTCAGCGGGGGGAACGTTTTTTGCGAAATACAGAGGCCCTTCCGGTGGGTCCCAGCTGTCAGGTGGAGGAATCATTATTTTGCGCGTAATAAGGAGGCATTTCCTTGTGTGCGGCCGTGGACCCAGCTGTCAGCCTCTCCACGTAAAGTCCACGTCCGATGGATGTCGTTCGTTGACCACGTTGACGAAGCCACGCCGAGAGCACCATGGCGGTGGACACGGCGAGGCCTAGGAAGGGAACGACATGGAGCCGGGGAAGACTCGGCAATGGTTGCCCACGCGGTGGGGAGTAGGAGGGTTTACTGGTCCGGCTACCGTCGCCGGAAAATAACAGGAGGTGTGGGTGAGTAGAGGAATGGCCTGGCCAGCAATGAAGTAGGGTGGGGTGGTGCGGCCTGTGCGGCAGCACAGCCGGCCACGAGAGGCGGGAGCAGGCAGTCCCACCGGAGCTGGTTTGGGCGGCTAGAGCAAGAAGATCAGATATTGAAGAAGCAGCACGGCCGTTGGATTAACATCCAACGGTCACTGCTGCTAGAATCGTTTGTGGACTAAGTTGACAAAGCCAAAGTACACGTCAACCTAGTAGACCCACAAGTCAGCCTCCAAATCTGTCCCAAACAGCATACAACCCGAAATTTCTAGCCAGATTCAAATTAATTTTAAATCTAAATATACCTTAATTTAAATTCAATGAAATGTTACCCGCACAAAAACAATGAAATTTGAAATATCAAAATCCGAAAGAAAACAGTATTTTGGAACTAATTGCCTGTTTGCTGTATTTTTTTCATTTTACAGCCCATTTATTATTACTTATAGCCCATTTCTTATTACTTATAGCCCATTTTTCTGGGCAAAATGCATCCCTCCTCGTCTTGAAAGATTTCCGGCCCAGCAGGGCGTAGAAAAGCAAGTAGGCCTATGTTGGTTATTCTGCAAAAAACAAAATAGCTGGCTAGCCATTTTTCAGAAAGGAAAAAAACAAACTGGGCTGGTCATGTGCTAAACATATGAAATAAAAGCCTGGGCTAGACGGGCCACGGGTCCCGCACAACCCAGTTGATACCCTTCTCCGTCCCGAAAAAACAAAATTACTGCGCGCGCTGCTGGGTCCCTACTGTCATCCTCACCATGTACAGTCATCTCCTTATTCCTCTCGGTTGTTGACCATGTTGACAACACCGGAGGGCGGCGCCGCGGCGAGCGAACCAAGGCGGAGGACGATGGTGAGGCCTCGGACAGGGAACGAACAGGAGCCGGGGAAGATCACAGCCAGCCGTGGGAGGCGGGAGCAGGCGGTCCCGCCGGCGCTGGTTTGGCTTTGGCGGCTCGAGGAAGAAGAGACTGAAGAAACGCGACAGACGTTGAATGTCAATCCAACGGTCAAGGTTGGCACAATCGTTTGTTGACTAAGCGGACACCAAGTAGCATACTTTTTTATATATAGGAAGAAAACTGCGAGGAAAATGCGTTCGTCTGCCGTCCTCCTCACAGGGAACGTTCGCCACATAAGTGACTAGCACCCTTGGTTTTCAACCGAGAGGTCTTGGGTTCGAGTCCCAGGAACTCTCAATTTTGTCCTCCTTCCTTCCTCGCAAAAAAAGGGAAAGAAAATCAAAGACTTGGGAAGGCGTACAGAACAAGCTAGTGTACCAGTAAAGAGACGTTGCCGAGTTTTAGAAAAAAGAGAGACGTGCTCCTGTAGCTGGTTCGAATCCAAACCTAGACTATGACTATATATGGTGCTATGCTACTCTGCAAGTAATGAAACTGACATATCCAACGTTCGCTTCTCCTCTTCTCTACTTACTCTGCCTAGCATCAGAAGCTCTGGCCGCAGCAACCATGTCCGCTGGCTGCTCGTCCACCTGCTCTTCAGCAGGCAACAACCAGATATGCGCCAAGTCGCCACCCGTACCATCGCCTGTGGGTCTCATCACACCCCCGCCGGCACGCGCACCGCAGCCGATTGCTCATCGCAACCCGCTGCCGTTGGTGTGGTGCCACTGCTGCAAATCACGCAGAGTCATCCGTCGCGTCTCAACCACAATCCTCAACCCTGGCCGAGTCTTCTACAAATGCCCGAATCATGGGGTAATAATATGTTTAAGTGTTGTTCTGCTGCTTTCAGTTGCTGATTTTTTTAATAGTTTGGTTGATGATCTTCCAATTTGATTCGTGCAGAAAAGGGAAGATTCGTGTGATTTGTATTTCTGGGAAGTTGCTGATGTGGGGGAATGCAACTACGCTGATTATTTGGTTAGCCGAGGAATCCCAATACCAGCAGGTTGGGGTGTTGGACAAGTAACTGAAGGAACGGCAGAAGAGGAAGATGCAGAGCAGAAGGTTAAAGATGCAGTTCCTCTGATCATGGCCAAGCAACAGCTGCTGAACGGCCTTGACAGCAATGAGGAGATGAAAGAGCTTGTGAAGATAATGGGCAAAATCGATGTGCTCTGTAGGATGATTGTCTCTTTATTTGCAGTGTATGTAGCACTCGTGATGTATTCAGTGGCTATGACATGAGCACTTTGCTGAAACTAGTAATGAATGAAACCTGTGTAGCAGGCTGGGCGTAGTGTTGTGAACATCTAATGATTTCTATTAACGGAAATCAGGGGGTATCCCCTTTTGCTCATAAATAAATAAATAGCAGAGGCCCTGTCGGGTCAGCTTTGTTCTCATTCGAAGACGTCGAGCAAATTGCAGTCCAACAGCAAACTATGTCATCAAATTCAAGTTTCACAGCCAAATATGAGTACAACTAAACAACAATGTCATCATGTTTTAGTTGTCATACAATCACCAAACACAAATCAGCATACATAACAAGTGATGTTCTCACAGCAAAATACTAAACAACATGTTCATCAGGTTTCAGTTGTCATAGCAAACACAATTTCACATAGTAGATAAAAAAACGTCTTCTGACAGGCAAATACGACAAAAGCAATGTAATCATCATCCGCAGCAGCAGCGTCAACATCTTCGCCATGTGTATCAGTCTGAATCGTAATTCCCCATGGTGTCATCTTCTTCTTCGTCCTCAACGTCCTCGAACGTTGGCTTCTTCTTGATCAACTCTTGTATGTCCACAGCACGACAGGCAATCTTTTCGCCGGCGTCATTGACGTGATGGTTCTCAAAGATATTAGGAACATCTGTGTTATCTTGTACATCAGGAGCAGTGTAAGCATCATCTTGTTGTGCAACTTCATTAAACGAATTCCTCTGCTCAAACCTTTGCAATACTCTCCAGTCATCGCTACGTGCAAATGTGTCTTCCAAGAAAAATATCTGTGTTGCTTGATTTGCCAAAATAAAAGGCTCGTTGGTCTGGTACGCCGCCTTGACATTGATGGATTTGAAATAATCATCAGCTCTGGGTTTTGCGATCCTGGAAAACAGGTTATACCAACGACAGCACAACAGAACCACACACCGATGATCCTCGAAACTGGAGATATACTGCAACTGAACAATGTCTGTTATGTTAGCATACATTTCAGTTGTCTCTTTGTCATACGTATCCGTGCTCATGATGGCACTGTTTTGTGTCTTCCTGCCTTCGTCTCGTGCAAGGGTGTTGTAGCGCACATCTCCAACAACGCAAGATTCATAATGTCTTACCCGAGTATCAGGACCCATTGCTAGTGAGTAAAGGGCATCATCAACTGCCTGCCCATCCTCCCGCATCTTCTTAACCTATGGTTAGAAAATAGACAAGCTGATCATCTTATGTACTCAATATATTAAAAAACTGACAGTGCACTTCAAAAGCTTACATGGTTCTTGAACCATTTCGCAAATCCTGCCATAACCAGTTTGTCAATGTTTCTTGGATTTTGCGGCAGTAACTCCTCTTTGTAGATGCTGCACAACATAGTGATCGCGTCAAACATCTAAATATATAAGAATGTGCTGCAAGTTTAGTAGATTACGATGTATAAGCTGCAGTACTGCACTTACTTGATATAAGGTAGTATCTCAGGACAGTTATTCAACACATACCAAACCATTTTGTCCAAATCTTTAGGTTTGTCCTCTTGTCGACTCTTCCCTGTAACTCGAACAGAATAATCGAAAACATTGAGCCCGGGATTGTCTTCACCCACCTCTTTGCTAAGCTGATCAGCTGTTTCAATGTATTTTGAGCAGAATGTCAACGCTTCTGTAGCAATGTAGGCCTCTGCAATGGAACCCTCGGGTCTAGCTCTGTTCCTAACATAGCCCTTGAAAGTGCCTAGCCGCCTTTCAATAGGGTACATCCAGCCATACTGTACTGGACCTCTAAGTAGTGCCTCATCAGGTAGATGAACAGCCAAATGCACCATCACATCAAAGAAGGCTGGAGGATATATCTTCTCAAGGTCGCATAGGATAGTTGGTATCTTGTCTCTAAGACGCTCCAAAGCATCTATCCTGATATTTCTACTGCAGAGTTCCCTGAAGAATTGTCCCAACTCTGCAACTGCTCTGTATAAGTCAGGGCGGCCCAATCCTCTAAGGATAACAGGTAAAACCCTTTGAAGTAGGACGTGGCAGTCATGAGTTTTCAACCCTTGTACCTTGTTTCCATCTGCACTGACTCTCCTTTCAGGGTTGGAAGCAAATCCATGTGGGAATCTCACACGTGACAGGACCTCGCAGAATTCTTTTCTTTTTACCTTGTCCAAGACGTACACAGCTGGTGCCATATCCCGTGGTTTACCTTCATCTTGCACCTGCAAATCCTTTCTGATACCCAGGTGTGTCAAATCAATCCTAGATTTTAAGGTATCTTTCGTCTTGCCTTCAATATTAAGAAGTGTGCCGATAATGCTGTCACATATATTTTTCTCGATGTGCATCACATCAAGATTATGCCGCAGATCCAAATCTTTCCAATACTCCAAGTCCCACAAAGTGGACCTGCGGGTAAACAATAATCTCTCTTCTGCCCTGCCACGCTTCCTTTTCCCGCTACCATTACCAGGATGGTTTCCTGGTGTAATATGCCTGACCTTCTCTAATTCCACTTGCAACTCATCGGCGGTGAGCCTCTTTGGCGCATCACGGTTTTCATGCTTTGCATTGAACACATGTCTTCGGTATTTTCTAGGATGCGGCTTGTCCTTGGCAAGGAAACGGCGGTGTCCAATGTAACAGATCTTGCTAAGTATTGCGTATGACAGCGGATTCCTGTCACAGCGAACACATGCATTGTAACCATGTGTCGTTCGCCCTGACATAGTGCCCAAAGCCGGATAATCATGGATGCACCAAATTATAACAGCACGCAGAAAGAAATCAGCTGGTGGGCTGCTATATAGGTCTCGAGTGAGAACACCCTTCCATAGCTGTTGAAGTTCCTCCACAAGAGGCTCCATGAACAAATCAAAATCCTTTCCAGGACTTTTTGGACCTGGGATGAGCAAGGCCATCATGTAGTTTGATTCTTTGGTGCAGACATTTGGAGGCATGTTGTAAGGGATAACAAGCACTGGCCACATGCTATATGTGGCGCTCTGGTGGCCAAATGGGTTAAATCCATCTGAAGCTAAGCCAAGTCTAATGTTTCTCGGGTCAGCAGCAAACTTTTTGTGTTTATCATTGAAGCTTTTCCACTCACTACCATGAGATGGATGGCTCATTACATTCTGATCTCTGTACTCCTGGTTCCTAGAATGCCACAGTACATCCTCTCTTGTTTCAGCATCATGAAACAACCTCTGCAATCTTGGTGTAATTGGAAAATGTCTCAGAACATTATGAGGAATCCTCTTCACAGCATCGCCATCTTTCCATCTTGATGATTTGCATTTCGGGCATTCACTTAAGTTGGCATAATCCTTCCGGAACAGAACACAATTATTCTTACAAACATGGATCATATCATATCCAATTCCAACTGCACGAAGGAAATTCTTCATTTTACTGTAGGTGTGTGGCAGCTCAGACGCATCTGGGAAAGATTTGCGGAAAGCAGCCAACATCGCATCGAATGATTTGTTGGTCATCCGCTCAGATGTCTTCACCTGAAGAAAGGTGACCATAGCTGAGAATACTGACAGCTTATTTCCTGGGGTGACAGCAACGTTGCATTGTTCCAACATGCGGGCCCACCGTTTTTCTTCTGCAGGTGAAAGTTCACGGAATGCACGAGCATTTCGTAGCATTGTTTCAATGTTGGTCAAACTCACTGGCTCCGCCACCACCACCTCCTCCTCCTCTTCCACCTGAGCATCAGGCAGATCAAGATGGTGATCTGCTGCTTCCACGTAGTCAATAACATTGACGTTCACAGCTTCACCATGATGAACCCACCTAGTATATGTGACCGACATCCCATACAAGTGTAGATGATTTTGCACAGTTGACTGGGGTCTTGTAACTGAATTCATACAACTGCTACACGGGCAGAGCACATCTGATTTCGGACCACCGTACTCAGCTCTGATAAAGTTCATGAAGTTTTCAACCCCCTCGACATATGCAGCGGAGAATCTTCGAGCAGAAGTTATCCAAGTCCTGTCCATCTGTTAGACATACAAATTAGTTCTTCTACTAGATATTACAGGAAAAACATATATGCTTTTTTATGAAGTCCAGAAAAAAATACCTAGGTCGATGTCTAAAGCTATGGCAAGATATTTGGACGAGCAGATCTAAGTAACGAAATATATGTAAAGCTAATTCAGCAAACAGATTTGAGTGCCAAATTATGGCAGGCTGTTTCAGCAGTCAATGAGGCCGAGCACACAGCCATCGAACTATCGAAGGCCATCGCAGCAACAAAGATCGAGTATAAAACGGTGTAGAGCTATTTCACCTAACAGATTGGCTACTAGACCATGGCAATCTACGTCACAATAAATATATGGCAGGATATTTTAGCAACTAATCGGCCTTGGCATGCCATCTCAGCTAAGCAGATTGAGTGCAGAACAGGGCAAGGAAGCTTCTTAAGCAGAGCATATTGACAGTAAACTACTTCGGCAAACAGTGAGATTAACAGCGTCTATCAGCTAACATTCAGCGCTACACCGACATGAACGGGGCCTCAGTCTAGAATGCGCGTACCGTGGGAGAAGCTGACCGCCGTGCGTCTCCACACGAACGTCGCCAGCGGTGGCGGCGCTGACCGCCGTGCGCCTCCACAAGAACGTAGCCAGAGGTGGCGGCGCGGCTAGAGGACGGCAGTCTACGAGAGCGTACTGTGGGAGCGAGAGGATCGCCGAACCGCGGCGCCGACGTATCGGCGCGGCGGGGAGGGCGGCTTTGGCGGAGCGAATGGAGTGGAGGGGGACAGGGGGGAGGGGGTTTGGGGAATATTATTGGCTAGTTGGCCGAAGGGCGGTTGAATCGGATTTGGGGGGAATTTTTGGGTGTGGGGGGGGAGGATTTTCGCGCGGTGGGCGGGGGGAGTTTGGCGCATGGTCGGTTTCTCCAAGTGCAGTCCCACGTGTCAGTGAAGAGGCAAGCCGAAGCGCGTTCCGTTTGCGTGAGCCGTGTGCAGGACCGAACGTGTGTGGGGTGCAATGCGACCGCGACAGGAGTGCTGTGAGTGTACCGCCTTTTTTCCTTTTAAACTAGGTGCTTCGCCCCCTCAAAAAAATTGTTGCTTCGCGCGATCCATCGATACTACTACTAGTAATCCGGTAATCCCGACTAAAACGGCGCGGCCGGGTCTTTTCCCGCGCGATATGCTGGGAGGTTGGCTTAGTTGGGTTTTTTAGGACGAGTAATGCTACACCTACGTAATCCCAGTTACGTAATTAACGTAATGTGAAACGTGTGAGCTGTTGATTGTAGATTGGGGGAGGGAGGGGCCCACCACCATGAAAATCAGGGGAGGAGAGAGAGAGGCAATTTACGTTAACCCTTTCGTAGGTTCCCGTAGATGTAGAAAGATGTGAAATGCGTGAATGTGTAGTGGACGTACTATTGGAGTGCCTAAGATAATTTGTGTATGTATAGACCCTATGTGTTTATTTTACTTCGCATGTTAGATTTGTCTCGGTTCAATAAAAAGCAGAGTTGGTGATGATGGTGTGCCTGTCATCCTGCAATATAGGCCGTCCGATCTATATCTAACGGATAGGAAGGAAACTATGACAATTTACCCGCACTCCTCTCCACATTTGCAGATAAGGCTTTCCCTCGTTCATCCTTTTCTCCCACAAGATCTTGATCTTCCGTGCAACGCACGGGCATCTTGCTAGTACTCCTACAATATGTATATTATTGTGAAAGTTCATATACACCGGCCGAGATTAATGCAAACACGGCAGATTTTCATTACATTTCGAACTTTTATAGGACAGAAAAATAAAAGAAACCCGACCCTAAACCTATTCTACGGCGGCGACCGACGTCCTCCATCTGCGATCTCTATGTACGGGGGCGGGGTTCAAGACCCGTGAAGTGAAGGTGCGGTCTCCGGCGAGGAAGAGTAGAACACGGGATACGGACCGGCCAGTTGGCACACCATGCCCTGCCGCCTCCCATGCCCTACTCATCCTCGGAGGAGTCCCCGACCTCGGCGGTGCCGGACGTTGGACGGCGGCAAGTAGGACGCGTGGCTGACGGTGCTCCCGTCGTCGGCCGCCAGCGTGGCCACCGCTTGTGCGGTCGCGTCCGCGTCCGGCTACGCCGCTATTGCGTCGCGAGAGGCGACTTGAGCGAGGGCGGCGACCTCGAGCTTCATCCCCGAAGACAAGCTCTCCCGCAGAGCGTTCGCACTTGCGGTCATGGCGGATGTGGTGCCAGGTAGGAGGACGATGCGCTATGGTGTGGAGGTTAGCTGGGCGTTGCCGCTTTAAGTAGCGCATTCCGGTGAGGCCAAGCGTCCGGGTGCGTCATTAAGTCGCCGGAGTTGGTTCCTCGGGCACCGAGCCTCTTAACGACGACATACGAAC
The DNA here is from genome assembly GCF_018294505.1 of Triticum aestivum. Classification (NCBI taxonomy): domain Eukaryota; kingdom Viridiplantae; phylum Streptophyta; class Magnoliopsida; order Poales; family Poaceae; genus Triticum; species Triticum aestivum. The sequence continues at coordinate 557,062,855 of NC_057808.1, read as the reverse complement.
GGACGGCATGAATGCGGGCAGCTGGCGCCGGCTGGGAACGCACCGCGCGACGGCGCGAGGGACGAGGGTTTTGGTGTGCCAGGGTAGTCAGCTGCGGTCGTGGCAACGTTGGAGATGCCCTTTGCTCACATGCGATCCCCGCATGTCATTGAAAAAGCAAGACGACCCGGCATGGTCTCAGGTCCAGAGGATGCAGTTGGCCGCGCTACACCACTCCGCGGACGCGTCGCGGCGCCCCGTGCATCCTCGACGAGCCGGGTGTTGGGGTGTGTTTGGATTGTGGCCAAAGTGCACCTTACCAAAATTTTGGTCATGACCCAAAGATTGGTCTTTGTTTGGATGGTTGCCATTTTTTGGCATGCCAATGAACTCTAGCCAACTCTAGTTCATTTTTCTTGCCAATGTCGGCCAAATCATGGGCAACCAATACCTCAACCAAAATTTTGGTCATGACCCAAAGATTGGTCTTTGTTTGGATGGTTGCCATTTCTTTGGCATGCCAATGAACTCTAGCCAACTCTAGTTCATTTTTCTTGCCAATGTCGGCCAAATCATGGGCAACCAATACCTCAACCAAAATTTTGGCTACCCAATGCTTTGATGGGGCAACCTTGGGCACAAACCAAACATACCGTTGGTCGTGCCACAGCACTAACGCCACCCTCGGCACACTGAAACCGACCGTGTCTAGCGACGATATGAGCGTGTCGCTCACCGCGGTCGCCGTGTCCAGAGGCGGTGCTGGAGCTGCGCCCCGTTGTTGGCCCCAACGACCCACATGAACGGTTGTCGGTGGCGAGGAGGTCGTGGGCCAGCTCCTCCATTGGACTAGTCTGCGCTACGTCGTCCCGACGGGTGTGCCCCACATGTCGGTTTCCCTGTTTTCCCGGCCATATTCGAGCGTCAGTGCTCCGCGTTGCGCATTAGGCCTTTCACTATGTAGGCCAAGCGAGACAACTTATTGTTTATTTGAGCCGTTCAAGTATAATCATGTGGCGTTTGCTTATTTCTCATTCCTCTCCAACCCTCTTCTCCATCGATCATGTCGCCCTCCAGTCGAGTCCATCCTCCCGCATGCCTCATTTGAACATTCCGCCGAGTATCATTCGCATGTACCCACCCTAGTCCTCTTTCAATAGATCTCCGGACCCCGAGATGAAATCGAGAGGGAACGAGTGGGGGCACGTGATACCTAAGGCGGATTCAAAATTTTGAACCGGTGATCATAGCATCCGCAAATCATATATAAAGGGTATTCAATGTTCGTTTCGTTTTTGAACGTACAATATACTCCCCCTATCCTTTCTAGTTTACATATAAGTTTTATGTGTAGTCAAAGTATCTCTACTTTGATCAAAAAGGTATCAACATTCAACAACGCCCAATCAATATTGTTAGATTCGTACGTACTCCTAGATTTGTACTCGAGATGGTTTCCAATTTGACTATTGACAAGATTAATAGTACATGAGATGTATAATGTGAAAATTATATCATTGGAAACTCCTTTCACATACGAATTTGACCGTATGCTTTGTGTAAGTTGCATGTCATATATTATTACTCTAACATTTGGTCAAAGTTAGCCTCGAAAAACGCATTAGACCCTGTATGCTTTGTGTAAGTTGCATGTCATATATTATTACTCTAACATTTGTGTAAGTTGCATGTCATATATTATTACTCTAACATTTGGTCAAAGTAGTATAGTGGAAGTGGATCCTCTGACGTAGGTATCCCTGCCTTACCCTCCCTTTCGGTCACTTACTGGCGGACCCCATGCTTGCTAGGCCCCGCATGTCAGTTACTCAATGGGTTCGGCCACGTCAGGGGATCCTCATCCGTAGTATACTCCCTCTGTTTTTATTTACTCCGCATAAAACGGAGGGAGTGGTGGTATAATAAATGACGCGGGCGGGGGAGGGGGAGGGACGTCGGTTTGCTCTCAACTGCGGTCCCACAAGCGAGCGAAAACGCAAGACGAAGCGCGTTCCATTCGGTGAGCGACGTGGAGGGTCCAGCGTGCCGGGCTGCAACGCGAACGCGACAAGAGCGATGTACAGTCAAAACCGATTGACCGGTCGTCACCGGAACCACTATTCACACCAGAACCTTCGCTGCTCGGCCTACGCCAGCCACTGCCCTAAAACCACACCAAATCTCCAGCCCATTCCCCCACCTTTCGATCCCCTAGCCCGCATCAAGCGTCCCCTAGTTCGCCGGAAAGCCATGGTGCGCCGCAAGATCACTTACTACAAGATGCTGACGCCGGAGCGCCGCGCAGAAATCGCGGCGGCGGTCGGCGCCACAGACCTCCGTTCCCAAGCTCGCTTTGCGGCGGGCCAATCCCCGAGTTCTCTGGAGCCAAGCTACGAGGAGGAGGAAGCCGATCCAATGTTCATGGCGGAGGTCGCGGCGCAGAAGGCCCCCGATGGGTATGAGACGATGGACGTCGACTTCGTGCCGGCGTCCGAGTCCCCCATGGTGCAGGCGGACCAGCGGTTCAACATGGCGATACTAAAGGAGGACCGGGAGGCAGAGGCTCAACTCGACGCGGAGCGCGCGCATGCCGCTGCCATCGAGGCTCTCCTGCAGGCGGAACCGGATGTCGTGGATGTGAACCGGGCGGCGGAGGCTCAACTTGAGGCGGAGCGCGCGGATGCCGCTGCCATCGAGGCCCTCCTGCAGGCGGAACCGGACGTCCTGGACTTGAACCGGGCGGCAGAGGCTCGACTCGACGCAGAGCGCGCGGATGCCGCTCTCATCGACGCCCTCCTGCAGGCGGAACCGGACGTCCTGGACTTGAACCGGGCGGCGGAGGCTCGACTCGACGCGGAGCGCGCGGATGCCGCTGCCATCGAGGCCCTCCTGCAGGCGGAACCGGACGTCCTCGACTTGAACCGGGCTGTGCTCTCGTCCGTGCAGAGCGCCCGCACGCTCCGCTTGAACGAGTAGCTGGAGGCCGAGGACAACCACGGTGCGGAGACACACGTCGGCAGCGACGGCTGGTTCGCGCCGGCAGCCAAAGACGACGAGGCCGTCTCTTTCCGCGAGCAGTGATAGTTTTTCTTTATGTTGTTGTTTTTATGGATCTTTTGCTGTGTAAAAACATATATTTGTTATGCAAGTCGCCTGACTTGGGTCAGTCTACCATTTCAGGCGGTTGGATGAATATCCTACGTCTCCTAACCCTTCTTTCCTTCTTCCTCACCTCTTCTTCTTCCCCAACAGACCACCGCACGGGCCGTACGGATACTCCCCAACATGCGGTTGGATAAACATACTCTATGAACGAAAATTATGTGTCAGCGATAGGATGGCTGAGTTTGGTTTGTTCACATGCGACAGCACGTGTCAGTGAGGGTGCGTTCCCTTGGTTGGGTTTGCGGCGTGCAGGAGCGACTGTGTGAGGGTGCGGTGCGACCGCGGCGTGCAGGAGCGACCGTGTGAGGGTGCGGTGCGACCGCGACAGCCGTGCGCAAGTGTACCTCCTTCTCATTTTGAAAACTTTAGGCAAGCTTGGCAAAAATGTGTGGCGAAGTTTGGCAATGCAAGGCCTAGACCCAAACAGGATAAGTACGTACGTACTAGGAGTACTAGTGTTAAAAAAGAAAGGCGGGGTTTTCCTTCGCGGGATTTAATCGATACAAATCCTCGTTTCACGTGTCAATTAATGCGTATTTTTTTCTCCAAAGACCAAAGAGCTAACCATCTCACTCCTCATCGCTTGATTAATGCAGCGCCATGCAAACCAACCTTCTCACTTCCGCATGCATGCAGGGGATATTAATGTCCTTGGTTGCTAACCCCATCAATTTTGCCTCGATTAGTGTTAGTGGCCCTTTGCAAATTGTAATTTTGATATACTGGCCTTGTGTACAAAAAAATGGAGGTAGTAACTATATTTGACTTCCTTCCCCATTGCGGTGACGTCGACGATATCTTTTTTTTGGTGGTTTGGCGAAGTGCGTTCGACGGAGAACACCATTGAGGGAGACCACGGTAAGTCGTTCGCAAGTGCCGCCTGCAAGCCGAGACAACCGCCTTATTTGCATCCAGGAAGTCCTTTACTAGTACTACTAGGAGTACTAGTGCGGTGAGATGGTTTCTCGAAGAAGACGATGGAGAAGCGGAGTCAGCGAAGAGTGAAATGATGGTTGCTTCGTCCGTGCTTTTGTGATTTGACGCCTCACTGCTTTGTGATTTGTGATAGAAGGGACAGGGGAGTAGACTCTGTGCTCTATACTGTACTACATGCGTCCAAGCATGGGAGAAAGAGGAGAGACGTTGCATTTTTCTATTCCTTCAATCAATCAATCAGGGAGCTTCGGTTCCATCTTTTTGGCTTTGGCAACACCGTCCACAATGGTTCCCACGATGCCAAAAGCTATTTTCACATTTGGCTACACATTGTGGATGCCCTTAACCGTACCACTTGGTTTTGCTCCTGTGTGCTATCTATACAAATCTCAATTATATTGATCTAAAAAATTATAGAATCAAGATTAGTAAAAAGGAGGTGATTTTGCCGCGCGGATGGCGGGGGAGGTTTCTTATTTGAGCAATGCTACATCCACGTAATGGTTTACGTAAAGTTACGAACTGATGTGATGTGGGACTATTTGATTGGATTAAAGGAGAGGATTAGGCCCACCCCACCTGAAAATCAGGGGGGCATATATAGATTAGATGGAAAGTATACGTAGCAGCTACGTAGCCCTTTGTAAGTCTAGGATTAGGCTTCTTATTTTCGGAGGACGTTGTCCTGGCGGTTTGCTAACATGCGGTCCCACGTGTCAGTGCTTTACCAAGCCGATCCGCGTCCCACATGAGGCAGAACAACGGCAGAAGCAACACGTGGTTAAGTTGAAGAAGATGAGGGAGAAGCGGATTCAGCAACGAGTGAAATGATGGTTGCTTCGTCCCTCCAACTTAACTGCGGGAAAGGTGCAGCTTGTGATTTGACGCCTCATTGCTCATTACTACGCCGGCGCCATGACTGGGGTGCTTCACCCCGGCTGCTCTGCACTGTATTCCGGTATGGCACGTGGACCCGGTAGCTTGATGTCCCACATGTCGGCGAAAGGGACTAGAAGATTTATGAAAGCGAGCGCTCCACTCTTACGACGGAGGAGTAGACGACACGACGGCCCAGTGAACTGTCACTTGTAGTACTGTATAGTACTATAGTTTTGCTGTTTCGCACGATCCATCGATACAAACCCGATTAAACAGGAAAGGGCGGGATTTTTCCCGCGCGGTAGATGATACTGGCCATACATTTCAAAGGCAATTTTAATGTATGCAAACTGAATAATTATAAGTAACAATATGATATCTAGTAAAACTAAAAACACATATGATTTATTGTGTTAGAGTGTAGTAGTAGTGCTGTATTGCATAGTTGTTAGATGTAACATGCGAGAACGTGTAGAGATGTAGTTTTGGAGGGCCTACAGAGAGAAAAGCGTAATACGGTCACCGAACTTCAGAATAAGCTGATTACGGTCACTATATACGTTTTGCGGTGATTATACGGTCACTTGCTCACAGTTCAGCATCGGATTGCACTCTGTTGACCGGCCAAATAGTCTGCGTGGCGCCATGTTGACTAGTTAAATTGACCACGTTCCTTGTGGGTCCCACCTGTCAGTTCGCATAGGCAAAAGGTCAGATAAACACAAATTTACGCAGGCGCGACAAGGCTCCAACCCGTGCGCGGGAATCACCTGGTTGTGTATGTGTCTGTCAGGGCCTGATGTGTGCGCATGCACGTGTAGGTTGAGCACTTGAGCGTGAGAGTGTGTGTTGGTCGTGTGGTGTACTGGTGTGTGCATGCATGCGTGCGTGTGTGCGTGTGAGTGTTGCGTGCGTGCGTGTGAGTGTTGCGTGCGTGCGTGGCTGCGTGTGTACGTGTGAGTGTTGCGTGCGTGCGTGGGTGCATGTGTTTGTGTGAGTGTTGCGTGGATGCAGTTCGTGTGCATGCGTGCGTGTGTGTATAATCACCACACCAGCTCCTGTGTGTTAAAACAGACGGCTCAGCATACCAATACAAGGCCACCTTGTCCGCTGTGCCCGCGGTCATGACTTCGAACCACCGTCCAAATATTTTTTTGTCGTTTGTTTTCATTCTTACTAGCAAGATGCCCGTGCGTTGCACGTAACATCAAGATGCATTTGTATGACTTGTTTATCTTGTGAGAGAAAAGGATGAACGAGGGAAGGCCTTATTTGCAAATGTGGAGAGGTGTGTGGGTACCTTTTTGCAAAATTGCCATAGTTTCTTTCCTATCCGTCAGATATAAATCGGACGGCCTATATTGCAGGATGGCAGGCACACCATCATCACCAACTCTGTTTTTTATAAGAGTGTATTTTATGTATTTTATAAGAGTGTAGATGTAGAGTAGATACAAGTCGACAGGTGGGCACGATGGTAGTGAGATAATGTGATGCAACACTAGAGGTGCCACGTGGAGCGTTTAACTGGTCAACTAGTCATGTCATGAGCAAATACAGAGTTGTACGGTGAGCCCGTGACTGTATAATAACCACTAAACGTAAATGGTGACCGTAATGAGTGGATTCTGAAGTCCAATGTACGTATCGTGCTTTCGCTTCAAATACAATGATCGTCATTGCATATATCGCGAGAGAAAGATGAAACATGCGTGAATTTTCTGGGGGCTTACTTTTAGAGGACCTGGAGATAGTTTTGTGTGCATACGTGAAAGGGGCGTACAGGGGGGTATGCGATGGAGAGAGAGATGCTCTTCGTTTCTCTTTATTATGACTAACTTTGTATATAGTATAAAAATATACAAATTCACAGTGCGGAATAAATATCATTGTGGGCACCATGCAATGCAAATTAGCGTTCGTACTCCTCCATATAACTTTGTAATGTTGTATATATGTAGAAACTCTAAAATAATTTTTTGGCCACACTTTATTCAAAAGGAATGTTGTATGCGAAATAAACGTGAAGAGAGGGCTTTTTAGATCAATGGGGTACGTGATGTAACATGTGTGAATGTGTAGTTGATGCATTTGGCGGGGCCTAGAGAGGTATGTGTGTGTATTACGTATTCGAGAGAGGCATGGATAGAGGGGCCGACGGGGGGGGGCGTGGGAGAGATAGCACGAGAAATGAGAGTGGTCTAGAGAGAGAGAGACGAATATGACGTCACGACAAGAGATTCCATTCCCTTGAGTGTGTATATGCAAGGGGGAGGGAATAGAGGCACCAGGAGAAATTTTCTGTGTGTGTGGTGTTTGTGTTGGTATGTGTGGGTGTGAGAAGATAATGAGACGTGGGGGCAGAGGGTGTGTCACCGCGTGAGGTCCGGTGGGTCGAGGTGAGGCCCTTCGTTCGGTTCCGTCCTGCGCCACATTGGTCGGCCCGTGACGCATTTAGGAAGACCCATGGATGACTAGTCGTACAAGACAAAGATAGCAGAATTGTGAAGGACTCTGTGTCCACTGACAAAGCCGGCTAGGATTTGTAACCCTAGGTTCTCGGACTAAGGTAACCCCTTTATCTCTGATATTACTATTCATCCAACCTAACTTTAAGGGGCATCCTACAGAATGCTCTGCTAGAATCATACTCGTCGATTAGGAAGAGAGGTGTGAGACAATGCGTGAGAGACAGGCGTAAAGATAATGTGCGTACATGAGACACGTAGGCAGGTCCATGTATATAGAAAGGGTCGATGAGGATTGTGCGTGTGTATGTTTGCGAGAGGAAGAGTGCTTGTGATAAAGGTTAGTGAAAACAGTTGTAAATGGTTACGAGAGGGAGGGAGGGTTATATCTAGAGCATGTGTGCGAGAAAGACACCTCGGGAGAGAGTGTGTGAGCATGTGTGAGAGACCACCGATGGAGAGTGAAACTACACGTAAAAGACTGCTCTACACATTGATTAAAGATATAAATTGTATCCAAATATTAGGATGGGCTCATGATATTTGCAATTCGCGTAAGGAGCGGTCATTGATCCATCAGACATCTAGATTCTATCGAATTTGAGCATGTCTATGTTATTATTTGACACAATTGATCCACATAGTTAGTATTTTGAACTCCAGACAATGCATCGCTTTAGCAATCGAATATAAACGTGAGTATAGTTCATGTTGTGTGTGTAAAGCACATTATACATACGAAAGTTACACAATGAACATTATAAATAGCTACATATGAACTACCATACATTTGAATTCAACTTAAGGTAGTTTAAAAAAATTGAATTCAACATGAAGTCCATTCAATTATTTGAATTTGACATCATGGCATTTGTAAACCATACCTAAATTATGGGGGCACCAATCTTTGCTCTGATTTTGTACATAATAGCATATGTAGTCGTGTACAAAATAGATTCAAATTTAGCTCCGTCATTCCAAAATAATCGTAGTTATAGGATTTTCAAGTGTCAAAATTTCAAAAAGAAGCGGATAATTTAATGAGGTTTTCAAACATACAAGGTCAAATATAACATTGTCTATTTAGGTCAATCCTCATAGTTCAAGAGTACTCTAAACGTGAATGCTTGTGTTTCAAAATTTCGAACGAAGCGCCAAAAGAGCCTCGACTCGCCCAAAACCGCGTGAGACCAATGTTTTGTAGTACAAGGAAATTACTTTTCTAATAACTCCGACCCGTGAAACCTACCGGCCCGACGTCCAAAGGTCTAAACCGGACAATGCTTCGGTGCCTTAAGGCACCTGCCTTTGTGTCCATCACATGTGGGCCCAACAGGTGGCTGGCCCACATGTCAGTGACCCAAAGGCAGGTGCCTTTAAGGCACTGAAGCAGCGGCCGTCTAAACCGGGGTAGGTTTGTAGCTTCATCTAGACGCCACTCAACCGCCTTCGGAAAACATTCATACACAATGGCCGCCTAAGCACACATGCGCGCGGCCAAAATCGCTCCCGCCCACTATTTGGGACACCTGGGTTTACCATCCTACCCCCGACCCGCAGTAGGTCCGAAATTTAAGAGGGGGGCAAAGTTTGTACTTTCCCCAAATTTCAAACAAGCGCGTCCCATCTTCTGTTCAAAAAAGCCAAAAACAAGCGCGTCCCAGAACGAAACATGGTTCCCCCCACCCGTCCGATTCCCCATTCGTACTCCGTGGGCGCCAAAACTACCTCTCCACCAGCCGCGAAACCCCGGCGTCCTCCGTCCGCCACCCCATCCCACCCATTAACCGCCACCCTCCTCCATCACGCCAGAGCCGATACCCCGACGTCGTCGCCCACCGCAACCTCAACTGCAATGCCCTCCATGGCTAGTAGTTGAAGCCGAGGCCGAGCCGTCCGTACCCGAGCTAGTTCAACCACGCCGTCCTGCGCCTCACCGCTGCCGCTCCACCTTCGCCACCCTCCACCGCACCAGAGTTGTTCCTGCTACGCCGCCCTTCGCCGCCTCGGATCTGCTTCCCTCCGCCGACATACGGCCACGGCAACACAGTCAACAATTTGGCGATGGGTTCGTCAAAGCCTGCACCCTCCAGAACATCGGTTTCCCCGGTAAAAAGAAGAAGATCGGCGCAACATGTGGAGGTGACCACACCGGCAACCGAAAATGGTACTCCTCTTCCCTTATTCGTGCAAATCTTACGTCTCTGCTTGCATGTTATTCATCCCATAGAAGAGACTAGTTAACCGCTTCTTCTTGATACTAGATGTTCCTAGTAACTCACGATGCACAAGGTTTCTCCTCATATACTATTTCACCTTAGCTAGAGGTCCGTCACCCCCCTGAATTTCAATTTCTGGCCAGTTGATTCCCAATTAATGGAAGCATTCCCTGGCATAACAGGCGCTAGTACGCCTATTATGCAGGGGAAGCAGCGCCTTGGAGTTTATCTTAGGGGCGTGTGCGGCCTAGAGGTACCAGAGCCCGATCTGGAGGTCGGCCGAGATTAAAGGGATGGCCTGGGGGCGCTGCCAAGCACGGCGGTGGTGTGAGGTCGAGGGGAGGGCGGAGCGGCGGAGGCAGGGGTCTGGGCCGGTGGTCGCTGGCGGTTCGAGAAAAATCGTCAACAGTGACTGGCGGGAGGTAGACGAAGGCCATCTGCCCGTTCCTTATAGATCGGACGGTTCATTAAAAAAATTGACTGACCTATTTATTTTCAGTCGACTGTTATCTTAGATATGACCACATGTGGTGGTGTGCTGGAGGAGTACCTGCATTTCCTGTGCTCATATATATTTTTTTTGAGGGGTCAAAGACAGTAGGAAAGGATCCTACTGACACATATATTTCATTACTTACGTCAAGGTGTTAACTTTACATGGTTACAATATGGGTGCTCAGTATATGGGTAGAGGTGTGTAGGCACCTCAGAGGTGGGGGGTGTGGTGTTAGGTTACAAATAAGTTACAAGTTGGTTACAAGGAAAGCAGAGATAAGCTCAGCTGAGGGGGGCTTGACCCTATGGCGTAGGAGGTCAAGATCTATTCGTAATCTAGCCCTACAAGAACTAAAGGTGGGGGGAATTCGTTGGAAGATGATCCCATTGCGTTCTTTCCAAATGCTCCAAGCAGATAGCATGAAAATCTCCATGAATAACGACGAATGCCAACGAAGTTTCCCCCCTGGAGAAGTTGCAATCTGTTTCCACTGTCGGGCCAGGAGATACCAAGCGCAGTCCAGCAGCGTTGGCTAAAAGGGCAAATGAAGAAAAGGTGTTCCACGGTTTCCTCCTCATTGCTGTCACAAAGTGCATATTGTATGCTATTACCGATGTTGTAGTGTCTTCTTTTCAGCATGTTTCTTGTGTTGACTCTATCTCCTAGGAGCAGCCATGCAAACACTTTGATTTTGGTCGTGCATTTGGAATCCCATATCCAAGAGAAGGCCGGATCGGCCAAGACGTTTCTGAAGAAGAATTTATAGTATCTGGCCGAAGTATATTTGGCTCCCCAGGAATAGGTCCAATGGTCAAGTGTGTTGTTGTCAGGGATTGTGTCTGCAGTTTGTGCTTGCCATTGTTGCAATTCTTGTCGTGCCTGTGGTGTCAGAGGCAGATGAAAGCCAGTGTGGATGTTGGTGATCGCAGGGAACTCTGCAACCGAGGCATCCTCAAGTTTGGTGAATGAAAAAGCCCGTGGGAAAGCTTCCTCATTCAGCTTCGCAGTCCAGAGATCTTTCCAAAATAACACGGTGTCACCCTTACCAATTTGAACCATAGTGATTCCACAGTAGAGATCACTCAGGTTCATGACATCTTTCCACCAAAAAGACCCGCAAGCATCTGTGGCATGGGGTACCTTGTTGTTGTAGTACGTGTTCCAAATCAGATGTACCCCAGGGAATGTCCTGCTTGTTGTAAAATCTGTGCAGGAACTTGAGGAGGAGAGCTGTGTTCTGGGTTTTGATATCGAGAATGCCTAGGCCTCCGTTCTTTTTTGGGCGGCAAACAAGATTCCATGCAGCGAGGGAGTTGGCTTTTTCCCCTTGGTCCGTTTTCTTGCGCCACAGGCAGCGTCTTCTGATTTTGTCAAGGTGTTCAATCAACTTGGGAGGGAACTTTAGCGTGCACATCGGGTATATCATCATGGATGTAATGAGCGAGTTCAGAAGCGTCAGTTTAGAACCATGATCCGGCATCCATAGAGAGGAGGATAATTTGCGTTCAGTTCGCTCCACCAGTGGCATCAGATCCGTCACGCTTGGTTTGGTGGTACCCATTGGCAATCCAAGGTACGTGAATGGCATTTTACCTATAGTGCATTCCCACAGATGAGCAAGTTGGTTGACCATGTCGTCATCTACATTGATTGGTATGAGCAGAGATGTTTGGAACTTGAGTTTGAGGCCAATGGAATCAGCATAGTCCACTAACAGTTGCTTCATGAATTTGACTTGCTCTTGACATGCAGGCATCAGCAGGATGGTATCATTGGCTTATTGGATCACAGGGTAATCAGATTGTTGATTGGATGGGATTGGAAGTCGGATCTTGTGCTGTCTATAAGCATCATTGATTGCATCTTGTAGGAGGTCAGCAGCCAGGACAAAAATTAGGGGAGAAAGTGGGTCTCCCTGTCGAACTCCGCATCTGCAGTGAAACTGTCGGCCCGGGACACCATTTAAAAGGACCGAGGAGGTGCCAGACTCAAATATGCTCTTGATCCAGCTCAGCCATTTATCATCAAATCCCATTTGTTTCATGATAGCAAGCATGGCAGAGTGGTCAATGGTGTCAAACGCCTTTGCGAAATCGAGCTTGAGCAGAATGGTGGGTGCACCTAATTGCTTGCATTGATATATATACTCAAAGGCCCAGGCGAGACAGTCTTGTATGGTACGGGTGCGGAGAAAGCCGTATTGGTTTTTGTGTACAATTTTGAGCACGATTACCTGCAGCCTATTGGCCAATAACTTTGTTATGAGTTTCAGGCAACAGTTGAGGAGCGTTATCGGTCTAAAGTCATTGGGTATCTCAGGGGAGCTAATCTTAGGGATGAGGGTGATGTATCTTGAGTTAATGCTGGTGAGGTTTAAATTGCCGTGGTAAAATTCCTCACAAAGTTTGTAGAAGTCATGTTTGATGATATGCCAGCAAGATTTCAAGAAATGCCATTGAATCCGTCGGGGCCAGGTGCTCGGTCATTGGGCATGGTGCTCACAACCTCGTCGATCTCTTTGTGTGTAAAGGGGATGGATAAGGTATGGAGCCCTTCAATTCATTTGATGATGTTGGGTAGGTTAAATTTCATTTCATGTGGCGACGATTCACCCAATCTTTGCTTGTAGGTTATGAACAGGAGTGCCTCCTTGGACGTGTGGTCACTGACAGTTTTCCCATCGGGTGTTTTTGATGTGGCTATGGAGTTTTGTCTGTACCTTTCAGTGGCAAGCGCATGAAATAACTTAGTATTTTTAGATCCAAACTTGATATATCTGATGGTGCACCTCTTCTTCCAGTATTGGTTCTAAAATTGTAGCAGTTTGAGTAGGTGTGCTTTAAGAATGCGTCAGAAATTGGTCTCCGAGCGGGATAGGGGTCGTTGATCTTCCAACCCATCGAGCAGAAGGAGGGTCTGGTTGCAGTTCTGGATGAGTATAGACAGTTTGGAAATGTGTCTGCTCCAAACTTTGAGGTCATATCTAAGGTTCTTCATTTTTTTTGCAAATGGCAACAGCAGCGTTGGTGGCATAGCACTGTTTGTTCCAGGAGGTAGACACAACTTGGAGGAAGTTGGAGTGGTTAGTCCAGTAGTTTTCAAATCGAAAGATCTTGCTTTTGGGTATGCTTGTTTCAATGTGAACCACACAGGGTGTGTGATGAGAGATTGGTTTCCCCAAAGTAGTAACTATGGTGTTTGGGAAGGATTGAGTCCAGTGGCAAGATGAGAAGAACCAATCAAGTTGTTCGAGGAGCGGATCATCCTGCATATTGCTCCAGGTGTAAGAACGACCTTTGAGAGGTATTTCAATTAGTGCTTGCGCCCGAATAATGTCATTAAACATTAAGATGTCATTTGGATCACCTCCAGCCTTATTTCTATTTTCAGAAGATCGTATAAAGTTGTAATCCCCTACGAGCAGCCAATTTTCAGAGTCTGGTATATCCAGATCATATAGCCAGTCAGTGAAAAGAAGGCGATCATTGCCTTGGCAAGGCCCATATATGTTATATAATGACCAAACATTGCCAGAAACTTTGGAGGTAAGTGAAACCCCAAGAGCGTGAATTTCAGAATAACAGATAGATCCATCAAATGCAGAGCCATTCCAGATGGTAATAATTCCCCCAGAAGCTCCCCGTGAGGGAACAAAAGCAAATTGATCGAAACGTTTGGGGCAGAAGGTTTTAAGGAAAGCCAAATCAAAATGCATGCGCTTAGTTTCTTGCAGGTATATTACATCACACCCACCGATATCGATAGCATTTCTAATAGCTAGGAGCTTGTCATCAGAATTTATTCCTCTAACGTTCCAGACCAGAATGTTCCACTGCTTCTTAAGGGGCATGGAGCTGGGTTTTTAAGTGGAGGACGAGGTCGAGCTCTCCTTGTCAGCCATAAGGTTATCTTCGGAGAGCTCAGTCGCCGGGACGCCTCATTTGACAGTGCCAATCATCTGGAGCATGGGGATAGGTGTTGGGGGAGGCACTGAACTCTGCACAGCAGAGGTGGTGGTGCTCAGATTGGGGGCCTCGGGCACCTGACGCTTCTTAACCTTACCCTTGGTGGACCTTCCATCAGCCATTGACGGGGCTTTGAAGCCATCATATTTATTGGAGGGAGTGCTGCGACGCAGAGTGGATTCATCAACCACCACAGGTTTCTTCTTCCTGTCCTTGCGCATCAGGTCAACAGACAAAGCTGTGGAGTCAGAAGAAGTGTCATCAGAAAGTGAATACATGGTCGACCCAGAATCTTCAGAGTTGCTAGCATCAGTGTGGACCGGCTCGAGGATATTCAGCAGTGATGGTGGAGTGATGCTGGCAGCCACTGAATTTTTGTTAGGAGAGGGTTGAGGCACCAGGATGGGGAGAACACCGGGCAATGCAACAGCAGACCCACCGGGTAGGTCATTCAGATCAGCAGCAAAAACCTGAACTTCTTGGCTGTGAACCTCAGCAATCTGAATTTCATGGTTCTGAACTTCAGAAGTATTTGTCTCAAGCTCTAAAACCGCTGTACTCTGTGTCTCCGTGTTCTGAATAGCAGGAGTTTGGGCTTCAGGGGACTCAGAGATGTCCTGAATGACAACAGTAGACTGCCTAGAAGAGTGTGGAGCATTATTGGTGGTGGGGAGTTGCAGGATACAAAGCTCTTCCGTCCTAATGGAAATTTGGAGCTCTAGCTGCTCATGCTGGTTCCGTATGCCATAGCCATGGCGCCAAGGTCCAAATGTTGCCAGGATGGGGCGAATGGCAGCTGTGAGGAAGGTGTTGAGCTGCAAACGGGGGGCAGGATGGGCCAGCAGAAAATTCATCACCTCATTTCCTTATGCAGACAAACTGAACTGAATCCCAGTGTTATGGACTTGGACAGACAGGAAAATATTTTCAGCCGTATGGTCTTGTACTGCTTCCATGGCATTAAGAGGGTCGAAAACCTCATGGTTCTCAAAAACAATCAGAGCCAAGTCAGTGTGATTGCTGCTAGAATCGTCAGAGACCGTGATGGAGTCATTCCAGGCTTGGTCAGGATTATCAAAGATATTGTTCTCAGGAACAATGCCATCCTGGATAGTCAGGCCCTGCGCCGCTAGCCATGAATTAAAGTTCATAAGGTATGGTGGCAGTTGAGGCTGCGGGGCAGGAGGGGCCGGCCACTCACCCCATCCAGCATCAATCTGAACCTCTTCAGACTCGGAATCACCCTCATTGCTGTCTGGATGATCCATTGCAGGTGGCGCCCCATTCTGCGCAAACCAGTTATGCACTTGCTGCTGGTAGAGCTGTTCTGCAGTCATCTCAGGGCCGAACAGGGGATGTGGATCACCATTGGGGGGCGGAGGTTCTTCTCCAGCAGGATGTACTTCTGGTAGATGTGCATTCCAATCGTTGCTGCGGAGAATAGTAACTTGAACGGTCCAACAATCACATGCCCCTCCTAACTGACGAACAACAAAACTCTTAGGGATTAGTCTCATGTGAATCAACTAGACGTGAACCATCACATATCTGCGGTCTTGCCTTGGATTATACCACGAAATCAGTCCACCAAAACCCCCAACAGATTTGTTGATATAAAACTCTGTCTGATAGTCATATGGAAATCCAAAGTACATCAACCAAACTTGTGGACCAAAAGTGGTGGTGCGCCTATTCAGTGCAGCATTGTGTGGTACAAAAGTGATCAGGAGGTCTTCCTCTTCAAGCTCTAAAGGAGTAGCTACAGCCGTATCTCTCGCAAAGGAGTCAACAAATCCGAAGATGCCAATGCCGAAAGGATGATCGCTTGTCTCTGTAGTGAATAACTGAGATTCGTGTAGCATACCTTCAACCGCATCCCAGATGGCCTGACGACGATGCAGAGGAATAAAGTGGCTAGCCTCCGCAATGGCGAGGAAGTCATGATTCAGCGGCGGGAATGGAGAGACCACCATGCCACTGCGGACTACCCTGTTAGCAGGTCCAGGTTCGATCGCCCAGCTCGGAGACAGGAAGGGGACGGGGTTCAGAGGGTAGTTCGCCATTGTTGCGGCTTGGAGAGCAACGATGGAGGAGGGCAGTGGAGTGACAGCGATAGGCTGAGGAGGTGGTGAAGCCGAGGCGGAAGGTGGACCGTGAGGGGTAGGAATGGAAACCTTTTGCCGCTTGGGAATCCACTGCCATCTTTGAGCCCTGCGGCGTGATAGGCAAGATGATGACATGTGTCCATAGTGGCCGCAGCTCTCGCATCGGACAGCGGTGCGTTTTATCCTGGATTGGAGTGGTTTGTGTATGGAATTGGTAGGTACACTCGATCCGGGAGGGGTCAGGGAAAGAGCAGGTGTAATTGATTCGATTGGACTTATGGTCAGGAGCCGAGCACTGAATGCAAATGAGTCTCGCTGGGCAAGAAATCTTTGGGTGCCCCCATTGTAAGCATTTCGCACAGAGCACGGCCCAATTAGAGGCGATTGTGGCAATCTCATCTCCTGAATAATGGGCCTGGGCCAGATCCTCCTTGTGTTTATTCTTGAGGACCGGAGGCCAACTGGAATGTGTGGGAGCATATTTGTAAGCTGAACTCAGAAAACACTGCGGGGGGAAGGATATGGTATATCAATCAAGCATTGAAAACCTCCCAGAATGAGGTAGTTGGCCATTTGTGTCTCCTCCAATTTCTCCTGGTGCAAATAAAAATCCACCAAAGAATGGGCCGTATTAATGAGTGGCAATAATGGCTGATTAGCCGTGTCGGCCGCCCCAGATTGGTGCGAATTTGGGTGGAAATTTTGAAGTTCCTGTGGGGCCAGAATCATGCTGTTCATCCGAGAATTATCTGAAATCACCAAGGAGGTAGAGGCTTCAGCATGATTCGCATTGGAGAAATGCATGTGACTGATAGGAGCAATATGAAACTTGCTGAGCTCACTCTTAGAGGCCCGATCAAAATTATCATTTTTATGAAGAAAACCCAAATTAGATTTTACCGCCAAGGGTCTCCGAGAGGAAAGATCTGTTAGTTCTTCATCAGCATGCCAATGGTGATCATTAGAGAACCGAGAGAAACGCCCATTGAAAAGATGAAAATGGCAGATAAAATCAGGCCAAATTCTGTCCTTGAGACCATAGATGAAGTGATCCACTTTGACGTGAATCCGGTGGAGGCAAGTCTTCTTATTTGCCAGAGTCACGTTTGTCCACGCGTGTGTTACATGCATTTTCTCTGCCGAGTCACTGTGAGGTGCGTGGAAGTGAAGCCGAGTTGGCACTGTGTTACTAATGCAACAGGCACATTCCTGACGCTGCGTATGTAAATGTTTTCCTTGTCAACTCATTCCTTTGTTGTGGAGAGTCACGGTGGTTCGTTCCAGGGACGCACTGTTTGATATTAGAGAGAGTCATGTTTCATGGTTCTTTGTCTTCCAAATGATTCCGGTCGCCAGTTCAATCGGAGAGGCATGGACATGAACTCAAGGGAAGCATGCTAGCACATTGGTCAGAGTCTCGTTACCACGGGCGTATGCTTTTGGTATTTCCAAATGTTTCCGCTCACTCGTTCTCTTGGAGAGGAATGGACGTGAATCTGTAGCGACCAGACCTCAAACAGTCTGTGCTGCTGTGCACCAGTGTCATCCCTGGATCAGTAATGCTGACACGCACAGTACAAATGGAGGATTTATAACAGAGTAGCAATCACACACTTATTACAACGAATATCTCAAGAGAGAATAAGTATGATAAATATGGCTTAAGGCCATCTAAATACGATAACAGCGGAAGGCTTGGATGATAAGTGAGTCCATCAACTCCAACGGCATCACTGAGTATAAGACCACGACCTAAGGCACCTTACTCGTCGTCTGAAAAGTCTGCAACATGAAACGTTGCAGCCCGAAAACGGGTCAGCACATGGAATATGCTGGCAATTGAACACATAGAGAGTAATGAACAAAATAATGATATACTACATGCATATATGGCTGGTAGAAAGCTCTATGGTTACAGTTTTGCGAAAAGCCAATTTTTCCCTACTTCAAAGGAATAAATTTTATTTAACTATCATGGTGGTTGTGAAACATTGAGAAGGTACCTCCAACTCAATCCCAATTAAGTATCATCATTAACCCAACAAAATTAATTAAAAGTAACATGGTGATGAGATTCATATGATAATCCAGGTACTAGATACTCAAGATGTCCATAACCGGGGACACGGCTAACCCTGATTAGTTTATACACTCTGTAGAGGTTTGTGCACTTTTCCCCACAAGACTCGATCTCCTCCGTTGGAATTCTCGCACTTCATGGTGTTTGAGAAACGGATGACCGAGACACAGTCTTTCAGAAGCGTAAACTCTCTACTCCGGGTAGACAGTACCACCTACATCCCCTACATCTGCTAGTCTACCTCTTCAAGAGCTCACACAACTTAATCAACTATGCTAGAGCCCATAATAGCTTGTGGCTGCACACGGAAGTTTCTAGCATGAATAATCTCATGATCCCTTTGAGCGTGGGTGGCGGTCCATAGGATGATCACACGGGTACTTCGGGATATCCAAAAATACAGGCAGCACTGGGTTCTCCAGGTGCGTCAATCCACCCAGATGTGAGTTTTAGTTGCCACCTTAAGTATACCATTAATTAACAATCTCACATCTGTCATGAATATCTCTCAAACCCAATCCACGTCTACGAGCATAGCATGGCAATATAAGCAACGTAGAAGTAACTCCCAAGGGTTTGATAATAAAACAGGTAATAGGTACTACCCCATCTACTTCCCAATACCCACAATTTAATTAGATCCTAACCATGCAATGTTTGAGGATTGATCTAATGCAATAAAAACTGGGTATGGAAGAGTATGATCAAAGTGTTACTTGCCTTGCTGATGATCCGTGAAACCTAGAGATTCGAAGTAGCAAGCGACGCACTCCGGGTACTCTATCGCAAACAAACAAGCAAACAATAAGTACTCATCTAATGCACAGGTAAAACTCAAATAAAGATCCAACCAGAAAGTTCAACTTAAGAACTCCGGTTTGCAAAAAGATTCAACTCAAACGAAGCAACGAAAGTCAAACGGCGAAAGAAACAAGCTTCGTTTACTAATCTGGATCTAGGTCAAATTTTACAGTAGCAAAAACTTGTTTGAGTAGGTTAAACGGAAAGATAATTTTGAGATGAAACTCTAGGCGCTTGAATCGCCTGATTCCGATAAACGAGCGAAAAGTTAAACGAAAACGAAGATCTGATCAGGAATCAAGATCTGGAATAATCGCGGAAAATCCGACGAAAACAAAAAAAACTGACGAACAGTTAAACGAACGGACGTTCGTTAACAGCGACAATCCGACGAACAAGTTCGTTAAAACGAACGGGTCGGTGAACGTTCACTAAGTAATAAAACCGAAAAGAAAAACATAACCGATCTAAAAAAACTAGGGTTTAGAAGAAAAAAAATAAACCGAATCGGTTTTTTT